>NC_056063.1:29429718-30035611 GCF_016772045.2 Ovis aries
GGTTCAATCCTATTGAAGGTGCATTTTCATGGAAGACATGGAAACTTTCTTAAGCAACTTCTTTCCTTTTGAACCTACAGAAAAGAGAGGGGTCCCACTTTCCTGAGTGTTTAGGATCACGTTAGCACCCAAGGGATAAAAGTCAGAGCAATGCCCCGTTAAATTGGCAGGCTGAAATGACCATTCTATGCTTTGGCTTTATTAGGTGTGTTACTGCCCATTTACACTGAAGAGAAAAGGCACTGGACTCTGCAGAAGGCATGAAATGCGTGTGCCTCACACTCTTCATTTGACGCTTACCACTGCAACGGACGGGGCTCCCCAAGTGGCACTAGTGGTAAAGAACCCACCTGCCAGTGCAGGAGATGGAGGTCATAAAAGATGCGGGTTTCACTCCTGGGTTGAGAAGATCCCCAGGAGCGGGGCAAGGCAACCCACTCCAGTATTCTTGCCTGGAGAATCCCATGGACAGAAGGGCCTGGCGGGTTATGATTGTTACAGTTGCAAAGAGTCGGACACGACTGAAGTGACTTAGCATCCACGCAGGCACTATAACTGAAGCTACCAAGCAATATCCTACTGCACAATGCAACTTGACTTCCCCTCAGCTTTCCTGAGACGTAACTGACATATAACACTAGGCGAGGTTAGCATGTATAGCGTAATGATTTGATATAAGTATATCCTACAAAATGATCACCACAATTGGTTTGGTTAACGTCTGTCACTTCACACACTCTTCTCCTTTGTGATGAGAATTTAAGATCTACTCTTTTAGTAAGGATATAATATACTATTGTTAACTCTAGTCACCATGCCGTGCATTACACTATCAGCACTTGCTTATCTTATAACTGGAGCTTTGTACCCTTGGGCCACCTTCCCCCATTCCCCTAACCCACACAACGGAACTTTTTTCCAGTTAATTATTTATTTATTTATCTGGCTGCACCAAGTCTTCACCGAGGCACACAGGATCTTCGATCTCCACTGCAGCATGCAAACTCTTAGTTGCGGCATGTGGGATCTAGTTCTCTGAGCAGGGATGGAGCCCAGGCCCCCTGCACTGGGAGCAAGGAGTCTTAGCCACTGGACCAGCAGGGAGGTCCCTATAATGCAACTTTAAACAGACATGGTTTAAATCCCTTGGCTACTATATTCCCCAAAAGGTAGTGTCCACCCACAAAACCAAGTAAGCCAAGGGCCCTGACATCTCTAGAAGGAGCTCAGCAGGAACAAAATTGGCAGAATATGGACAAACTTTGGACCTTATGCCTTTAATGGTGCAAAATATGCCCATTTTTACTGAAACTGGGAGAGAAGTCCTTTGAAGACATTGTGATATTCTAGGAAGCTTCTGAGGAAGCGGATGGAACAGGTTTTCTGAGTGTGAACCTAGATAGATCAAGAGTCGGTTGGCAAACTAATAAAAGAAGGAAAATAAGTAAATGACCAACTGGATAGTAACTTCATTCTTACATCCTGAGTAGTGAATTCACTTTGAACTTGTCATGAGAACTGAATTCACTTTATATTCTCTATATCCTTATGGAAATACTTAAGTGCAGTCAGGATCTTAGAATTCATTTTTTCCAAGACTCTTGTTTTACAGGCAAGGAAAAAAAAAACAACACACGCTGAGAAACCCCCTCACCAGAACCACAAAGCCAGGTGGGAACAGCAATGAGATCAGAATTCGGGGAATCTGTCTCCTTCTTAAGATCTGTCCATGCCCTGGTAATCACCTCCTTTTCCCCCTCTCACTTAATGACATTGCTGCCCTTGCCAATTCAAGTTTGAAATCATCAGGCTCATGTGGTTGAATCTTTTGTTGTTGTCCAGCTGCTCAGCCGTGTCCAGTTCTTTGCGACCCCGTGGACTGCAGCACACCAGGCTTCCCTGTCCTTCACTGTCTCGCGGAGTTTGCTCAAACTCATATCCATTGAGGCAATGATGCCACCCAACCATCTCATCCTCTGTGGCCCCCTTCTCCTCCTGCTCTCAGTCTTTCCCAGCATCAGGGTCTTAGTGTTTTGCTTTGTTCTTTCTTTCATCTTGTTTGTTTTTATATCTGGCAATGTTCCCAATTCAGGAGACAGGTGGCTGGGCAAACACAGATACCTGGTGTAGCTTGGAAAGAGCACTGTGATGCCTTTCAGTTTATTCTGAGGTGTTACATCGAGGATCTACAGGTTACGGGGGTGCTGTTATTGTTATTGTTTTACTTCTTGGTTCCTGAACACCCGATACCATTTTCTGTCCTCCACATGTACCCCTGCCACTGCCATCCTGGGATTTCCTTGCTCATATACAGTTTGAGAAGATGGGTCTTTTCATTACTTTGATCATGTTGCACACAATAATTCTTCATTGATTTAATCATCTTGGTTTCTTGATCCCAACCTGAAAACATCTCTTTGGTGCATGACTAACTCTCCTGATTTTTCTCACCAAGGCTCCCCTCACTTCTCCTTCAACATTATTATTACTGAGCTCTGGAGGGTCACATAGAAGGTTAATGTCTTCCTTTTTCCCCCAGATGGGAGATTGAGCTTCCCGCTGAATCTCCATCACCTAATAAATCATTTTTCATTTCATTCAGTCACTTGAATTCTTTATCATAATGTTCCTCCTTTTGCATTCAATTAACCTTCTCATTTTTAGGGTCAAGGTGAACAAAGCATTTATTCTCTGCTTGTGAATCATCTATTCAAAGTCATACTCCTTCCGAAACCTTTTCCTCCTATTCTTTACCATTGTTAACTTTCTGTGGTTACATCTGCATCAAGTTTTTGCTTTGCTGGTGATGTTGACCATTTGGGTAGGGGTTTATCTTTCATTCGCTTGCTTCACCACCGCCTGTGCCTTCACAGACAGGCACATAACTTCTAAGCCATCCCTATAGGAACTGGAATGGTGTATAGATGTGGGACATGGGACATGACCTCAGTTCAGATGTGGTCATGTGTATACAGGGCTAGGCTAAAGGTGGCGAGTTGGGCGGCTTCCTGATCTACCTTCTCACTGTCCTATCTGGTGGACAGTCCAGCTCCTGGGTGTGGTGTTCCACCTGCAGAAGGTCCTTGGTTAACATGTGCTGGTGCTCCAGATAGTAACATGCTAACATGAGGTCCCTAACAGCACCAAAGCATTAACTGACCATGCCTTGCTGTAAGCCACCACTGAAACATGTCGGTGTTTCTACTAGAGTGTTCCTAACACTTGTAATCGCATCTGTTTCCCCATCCACATTCAGCCCTGCGAGAGTCTGATTCATATTTGGATCCTCACAGCTGGGGCTTACCAAGTGCTTAACGAATAAGACTTCTACATTCCTGAAATGGCTCCCTCACTCTCAACCCTGGACCCAAATGCCCAATTTTCCTTCTGTAATATTGAGTTTATGAGTAAATACACAGCATGACAAACTATTAGGGAAATCAGAACCACGCAGGTTACATTTTTCACAAGTGAAACGTACTTTAGAAGATTTATACTGTATACCAGGTATGATTAGAGGATATTTGAAGCATTTTGCAAGTTGAGCAGTTGGCTTGGGAAGGGGAGGTAAGAAGGCCTGTAAACCAAAGCAGTAATCCCTCTCTCTATCTCTGGTAAATGGGCCAACCAACCACAGGCATATGATCCCCACCTATGCCTGGAGTCCTGTGTGATCCATCGCTCCTGAATCCCAACTGTAACCCTTCAACTGCTCCACTGAGACCGAACGCTGAGAGAAAAGCCAGTCTACAGAAATGGCAACGAAAAGCTTAGGGTGAGGTGGTAAGGAAGGGAGAAGCCAGGAATTAGGCTGCTTGGTCAAAGGGAAAATCCAAAACAAATGTCAACATCTGGACTTTGTTTAGACTGTGGGCAACCATTATTTGTTTAAGAAAAGTGAGTTTTCGCACTCACTGTCTACCCCAGCTCCCCTTCCCCCATCACCAAAGTGGCATTTTGCGTCCTGCCTCCTGTCTACCCTTCCAGGGACTTGATCTACCCAGCTGCACTCTTCAGATGCTGGAGGCTGCTCTTCCATCCCCAGGTCAGCATTTGATCTTCTAGGTGAGATGTGAATGTTTGCTGAATAAACAAAGGTTGACTAGGTGCCATGAGAAACAGCCAACACTTCAAGAGCACTTCCTAACTGCCCGACTTATAAATATTAACTCATTTAATCCTCCTTAATACAGACACTGCTCTTTTCCTCCATTTACGGATGAAAAAGTGAAGCACAGACAGATTAAAGCACCAGCTCTTGGTCACATAACCCAAGCAATCCAGTTCTGGAGTCTATGTTCCTATGTTGCTTCTTGTTTTACATATTCTACATAAAAATGATGATTCTTTAAAACAAAATGATTCCCTTACTCCCCCCGCACCAAAGAAATGTGTCACTGTAGATGATGAAGAAAACTGCTCAAATACCAAATAAAAGTAACAGGGCTTTATAGAATTTCTATGATAATATCTGAAAAATATATTGATGACAGCCTTGAAATAGCTCAATTGTCTTCTCTGCTCCTTGGAAGAACCTGTGGACTTGCTGTTTGTACTTTTTTAAAATTCTATTTTACTTTTTTCTTTTTAGTGTCAAGACTCTACATTTTGAAATGCTATTTAAAATGTTTAAATATTTGTATTATTTGCCTTATCATTAATTTGCATATAAAATATATCATAAATGTAGCTTTGAAATATTTAGGATACTTAATAGCATGAGCTATCAAACAGTTTACACTTAATGTCATATTTTGGGGAGAATCATACAATCATATTCATTTCTTTTGTCTAATTACAGAAACTTTAAGTACATTCATTATTTTCCTAGAAAATTTATTTTTCCTAAGCATAAAGAAATAAACTATCTTTTGATCACTATCTAAAATGTAATTGAGAAAATATTTCCAGACTTCAAAAATTTTTAAGAATTAAAGATTTTAAAATTTAAAAAATAAATAAATAAAATAAAATAAAACTTAAAAAAAAATAAAAAAATAAAGGATGAATAGTAAAAAAAAAAAAAAATTTTTTTAAATAGTGTAATGACGCTTAAGCTTTTCTGACCAAGATCTACAGTAAGAAATATATATTATATTATAATCCAGTACCAACATAGGTGTACATATCTATATGTGTGTAAAAAATTAGTTTTGTGAAATATTTAACTTCATAGCATATGACACACTGATGTTTCTAGTTTATTCCACTTAATTTTTTTTAACAGTTGGTTTTGGGCTTCTCTGGTGGCTCACACAGTAAGGAATCTGCCTATAATGCAGGAGACCCGGGTTTGATTCCTAGGTCAGGAAGATTCCCTGGAGAAGGAAATAGCAACCCACTCCAGTACTCTTGTCTGGGAAATCCCATGGACAAAGGAGCCTGGCAGACTACAGTCCATGGGGTTACAAAGAATCAACACGACTGAGGGTCGAAGACTTTGAATCACTAAGTTGATTTTCTGGCCCACTGATCGGTCATGAACAGCTCATGGTCTGCAGTTTTTTGAGACTACAGAAGCGGATTCTGGAGCTCACTAACTTTCTCCCTTCAATCCTGGTAACAGCAGATGACTTAAGAGAAGCTTGCTGGTCCTGGTCATAAGGAGGGCGGGAGTCCATAAGATGCTGTCGCCTCAGGCAGCCAGGAAAGGCACCAAGTCAGCGTGGTGTGCACTTGCCCCATTTTCTAAGGACAGTAGCCTTCTGATTAATTACTTTGCAAATTACTCATTAAAACTTGGCTTTGCAAAGTTAGCCCTTGGTCCAGTTATTGCTGCCAGATTTCCTGTTTACACTGAGCTCAGTGTATTAGGTTATTGTCCCCACTGGGAAGTGCTTTAGACGAGGAAAAAGAGTGAATCAAAGCAAGAAACCAGACTCCCAGCATCATTTCATGGCACACCCTGACAAAGAATGAGTGAACAATAAAGAACTGTAGGGAAGTCTTGAAGACTGCTGTAGACATGAGCTGACTGAGATATTTCTATAGCAAATGGTCTAAAAAGTTTGATAAAATGTGATGAATCTGCACTCCTTTCTCCTGGCAGTCACTGACAGCAGAGCCCGCCAGTAACTTCAACTATCACCTAAAGAGGCTTCATGATTTTCTGTATTTTCTAATTTCCTATATCCCTAAACTAAGAGGCATGGTAAAACCTTCTTATGAGTAAGCTGATACATATTTTGTCCTGGTGTAATCACTAGTCATAGCAAATACCCTCTTCCAACAACACAAGAGAAGACTCTACACATGGACATCACAAGATAGTCTATACAGAAATCAGATTGATTATATTCTTTGCAGCCAAAGATACAATCAGCAAAAAAAAAAAAAAAAAGGGAGCAGACTGTGGCTCAAATCATGAACTCCTTATTGCCAAATTCAGACTTAAAGAAAGTAAGGAAAACCACTAGACCATTCAGGTATGACCTAAATCAAATCCCTTACGCTTACACAATGGAAGTGACAAATAGATTCAAGGGATTGATCTGATAGACAGAGTTCCTGAAGAACTATGGACGGAGGTTTGTGACACTGAACAGGAGGCAGTGATCAAGACCACCCCCCAGAAAAAGAAAGGCAAAATGGTTGTCTGAGGAAGCCTTACAAATAGCTATGAAAAGAAGAGAAGCAAAAGGCATAGGAGAAAAGGAAAGACATCCCCATTTGAATGCAGAGTTCCAAAGAATAGAAAGGAGAGATAAGAAAGCCTTCCTCAGTGATCAGTGCAAACAAATAGAGGAAAACAATAGAATGGGAAAGAGTACAGATCTCTTCAAAAAAATTAGAAATACCAAGGGAACATTTCATGCAAAGATGGGCACAATAAAAGACAGAAATCGTATGGACCTAACCTGAAACTCCAGTACTTTGGCCACCTCATGCAAAGAGTTGACTCATTGGAAAAGATTCTGATGCTGGGAGGGATTGGGGGCAGGAGGAGAAGGGGATGACAGAGGATGAGATGGCTGGATGGCATCACTGACTCGATGAACGTGAATCTGAGTGAACTCCGGGAGTTCAGGGAGTTCTGGCGTGCTGTGATTCATGGGGTCACAAAGAGTTGGACACGACTGAGCGACTGAACTGAACTGAACTGAACAGAAGCAGAAGATATTAAGAAGAGGTGGCAAGAATACACAGAAGCACTATACAAAAAAGATCTTCATGACCCAGATAATCAAGATGGTGTGATCACTCACTTAGAGTCAGACATCCTGGAATGCAAAGTTAAGTGGGCCTTAGGAAGCATCATTAGGCACAAAGCTAGTAGAGGTGATGGAATTCCAGTTGAGCTATTTCAAATCCTAAAAGATGATGCTGTGAAAGTACTGCACTCAATATGCCAGCAAATTTGGAAAACTCAGCAGTGGCCACAGGACTGGAAGAGAGGCAATCTCAAAGAAAGGCAATGCCAAAGAATGCTCAAACTTACCACACAACTGCATTCATCTCACACACTAGTAATGCTCAAAATTCTCCAAGCCAGACTTCAAAAGTGCCTGAACCATGAACTTCCAGATGTTCAAGCTGGATTTGGAAAAGGCAGGGGAACCAGAGATCAAATTGCCAACATCCATTGGATCACTGAGAAAGCAAGTGAGTTCCAGAAAAACATCTACTTCGGCTTTATTGACTATGCCAAAGCCTTTGACTGTGTAGATCAAACTATGGAAAATTCTACAAGAGTTGGGGATACCAGACTACCTGACCTGCCTCCTGAGAAATCTGTATGCAGGTCAAGAAGCAACAGTTAGAACTGGACATGGAACAACAGACTGGTTCCAAATTGGGAAAGGAGTATGTCAAGGCTGTATATTGTCACCCTGCTTATTCAACTTATATGCAGTCTACATCATGAGAAATTCTGGACTGGATGAAGCACAAGCTGGAATCAAGATTGCCGGGAGAAATATCAATCACCTCAGATATGCAGATGACACCACCCTTATGGCAGAAAGTGAAGAACTAAAGAGCCTCTTGATGAAAGTGAAAGAGGAGAGTGAAAAAGTTGGCTTAAAACTCAACATTCAGAAAACTAAGATTATGGCATCCCGTCCCATCACTTTATGGGAAATAGATGGGGAAACAATTGAAACAGTGAGAGACTATTTTGGGGGGGCTCCAAAATCACTGCAGACAGTGACTGCAGCCATGAAAATAAAAGACACTTGCTCCTTGGAAGAAAAGTTATGACCAACCTAGACAGTTTATTAAAAAGCAGAGACATTACTCTGCCAACAGAGATCTGTCTAGTCAAAGTTATGGCTTTCCCAGTGGTCATGTATGGATGTAAGAGTTGGATTATAAAGAAAGCTGAGCACTGAAGAATTGATGCTTTTGAACTGTGGTGTTGGAGAAGACTCTTGAGAGTCCCTCGGACAGCAAAGAGATCCAACCACTCAACCCTAAAGGAAATCAGTCCTGAATAGTCATTGGAAGGACTGACACTGAAGCTGAAACTCTAGTACTTTGGCCACCTGATGGGAAGATCCGACTCATTTGAAAAGACTGTGATGCTGGAAAAGATTGAAAGCAGGAGGAGAAGGGGACGACAGAGGATGAGATGGCTGGATGGCATCACCGACTCGATGGACATGAGTTTGAGTAAACTCCGGGAGTTGGTGATGGACAGGGAGGTCTGGCGTGCTGCAGTCCATGGGGTCACAAAGAGTCAGATAGGACTGAGTGACTGAACCGAATTGAACTGAATCATATTTCTGCCCCAAATCATGTGCATACAGATACCTGCTTCAATTAAAGTGGCTACCGCACTTATTTTCTTGATTTCAGAGTTGAGAAAAGTGGCACTCAAAAAGCCAATTCTTAGTTTCGACATTTCCCTGTTGTTTTCCTATTTTATATCTCGTTTAGTTCTGCTCTAATATTTGTTACTTCCTTCCATCTGCTAAATTTGGGTTTAGTTTGTTCTTATTTTTCTAGCTCCTTGAGGTGTAATCTTTGAGATCTTTCTCATTTTTTCATCTAAACATTTATTGCAATGCACTTCCCTCTTCTATTTTTGTTTCATCCCCTAAGTTTTGGTAGTTTTTGTTTTCATTTTCATGAAAACAGAGTCCGACTCTTTGCGACCCCATGGACTGTAGCCCACCAGGCCCCTCCCTCCATGGGATTCTCCAGGCAAGAGTACTGGAGTGGGTTGCCATTGCCTTCTCCAGGGGATCTTCCCAACCCACGGATCGAACCCAAGTCTCCTGCATTCCAGGCAGACGCTTTAACCTCTGAGCCACCAGGGAAGCCCCCCATTTGTCTAGAGGTATCTTCTAATGTCCCTTTTTATTTCTTCTTTGACCTAATTGTTATTCAAGAGCAGGCTGTTTAATTTCCACATACTTGAGAATTTTTCAGTTAGTTTTAGAAAAGATAAGCAAAATTGACAAACTCCTACTAAGATAAACAGAAGACTCAAGTAAATCAGAAATGAAAGAGGAATCATTACAACTGATACTACAGAAATTAAAAAGATCATAAGAGACTACTATGAACAACAATAGACCAACAAACTGGATAACCTAGAACAAATGGATAAATTCCTAGAAACATAGAGCCTAGAAAGACTAAATCACGAAGAAATAGAAAGTATGAGCAGATCTATAAGTGTAGAGGTTAATCAATAATCAAAATCTCCCAAAAAAAGAAAGCACAAAAATACTTGGCTTCATGATGAATCCTACCAAATGAAGAAAAATTAGTGCCAATCCTTCTGAAACTCTTTCCAAACATGGAGGAAGAGTGAACACTTTCAAACATTTCATGAGGCCAGCATTAGCCTGATACCAAAACCAGAAAAAGACACCACAAGAAAAGAAAACTATAGTCAGGGACTTCCTTGGTGGTCCCGTAGTTAAGACTAACCAATATAGGGCCTATGGGTTCAATCCCTGCTTGGGCAGCTGAGATGGCCCCACAGCCAAAATACCAACACATAAGACAGAAGCAGTATTATAACAAATTCAATAGAGATTTTTTTTTTTTAAATGGTCCACATCAAAAAAAGAAAACTATAGCCAATATATCTGATGAATATAGATGCAAAATTCCCCATCAAATTACTAGCAAACTGAAGCCAACAGCACATGAGGATTATATACCACAACCAAGTGAGAGTTATCCTTGGGATGGAAGAATGTTTCATATGTGAAAATTAATTAATGTGATATTCCATACTAACAGAATAAAGGATAAAAATCACACGATCATCTCAATACATACAGAAAAAGCATCTGACAAAATCTAACAGGTTTTCATAATAAAAATTCAAAAACTAGAAACAGAAGGAAATTACTTCAACATAATAAAGACTAATTATGAAAAACCTACAGGAAACATTATACTTCATGGTGAAAAACTGAAAGCTTTTCCTCTAAGATCAAACCAAACATCTTCAAGCAAAGGAAACAGAATAAAAGGGCAACTTATGGAATGGGAAAAAATACTTGCAAACCATACATCTGACAAGGAGCTCATCTCCAAAACATATAAGGAACTCCTACAACTCTGCAAAAAAATGGGCTACAGACTTAAATAGACATTTTTCCAAAGAGGACATACTGATGGTGGAGCCATATATAAAAAATGTTCAATGTTGCTAATCATCAGGGAAATGCAAGTCAAAATCACAATGAGACATCATGTTACACCTGTCAGGATGGTTATTATATATGGAAAAGCAAACAAACAAGAAACAAGACGTGTTGGCAAGGATGTGGAGAAGTTGGAACCCTTGCATTCTGTTGGTGGGAACACAAAATAGTACAACTGCTACAGAAAACAGTATGGAGCTTTCGCAAAAAATTAAACATAAAACTACCATAAGATTCAGCAATCCCACTTCTAGGTATTTACCAAAATTATTGAAATCAGAATCTTAAAGATATATTGGCACTCCCTTGTTCATTGTATCACTGCTCCCAGTAGCCAAATGTGGAAACAACGTAAGCGGCCCAGATAAATGAATGAACATATGGCAGATACAGACAATGGAAGACTATTCACCTTTTAAAAAGAAGGGAATTTTGCAACATGTGACAACGTGGATGAACCTTGAGGATATTATGCTAAATGAAATAAGCCAATCACAGAAGAATAAATACTGTATGATTCCACAGACACGAGCTATCTAATGAAGCAGTCAAATTCCTAGAATCAAAGATTGGAAAGATGGGAAGTTACTAGTCAACTGACATTAACAGTTCAGTTAAGAAAGATAAATAGATTCTAAAGATCTTCTGTAAAACACTGTACCTAAAGTCAATAACACTGGAACGTACACTTAGGAATTTTGTTAAAAGAATATCTTTCCTGGCTTCCCTGGTTGTCTGCTGGTTAAGAAATCCACTTGCCAACGCAGGGGACACAGGTTCTATCTCGTCTGGGAAGATTCCACATGCCAAGTGGCAACTAAGCCCGTGCACCACAACTACTGGAGGCCATTGCAGTGAGAAGCCTGGGCACGGCAACTAGAGAGTAGCTAAAAATAATAAAATTCAAGCATTCTTTTTTTAAAAAAAGACTGGCTCTTATGTTAAGTGCTCTACCCACAGTTTACAAAAACAAGTAGAACTACTATTAGCAAAAATTTTGTGATGCAAATGAGCTCGTTTTCTCTCTTCCTCCCCACCACCCCCTAGGAGATTATGGACAAACTCTTTGCCTGTCATGTGGTTTGCTGTCAAGGGGTCACAGGAGACTCATCTCCACCTCAGATGAAGCACAGCTTCTCCACTGATGCCAAACAGCCTTTTCTTTTCTTTTTTTTGTAAATCGTTATTTAATCATATCTTATTTATATTGTATTCTCAGTGCTTAATCTTGGCAAATAATCAACAAATGTTTCTTCAAACAAAGACAGATTTGTAGGCAAGAAATAAATATTAATGGTCTAAAACACTTGTTTGAGTAGATGTAAGCTGTATGGATTACATCAGAAAATAATAATAATAATCAACTTAATGTTTTAAAATCTGCACATAAGGAATTGGGTAATTTGCATTTCCAGAACTAAAAGAAATATGTGCTTTTTCTTGGTCACTATATTAAGGAAAACAGTGACTCTTCATACCAGTCTCAGTCTTTGAAACACCAGTATAAAGGTCTTTCCTTGCTCCCATTGAGTCTGCTTTCTATACCCTATATCATATACTCATTCACATCTCTTTATTATTTAGATTATATTCAGCAAATAGGTAGAAGTAATGTGGTAGCACAAACGTTGCAGAGAAAAAAAGCAAAGCCCAGCTCAGTTCAACTGCCTCCTCCATCCAAGGCAAACTATGTGAAAAGCCATGATTCTCAGCACCATTCAGTTCCAACTAAGCACTAACATTAGAGGACTTTCTACCGTTCTATATATATTGTACTTCCATGGGGAAAGATAGAGCTACAAAGTGTCTTCACGATCCAAAACAAGACTCTCTACATAGGTCATTTTCCATGCAACTCAGAAAAACAGGAGAGCACAATAATTCTGATGAAATGGTCATGCAGGCAACCATGAAAAAGGATTGTTCGCATTGTGAACATGACTAACATGCAAGTTTGCCAGGGACAGCAATGGGGTGTCTGCATCCACAGACTAGTTTAGTTACCTTGGAACGTTTGCCTTTGGAGCTTAACAGGCAGACCTCACCTTGACCAGACGACTCATTTCCTGCGAGGGCCCACACTACTTGTCTCCTAACCCGGTCCGGAAGTACCACTCCCTGGTTTAATGATCTTTCTTCCTGATGCCCCAGGATGCATCAGGTAACAGATGATTCCAAAATTTGGAGCATTCTAGCACCGAACCTAGGTGTGCTCATAGTTTCTCCTGTGAGCACACACACTGTTTCATTCTTTAGGCAAACTGAAGGCTACAGGGTATGGAAATTATCTCAGGGATGGGTGAGAAGTGGGAGACATGGGTGGAATGAAAGCCTGAGGGTTAAGAGGCTGGTAAGCCAGGGGCCTGGTTCTTTGGGAACAGGCCCTTCCAGACTCAGGCCTAGAAGAAGAGGACCTTCTTGTGCTTGGTGCTGGGCCTCTGCATCTTTTCGCCTAGCCTGCGAATGCAGGCTCCCTCAGATGCTTGGGTTGGTGTGGGGGCGTCTCACTTCACTTCTCAAACAGGAACAGGGCCTCTTCCACCACCTCCCCCAAAGAAGACCTTGGCCATTCCAAACATGGCTATGATTACAATCAGGACACCGGCGTGCCAGCCACTGCCTGGTTCAGATGTTGGATAGTGGCCTTGGGGAAGGCTGAGTGGCGAAACACTTCATAACAGTTCAGCTGCTCCCTCATAGCAGCCATGACGGTTCTCATCGTCTGGGCCTGCTCTTCGCCCACTTCCCGTTGCCTGGCTTTCTTGCCCTCAGTGTCCACTTTTCGTCTCTTGGCCGCAAGGGGACATGAGGAGGAGCCTGCCTTTTCACCTGCCCATGGCTGAGGGCAGTCCTGACGCCTGAGCTCCAAACAGCCTTTTCTAAACTGCGACGGGGCAAGTACACAACGAGGGTGGTTCAGGATCAGGATGTCTGTCCCAGCATCAGCCATTAAAACCAAGAGTCAGTACTAAGAGGCACCAAGCTCTGGCCCTGGGCATGTGTTCAGTCACTTCAGTTGTGTCAACTCTGTGATCCTGTGGAGCACCCCCCGGCTCCTCTGTCCACGGGATTCTCCAGGCAAGAATACTGCAGAGAGTTGCCATGCCCTCCTCCAGGGGATCTTCCCAACCCAGGGGTCAAACTCTCATCTCCTGTATCTCATGCATTGGCGGGTGTATTCTTTTAACCCCTGAGCCACAAGCTCTGGTCCTACATCATATCAAAACCACCCGGAAAGATCCGACCTTTTGTATGTCTAACAAAATCAGCCCTGCTTCAGGGCTTCCTTTCCCTCCTGATTGGTTCTCTAAGAACAGAACTTTGAACCTTACACAATGGAGGACTGAATTTTCCATAGTTTAGTTGGTTCCTTGTTTCTCTTATGTTTATCTCCTCTTTTCAATGGCCTTTGAGTTATTTATAGACTGGAATTCTGTCCTGCATTTTTCTTGCACCATCTTCACCTCCTCAGGCAAGGACACCCATCTGATGTCTCTGGTCTGAGCAGATGATTTCTGGGCCTACCTGCTGAGTGGACTCTAGGATGGGAGTAGCTTCTGAGAGTGTCCAGGGAAACTGACACTCCTCTAGTATCACCTATCAGCATAAAGACTGTCTTTGATCCAGTGTAAAATCCGAGAAAGCAGTGGTTCCCCAGCACTGTAACAGCAAGTTCATGCACCAGGCCACAGGATGCTCGTGTGAATGTCCCCAGTAAAGATTATTTGAAAGAGATGATAGGCTACAGTACTTTAAAATTGTTTCTAGTAAGTAGTACATTATTTTGCACCAGTTAATTTCTAAATACCTTAGATATGAGATAGGTCTAAACAGAAAACCTACTTTACAACTCTTGAAAGCCTTGTAATCCACATCTTTGTGCACAGGAAACCATACTAGATATCTTTCTTTCAGACATTTAGGATAGAAGTATTTGCTTGTCATATGGGTTTAAAATGTAACACATTTCTGTGGAGAGAAAAGTTACCATACAAATACTATAGGGAAGCCTTCCTGTACTTTATGTCCCAAAATATGGTTAATTACTATAAAAATAGAATATACTCCAAATGGTAAATTTGTTGAATCATTTACTTTTATGCTCTCTGCCACTCACATATAAATAAAATTTCTTCACTGACCAAGAGAACAATAAACCAAACAAATATAGGACAAGTAGGGGTGGAGAAAATAAATCTGACATTTTTCCTAGTGCCTGGGTTTGACTGTTTACTATATTTCCAATTATAGAGCAAAGACAGGGCTGTTTTAGGCTGGAATGCAAAATTTGTGAGAAGAGATAATTTCCAGCACAGAATCAGAGCATTTCCTAAAGTATCATTAATCTTTCTTTGGTCCCTCCCCCCTATCCCCGCCTTCAAGACATACAACACAGATGTCTTTTACTTTAATGATACTAGTTTCCAGGTAATCAAATTAGAAATGCAGAACATGGCCCAATGTTGATAAGCCAGTATGGTCTAGCTGATTACATCTTCCTCAGGTAATTTCTGAGAGTCATTAGGATGCTACTTAAACATACCTACACACAATCCAAACTTGTTCTCCAAGATTCATCTCCCCGTCACTGCCAATCTCATTAAGACATTCTAATCAAAAGCCATATGCGATGAAATCACCATCCCCTACCACTTCAGCAGATAGAGTGACCTTAGTGCCTTTCCCTGACCAATAACGATGCTGCTGGAGTGGTCCCATAACTCACGTTCTCGCTCTGACCTATTGACGTCTCACTTCATCTAGGCGGCTCACCTAGATACGCAGGCTCCCACCCAGACCGGTTAAACGGCATTGTGTTGCTGTTGTTTAGTCGCTATGTCGTGTCTGACTCTTTGTGACCCCGTGGACTGTAACCCACCAGGCTCCTCTGTCCCTGGGATTTGCCGGGCAAGAATACTGGAGTAGGTTGCCGTTTCCTTCTCTAGGGGATTTTCCTGACCCAGGGATCAAACCCTGTGTCTCCTACATTGGCAGGTGGGTTCTTTCCTGCTGAGCCACCAGGGAAGCCAACGGCATTGTGATGAGGGTCTGATTTTCAAACCTAAGGTGTGAAGGGACGATTTATTGACAGAACCATCCCGTGAATTTCACTAATGAAGAAAAGCAACTAAGTATTTCTGGTCCCGGATGGCTTGGAGGCCTAAATGATCTGGTTTACACTTGCAGAGAAATCAGTTGTGTTGATCAGCTGCCAATCTCCAGGCAACTGGCATTTGTGAAGGAAAAAAAAAAGACTGTAAAGAACTCTAGTCTGGAACTTAAAGGGAAAAAAAAAAAAAAATTAAATGCTGCTCCAGGACAAAAGGAGAAGCTGCTGTGGTAACCAGACTTTTCTATATAACAAGTATGTTTCCGCCTAATTCCATAGCATCTAGTTATGCTATTAACAGCCACCACCACCACGACTATACAGACATTTAAAGCAAGCAAACTGTACATGTTTACATCTACTGTTTCAATGTATCTACTCGCAATGTTGAAAAAAGCATTGTGAAATAAATACATATTGGAAGAGGCGTATGAAATATGGAGATACTGTCTCCATTCCACGGAAGAATTAATTCACTGAAAATAAATAAAAATTACTTTTTGATTGTTAAGCATGTACTGGAAAAGATTCTCTTGTAGGGCTATATACATAGAAACCTGGAGACGGCAATGGCACCCCACTCCAGTACTCTTGCCTGGCAAATCCCATGGATGGAGGAGCCTGGTAAGCTGCAGTCCATGGGGTCACAAAGAGTCGGACACGACTGAGCGAATTCACTTTCACTTTTCACTTTCATGCGCTGGAGAAGGAAATGGCAACCCACGCCAGTGTTCTTGCCTGGAGAATCCCAGGGCCGGGGGAGCCTGGTGGGCTGCTGTCTCTGGGGTCGCACAGAGTCGGACACGACTGAAGCGACTTAGCAGCAGCAGCAGCAGCGTACATAGAAACCAAGTCATCAAGCCATTTAGTCTGTAGCCAATAACTTAAATCTGAGAGAAACACAACTCTACATATATTTAAATCTCTCGTACTCTTGCCTGGAAAATCCCATGGACAGAGGAGCCTGGGAGGCTGCAGTCCATGGGGTCGCTAAGAGTCGGACACAACTTCACTTTCACTTTCACTTTTCACTTTCATGCATTGGAGAAGGAAATGGCAACCCGCTCGTTTTCTTGCCTGTAGAATCCCAGGGATGGCGGAGCCTGGTGGGCTGCCATCTATGGGGTCGCACAGAGTCGGACACGACTGAAGCGACTTAGCAGCAGCAGCATACTTACTAAAGGCTTCCCTAGTAGTTCAGTTGGTAAAGAATCTGCCTGCAATGCAGGAGACCCCAGTTTGATTCCTGGGTTGGGAAGATCCCCTGGAGAAGGGATAGGCTATCCACTCCAGTATTCTTGGGCTTCCCTTGTGGCTCAGCTGGTAGAGAATCCATCTGCAATTCGTGAGTCCTGGGTCCAATCCCTGCATTGGGAAAATCCCCTAGAGAAGGGAAAGGCTACCTACTCCAGTATTCTGGCCTGGAGAATTCCATGGACTGTATATTCCATGGGGTTACAAAGAGTTGGACATGACTGAGCGACTCTCACTCACTTCACTTCTCACCTCATACTTACTAAAAAGTTATACAGTCATGCATAGTGATGATGTGAGCTCTTCAAAACTCCCATTTACTCTCCCCTTAGGTCCTTATCATTTGCATTATTTTATCACTTGTGTTATTTACCCTATAACACATAAACACATGCGTGTGAGGCCACATCAGTTGAGTCTGACTCTTTGTGACCCCATGGACTGTAGCCCGCCAGGGCTTCTCTGTCCATGGGATTCTCCAGACAAGAATACTGGAGTAGGTTGCCATTTTCTTCTCCAAGTGATCTTCCCGACCCAGGGATCAAACTCGCATCTCTTAAATCTCCTGCATTGGCAGACGGGTTCTTTACCACTAGCGCCACCCGGGAAGCCTTTACAACACATACAACATAAATTAAGCCAAAATTTCTGGTCAAGGTAGAATTAGGAGACTGACTTCAGATGAAGCTAGACACAGGGCTTTGCTCTTACAGTTTCTAAAGAGCTCAAAAATTTTAAATTGAAAGGTCCATTTCAGAATTTTACCAATCACAATAATGAACTAGAAGCTATTCTTTAACCCAAATCCATTTTGAGAATAATTAAAGCCAATGAGTTTCATTACCCTGAACTACATGTTGTCAACACTAACTCTCTTAGTATTTTATCTGTTTATTTGGCCGCTCGGGCTCTTAGTTGCCACACGTGAGATCTTCTTTAAGGCATACAGGACCTAGTTCCCTGACCAAGGATCAAAGCCAGGTCCCCTGCATTGGGAGCTGGGAGTCTTAACCACTGGGCTGACAGCGAAGTCCCTCTCTATTTTTAAAAGAGCAGAACTTGCAAAGTGCTCTTTCTAGCATAAGAAAGGTGTGGAGCCACCCAGGTAACAGATGTACATTAAATACTCCAACAGGAATGGGAAGATCATTTCCTCCTTAAGGATCTGTGGAGGAAAAGGGTCCACAAAATCAGGGCAGGGAAGAAAGCACAGCCATCCAGAGTAACTTGGCTTAATGGACAAATGACCTCACATTTCTAGTTTTACAGCTGCACGAGGTACATCCATGCCCAAGACATCCAGAAAAGGGAAAGTTAACTTCAACACTGTTTTGGAAGACAGTGTCTTCCTTTAATTGATAGATTCCCAAAAAAGTTAGCTTATGTTATGTGAAAAACTAACATATTTGGAATGCATTGCCCTGTGTGTGCACGCTCAGTTGCATCTGACTCTTTCTGACTCCACAGACTGTAGCCCACCAGGCTCCTCTGTCCATGGGATTCTTCAAGCAAGAATACTTGAGTGGGTAGCCATTTCCTCCTCCAGCGGATCTTCCAGACCCAGGGATGGAACCCACATCTCTTGCATTGGCAGGCAGATTCCTTACCACTGAGCCACCTGGGAAGCCCTGTTACTGCTGTTTAGTAGCTCAGTCATGTCCAGCTCTTAGGGACCCCATGGACTGCAGCACACCAGGCTTCCCTGTCCTTCACTATTTCCTGGAGTTTGCTCAAACTCATGTCCATTGAGTTGACGATGCCATCCTACTGTTGTTCTCTGTCGTCCCCTTCTCTTGCCCTCAATCTTCCCCAGCATCAGGGTTTTTTCCAATGAGTTGGCTCTTCCCATCAGGTGGCCAAAGTATTGGAGCTTCAGCTTCAGCATCAGTCCTTCCAATAAATATCCAGGGTTGATTTCCTTTAGGATTGACTGGTCTGATTCCCATGCTGTCCAAGGGACTCTCAATGAGCCTTCTCCAGCATCACCGTTGGAAAGCATCAGTCGGCACTCAGCCTTCTTTACGATCCAACTCTCACATCTGTACATGACTACTGGAAAAACTGTAGCTTTAACTATACGGACCTTTGTCAGCAAAGCTCTGTAACAACAGATAAGTGAGGCTTTGTTGTGCTTGTGAAATTTTGAGTGACCGACTTTGCATAAGCCCTCCAAACAGCACACTAAGCTCCTGCTGATGCCACAGGCAGTGAACTCCTTGTAAACAGAGGGATCCACCAAGGCTTAGGCAGTAATGGTTTAGGATCAACTCTGGGACAATCAGATTAACTTCACTCAGTCATTGCTTTCTTCTGCTTTGGCTGGTTAATCCTCAAGCTCTCCTTTCAGTCAAGCATATCCTCTTTTTTAATGGGCTTTCAAGTAAAATAGAGACCACCTTGCAAAGTATTGCAAATAAGTAAATCCATCCAGGAAAATCCAGAAACTCCACTTAAGTTCACAGATAAAACTCATAAGTAGATCCAGTATTTTAAAAGATTACCAGAAGGGAGTTTAGCTAGTCACATTGGCCAAATAAAAGTTACTTAAACTCTCCCCTCGAAAATAAGCTTTAGCCTTTTCTACCATACCAATAATAATGTTGCTCTGAAGATATTAGCAAGCTTTTAAAAATAATTTTGTTTATTCACGTAGTTTTGGCTGTGCTCGGTCTTCATTGCTGCCTGGGGAGAGCTGAGCTTCTCATTGTGGCGGCTTCTCTTGTCGCGGTGCACAGGCTCTAGGGCTCACGGGTTTGCACAGTTGCAGGACGTGGGCTCCGCAGTTGTAGCTCCCAGGCTCTAGAGCGCAGGCGCAGTAGTTGTGGCACACGGGCTTAGCTGCTCTGCGGCACGTGGGATCTTACGGGTCAAGGATTGAACCCATGCTCTCCTGCACTGGCAGTCAGATTCTCTACCACTGAGCCACCAGTGAAGCCCAGATACAAACAGCAAACTTTTAAAACTAAAAATTTAATATCTTTACTTCTTCCTCCTGTATCTGTATTTGGTCAGTTCATCACCACGTGTGACAATAAAGGACAGCCCTTAAACTCTCAAAACCTCACCCCGTATGAAAAGGACTTGGTTATGACTTGGTGGTATTCTTGTTTGTGTTATTTCAGATCAGTCATGTTTTAAAAAGGAGGCTGTTTAATTTATATATGTCATTCAGGCACCTATTCTTTCCATATTGACCAATATTACCAATACTCCTGAGGAAATTATATCATAGGTGAAAAACCAAATGAATATAATCAATTCTCACTATACTTCTGATCCAAAAGGTCATGTAAATTACTGTCAGTAGGGTGTATTTGAGAATTCAGAATTGCTAAAAGTGTATTTGGACCTTAGCTGTTTGGGACTACACACAAAGTTGTAGGACTTTATGTCCATTTTAGCAAAAATAATAAAGGTTCTTTTGCCGAGCCGGATTGGCAACCACTTTGCCCACTTCCACTATATGGTCCAGCATCTCCCCACAGTCCTCAGCTCATGTTGGGAGTGGACAGTGTCAGCCCTCTCACACACATTGTTAAACATCATCAGAGCAGCTTTCCTCTGATTCTGTGATTTCTTGGGCTCCGTAAGGTAAAGGTTTGGGTTTAAAATGCCCCCTAAACTCCTGTAGCTTAACTCAGAGGTTTAGAACACCTCAAATTTCTTTCCTTTCAGGACTTGAATAAAACTTAGGAGTCAGCAAAGGGGAGGCTATTTTCAACAGGAGAGAAAAGCTAGAACCATGGATCTTAAGCACTTTGTAGCCATGGATTCCTCTGAGATCGAAGAACTTGATCGAAGCAGTGGACTCTTTCCAAAAAAAGAAAAAAGAAGGTATTTGTGTGAAAAACACATTTTCGAGAGAGAGGTCATTGTCGTCTTGAAACTCATCCAGGATGCAAATGAAATCAGTCACGCCATGGCCACCTCCCTAGGCTCCTTGCTAGCTTTGGATTGTGTTGCTCAGATTCTAGTCTGGGGTACAGCGGACTTGGCGCCTGGCTGGGTCAGTGGGCCTGGGGCGCTCTATTGAGTGGGAAAGGAGAAGAGGGGGCACAGATCTGGGCCCCCTTCCTGCCTCCTAATTGGCAGTCCTCACACTCAGCCCTGGCTGAAAGCTTAGGTCGCTATGCCAGCTCTGACTGGTCTTCTTCTAAATAGGAGTAATTCACATAGAATTCTTTTCAGCACTTCCAGGATTCCTCTCCAGGGCTAAAGACATGATCCAACAAGAAATCGAGTCTGACAGTTTCAGCAAAAATACAATTAAAAGCACATACTAGAAGGTGTTCGTGTCCCATGGCCATTTCTGATAAATACCTTGACTGTTTAACAAACACTGGGGCGAGACTGAAAATGTCCAAAAGCCACGCATCCCATTTGCACTGGCCTGTAAGTGCTGGCAAATGTCGATGTCTGGAAAGGCTTTTAATGTTATTGATAGCTTATTCAAATAGGCTGGAGTGGTCCCATGGGGCCTGAATCACTACTGTTGCTGAGGAATAAGCCACTTATACAGCAAGATGGTTAGAATGCTCAGAACTAAGTGCTGGCTGTGCCTTAGTTGAAATGGCCCTTCTCAGCATCTATGACGTAACCGGAGGGCAGTAGCCCTTTCCAGCCACAGAGTGCCATGAAAGCCAGTGCACGGAAAGGCTTCCTTTAAGAAAAAACAGAAACCCAAACCCCAAAATCTTTTAAACAGGGAGTGCTGTTTCAGTAAATGTTAATGGCTGTGACGGCTGCAGAGAATACCGTGGTCCTAAAGTTTGTTCTTTCGGATGTATCACATGTCTTCCCTGAGAGGACGAGAATGTCAGAGCATTGACCAGCAGGAAAGAAGGGGGAGAAGAGATATGTCAGGACTAAAGGCAGGCTTGAAGCTGGGGGAGAGAGGAGCAGACAGGACAAGCAGCTGCCCCACCCTGGCCGAGGAGGAGAGGATGGATGTGCACGCATACAGGCGTGTTGAATGCCCGGCGATGTCAAGGCTCAGTGCTCCTCGGTGGAGAAGGTGTAAGAACAAAAACATGCATGGCTAGAGAACGGTGACTCTGATTCTTTTTTTTTTTTAATTGGGGTATAGTTTCTTTACAATGCTGAGTTAGTTTCTTCAGTACAACGAAGTGAATCAGCTGTGTGTATACCTATATCCCCTCCCTCCTGGACCTCCCTCCCAATCCCTCCCCCATCCCACCCCTCTAGGTCACCACAGAGCACCGAGCTGAGCTCCGTGCCACTCAGGCAGGCCCCCACTGCTATCTGTTTGACACGTGGCAATGCACACACGTCCATCCCAATCTCCCCGCTCATCCTCCCCTCTCCGCCCCCCACCCCCCTGTCCACATGTCTGCTCCCCACCTCTGCATCTCTATTCCTTCTGGCCATATACCCTGAGAAAACCATAATTCAAAAAGATACATGCATCCCAGTGCTCACTGCAGCACAATTTACAATAGCCCAGAACGTGGAGGCAACCTAAGTGTCCACTGGCAGATGAACAGATAAAGAAGATGTAGATATATATAACATGCAATGGAATATTAGCTATAAAAAAGGAATGAAATTGGGTCATTTGTAGAGACGTGGAGTCTGTCATATACAGTGAAGTAAGTCAGAAAGAGGAAAACAAACACTGTATATGAGCGCATGTATGTGGAATCTAGGAGAAGGCAATAGCACCCTACTCCAGTACTTTTGCCTGGCAAATCCCATGGACAGAGGAGCCTGGTAGGGTACAGTCCATGGGGTCGCTGAGAGTCGGACACGACTGAGCGACTTTACTCTGACTTTTCACTTTCCTGCATTGGAGAAGGAAATGGCAACCCACTCCAGTGTTCTTGCCCGGAGAATCCCAGGGACTGGGGAGCCTGATGGGCTTCTGTCTATGGGGTCGCACAGAGTCGGACACGACTGAAGTGACTTAGCAGCAGCATGTGGAATCTAGAAAGATGGTACAAACGATTCATTTTTTAAAAAGTGTATTTGTATGAATATACATACACAGAAATACACATAGACTTGTGTGTGTATATAGTTGTTTTTTTTGCAGAAGGTTGGAAATTAGATGGCAGACTGAAACAGAGGAAATAGTGTTTAAAAAAGAAAAGAATATCAATTACTTAGAACTTAACGTGAAGAGGTCTGATGGGCTTTTGGAAAACCTAGGTAGCAAAAAGCAACTTATAAAATGCCTTGCTTAGTACCCTTCACAGTGAAGGCAGGAGAGGTTTCAGAGACATACACTCAAACTGTAGGATCATAAAGACAGGCTGCTTGCTCGTCTGTCTGATAACCACATTTTGGCTACCTCATTGCTCATTAGGCTCTGAATCAGGGGGATAAAAGGAGAAGAAACTCAAATCAGTGCATTTGTGAGCAGCTCTAGTTGAAAGATGGACAAGGAGGAAATTTTAAACTCTCGTGAAGTTTGGTTTTCCACTGTGGGTTTTAATGATCTTAGGGATCTTGGCTCCCAGGGGAAGCAGTAATTGAGAGCCAGCTGTAGAAATGGGGAGGGAGTCAGCATTCTGAATGGCAGGTTTTTATCGGCAGATGGTCCTGGTTTTAAGAAGCCAGTTGGCAGGGCTGTGTATCTCCTGACCTTCACCCGTCAGAAGATGGGAGGCAGAAAAAGCTCATTTGCAGTTCCGTGTCAAGAAACGCCAGGATGACACCGAGAACCTTCAGGAGATAAACAGCAGAGGCCTCAGGATGAGAAGGGTACTGGGCAGAGGTAGGAGTGCAGATGTAGACCTCACACTGTGCAAGTGAGGCCCAGCTCAGGGACTCAGAAGCTCCACCAGGCAGACAGCATGTTTTGTATAGAGTTGGACAACGTCCTGAGCCTCGGGGCTAAGTGGAGGCCTTTCTAGCATCCTGAAATACAAGGGCTAAGGTCTGTTGACATTTGTCTAATAAATCTATGTAACGGTTTACTGTCATGGTGAGAGATTTGGGATAAACTGTGCTATGTGAAGAAAAGCAGCTTATAAAACAGTATACTAAATGACTCAATCTTGTATACATCTATACATGAAAAAAAGAAATCTGGGAGAAAATATGCAAAAATGCAAACAGTGATGATATTTAGGAGGTGGAATTATGGATGGTTTTTATATTCTTCTATTTGCTTAACTAAATCTTTAAAATTTTCAACATTATCCAGGGAACACTCCAGGCAAGAATACTGGAGTGGGTAGCCATTCACTTCTCCAGGGGATCATCCTAACCTAGGGATCGAACCAGAGTCTCTGGCATTGCAGGTAGATTCTTTACCATCCGGGCCACCAGGGAAGCCTACTGAACATATTACTTGCATAATAAAACATGCTAACATTAAAAATATATCTAATGTATTTTGTGCTCCATCTCTCAGTCATGTCTGATTCTTTGCGGCCCTATGGGCTGTAGTCCGCCAGGCTCCTCTGTCCATGGAATTTTCCAGGCAAGAATACCAGAGTGAGGTGCCATTTCCTACTCCAGGGGATCCTCCTGACCCAGGGATCAAACCCGTGTCTCTTATATCTCCTGGACTGGCAGGCAGATTCTTTACCACTAGTGCCACTTGGGAAGCCGCAGCGTATTTTAAATAAGTTAAAATGTATTACAAATGTATAAATGAGGCGTTCTATAAACATGACACTGGACTTGTGAGAAAACAAAAAGTTATCTCTTAATTGATTTCTAAATACTTCAAAGTGGATGTGCCAGAATCTCTTTAAGGTCTAGAGGAATACACTGTAGGTTTCACTGGCTACAATATATTTACAAGAATGTTGACGGTCACTAACTACTTAAGACCTTGTAATTAAATGTACTCTTTCTATATAGTTACTGCTTCAAGAGTACACTAGAGGTTGCCTATAGTTTTCTTCTTACTTGAGAACACAACAGATTCAGGACTCAAAGGATAAGAGATGGAGATGAAGATTCCCCAGTTCTTGGCACCGGAGCATTGAATGAAAACGTGTCTTCTGTGTTACTTTCAGTGGGTTTAAGTCTACTGTTTTGCTGAGGGGGTGAGGTTCCCACAAGGATTAAGGCTGCTCTGCCTCCCTCCCTTTTAAAGTTCGTCCTCTTCCACTTCTGCTTCCCTCACATCCAGTCACTCTTCAGGAGGAAGAAAATATTCATCCAGGTGGAGAACAGAGGGTTCTGGACGGGACTTAACGGACATCAGTAAAGAAGCTCCTGTAGACCGGTATCAGTGAAGAGCTAGGATAGAGCGGCTGCTATGGCAATGGGCTAATTTTTTTTTTAACTTCATTAAGATTGTTTGCAATTTTTATTTGGCTGCACCACGTCTTAGTTGCAGCACGTGGAATCCTCAGTCTTCACTGCGGCACCGGAATCTTTGAGCTGCTGCATGTGAACTAGTTGCAGTGGGATCTAGTTCCCTGACCACGCATTGAACCTGGGACCCTGAATTGGGAGTGTGGAGTTCTGGCCACTGGATCACCAGGGGAAAAGACAGCAGTAATAACAGGTAACCACTGCCCACTGGGCTATAAAGTGCTTGATACCTTATTCATATCCTCTTGCAAACTCACCACCAACTGGGTGAGTATAGAAATGAATGGCCCCAATTTACAGACAAGGAAGCTAAGTCTGAAGGGTGTTACGCACACCCCATGGGAGCATAAAGTCAGTGCTGCATCCCGGTCAGATGCTCCAGGTTCTTCTCTCAGCCTCTTCACTTGCTATCAAGGTCACCCAAAGCAAAATAGTTAACCTCTTTGTTGTTCAGTTTCCTCATCTGCAAAACAGAGACAGTAACAGGGTTGACCGCCCAGAGGCTGTATGAGGATTACAGGGCATAGGGAGACAACAGACAGCCTTTACCTGGGTGTCAGCCACACAGCCCCCTCACCGGGCAATGATGCACTTCTCACTCCATGACAAGGGGATGGCAAGCCCATGTCAGTCTGAGTCGAAGCTCTTTCCATCCCCTAGACACACCTGATATAATATAGCCACTGCTCAAGGGACCTCCCAACCTCTGTTCTGATCCTTTCGATGGGTTGGAAGGTCACTGTGCAGCCACATACAATACTCACAGAGACAGAGCTTCTACCTCCACTTCCCATAGAGATAAGAAAAACAATGCTGGAGTGGACATGTGATGAGAATTGAGAGCAGATTTCAAACCCTGAACTACTGTTTCAGATAAGTGCACTTTTAAGGCACACAACTAAGGCAAAGACACTGTCTAATGTGCTACTAATACCTCCAAGTGTGAAATTTGTTTCTATTGTCTGGAAAAACAAGAGAAGAAAATTCTGATATGTAATTCTGTCTCAAGTGGTTTCTGAATAAAGCCCTTACTATTGAGTGGTGTTTCAAGGATGGTTTCTGTTGTTTTTTGGGTTTTAGGTGTTTTTTTTAAATTGGAGTGCAATTATTTTACAATGTTGTGTGATTCAACCAAATGAATCACCTATATATATACATTTATCCCCTCCCTCTTGGACCTCCCTCCCCCGCGTCTAGGTCATCACAGAGCACTAAACCGTGCAGGGTTGGTTGTCTGTTTTTTTCCAGTAGTGCAGCAAATGAATAAGCAGTCAGTGGATATAGAATTCCAACTTCCCAATTACTTCTGATCTTTGATCTTTGTCAAAACACAAACTACACCTTTAAGTGGTAGTGATTAATGTATATGTGTTACACTCTGGGCCTATCATAGAATGATCTCACATTTGTACACCAAGGACCAAAACATCTGCTTCCCTCCCTCAACCTCTGGGATGTATTCGTATCAACCCCCTACATATTTTAGATATGCTTCCATTAGCCATGTTCTGTCATGCTGCCTTTTAGGACGGTTTTATTACAGTTCATTATTTAAATGATTATCAAGTTTCTATATTCTAATGTATTTGTCTTGTAAGATGACATGAATATTCAGAAAAGTCTTCACTGCCTTCAGACTTGGGATAGAAAAATGACTTTGCTTTCTGTCTGTCCATTCCTCCTCCTCTTCCTCTCTTTTCCTTTTTTATTAATAAGACTTTATTCTTTCAGAGCAGTTTTAGGTTCACAGCAAAGTTGAGGGGATGGTACAGAGATTTCCCATATATTCTCTGTCCCCGCACATACCCGCCTCCTTCACTGTCAACATCACCACCACAGTGGGGACATTTGTTACAGCTGATAAACCCACACTGACACCTCATAATCACCCAAAGTCCATTATGGTTAATGGTTAACAGTATGGTTCGCTCTCTGTGCTGTCCATTCTGTGGGTTTAGACACATACATAATGGACATGTATCCATCATTATGGTATTTCTTTTTTTTCTCTCCAACATTCAACACTTACCAGAAATTCATGCAGTATTTGCTTAAGACCAAAACGTAAATTATTCTCTTTCTTACTGTTTTCTCTTCAAGCTATTATTCTGTTGTTCTAGCAAGCTTCATTAGGTAACTGAGTCTTTTTTCAAAAGCTGCATTTCGTATTTGCATGTGTTAAGCTCACTAAATAATCTGAGTTAAAATCTGTAATTTCTATACCATTATTTTTAGTCTTCCTATTTTACAATCCAATATTATAGAATTTTAATAATGACCACTCGCAATACCTTTTTTTAATTTGTTAAGGAGAGTTTATCTTCATGACTTCCATTCTTTAAAATTTCAGGTTTGATATCCTTGATTCTTTATACTAAATGATTTAGATATGAAAGCATAAGGTATTTTGTGAGGATTTCTATTCATAAGCAATAAGAATCTTTGGACCACAGAAGGATGGGAATTCCTGTGTCAACCAGTCAAAGGATATTTCTTAATTCAGCAAATAATCATTAAGCCCCTGCCATTTGCGGGCACTTTTCTAGGCTCCAGGGCTGAAGAGATCAGCAGGGAGATGCCTCTTTCCAGCCACTCCCAGAACAGAGCAATTCAAATTCACAAAGGTTAAAGTTAGAACATAATTACCAAGAATAGCTCCAGGAAGGCTGTCCCTTCTCCCCCCAGCCTTCCATAGGGGGTCTCACTTAAGAATCATCACAAAGAAAGAGCTCCAGAAAGCCAAGGACCCCCAAGGATTGCTGACGTTGAGTAACACCTGAAAGCAATATTCAGCTTGATGTAATTGTCTGTTACATTTCTTGGCCGATTCACATGTTTCTGCATATTATCTCATTCAACTGAATATTCCATTTTCACATGGACCTAATTCATGTAGGGAATCAGGTTAAAAGGCCATAAAAGCCTGGATTATGAAATGTATGTGAGGTTGAGAGGTAATGCATCACTGGAGTGGATAAACCCAAAGACCATCCTGACCAATGTCAAATCCAGGTCAGCAATGTAAGAAATGCTTTTGCTGGCCAGTTTCGGCTACCACCACTACTTTAACTAAAGAGTTATGACATCAGTGTGGAAACACAAAGGCAGAGCAGCTGTGTGTTCCAGTGAACACATTTCTACAACTTCCATCAACACAGATAAGCTCCTACACGAACACAAGAATGATGTATGCAAAGTCACAGACTATGAGGAATTGCACGCGGAGGGCTACTTTCACTACAAAGGAATTACCCTTCTTACATGAAGAGACTGACCTCCTGCTTACGTTTTCATGCTTATTTCTTAACATGCATGGTCAAGATTCTAAGAAAAAGTCATAGGATTCTGAAGACGTTATAACCACCAGCCACACAAAGAAAAGTCGAGGCTACCCAGAGGAAGGACTCATTTACTTCACTGTGGGTTCAGACACGCCATCCTCAAACACCCCTGTTTTCATTATTAAGAGCAATGCCTTGAATCTAAACCCAGGTCCATCCCACTCATTGCCTTCTCTATCAGTGTCCTCAAAGCAGACACTTGTCAGTCAGATATATGTCAAATATTCTACACCTAGACTTGTCGCCACCACACATCCTATTAATTGCCTTTAAATAACTCTCTCCAGTGACATTCTTTTCTGTGTATGTAAATCATCTGCTCATCTGATCGATATTGCCTGCAGCTGAGAAGAAAAGGATGGTTCATGCTATTTCGAGTAACTCACCTTTAGCGACCGGCTCCTGAGCACACCACTCACTGACACTTCCCAACTCCAATTTCACTCTGACAAACCACCTGGGGGCTCAGCTGGTAAAGAATCCGCCTGCAATGCTGGAGACCCGGGTTCAATCCCTGGGTTGGGAAGATCCTCTGGAAAAGGGAAAGGCTACCCACTCCAGTATTCTGGCCTGGAGAATCCCATGGATAGAGGAACCTGACCCCCAGTCCATGGGGTCGCAAAGAGTCAGACATGACTGAGTGACTAATACTAACTTGTTCATGCTTCCTGACTCTTACTGATTTTCCAAATCCACAGTGAATAAGCCCCCAATATATAACTGCCTTACAGACTTTCAGATCTTAAACCTGAAGATGTATCTGCTTAAGGGTCCATTGCTCGTTTTAGAGACTTGTGTTTTGTCTTTGTCCTGGGTGGCTCATCTTTCATCTGGGGGTCCTCTGGGCAGTGTACAGTCTCTCATTTTTTGCTCTCTCTCAAGATGAACAGTGCACACCTGATACAGTATCCAGCACAGTCTGACTGTGAGCACGGCTGGACCATCTGGCACCACAACTCGGATTTAATGAATGTTGACTGGATGAGACCATGTGTTACATCCTGAGCTAGGCACCTCCGCACGCTTGGCTGCACCTGAGCTGAATCCATTAGTTGATTATTTAAAAAAAATCTCCAGGTAATTAACCAAGCCTTTTATTTTCTGTATCCTGATGTTCTGACATCTCAGGGGGGCCTTGAGGACCCTGGATGGAGTGCCCTTCCCAGGCTGAGCCAATTCCTAAAGATAAAAAGACTGGCCTTCCCACAAGCCTTTCATATGCAAACCAACCGATCCTGAGGCCACACTCCTAACCACCTCCTTATTGGCTCTCTTACTTGGGCCATTCTGCCAGCTCTCGTCATCAGCCTTTGAAGCTTGGAGTTTAACAAAATGAATGACTCTGTGAATGAATGAATGAATGAAAACACGCAAGATGGTAGGCAGGTCAAGTTCCCCAAACTAAGTGGGCACAGATTAACATATTTCATTGATAAGGTTCATCCCCCCCCCCCCGCACTTTAATATCTCTGAAATCAAGGATGGGTCTTAATAAGGACAGTATCTTAAAATGACTGACAACTTGGCAGTAGTCACAGCACAATCGTCATTTCCCTGTATTTGCATCAACTTGGTCACTGCTATTCATTTTGTCACTGCTTCCACTAAGAGGCATCGTTGGCATTGCACGTATTCTATTAAATTGCCATTTAAATGGCTTTGAAAAAGATTACACTATGATCTGGCACTTAAAGATGTTACTGTGTGTGCACCAAGGCAAATAGAGTAGTGGGGTCTAAATGTTCTGTTACCAAAGGAAACATTTGTCTTTGTTTAGTGTTTTCACATTACCTTGCAAAGCAAAATCCAAATGCTTAACTAGACTGAAGGAAAACACAGAAGAGGAATCTGTGTTACGGTTCGTAACTAAGACATATACAAACTGATTGCCTATCACACCATAAGCAATGCTACTGAGGTACCAGCAGTAAAAAGTACCACAACTGATGGAAGAGATGAACCTTGAAAGCTGCGAGATGCTAGCATGACAGTTTCATGCAGTGTCCTGGAAGACCACTGTTAGAGTGGCAAGTCATAATATAATTGGCAGTATTTTCTTTTCCTCCCTGCATAAGAAAAATCATGCTATGTCTTACATTCCGATGACATTCCCGATTTGATGAAATACAGAAATAAAGATGGGTTGCCAGTTAATAAGAGGTTTTAAAACCTGAATAGAATGCAGAGTGGAAGTTTGTTGACTGCGGACACTTTTAAGTTAGTGAGGTATCTGCATGCTCCCAAATTCAGGTTGACTGTACCATGTCAATCATCTGGTACCGTTTTGCAGATCCCGTCATTTAAAGAAGTTGGCTTCACTCTTTCAAATGGTTTTGGTACGTTTCCCATTCTGGTGCGAGAGTGACAATGAGCACACCTCATGTTCCACTTTCCCAACTTTAATTAGTGCTGCTCCAGTTTTCCACAGTTTAGAGCTATCAGAGGGGAGGTGCCAGGGCTGTCTTCTAGACTGAAACCTCACCACGCTGCGGGGGATGGAGTAAAATGATTAGACAGGAGAGCCCTTGTGAAATCCCAAAGCATGCACATGGGACTCTGAGATGCTGAACACTAGAGTAACATGAGTAAAATGCCAACTACGAGGACAGGCTTCCAGGCAGCATATGGTCACAGCTCAAAAATGCATTTATCTCTTTTTAGCCTTAGTACTGCAAACCATTTCGGAACCAGAGAAGAGTTGAAGACTATAGCAAGGGAGAGAATAGACATACATACAACCCACCTAGGGAAGAGAAGTGATAAAAGAGTAGCTGTAGGTTATAATAAAAGACACTTCTTTTTTTTTTAGACACAGCTTCAAACTCACTATCACAACTGTGATATCAGGTTTCCAGACCCTTCACCCAGGTGACAACTGCCTCAGTGTAAAAGTGAGTAATCAAATCAGAAATAGGTGATCACCTCCATCCATCACGAAGACAACCGGTAGAAGCGTTTCTATACCGTGAATATATTATCTTTAACAGTGTTGACAACAGGCCACCACACACATGGCATGTGGTACTATTGAGAAGGTCTGCTTCCTGCCCCTAGGGTCTTTGGGTGAGTCTCCTTTCTGGTCAGTAGAGGAGAATCCTGGGGTTCCCTGGACAAATATCATCTTCCCCAGAGACCTTGTTTCAGTCTTCCGCTGTAAGTAGGCAGGGCTGTGTGAGGAATTCTCTGACAGTTGGTACAGGAGGGTGAGTGTGTCCCTGTGAACACCACAGGGGACGCGTGGCTGCCAGCTGGTGGGGTGTACTTATCTGTGCAGACTTAAAATAGACCTGAATGGCTGAGAGGGGAGAAACTGCTCCTTAAGCGGCAGAAAGGGAAAACACTCGGTCACCTGTCTTCTGGAACCAAGGTATTAGGAAGGGGAAGGTGTTTATATGTTTGGAGATTGCCATCTGACTTACATCCTGGGGGCAGGGGAGTGGGGGTAGTGTACGGAGCCCATGATGTCAGTCCCTGATGTCAACCCTGATGTCACAGCGGCTGGACACACAGTGGTGGGCTCCCAGGAGAAGACACTCCATAAAGGGCTCTGACCCAGGAGGTCGGGAGACGCAGCATACGTTGCCACGCTGGGATTTCCTACTGTATCATTACACGGGTAACTCTCTCTCCAGAGAGGCCAAGAGATAGCATAGATTAGTGGAAACGAGCACCAGGCAGGAAGTCAAAGACATCCAGGTTCAAATTCCAATCTTGGGAAGACTGCAAAACTCTTTAAATCCTAAAATAGGGGAAGTGATAAGAACACATCAGGGTGACTGTGAGAATCAAAGTTACATACAAAACATCTAGGACACCTGCATGCACCATGTATATGCTGTATATATCCTGTCACCATGGACGAAGGAGGTTTCCTGCTCTTTCATGTGTAAACATTCTTATGGAAGTGATGGGACCTGGTGAGGGGAGAAACAGTGTGGACCAGAACAAGAGGTCGATGTCCTTGGCTAAGGCGGTCTGCAGGGTACCGAAGGTATTATGAAGTTGTCTTATGGTATGAATATTCTTGGTAAGAAATAAAGTACCTGTGAGAACCCACACATATGATCAGAAAGGTATCAGGCTGATGAGAATGAAACAGAATTCAACACACACTTATCGACATCTGCTCATTTCAAGTCCCTATGATAAACACATGACCACCTCTACTCCCAGCTACAGTGATGACAGACTGTGTTCCTACAACCTTGTGTAAAACTCAATACTAACTCTATTTCTCTGCATTTGAGGAAGTTTCGTCAAAGCAAATAATCCACATGGAAACCCATCTTTTTCTGAAGGCTGAAACTTTCTCCCATCGTCAAGTGGATCAGTGCGTTCTGTATTCCTTTTTTTCCCCACCCTGCACCCTGAGAGATGGGCCACAGCTTCTACTCCCGTTCCTGTGCTCCACAACCCAGCACGCTGGAGAAGCCAACTGCAAGCCTAGTGGCATAAAAAAATATTCAAGATGTGACACAGAGGAATCACCGGCAGCTCCGACACACTGTTCAGGGACCTTTAATTAGAAGGTGCGGGAGACTGAACTACTACCTTCGGCAGAAGCCACAGCGGGGGTAGGGGGGGCTCTGCGTGCCTGTTCCCTGCTCCGATTGGGTGGGGGGGGGGGAGGTGGAAATCCCCATCGAGGAATTCCCTCGGGAAAGGGCCTGCGTCGGGAATGCTGCTGGGGGGAGAGTGGGTGTGGGGAGAGGGTAGAAAGTGGCCTGGGTTCCCGCTTGCCCATAAGAGGTCACGGGCGTCCGCGGCAAGGACGACCTGCCTCCCCTCTACCGGGGCGCGCCTCAGGGACCCCCGAGTCCGGCTCTGAGAGTCTCAGCACCAAACTTTCTCCTGGAACGAAACCTCTTTCGAGACACGTGGGGTGGGGAGGGTGGGGGTGGCAGGAGGATGGAGGGCGGCAGGGCCGCCAGCCGCGCCCGGTAGACAGCCCTCCTCCCTCAGCCCGCTTCCCTCTGCCGCCACCCTCTTCCTCGCGGGGAAAGCTGCCCAGACAGAGCCGCCCCGCCAGGCCCCACCCACCCCGCGCCCCAGCCGGGGCTTCACAAAGCCGCGGGGTCGGCGCTGTGCCGCCCCGGGGCGAGGGGGCGAGCTCCGCGCGGTACCTTCAGGGAGAGGTCGGGACACCGGCACCTGAGGAGACCCGCTGCATCGCCCGGCCGCCGCCGCCGCCGCAGCCGCGGGAGGCTGTTCCGCTGCGCCGATACCCTGAGCTAGCGGGGGCCCTGCGCCGCCGCCGTCCGTGCTCCCCGCGCAGCGCCGCGCTCGCTGCGCCCGGGCTCCGCTGCCCGGCGACCGCCACTGTCAAGCTGAGCCCCGCCCCCTGCGCGCCCGGCGAGCCGCGGCCCTCGGGACGCGCGGCCGCCCGGATTGGCTGCCGGGCCGCTGGCTCCGCCCCCCTCCCCAAGGCCGCGCCCCTCCCCGCGTCCGTGGCGCGCGCGGCGGCCGGCTCTCTCCCGGGGGCGCCGCTGAGGGTGCGGTCCCGAGCTGGGCGAGGCTTCCTGCGGGCGCCGCGCGCGAGAGACTCCGCTCCTGGGCCCTACAGTTTCTCCTTGGCCCGCCCAGGAAGAGACACCCACAAAGGGCAGAGAAAGAGAAAACGTTTTCTCTAGGGCCCTTCGCAGGGAAAGCAGCGGCTGCAGCAGTTCTGGTGTGAAATCTTAATTACGGGAAGACATGTATTAAGAAGCCTGTTGGAATTATAGCCAAAGGGGTTTTGCTTTTTTTTTTTTTTTTAACCTCTTACACAGTCCAAACTTCTTCATTTTTAGGAGGAAACTAAATCCAGTTCAACAACTTACCCAAGGTCACAAAGCAAGGAGATTGATTTTGTACTTCTTCGCTGACTCAAAACTGCTTCAGCTCTTACGTCTCAGTCAGGCACAGAGATGCGTTCTAATAATTGATGCTGTGTACACAGTGTAACAAGAAATTAAGAATCCATAGAGACAGAAGGTAGATTAATGGTTGCTAGGGGCGCGAGGCGGGTTGGGGAGTGACTGCTAATGGGTTGGGGTTTCTTGAAGGTGATGAGACTGTTCCCTCAGTTTGTTAGTAGTGATGGATGCACAGTTCTGAATCCACTAAAAACCACTGCATTATATTAATACACTTTGAGTGAACTTGTACAAGCTTACCCCCTACCTGAAGTAGAGTGTTTCTATGAAACCTTTCATAAGCCAAAAGGGCAGAAAGCACAAAAGAATTACCTTGGGGCACATCTTGCTAATGAACACACAAAATCAATCAAGATAAAGCACAGATGCTCACAGACATTTCAAATCTATGACAGATTGATACTGAGATGCCCAGTATAGTTGGGGGCGGGAGGTGGAGCTTGACACTGCCGCTGTATAAGCTTGTTGCAAATCAAGTGCTGAGTGCTATTTTTGCCTTTTGCCTTTTACATAAAAGCAAAAAGTCTCTTTGGATTTCTTTTGGTGATCGAAAATGGTAACTAATGTAGTTTTTTTTGTAACAAGTGATACCCAGTTCAGTTCAGTTCAGTTCAGTCGCTCAGTCGTGTCAGACTCTTTGCACTCTTTTCATATTGCAGCGCTCAGGGCCCCCCTGTCCATCACCAACTCCCAGAGTTCACTCAGACGCAGTAAACTTTTGAAAAGCTGAGGTTACCTGGGAATTACATCTCAGTAAAGTTGTTATAAAACTATATAGACAGTAATAGTGCTTTAGGGAAACACACAGAAACATGTAGTTGGAGTATATCACAATCCTGTTCTTTTATGGGCAGAAATTATGATTTGTGTACATGTACCCATTCATTCACTAAGCCATATATCTTTGCCAAGTACACTGACAAGGTACAAAGATTAATAATACATGGTCTCTGTCTTCAAAGGGTGCCCACACTGTTAGGGGGCAATTGTTATAATACAATAAGTTGTCATTCCAAGGAGGTAAAACAGTGCCAGGTTTAGGGCTGTTGTTGTTCAGTCCCTAAATTGTGTCCCACTCTTTCTGGCCCCATGGACTGCAACACGCTAGGCTTCCCTGTCCTTCACCATCTCTCTGAATTTGCTCAAACTCATGTCCATTGAGTCGGCAACGCCATCCAACCACCTCATCCTCTGTCATCCCCTTCTCCTCCTGCCCTCAATCTTTCCTAGCATTAGGGTCTTTTCCAATGAGTCGGCTTTTCCCGACTCAGGTGGCCAAAATATTGGAGATTCAGCATCAGTCCCTCTAATGAAAATCCAGGGTTGATTTCCTTTAGGATTGACTGGTTTGATCTCCTTGTTGTCCAAAGGACTGTCAAGCATCTTCTCCAGCATCACAGTTCAAAAGGATCAATTCTTCAATGCTCAGCCTTCGTTATGGCCCACTTCTCACAGCTTTGGGTACTAAGACCTAAGACAGGACCTTGGCACAGTCATAGAGAGACTGGAGTTGGGTGTCTTAGTGACAGCTGATGTGGCCCAGGGTGGGAAGTGTGGCAGAAAGTGAAGCTGGACGGTTACTCCCAGGACAAAATATCACGGTGGATCAGAGCTCAGTTCAAGAGGGACAGCTTAATCAGGACGTGAAAATTTGAATTCCTCTGGGTCTTTCTTATCCCTGGTATAGTGTGCAATTTCGGTGAATGGTCTTACTTTAAACCCAGTTCCATCATCTTGTTGGAGTATCATAGTACCATTAACTGGCCTTTGCTTCTACCTTTTCAGCACACGAAGGGCTTTCCTGCAGTTTCTCCTGAAGGTGGAGCAGTGAGGGGATGCACTCAAGGCCTCGTGAATTCTGAATAATGGAGCTGGGACAGAACTGCATCACTGAACTCTTGAGCTAAGAAAGCTTTTTAAGCTGCAGAGAATGAAACTGTTTCTACACTTGGAGTTGATCTACTTTTTGATCAGGAAGTAGGACTATTACAGGCCCTAAGGGGGACAAAGAGAAAGAAAAAAAACAGCTACTGATCTCCTTAACTCCTTAGTTGGGCCTATGCTGGAAACTCCTGGATTCCAGGCTTTATTTAAAAAGTGGCTCAACAATTTGAAAACTGGAGGCTACCTACATGTTTTGTCATGATGCAACTGTCAGCATACCAACAGCATTTTCTTTTCCTCCACCTTTTCTTTCCCCCTCATGGGATAGTGGACACCTTTTGAAAGCAGGTACTGTTCTTTGCGAATTTCCTGATTTCCCCTCCCCCCACTCGCATCTCCATTCATCCTTAACCTGTCCCCTTCCCCACCCCCATTCCTACCATTGGAGCCCAACAGGCCCTCAATGAATGTTTAAGTGCTCCATGTCATTTTACCATCAAAAAGGGTATCATTTTTTTTCTCACTAATTGTTTATAGCACTGACATACTTTATGAAATCTGAAAATTAATTGGCCCATATAGTATGTATGCTCTGGAGTTCTGGGGCACAGTTGTAAGAATATTAGAGAATCACACTCCACACTTTAATAAGCTGTGAGTTGAACTCTAAATCTAAATGCCTGAAATTTAAAAGTTAGTCCCAGTCTAGGAAGGCACAGTATTAATATTTTAACTGTAAATAAGCTAAGTATTTGACAGCAGAATAATTTTCATATTTGTTGTAGAATTTTTTTTTCCTTCTGAAGAGAGAATTTCCTAGTGGTTTTAAAGAATCTTTGAAATCTTTTCTAAATCTCCTTTGCTTTTCTTTTTTCAGATCACTTTAGTCTCATTTTTATCGTTCACAAGACTGTGATATCTAATTAACACTGAAGCATTACAAGTCTCTTTTTCATAAATCTCCGTGCAAAAACCTAGGGAATCCACAAGAATGAGGGAGAGCTGGTTTCCCTGGAGTCTAAAGCTGGGGGGAGAACCAACGAGAAGGCTGGAAACATTCCCCCTGCAGGAACAGATGTTGCCCTCCCCAAGGAGTTAGGATGGGCTGCAAGAAATGAGATAATGAAAATAAGCAAACTGCTTTGTGAATGTTATCAAATATCATCAGTCCCAGACAGACAGCTCCCTAAATAAGTATCCCTTACTGATAAAAATAAAAAGCTGATGAACATGATAGTTTCCCTAATAGATTTAGGGGAAAAAGTGCTTTGCACAAAAGGATTGACTTAATCAGAGGGCTTCTCAGGTGGCTCAGTAGTAAAGAACTCACCTGCAAATACAGGAGATGTGGGTTTGATCCCTGGGTAGGGAAGATACCCTGGAGAAGGGAACAACAACCCACTCCAGTATTCTTGCCTGAGAAATTCTGTGGACAGAGGAGCCTGGCGGGTTACAGTCCATAGCATCTCAAGGAGTCAGACATGACATAGCTAACACCAACACAACAGACTTAACTGTAACAAACTTAACCGACTTAACATGTAACAAACAGTGTGGGAGCAGTCCTCGAGAGGAGGGAAGAGGTGCCATTGGAGGGGTTCAAGGGGTTGTCAGCCATCATCTGCCCCCCAGCTGTGGCTCAGCAGCCTTCTAAGCAGCCTTCCTTCGTTCCAGGTCACCTGGCAGAGAGCCATTGGGACAGTGACTGCCTCTGCCCTTGGGATATTGATGCGACCTGCTTCTATGGGAGAAAAGCCAATCAAAGAGAGAAGGAACATATATATGACTGATTTGTGTTGCTGTATGACAGAAACCAACACATTGTAAACCAATTTTCCTCCAATTAAAAAATAAATACAAAATACAACAGCAACAAAAAAAGACAGAGGGAGCCAGCATGTTCCCCTGCTGAGTGGTCTGCTCAATGCTGGTGTGTCCAATCAGCTAGCCAGGTGTCCCCCTTTCTGTTCTAGGAAAATTAATATATCTTATGACAATATTTCAGGAAAGGATACATGCAGATGGTGACTACAAACGTTGGTAACCCCATGAAAAAGAACAATTTTGTAGGTATTGTGAAAATTGTGAATTTTTAAAAAAAATCAAAATTAATACTACCATTTATTGCATACTTTTAAAAGTTCACAGTGGGGACCCATTCCTTGGGCTTCCCAGGTGGCACAGTGGTAAAATAATCCACCTGCCAATGCAGGAGACGTAGATTCGATCCCTGGGTTGGCAAGATCCCCTGCAGAATGGAATGGCAACCCACTCCGGTATTCTTGCCTGGGAGATCCCATGGACAGAGGAGCCTGGCGGGCTACAGTCCACAGGGGTCACAGAGTCAGACACGACTGAACGACCAAGCACACCCTTTCCCTAGCTGAGAAGAGAGCACAGGATCCTGTCTGGATGATCAGGGGGAAAGTCATCATGATAGGGACGGATTCTGAGCTGACAGTGAGAGATGAGTGATGAACAGTAGTCTGAGGACGGGAAGGAGGGAAGAGCATTCTATGCTGAGTGAACAGCACCTCGGAAGTCCCGGGGTGAGGATATGCACATGGCTTCAGGAGAAAGCAAGCTGACTTGATGCAGATGGAGTGCGGACAGGGTGCGTTTCTGTTCGTCTGAACTGCTTTACGTTCCCTGCCTGCATGTATGACAGATCCCCCACCTCCACTTCCAGGAAAATGGCTTTGTACTTGAGAGAAAAGAAACAGGCTTGAAGCAACTTGGCTGTTACCATAGAGAATAAGGAAATAAAAAATTTTCATATTATGTAAAAGGAAAGTCAAGCATAATATGTAATTATTCAGAACAAGCCACTAAAAGGGCTCTTCAGTACAATAAAAAGGAATAGCTATCCCAAAAGAAGCTACTGTTTTGACATTTAACTGGGAAGCCATCCAAAAATTTAGACTAGGATTATAGCCCTTGACTTTCTTTTGGAAGGCATCTTAGTGATTATTCAGAGAAGCTGATGTTTGCAATTCTAGTTACCTTCAAATGATAATAAAACAAAACCCAAAGGAGGCATATGGAGAAGATTGACAGTGAAATTGTTCCTTTTTAAATTGACTTGAAGCATTTTTTGATGTAGCTAAACTTGTCTCAAAAAATGAACTCATCCTTTTTACTTCTTAACTCTCTCTTTTTTATTTCTTTTAAAAACTACTATAGCCAGGTTGTCTTTGACCACTTAACATGGAAACAATCATGTTACGTTTTTTCAGAGGATGTAGGTCTAGTTATGAAATGGACTAGAGGAGCTCTGACATTGGTGGTGACAGCAATAGATGGAGGGCTGTCTCAAGACTGGCTCAGGGGAAGAGTTGAGTCATCTAAGCTCATTCTGCAGATTTGGTTCTCATTTCCAGGTAGCACTTCACTGCTTTTACCAGGTTAAGAGACACCTAACTACTGGAAGAACCCTGTATATCTTATACTATATATAACAACTGCTGCTGCTAAGTCGCTTCAGTTGTGCCCGACTCTGTGCAACCCCATAGACGGCAGCCCATCAGGCTCCACCATCCCTGGGATTCTCCAGGCAAGAATACTGGAGTGGGTTGCCATTTCCTTCTCCAGTGCATGAAAGTGAAAAGTGAAAGTGAAGTTGCTCAGTCGTGTCCGACTCTTAGCTACCTCATGGACTGCAGCCTACCAGGCTCCTCCGTCCATGGGATTTTCCAGGCAAGAGTACTGGAGTGGGGTGCCATTACCTTCTCTGATATATAACAACTAACAACAGCAATGTCTTAAGGTTTTAGGTTGGTTCCTGAGGCCTTGTGTTCTGCAACCCTCAGTGTGATTTAAAAATCAGATGAATGCTGGGACCTCCCTGGTGGTCCAGTGGCTGAGAATCCACCTGCCAGTGCATAGGACACAGGTTCGATTCCTGGTCCAGGAAGATCCCACGTGCAACGGAGCAACTAAGCTCCACTTAGTTGCTTAGACATAACTAAGCCATTATGTCACAACTACTGAGCTCAAGCACTGCAGCCACTGAAGCCCGAGAACATAGAGCCCATGCTCTGCAACAACAGAAGCCACTGAAATGAGAAGCCCTACGCACCACAACTAGAGAGTAACTCTGGCTCGCTGCAACTAGAGAAAGCTGGCACGGCAAAAAAGACGCTGCTGCTGCTGCTGTGCTGCTCAGCCACATCTGACTCTTTGCAACCCTAGTGACTGTAGCCCGCCAGACTCCTCTGTCTATGGGATTCTCCAAGCAAGGATACTGGAGTGGGTGGCTGTGCCCTCCTCCAGGGGATCTTCCCAGCGCAGAAATCGAACCTGTGTCACTTATGTCTACTTGCATGGGCAGATGGGTTCTTTACCACTGGCACCACCTGGGAAGCCCAACAAAGACCCAGTGCAGCCACAAATAAATAAATAATATATTTTTTAAAAAATCAGATGGATTCTTGTTAACTAGGCAGCGTGGAGGGCTCATGTGGAGACTGGCCACCTGCAAGGGCCTGGAGAGGCGACGATCAGGTCAGATCCACCCCTACCCCTGCACAGAGTCTGGAAATCCCCGACGGCAAGCGTCTCCCTTACTTGAGAGAGCGTCTCCCTTATTGAAATGAAATCAGGTGAAACTAAACTCAGCAGCCACCTTGAAGACAGAAGTGTAAATTACAGCTTGAGGGATGGGAATGGACAAGGGGAGGGAGATTCCCACCTGAGTTGGAATGTGGAGATTGAGAGACTGTACTGAGAGGATCTGGATTGTTTTCAGTAACATTTGCAGAATTATTCTCAGCTTCCATCTTTCACTTAGCTTGTCCTCTGCCACTCTGTGGGCCAGGTGTGGTTCAGTGGACATGTCCTTGGGTCTGCCTGCAGACATCAGAATTTCTTGTGAAATCTTCATGTATTTCATTTCCACCCTAGACTATATGTTTCTAAGTAACGTATTTCTCTCAAAATCTTTTCAAACCAACACCTACCAAGGTCTGAAGTAAGAAGCTCTGAGTATTTAACAGTTAAAGCTTCCAATTTGAGGTCACTATTTGATGGCAACTAAAACTACAATACATTGTAAATTTATAATTTTCAGGCATGTGCTAAAAAGTTATAGATTCTCTAGTGCCAAAGGATTAGCAAAATATATAATTTTGGTGGATTTGCACACTTAATTATTATAAAAAATTATATTCCTAATACATTTTTGTTTGGAAACAAATCAACTTTACATTCAATTATATATAAACTAAAGATGAACAGTAATGATTGTTGAATCAATTGTAGCCTGATTTGTATGAACCAGGTTAATGTAGTATTATTAATTAGTTTGATTACAGTCTATTTATAGAGCATGAATTTTAAAATCTTGAAGTATTATGTAATTATAGAGTAAATTTTTTTCCATAAAAATGTGCCTTAATTTCCCTAAAAGTAACCATGGAAAGAAAAATTACAAACCTAAACTAAAGCAAAATATATTTATATCTGTTTGCTCTTTCAATATTCAAAAATTCCTAAGGACTTAAATACCCTAACAATTACTTTATATTTGTTATAAATGTTGTTGATTTGTTATTTAGTGATTGCTCTTCATTAACGTACTCCCTACAATATTGTTATCTTGTTTTTCCAAACATATATTCAGTTCAGTTCAGTTCAGTTCAGTTCAGTCGCTCAGTCATGTCCGACTCTTTGTGACCCCATGAATCACAGCACGCCAGGCCTCCCTGTCCATCACCAACTCCCGGAGTTCACTCAGAGTCGTGTCCATCAAGTCAGTGATGCCATCCAGCCATCTCATCCTCGGTCATCCCCTTCCCCTCCTGCCCCCAATCCCTCCCAGCATCAAAGTCTTTTCCAATGAGTCAACTCTTCGCATGAGGTGGCCAAAGTATTGGAGTTTCAGCTTTAGCATCATTCCTTCCAAAAAATCCCAGGGTTGATCTCCTTCAGAATGGACTGGAATAAAATAAGCATTACATAGTTAATGGATAATAATACTAAGCTCATAAATAATATAAATGCTCTTTTTCCTATACTTTAAAAGAAATGTTAAGATAAGGGAACCTTACAGTTAATTTTTACTTTAATCATTAGTCAGTGGCTGTGGTAGCTACATATTACTAAAACACAGAATTTTAGCTGCAGAAAATCTATATCTATGCTGTTCAAGTTTAATATTCTTTCATCCTTTTGTTCATCCCCTGTGTGTGTGTGTGTGTGTGTGTGTGTGTGTGTGTGTGTGTGTGCGTGCATGGACACTCAGTCTTGTCCAACTCTTTGCAACCCTATAAACTGTAACCCACCAGGCTCCTCTGTCCATGGAATTTTCCAGGCAAGAATACTGAAGTGGGTTGCCATTTCCTTCTCCAGGGCATCTTCCTGACCCAGGGATCAAACTCATGTCTCTTGTATCTCCTGCATTAGCAGGTGGGTTCTTTATCAGCTGAGCCATCAGGGAAATGATATTCAAGTTTAATATTCTTTCATCTTTTAGGTTCATCCTCTAAGTTGGTTAAATCTAAGTATTGTCCCTGCACAATCAAATATATAGACAATATTGAAAATGCAGTTTTTGGTTTGACAAAGTATGTCTTTGATTTTTCTAGAAAATAAAATGTGCATGCCTCTATGATGAATAATGCCCAAGTATGCATTTAAAATACTTTTAGATATTGATTTTTAAACCATATTTCAGAAACCATTATAGCTATGCACACAAACACAATTACAGACATTTCTGTAGTATTCAGTAATAGCTGTTGGGTCAGAGAAATAAAGTACTTAATTTTTAAAACAGTTTAATGCTGGATGTATTATATATACCCATTATAAGTTTGGATTTAAGATATTTGACTAACAGACAAATACAAGGAAATAGTCCTACTTTACATTACAAGAAATTAACTTCTTTTCTGGGTCAGTTATTAGGAAAGGAAGCCCAATCCAATAATATGGTTTATTTTAAAATATCCATTAGGTACATTGACACAACTGAACTTTTCTTTTAAATGTTGTTTCTTTTTTACAAATTTTGTTCCTTAATTAGAAAAATATTATTCAGATACTAAGGGGAAATTTGCTAAAAATCATACAATTTGATGGTATAAATTAATAGCACTAATTGCACAACAAAATACTATGCTAACCAAAATAAACAGTTATGTAATGGCCTTGAAGCAAATTGAATAAACTCTTCATCTCAAAAAAAAATAATACAATTTGTTCTCCATCTTGTAAAAATTGAATCTTTAGCCAAGGCTATGAAAAAATAAATTATTTCTTTCTTGCAGTGATGATTATTAATTTTGATAATCTGATATTGAGCAAAAGTAAGTAGCACTCCGACCTTGCAAAAACTTGCTATAGTTTTCGTGTTTCTAAGTCTGTATTTTAATGTTGTTTTCTTTTCACAGTGACAACTCAATGAACAAGTTATTCCGGAATAAAGTTTCTTTATAACTGACTAAGTTGACAGAACTGATCTACATGAAAACGTAGAGAGTAAGCTCCTTGACTTAGATCTTGGCAGTGACTTTTTCTTCACATTTGACACCAAAAGCAAAAATTAAAAAGTGGGAATACATCAAACTAAAAAGCATCTGCACATCAATAAAATGAAAGAACATGCAACCTACAGAATGGGAGAAAATATTTGCAACTCATACATCTGCTAAGGGGTTAATATTTTAAATATATTAAAAAAACCATATACAACTCAAAGCAAAAAAAACAAACAATTCAATTTAAAAATGGGCAGAGGAACTGAATAAGCATTCTGCTAGAGAAGACATAGAAATGATCAGAAGGTACGTGGGAATGTTTTCACTTTCTTAATCATCAGGGAAATGCATATCAAAACTACATTGATACATCACCTCACACATGTTAGAATAGCTATCATCAAAAAGACAAGACCGATGAATCTATTTGCAATGTAGAAATAGAGGCATAGAGGTAGAGAATGAATGTATGGACACCAAGAGGGGAAGAGGGGGTGAGATGAATTGGGAGATTGGGACTCACATACATATACTACTATATAAAACAGATGACTAATGAGAACCTACTGAATAGTACAGGGAACTCTACTCAATACTCTGTGGTGACCTAAATGGAAAGGAAATCCAAAAACGAGGAGATATATATACACATGTAGCTGATTAACTTTGCTATACAGTAGCAACTAACACACCACTGTAAAGCAAGTATATTCCAATAAAAATGAAAAATAAAAAAGACAAGAGATAACAAGCATTGGCAAGGATGCAGGGAGGAAAGGGAACCCTTGTGCAGTGTTGGTGGGAACGTAAATTGTTTTAGCCTCTGAGGAAAACAGTTTGGAGGTTCCTCAAAAACTTAAAAATATAATTACCGTTTGATCCAGCAATCCCACATCTGGGTGTACATCCAAAGTAAATGAAAACAGAGTTTCAGAGAGATGGTTGCACTTTCACATTCACAGGAGCACTAGCCAAGCACTTCACAATAGCCAAGACATGGAATCAATCCAAGTGTCCATCCACAGAAGAATGAATAAAGAAGGTGTGATGTATATATGGACGACCTCCAACTTATGATAGTCTGACTTATGGTTTCCGACTTTATGTTGGTGCAAGAGTGATACGCTTTCTGTAGAAACTGTACTTTGAATTTTGGTCTTTTCCTGGGCTAGTGACAACATGCTACACTATTCTCTTGTGTGGTTCTGGGGGCCTGGTTCCCAGTTAGCCAGAGGAACACGTGAGTGTACAGCTGACATGCCTGTTGCCATTCCATACCCATAACAACCATTCTGTTTTTCACTTTCAGTACAGAATTCAATACATGACATGAAATATTCAACACTTTTTTGGTGTGAAATAGGCTTTGTGTTAGATGGTTTTGCCCAACTATAGTCTCATGTTAATTGTCCTGAGCACATTGAAGGTAGACTGGGCTAAGCTACATCGTTCAGTAGGTTAGGGGTATCAAATGCATTTTCAACTTATGATATTTTCAGCATACAATGGGTTTATGGGGTATAACCCTATCATAAGTCAAGAAAGATCTGTAAATACAATTGAGTGTTATTCAGACAGAATAATACAACAGAGAAGGATATGTTCTTATTTGTGACAAATGAATGGACCTTGAGGACATGATGCCAAGTGAAATATGCCAGAAAGAGAAAGAAAAAGCCACATGATATTGTTTATATGTGGAATCTGAAATAAATGACTAAATAAAATAAAATTTTGGAAATGTCAAACGAAGTGTAGAAAAGTGGCTGCCCTGGGGTAGGGAGGGAGGAGAAAAAATAGAGAGAGGTTGATAAAAAGGCACAAACAAAAATAAGCAAAATTGACCAAATTTAAATCATGTACCTGTATATTAATCATGTGAAACACAGCTACCCAAATATATTAACAAGAGCAATAAAAGTCTCTTTCAACTACATACGTGTGTTAACATCCAAGTGAAAGGCAGACATAAAATGTGTTTAGTCGTTCAGTCGTGTCCAACTCTTTGCGACCCCATGGACTATAACCCTCCAGGCTCCTCTATCCATGGGATTTTTCCAGCCAGAATACCGGAGTGGGTTGCCATTTCCTACTCCAGGGTATCCTCCCCACCCAGGGATCAAACTCACATCTCTTGCATCTCCTGCATTGGCAGGTGGATTCTTTACCACTGGGCCACCTGGGAAGCCCTGCAAACATAAAGGTCATTCTGGAATGTGTGGAAGTTGATGAAATCTGTCCCCCTTGTCCCTATCCCCCACTGTCCACTCCATTCATTTCACTGAATGAGTGAATGATTTGTCTCTAGTTATTTTGTATAGTCAGAACTTTGGTGCAACATGAGTGATGTGAGCCTGTTGCCAATGTAAAAGAACAAAGGAACGGTTGCTGTGTGGGGGTTTATGCTTCAGGTGTCCTGAGATCAGGAGATGGTGGCGGGTGTGTTTTGTGAGCAGTGGCATTTGCTGAGGTCTTCATCGGTACGTTACTGCTTACTGTCATGGCTTGGCGTCTCCATTCATCCTGCTTCACTTCCCGCCATCTCTCGAGTCCCCTTTGCTCGGTTTCTGCTCTTCCCGCCCTGTCCAAATGCCAGCTGTGCTTCTCACAGGAAACTGCTGTTTAATGTCACTGCTGATCAGCCTCCCCATATACCCTTGGCAATCTCACTCTGTTTTCACAGCCTCTACATCAGGAAATGCAGAATGATTCTGCTGGGGGAATTTTTTTTTTCTTTTAAACATTTTACTGGAGTATAGCTGATTTACAATGCTGTGTTAGTTTCAAGAGGGCAGTTCAGTGACTCAGTTGTATATTCGTGCATGCTCAATCTCGTCCAACTCTTTGTGACCCCATGGACACATGGAGCCCACCAGGCTCCTCTGTCCATGGGATTCTCCAGGCAAGAATACTGGAGTGAGTTGCCATTTCCTCAGCCAGAGGATCTTCCTGACCCAGGGATCAAATCCGTGTCTCCTGCACTGGCAGGCAGATTCTTTACTACTGAGTCACCTTTGAAGGCCCTATATATATCCAGTCTGGTTTTTTTTTTTTTTTTAAAGATTCTTTTCACTGGAGGAGTTTTAAAGCTTCATGGTTTTTTTTTCTTTTTAAATATAAAAATGAAAATACTGACAACATGTCTGGGTACCTACTCCTTATCATTTGGGTGGCACTCCATACTTTAATACATCATAGTTCTTTCTTATGCACAGGACACTGCTCCTTTAATTGTCTCATTTTGGCATGTTTATCCTTTAGGATTGCCAGATCAGAGGAGATCATCATTGACAGACATTTCAACCCTCTCTGTTCTGAAGCCAAGTGTACTACCAGACTGAGGGAATTAAGGGAATCAGAAAGGCTTTTGGTGAGATAGCATCAATGTTCCCAGAACTCTGAAGGAAGGAAACTGGAGGTAGAGGGCCTCGACATCAAGAGATCAGGGCTGGGAGGAACCTCCTCTGATTGGGGTGAGAGCGGTCATTCTGGCTGCAGTTATCTGTGCATTCCCAGGCAGATGGAGCCTGGCCCTTCTTAGCTGGCAAGTGTGAGTGTCTGTCATTAGACTCTCTCATGGGAAAAATGGTTCCCACGGACCACTTGTCTTTAGGAGGTTATTAGTAACATGAATTTGTTACATGTTATCTGGGAGTAGCCCATCCCTGCAAGACTCTTTCTGTAAGACTATGTTAGCCTCTGGATTAGCTGTGTGCTCAGTTGTGTCCAACTCTTTGCAACCCCACGGACTGTGTAGCCTGCCAACCTCCTCTGTCCATGAGATTCTCCAGGCGAGAATACTGGAGTGGGTTGCCATCTCCTCCTGCAGGGGATCTTCCCGACCCAGGGATCGAACCTGCCTCTCCTGCACTGGCAGGGAGATTCTTTACCAGCGCGCCACCTGGGTAGCCTCTGGATTAGCTAGTTAGCCTTTAAAACCCAAGGGCATAAGAACCTACTAACTATTGGGGTTATAAGTGGAGAAATAGTACATGCCTTGGATTGGTGGTTGGAGGTAAAATCAAGATTCTGAGTCATGGAGAGCCAAATTAGGGTGAGGAGCTTGAGAGACCAAGGGACAGCAAGAGAAGAAATCTGTGCAAAGTTTGGTAGATCTAAAGAGTCAGAGAAAAGAGAAACAAAGAACAGTAGAGAAGAGATACTTAAACCAATTTGCTTTTTTGCATTTTCTTTGTTTAGCCTAGATCTTATTCTATTTACTATCAAATGGACTCCACTTTCTCTGTTAATTATTTGTTAATATTTTGGGGGAAAATCAAGGATAATTTGTTCACTTTTGTTTGCTAATGTTGACAGAGCAGTTCCATTTCCAAGAGTAGGCTTTTGTTTTGCTTTGTGTTTTTTTTTTTAAATTATTTTTATTGGAGTATAGTTGGTTTACAATGTTGTGTTAATTTCTATCATACAGCAAAGTGAATCAGCTGTATGTAAACAAATATCGCCTCTGTTTTGGATTTCCTTCCCATTTAGGTCACCTCAGAGTGTCAAGCAGAGTTCCCTGTGCTGTACAGTAGGTTGTCACTAGCTATCTATTTTATGCTTAGTGTCAATACTATATATATATCAATCCCAATCTCCCAATTCCTCCCACCCCTCCTTTTCCCCTTGGTATCCATATATCTGTCCTCTACAACTGGTCTCCACTTCTGCTTTGCAAATAAGATCATCTATACCATTTTTCTAGATTCCTCTTATATGCATTAATATATGATATTTGTTTTTCTCTTTCTGATTTACTTCACTCTGTATGACAGTCTCTAGGTCCATCCACATCTTTGCAAATGGCACAATTTCATTCCTTTAAATGGCTGAGTAATATTCCACCTCTTCTTTACCCATTTCTCTGTTGATGGACATTTAGTTTGCTTCCATGTCTTGGCTATCGTAAACTGTGACAGTGGGCTTTCTGAATAGGATCTGCTTTGTCCTTATCAGCACTGGAAAAGGGCTAAGAGAAAGATCACTGTCCTTACCAAAGGGAAAACACTTTAACTTTTGATTAATAATCTGTTTTAGTTAATCAAAATGAGGAACTCAAAGACCTCTGAAAGTTGCTGGAAGCATAGACAGGCTAAGACCCTCATCATAGCCCCTAATTTTTCTTTTATAGCAAGCAAATTGGTAAACAAATTGTTACACTAACCTGAGACTTTCTCAACAAGATAGAGATGATAGATAGACGGATAGATAGATAGATGATAGATGAAATGTTTGCAGTGGCTACAGTTCACTGGATGCTATGACTTACTGACCTGCCACAGGGCCGGTGGTAATGAAACAGAGCAGGACCGTATGACCCTTCCCCCCACCTCTGCCCCCACTGCCCCACCATGTCCTCTGTCTGCCTTTTGCCTGTGCAAAATTTTAATCAAAGAGTAAGTTTAATCAAAGAAGTGAGAAATACTGAAACAAAGAAAAGCAGTCTAAGGAGACTAAATAATAATAATAATGTGGTCATTAGGCATAGTCAAGGACTTTTAGTTCTTTCTCAAGGGCTGTAGATAGTATTCGGAGCCATATCCTGTAAGCTGCCTTATAGATACCAAAACTCCAGGTGGAGAAGTTAACTACATGATGGCCGGACTATACCCAGGACTTCAACTGCCACAATTCTGAGAAATGACCTCAAAGAATGGGAACAAATAAACCCTGGAACTGATGATTAACTGCACCTAAAACATTCAAGATGATATTGGTCAGACCACAGATGGTCAATTTGAAATGACTGTTAGAGATGACTGTGCTGTTTCTGCATGTAGTCCCCCCGACCAGACTCCTGTCTATAAATGCTCTCACCCTCTGCTTGTCAGAGGGTGGGGGAGTCAGCCTTTGGACAGATGTTTGCCATCCCCTGCTCCCTCCCCTTCAGTTGCCATCTAAAATAAAGCAAACTTTCCTTTCCATCATCTTGGCCTGCTTATTGGCTTTTGAGTGGTGAGCAGTTGGACACACTATGCATACCTTTTGGTAACAATGAGAGATGACAAGCATACTTTTCAGTGCAAGAGGCTCCAACTGACACTTTCCACTGGAGAGCTGCCGACCCCACTACATCCAGTCTCTGCATCGTCAGTCTCTCCTTCCACTGTAAATCCGAAAGTCCATCATTGTCCTGATTTCCAACTGAGTTACTATCTCTCTGATGAGATTCCTAGTTATGAAGAAGCTTCAATGACAGGAAGAAAATTGAACCAAGTTGTACTTGACAAAGTTCTCTAGCCAGGATGAGCTCTGTGTGTGTGTGCTCACTCAGTCATGTCTGACTCTTTGCGACCCCATGGCCTGTAGCCTGCCGGGCTCCTCTGTCCATGGTATTTCCCAGGCAAGAATACTTGAGTGGGCTGCCAAGCTCTCCTCCAGGGGGTCTTCCTGACCCAGGGATCAAACCTGTGTATCCTGCATTAGCAGGCAGAGTTTTACCACTGCATCACCTGGTAAGCCCAGGATGGGCTGACACATTAGCAATATAACCCCTTCCCCGTAAAATCATTGTACTATAACTTCCTAAATGGGGAAACAACGCAAACAGTGACAGACTTTATTTTCTTGGGTTCCCAAATCACTGAAGATGTTGATTGAAGCCATGAAATTAAAGTTATGACCAACCTAGACAGTCTATTAAAAAGCACAGACATTACTTTGCCAACAAAGGTCTGTCTAGTCAAAGCTATGACCTTTCCAGTAGTCGTGTATGGATGTGAGAGTTGGACTATCAAGAAAGCTGAGCACCAAAGAACTGATGCTTTTAACTGTGGTGTTGAAGAAGACTCTTGAGAATCCCTTGGATTGCAAGGAGATCAAACCAGTCAATCCTAAAGGAAATCAGTTCTGAATATTCATTAGAAGGACTGATGCTGAACTCCAATATTTTGGCCACCTGATGCGAAGAACTGACTCATTTGAAAAGACCCCAATGCTGGGCAAGATTGAAGGCAGGAGGAGAAGGGGACGACAGAGGATGAGATAATTGGATGGCATCACCGACGCAACGGGCATGAGTTTGAGCAAGTGCTGGGAGTTGATGATGGACAGGGAAGCCCGGAGTGCTGCAGTCCATGGGGTTGCAAAGAGTTGGAGACATATGAGTGACTGAACTGAACGGATAACTTCCTATACATTAACAGGACTTGGGACCATATATCTCCTTTATATCTGTTCCTGTCTACTGTGAGCTCTCTTATGTCTCATGTAGTTCATTTATATCCAAGACTACAGATGTTCGTGTAGCCTAGGATCGGAGTGTAGTCATAAAATATATTGTGTAGAAAAAATTTCTTGGCTGTGTCATGCAGGATCTTAGTTCCCTGACTAGAAATTGAACCCAGGCCCAGAGCAATGAAAGTGCTGAGTCTTAATCACTGGATGGCCAGGGAATTCCCTTACATAGAAATATTTGTGTGAAATTTGCAGAGTCCTTTGACAGTCACTCAGAGTTCTTGATTTTTTATATCTCTTTATGAGCCTTAAAGGGGCTTCCCACTTGGCACAGTGGTAAAGAATCCACCTGCCAATGCAGAAGACACTGGAGATGAAGATTCAATTCCTGGGTCAGGGAGATCCCCTGGAGAAAGAAATGGCAACCCACTCCAGTATTCTTGCCTGGAGAATCCCATGGGCAGAGGAGCCTGGCAGGCTACAGTCCTTGGGGTCAGAAAGAGTCAGACACAACTGAGCATTCATGTGCACATGAGCCTTGAAGAGTTAATTCTAACCACCTATGAGAATAGTCCAGGGGAATATTTTTCTAGAGCAATCTGAATGGTTTAATGCTGAGAAGGATAAACTTAAATAATAAACAAAGAAAAGAACAACTCCAGAATCTATTGAATAACAAATTATTGAACCTCTTACATTCCATTGTGTTTTCCCAAGACATATATTATCTTACTGTTAAGTCCTAAGGACCATAACTGTGTAAGACAGATAGGGAGGAATTACATTTGTCTTAACCAACACTTGAGGTTCAAAAGAATAAGAAGCTTGTTCAAGATCCCACTGCCTTAATTTCTCCTTCTGTTTTCTCATTGTTAGTGTATAGGAATGCAAGGGATTTCTGTGTGTTAATTTTATATCCCACACTTGTATCTATTCACTGAGAAAACAGAAAGAGAAATTAAGGAAACAATTCCATTCACCATTGCAACAAAAAGAATAAAATGCTTCAGAATAAATCTACCTAAAGAAACGAAAGACCTATATATAAAAAACTATAAAACACTGATGAAAGAAATCAAACATAACACAAATAGATGGAGAAATATACCATGTTCATGGATTGGCAGAATCAATATAGTGAAAATGAGTGTATTACCAAAGCAATCTATAGATTCAATGCAATCCCTATCAAGCTACCAACGGTATTTTTTCAGAGAACTAGAATGAATAATTTCACAATTTGCATGTAAATACAAAAAAAAAAAAAAAAACTCAAATAGCCAAAGCAATCTTGAGAAAGAAGAATGGAACTGGAGGAATCAACCTGCCTGACTTCAGGCTATACTACAAAGCTACAGTCATCAAGACAATGTGGTACTGGCACAAAGACAGAAATATAGATCAATGGAACAAAATAGAAAGCCTGGAGATAAATCCATGCACCTATAGACACCTTATTTTTGACAAAGGAGGCGAGAATATACAGTGGAGAAAAGACAATCTCTTTAACAAGTGGTGCTGGGAAAACTGGTCAACCACTTGTAAAAGAATGAAACTAGAACACTTTCTAACACCATACACAAAAATAAACTCAAAATGGAGTAAAGATCTAAATGTAAGACTAGAAACTATAAACCTCCTAGAGGAAAACATAGGCAAAACACTCTCCGACATAAATCACAGCAGGATCCTCTATGACCCATCTCCCAGAGTAATGGAAATAAAAGCAAAAATAAACAAATGGGACCTAATTAAAATTAAAAGCTTCTGCACAACAAAGGAAACTATAAGCAAGGTGAAAAGACAGCCTTCAGAATGGGAGAAAATAGTAGCAAATGAAGCAACTGACAGAGAATTAATCTCAAAAATATACAAGCAGCTCATGCAGCTCAATTCCAGAAAAATAAACAACCCAATTAAAAAATGGACCAAAGAACTAAACAGACATTTCTCCAAAGAAGACATACAGATGGCTAACAAACACATGAAAAGATGCTCAACATCACTCATTATCAGAGAAATGCAAATCAAAACCACAATGAGGTACCATCTCACGCCAGTCAGAGGGCTGCTATCAAAAAGTCTACAAACAATAAATGCTAGAGAGGGTGTGGAGAAACGGGAACCCTCTTACACTGTTGGTAGGAATGCAAACTAGTACAGCCACTATGGAGAACAGTGTGGCGATTCCATAAAATACTGGAAACAGAACCGCCATACCACCCAGCAATCCCACTGCTGGGCATACACACCAAGGAAACCAGAATTGAAAGAGACACATGTACCCCAATGCTCATCACAGCACTGTTTACAGCAGCTAGGACATGGAAGCAATCTAGATGTCCATCAGCAGATGAAAGGATAAGAAAGTTGAGGTACATATACACAATGGAATATTACTCAGCTATGAAAAAGAATGCATTTGAATCAGTTCTAATGAGGTGGATGAAACTGGAGCCTACTATACAGAGTGAAGTAATTCAGAAAGAAAAACACCAGTACAGTATATTGACACATATATATGGGATTTAGAAAGATGGTAAGGATAACCTTATATGCAAGACAACAAAAGAGACACAGATGTAAAGAACAGACTTTTGGATTCTGTGGGAGAAGGCAAGGGTGGGATGATTTGAGAGAATAGCATTGAAATATGTATATTACCATATGTGAAATAGATCGCCAGTACAGGTTTAACGCATGAGACAGAGTGCACTGGGACGACCCAGTGGGATGGGATTGGGAGGGAGGTGGGAGGGGAGTTCAGGATGGGGAACATGTGTACACCTATGGCTGATTCATGTCAATTTATGGCAAATACCACTACAATATTGTAAAGTAATTAGCCTCCAATTAAATTAAATAATTAAAAAAAATAAAAAAATAAATTAAAAAAAAAAAAAAACAATGATCACACTGCTTCTCTGCGGCTGATCTGGGACTTGAACCAGGTCTTTTGATGCCTGATATGAGATTCACATTCCATTTCTACCCAAGGGTCTGACAACCTCATCTTCCTCATGGTGTTTTACCAGTTGGTGTATTCAGAAAGCAGACTCTGAGACAGAGTATAGTGTTGAAGGGATTCGTCAGGGTGTACTTGGGGTTGACACCTGTGGAAGGGAGTGGGAGGAGGCAGATCAGGTAGAGGGAGAAGTGAGCTGGGATGCAGGACCAATGCCTCGGGAGCTCTGGATCCAAGCAGTGTGGTTCCAGGTCTCCCCTTCAGTGACCGTATTTCTTTCCTCCTGAATTTATCAAGAGCAGGGACTATTTATGTCTCTAATGTTTAGTGCAGTGTTTACCACATAAAAGGCACTTCATGCTTTCCAAATGAATAAACACAGTTGGAAAGAACCAAAATGTTCACAGTAGGGAAGTGGTTAAATCAATTAGGATTAATACTTCAGTGGAAAATCAGACCTCTTAATGTAGAAAAAACAGCAATTATGAAAACTAGGGAACATGAAAAAGATTTTACACTCTTGAAAAATAGCACAATGTAATCATACATACATATGCTTTGAAATGATGGAAATGTATATATTAACATAATAAGGGCCAGAAAATAAATAAATGAAAGTCATATTATATTAAAGTTGTAGGATTGTGGGTGGTTTGCATTTTTTGTTTGTTCTTTCAATTTTGCCATAATTTAGTTTGTGCTATATTACTTACATTGTTGAGAAGATGAACCACCAGTTGTGGCTTTGCCAGCATCACTATCAACCTGGGAGTGAGCCTGTTGAGTCTCAGCAGTGAGATGGGGTTTAGAGAGATGGGGAATAGACCTGGAAGAGGAAGCTATTCAGCAGCTGTGGACATCTGGGAAGGCTGAATCCAGCCCCAGGAAAGCCCTTATCTTCTTGCTAGAGGCTATTACAAAATCTTTAATTCTTAAATTGAATTTTAATATCTGCTGATTCAAAATTGCATTGAGTTAATGGAATTTTGTTTCTTTGGATTCGTGTTCACTTGTCATAAGATGTTTGAATCATTTAACAAGTTTTTAATTCAACACAATCATGCAAGTTCAATATTTGGTGTATTTTCTAAGCTTTGCATGGTCATAGACCAGGAACCCATTCAGGGATTGCTGTCTTTTCTTGCAAAGACCTCTCTCCTCTCTTGAATGTGCTTTGCAGATGACTTAAGAATGCTCTGGCATTTTCGTTAGACATTGCTTCTATTTTGGTTTGGTGTTCTAAACTCTCCATTGTGCCTCAAGCCTGACAAGTATTTGGTATGAAAGTTTAAAACCTGATTTCACTCTTTCTCTTTGAATCCCTTCTCTCTTATCTTACTCTGTGAAGCAAATTCTGCCAAATGAAACTCTGCTGTTTTCTCAGCCACTGGGAAGTCTCTTCCAAGCCTGGGACTCCAAGGTCTGTTCTCTGATGTGTTCCATTCTCTGAGCAAATTTTCCCCATATCGTGAATCAAAATCAAGGGCTTTACTCACCTTCTATCATCTCTGTGTTTTGCACAGCCACATTCATCTTCAGTGCCAAGAAGAAGGTTGTCACATAAGCTCGCTCCTTTAAGAAAGTCTGATGTCACCAAAAATTACACAACAGGTACTCTATTCAGTAGGTAACAAAGTTGTGAAAAACTCTTATCGGAATCTCAGGGTCTTCCTCTAGGTAGACATATCCCTGTGTATGTTTTCTTGTATACTGACAATCTTTACCTTCTAATGTGGCTTTGAAGACCAAGGATGTAGGCAAGGAAGAGAGTAATAGAGATAGAAATTTATATTATATATATATATATATTAGAAAGTTAGAAATATATATATATTTAGAAATTATACATAAACAGAACTGTATTATAAATTTATATAAATATATATATTTAGAAATTTATATATATATGTATAGGGCTTCCTTGGTGGCTCAGCTGGTGTGTGTGTGTGTGTGTGTGTGTGTGTGTGTGTGTGTGTGTGTGTGTAAAATAAGGGCCAGAAAATTTCATTTATCCAGGATGCTGGGAGATGTGTTCATATATCCCAGCATCCTGGATAACACCATTGTAGCCATCTAAAACCCTTGAGTCATTCTGGATAACTAAATAGTGATTTCAGGCAGCCAAGGATATACACATTTCATTAATTCATTCAACAAATTCTTGAGCACCTACTATGCATTAGGCACTATTCTGCTAAGTCGCTTCAGTCATGTCCGACTCTGTTTGACCCCATAGATGGCAGCCCACCAGACTCTCCCATCCCTGGGATTCTCCAGACAAGAACACTGGAGTGAGTTGCCATTTCCTTCTCCAATGCATGAAAGTGAAAAGTGAAAGTGAAGTCGCTCAGCCGTGTCTGACTCTTAGCGACCCCATGGACTGCAGCCCACCAGGCTCCTCCGTCCATGGGATTTTCCAAGCAAGAGTACTGGAGTAGGGTGCCATTGCCTTCTCCTGGCACTATTCTAGGTAACCATTTATCCATCAAAGCTTAAACTTTGGAATGAATTCCTTCTGAAATCGTTTATATTTCTTTTCACTTGATCCTTTCTATAGTCAGTTCAGTTCAGTCACTCAGTCATGTCTGACTCTGCAACCCCAGGGACCGCAGCACACCAGGCCTCCCTGTCCATCACCAACTACCAGAGCTTGCTCAAACTCATGTCCATTGAGTCAATGATGCCACCTGACCATCTTATTCTCTGTTGTCCTCTTCTTCCCCTGCCTTCGGTCTTGCTCAGCAACAGGGTCTTTTCCAATGAGTCAATTCTTCACATCAGGTGGCCAAATGGAAGTTCAGCTTCAGCATCTGTCCTTCCATTGAATATTCAGGACTGATTTCCTTTAGATTGACTGGTTTGATCTCCTTGCAGCCAAGGAACTCGCAAGAGTCTTCTCCAATACCACTGTTCAAAAGCATCATTTCTATAGAACTCTTATACTAATCTAATCTTTTCTTGGTGACAGAAGATTAGATACAGTTTGGTAGGGTGTAAAGAATAATATTCAGTGTTGAGAGAACTGAAGTTTAATGGGTTTCCATTTCCTTCTCCAGGGGATCTTCGTGACCCAGGGAACAAACCCAGGTCTCCTGCATTGCAGGAAGATGCTTTACAATCTGAGCTACTAGGGAAGCCCAGAGAAATATATAAGGAATCACAAATAATTTTTAGTAGAACTGAAACCCCATGGACTGTAGCCTGCCAGGCTCCTCTGTCCATGAAATTCTCCAGGCAAGAATACTGGAGTGGGTTGCCATCCCCTTCTCTGGGGGATTTTCCCAACCCAGGCACTGAATCTGGGTCTCTTGCATTGCAGGCAGATTCTTTACCATCTGAGCCACAAGGTTGCAAAGAGTCAAACACAACTGAGTGACTAACACACACATAGATTTCTCTAGAGATTGTTTTCTATATAAAAGTTCTTCATAAAATATGGAAAGCTATTCACATCTAAGGCATCATCCTTATGGACAGTCATTCTAACACTGGGCCATAATACAGATATTTCTTTGGTGTCAACTAAGGTGGATGAAGCATTTGCCCCTGTACTAAATGGACCTAGATTTCAGGGCTTCTAGTGTTTATATATATGGGTAGGGGGGCTGAGTTGGGTATGGGGGAGTTTCACCAAGCTTGCAAACTTATTTCAAACAGATATGAAGTGAATTTTCATACTGTTTTCCTTTTGTTTTCAGAAAGACTTGTAGGGGGAAGCTATTTTTCATAAAATTTGTTCATGCTAAAGGAAAATCGAAAAATTCAAAGCTTTTCCTTCTGTTTTGTGCAGCCAAAGGGTGGAGACCTTAAATAGAAGGCCCTTTGTTTAGCAACGTAGATTCGTATTTTGGATAAGCAAGGGTAGGCTTGAAACTCAGTTTGGGGCAGAGGTTAAAAAACAAAACTCTTCTGAAGAATGGATTAACAGAATTTATGGGATGCAAGGCTGGCAGTCAGGGTAGGGAGAAGGTATATGTGCATGCATGTGTGTGTGTTTAACAGAAAAGCCCCCAAAGATGGAGACAGTGTGGACCTAAATGCAGAGATGGAAATGACTGAATGAAGTTTTAGACACATTTTATTCAAATTCTTTTTTTGACTGAACTGCAATCTGTCTTCATTATCCTCAGCTCTAAGTCTGCAAACAAGTAGCCCTGTGTTAGCCATAATGCACAGTGTTGAGGGGTAACCCAGTCCTGCCTACAACATCCCTTTGCTCTGCACCTGTGTTGGTGGGAGGACCAAGGCCTGTGGCCCAGACAGACGAGGCTAGAGGAAGCCCAGAGCAAGGGGTCGGGGGGAAGGAAAGGGCTCACAGAAGACAAACTGACTTCGCCAATTATAAATCCCCTGAGAATTTAAAGAAACCTTGATTGACAAGACCTCTGGACATGCTAATGCCATGATATGCAGGATGAGGGCTTGAGACATTAACATTTTAATTCTAAATGATGGTGGGGACTTCCCTGGTGGTACAGTGGATAAGAATCTGCTTGCCAATGCAGGGGACACAGGTTCGATCCCCGGTCTGGGAAGATTTCACCTGCTGCGGAGCAACTGAAGCCTGTGTGCCCCAGCTACTGAGCCCACATGCTGCAAACTACTGAAGCCCAAGTGCCTAGAGCACAGGCTCCCCAACAAGAGAAGCCACTGACTACAATGAGAAGCCCCTGCACTGCAATGAAGAGCAGACCCAACTCACCGCAGCTAGAGAAAGCCCGAAAGCACCAACAAAGACCCAGAGCAACTGTAAGGAAATAAATAAAATTTTAAAAAAGATGGTGGAACCACAGAAAGGTTTATGAACTAATATAACTGATAACAATGTATACACTGGCAAAGTTAAACAGATAATCACATTAGTGATACTTGCTTTAGGTCTTTTTTAAGAACAACTGTTAAAGACAGATTAATTTTTTTTCCTCTCTTTCCCAGAGGTAAATCCATTCTTAAAATTGCAGAATATCATTACCATGGCTTAAATATGTAAGGGAATACATTGTTTTGTGTTTTAAAATTTTGGGTAAATATTATTCTGTTCATATTTTATAACTTACACTGTTTATCTTTTATAATTTTGCTTTTAATCAGTATTATGCTCTTGACACTTCTCTATTTTGATACATGAGATCACTTTAACTGCTGTATAAGAATTGTTTTAATTATCATTGTTTATGCATTCTCCTACCACAGTTCAGTTAGATTGCCTCTGCTTTCAAGCAAATGCAAATACTGAACACACATAGTAACATTGAACATCTTTGTATTCATCTCTCTGTGCCCACGTGTTTCAGTTTCTCTAGGGTGAACACCTGCAAGTTGAATTGCTGGTTTGTGGGATGTCTTAGCCTGGAGCCCCTAGAAAAGCCAGAGCCTGAATCAAGGCTTCAGAGCTGATGCTTTGCTAGGAAGCCAACCCTAGAGCAGGGGGGCTCAGGGAAGCAGAATGCAAGGATGCAAGGCAGAGAAGGATGAGGACAAGCGCAAGGTTTGTGCAAATGCCATGGCTTCAGAGCAAGCCGAGAAGAGTGGCTGGGCAGGCGGACCCACTTGGCCAAATGGGGTGTCTCTGGAGGTAGGCCATGGAGGGACATATTCCTAGGAGCAGTGAACTGGAGGAGGACAGTGGCAACTGATCTGCTGGCCCGCCTTTCTCTTCTCTCTCCTGTGGACAGAGTCCATTCAGGGAGGAGTCAGTCAGCCTGCAGTTTTAGACATCGTCACCCGGAGCTGCTAGAGAAACCCTCCTCCCCTCTCACCCTCCTGTGGCCCGCACAGGAAGTGGTGGAAGAGCCAGAGACCCTTGGACACCTGAAACGTTGGAAATCAAATACACTTCAATGAAAACAAAGTAACTTACTGACATTTTCATTGAAGCATAATTGAAAAGGAAAAAGGAAAGTGAAGTCGCTCAGTCATGTCCGACTCTTTGCAACTCCACAGACTATAGCCCGCCAGGCTCCTCCATCCATGGAATTCTCCAGGCAAGAATACTGGAGGGGGGGTTACCATTTCCTTCTCCCTGGGGATCTTCCTGACCCAGGGATCAAACCCAGGTCTCCCCCATTGCAGTAAGACTCTACTCTCTGAGCCACCAGGGAAGCCCCAAAGCATAGCTGACATAACCTCATATTGGTTTCATGTGACAACATGGTGATTCAATCTTCAGGAGAGCAGCTCAGTAGAGTGGTGAAGGTGGAGGTCAGTTGTTGAGAAGTCATAGGAGATGAGATGCTGATGACCAAGAATGCATCGTTCTTTCAAAACGTTTAGCCATAAATAGAAGACAAATTCTAAAGGAAGGTACAGGATGGGAGGACTGTTTTCTTATTGCTGAGAATTATGAGCATTACCAGCTGAGGAAGAAGAGCCAGTAGAAAGAGGGAGAGATTGTTGACTAGCAAGGAGTCAGTTTATGACTGACGGTGCAAAGTTGGAGGTAGAGATCAATCCTGGATCAAGAACCACATGTTCTAAGCTGGTTCCATGGGGGAATTAAATAAATCATAATCTCTTTATCCTAACAATGCTTTCCCTAGAAGTATACCGAGTCCTAAGGGCTGGACATCCCAGTGCATCTACGTCTGTTTCAGAGGATAATACAGGTGACAGTAGACCCACTTTTACACTTATGTGAAGAGACCAGTCTATGATTTGTAGTTAGGTTTGCTTGTTAATTACCCTGATCTCTGCATTCATGGACACTGAAAGATGAACTCCCCAGGTCGGTAGGTGCCCAATAGGCTACTGGAGATAAGTGGAGAAATAATTCCAGAAAAGACTGAAGAGATGGAGCCAAAGCAAAAACAATACCCAGTTGTGGATGTGACTGGTAATGGAAGTAAAGTCCAATGCTGTAAAGAGCAATATTGCATAGTAACCTGGAATGTTAGGTCCATGAGTCAGGACAAATTGAAAGCGGTCAAACAGGAGATGGCAAGAATGAACATCAACATTTTAGGAATCAGTGAACTGAAATGGACTGGAATGGGTGAATTTAATTCAGATGACCATTATATCTACTATTGTGGACAAGAATCCCTTAGAAGAAATGGAATAGCCATCATCGTCAACAAAAGAGTCTGAAATGCAGTACTTGGTTGCAATCTCAAAAGGGACAAAATGATCTCTGTTCATTTCCAAGGCAAATCATTCAATATCACAGTAATCCAAGTCTATGCCCTGACCAGTAATGCTGAAGAAGTTGAAGTTGAATGGTTCTATAAAGACCTACAAGACCTTCTAGAACTAACACCCAAAAAAGATGTCCTTTTCATTATAGGGGACTGGAATGCAAAAGTAGGAAGTCAAGAAATACTTGGAGTAACAGGCAAATTTGGCCTTGGAGTACAGAATGAAGCATGGCAAAGGCTAATAGAGTTTTGCCAAGAGAACACACTGGTCATAGCAAATACCCTCTTCTAACAACACAAGAGAAGACTATACACATGGACATCACCAGATGGTCAATACCGAAATCAGATTGATTATATTCTTTGCCAAAGATGGAGCCAAAGATACAATCAGCAAAACAAAAACAAAAGCAAAAGCCAGGAGCAGACTGTGGCTCAGATCATGAACTCCTTATTGCCAAATTCAGACTTAAATTGAAGAAAGTAGGGAAAACCGCTAGAACATTCAGGTAAGACCTAAATCAAACCCCTTATTATACAGTGGAAATGACAAATAGATTCAAGGGATTAGATCTGATATACAGAATGCCTGGAAGAAATATGGACAGAGGTTCATGACACTGTATAGGAGGCAGTGGTCAAGATCATTCTCAAGAAAAAGAAATGCAAAAAGACAAAATGGTTGTCTAACTAGGCCTTACAAATAGCTGTGAAAAGAAGAGAAGCAAAAGGCAAAGGAGAAAAAGAGATATACCCATTTGAACGCAGAGTTCCAAAGAATAGCAAGGAGAGATAAGAAAGCCTTCCTCAGTGATCAATGCAAAGAAATAGAGGAAAACAACAAAATGGGAAAGACTAGAGATCTCTTCAAGAAAATCAGAGATACCAAGGGAACATTTCATGCAAAGATGGGCACAATAATAGACAGAAATGGTATGGACCTAAAGAAGCAGAAGATATTAAGAAGAGGTGGCAAGAATACACAGAAGCACTATACAAAAAAGATCTTCATGATCCAGATAATCACAATGGTGTGATCACTCACCTAGAGTCAGATATTCTGGAATGCGAAGTCAAGTGGGCCTTAGAAGGCATCACTATGAACAAAGCTAGTGGAGGTGATGGAATTCCTGTTGAGCTATTTCAAATCCTAAAAGATGATACTGTGAAAGTGTTGCACTCAATATGCCAGCAAATTTGGAAAACTCAGCAGTGGCCACAGGACTGGAAAAGGTCAGTTTTCATTCCAGTCCCAAAGAAAGGCAATGCCAAAGAATGCTCAAACTACTGCACAATTGCACTCATCTCACACACTAGTAAAGTAATGCTCAAAATTCTCCAAGCCAGGCTTCAACAGTACGTGAACTGTGAATTTCCAGATGTTCAAGCTGAATTTAGAAAAGGCAGAGGAACCAGAGGTCAAATTGCCAATATCCGTTGGATCATCAAAAAAGTGAATAAGTTCCAGAAAAACATCTATTTCTGCTTTATTGATTATGCAAAGTGTTTGACTGTGTGGATCACAACAAACTGTGGAAAATTCTTCAAGACATGGGAAGACAGGTCAGACCACCTGACCTGCCTCCTGAGAAATCTGTATGCGGTCAGGAAGCAACAATCAGAATTGGACATGGAACAACAGACTGGTTCCAAATAGGGAAAGGGGTACATCAAGGCTGTATATTGTCACCCTGCTTATTTAACTTCTATGCAGAGTACATCATGAGAAACACTTGGCTGGATGAAGCACAAACTGGAATCAAGATTGCCAGGGGAAATATCAATAACCTCATATATGCAAATGGCACCACCCTTTTGGCAGAAAGCGAAGAAGAACTAAAGAGCCTCTTGATGAAAGTGAAAGAGCAGAGTGAAAAAGTTGGCATTCAGAAATTTAAAAAACTCAACATTCAGAAAACTAAGATCATGGCATCTGGTCCCATCACTTCATGGAAAATAGATGGGGAAACAATGAAAACAGTGAGAGACTTTATTTTGGGGAACTCCAAAATCACTGTAGATGGTGACTGCAGCCATGAAATTAAAAGATGCTTGCTCCCTGGAAAAGAAGTTATGACCAACCTAGACAGCATATTAAAAAGCAGAGACATTACTTTGCCAACAAAGGTCTGTGTATTAAGGCTATAGTTTGCCCAGTAGTCATGTATGGGTGTGAGAGCTGGACTATAAAGAAAGCTGAGCACCAAAGAATTGATGCTTTTGAACTGTGGTGTTGGAGGAGATTCTTGAGAGTCCCTTGGACTGCAAGGAGATCCAACCAGTCCATCCTAAAGGAAATCAGTCCTGGGTGCTCATTGGAGGGACTGATGCTGAAGCTGAAATTCCAATCTTTTGGCCACCTGATGCGAAGAACAGACTCATTTGAAAAGACCCTGATGCTGGGAAAGATTGAAGATGGGAGGAAAAGGGGACCACAGAGGATGAGATGGTGGCTGGCGTCACTGACTTAATGGACATGAGTCTGCGGAAGCTCCAGGAGTTGGTGAGGGACAGGGAAAGCATGGCATGCTGCAGTTGCAAAGAGTCAGACACGGCTGGTTGACTGAACTGAACTGAACTGCATTTCTGGACTCTGCTAGCAATCAGCTGCCTAATTTTTAGGTTGTACTTACCGCTGTGTTGTTAGAAGAAGCTTCAATGTCTGAGGCTTCACTTCAGTCTTTTTTTCCAGAAGAGAAGCTTCCTGGAAGGAAATTCACTGGAAGGGGTGGATTTCAGAACACGGGTGCTCTGTGCATTGATTCTTCCTGAGAAAGGGGAAATTGAGAATCGAATAATCCTTGAACTTTGTGTAAACTTTGAGATTTTTAATCCACACCAACCTTCAGCATATGTTTTAATCTACACAACAGACCTTTCCAGAAATGGGACAAGACATCAGCTTCTGTGATATAATCTTAAGGAAAGTTGGTTACATAGAATGAAAGAGATTGAAAAATATTTGTCTGAGGCCCTGTAAGGAGTTGATGGCTGACCTGGAATTATGGTGCCAGTCCTCTCACTTGTGATACTGTTTTTCCTTGTATTAAATGTGTGTTATCTTTGTCTAGAAAGTATATGGCTTTCATTATGAAACCTATACTGAATCAAACACCTTTGAACCATGAATTTAGAGAATCACTAAATGAGTAAATGCTTTACTAGGTTCCATATAGACCAGGAATAATTTCTTCTGTTTCATAAAGTAGTTACGAGTTTATAACTCAAGTTCATTATGAGTCTGCTTAGGTCCTAGAGGTAGGAGTGCCACCATGGGCTAGGACCAGGCTGTTCAGACAGCAGAAGGTCCCTCTCCCGGATCTGCAGTTTTGTCATTTGGACTTTATGTTCGCTATTTCTTCCTTTATTCAACTTATTTCTTCTGTCTGTGTCATGTGGAGAAATATCCTGAAGATGAGTGTGATGAAATACATTGAGTAATAGGTTTCAATTAGCTTACAGGGCTTTCGGAAGTATTTCTCAAGGACTCTGAGATCTCCCACTGAAGAGCCATCTAAAAGGAGAACCCTCTCATTTCATTTTCCTGGTTCAGAAATAAACACTATCATTATTAAATATGCATCTTCTGTCTTTCATAAATAAGATATCAGACAACTGATATACAGATACATACATAAACAAATAAACACATACACATAAAGAGAGCTTTGTAATCACTCTTTGTTACTCACCAGGATAAGGAAATAGGCGAAAACACAAATTCTTATCTTCAATGCTTTGTTTCTTGAGTAAAGTTGCCTAAGGCTATTTATTAAATAGAACTGTATGCCTGTTTATGTCACACTGCAAAAATAAAAGAGAAATAATGTCTTACATGTATTCCTTGTTAGTTTTGGAAGATACATTTCCTTCAGACTCCCCTGGGGTATTTATCGCATGATAGGGTGGACATGATGGATATGAAATCTTTACTGTTTCTCACCTCTAACATGTGCACTCTTTGGATCTCTGCTTATGAACCTGAGGATGCTAAAGCAGGGAGATTCACCTGGGGCATGAGACGCAATCTTAAAAACGTGTCATGAGTAGATAGGTAGCAAATGACCAAATACTTACTTGATCTGGCAACAACGTCATCCTTAGGAGACAAACGCTGGAGAGATGGGTCTGCTTTTGTGGCTCCTTGATGCTACACAGACTAGTAGATGAAGCTACAGAATTGGGGTGCAAGATGAGTTTGGGGGGAGGTGATACTGTTACTTACACAAAGCTCTGATATCCCTAATTCAAGCTATTTCAGCAACTGTGATGGGCATTGTTGTTCAGTTACTGAGTCATGTCTGACTCTTTGCGACCCCATGCAATATGCCAGGCTCCTGGTCCTTTCCTATCTCTCAGGGTTTCCTTAGATTCACGTCCATTGAGTCGGTGATGCTCTCTAAACATCTCATCCTCTGCCACCCCCTTCTCCTACTGCATTCAATCTTTCCCAGCATCGGGGTCTTTTTCTGATGGGAATGGGCTAGTTTAATCAGATATAAAGCAAGAATAAAACAAGGTGAGATAATAAAGCCAGGCTATACAGTCATTGGAGAAGGCAATGGCACCCCACTCTAGTACTCTTGCCTGGAAAATCCCATGGACAGAGGAGCCTGGTAGGCTACAGTCCACGGGGTCGCTAAGAGTTGGGCACAACTGAGCGACTTACTTTCACTTTTCACTTTCATGCATTGGAGAAGGAAATGACAACCCACTCCAGTGTTCTTGCCTGGAGAATCCCAGGGACAGAGGAGCCTAGTGGGCTGCCGTCTATGGGGTTGCACAGAGTTGGACACGACTGAAGCGACTTAGCAGCAGCAACAGTAGTATACAGTCATCAAGACAGTATGGTACTGGCACAAAGACAGAAATATAGATCAATGGAACAAAATAGAAAGCCCGGAGATAAATCCACGCACCTATGGACACCTTATCTTTGACAAAGGAGGCGAGAATATACAGTGGAGAAAAGACAATCTCTTTAACAAGTGGTGCTGGGAAAACTGGTCAACCACTTGTAAAAGAATGAAACTAGAACATTTTCTAACACCATACACAAAAATAAACTCAAAATGGATTAAAGATCTAAACCTAAGACCAGAAACTATACAACTTCTAGAGGAGAACATAGGCAAAACACTCTCCGACATAAATCACAGCAGGATCCTCTATGACCCACCTCCCAGAGTAATGGGAATAAAAGCAAAAATAAACAAATGGGACCTAATTAAAATTAAAAGCTTCTGCACAACAAAGGAAACTATAAGCAAGGTGAAAAGACAGCCTTCAGAATGGGAGAAAATAGTAGCAAATGAAGCAACTGACAAAGAATTAATCTCAAAAATATACAAGCAACTCCTGCAGCTCAATTCCAGAAAAACAAATGACCCAATCATAAAATGGGCCAAAGAACTAAATAGACATTTCTCCAAAGAAGACATACAGATGGCTAACAAACACGTGAAAAGATGCTCAACATCACTCATTATCAGAGAAATGCAAATCAAAACCACAATGAGGTACCGTTTTCACACCAGTCAGAATGGCTGCTATCAAAAAGTCTACAAGCAATAAATGCTGGAGAGGGTATGGAGAAAAGGGAACCCTCTTACACTGTTGGTGGGAATGCAAACTAGTACCGCCACTGTGGAGAACCGTATGGAGATTCCTTAAAATACTGGAAACAGAACTGCCATACGACCCAGCAATCCCACTGCTGGGCATATACACCGAGGAAACCAGAATTGAAAGAGACAAGTGTACCCCAATGTTCATCACAGCACTGTTTATAATAGCCAGGACATGAAAGCACCCTAGATGTCCATCAGCAGATGAATGGATAAGAAAGCTGTGGTACATATACACAATGGAGTATTACTCAGCCATTAAAGAGAATACATTTGAATCAGTTCTAATGAGGTGGATGAAACTGGAGCCTATTATACAGAGTGAAGTAAGCTAGAAAGAAAAACACCAATACAGTATACTAACGCATATATCAGAGAAGGCAATGGCAACCCACTCCAGTACTCTTGCCTGGAAAATCCCATGGATGGAGGAGCCTGGTAGGCTGGAGGCCATAGGGTCGCTCAGAGTCAGACACGACTGAGCGACTTCACTTTCACTTTTCACTTTCATGCATTGGAGAATGAAATGGCAACCCACTCCAGTGTTCTTGCCTGGAGAACCCCAGGGACGGGGGAGCCTGGTGGGCTGCCATCCATTGGGTCGCACAAAGTCAGACACGACTGACGCGACTTAGCAGCAGCAGCAGCAGCAGCAGCAGCAGCAGCAACGCATATATATGGAATTGAGAAAGATGGTAATGATAACCCTGTATGCAAGACAGTAAAAGAGACACAGCTGTATAGAACAGTCTTTTGGACTCTGGGAGAGGGTGAGGGTGGGATGATTTGGGAGAATGGCATTGAAACATGTATAATATCTTATATGAAACAAATTGCCAGTCCAGGTTTGATGCATGATACAGGATGCTCGGGGCTGGTGCACTGGGATGACCCAGGGGGATGGTATGGGGAGGGAGGTGGGGGGGGGTTCAGGATGGGGAACACGGATTCATGTTGATGTATGGCAAAACCAATACAATATTGTAAAGTAAAAAAAAATTAAAAAAATTAAATAGAAACCCTCCCCTTGGGGGGGAAAAAAATAAAGCCAGGTTATGTCTAGCACAAATAAAGCTGATGGTTTTCTGATAGTTTCTGATGGTTTTCTGTTTATATATTCAGTACAGAATAAGATTGTAAATCACTAAGCTATTAGAATTCAATTTTGTACTATTTGTTGGCATGCTGCTGACCAATACGCATGAATAACTTCCATTTTTTCTGACATATGCTGCTAGTTTCCCTGGTACATCTGCTCTTGTGCTTCTCCTCATGCCCAAAGCTCAATAGCAAGAGTGCAGACACTCAAAAGCAGTTCCCAGAGCCTCACTTCCTGGCCCATGCCTGATGCCTTTCAGGAATGGGAAATTGGGAGATACACATTTGTGCTAAGATTGAAATACCCAAGGCTCAGGGTCTATTCCTTATTTATGCTTCTGATGTTGGGAAATGTATTAGGAAATAAATCATATGATGTTCAAGGACTGGAAAGGACATTTAATCAAATAGGCACATGGGGAAGTGACTAATCATAGTGAGGAGACAAGAGGAGGAAAATTTGAAACTGTAAGAAAAAAGGGCAGCTTAGTTGATGGGTAGGGAAATTATTTCTAGAATAAATGTGGAAAGATTTTACTGATGTAAGAAATATCTCATGTGATCAAAATAAAGGAACTCACGTGATGGTTTTAGTCAATATTAGATAATAACAGTATATTACCAAAACAGTTGTGATGCATCAATTCTGGGATTCCTTTCATCATGGATGCTGCTAGAGAAATATGCAGTAGGAAGTGGTCTGGGGTTCTCACCTGCTTACATTTCATCTCGTTAAGGGAACTCCGAAGGAAGTGAAAAATAAAGAAATTAAGTTACTGCTTCATGATTTGGAAAGGGGGGAAGAAAAAAAATGTAAAAAGCATCTTGTTAACTGAGGTTATGTGTTTGTTTCTGAGTTATATTCTCTGCCAGAGAAAAAAATGGTTAATAGTCAATAAGCCCTATCAGTGGTCTTTGCTGGTCTTCCCTGGTGGCTCAGCAGAAAAGAATTTGCCTGCCAGTGCAGAAGACATGGGAGACACAAATTCGATCCCTGGGTCAGAAAGATTCCCCTGGAGGAGGGTGCGGCAACTCACTCCAGTATTCTTGCCAGGAAAATCTCAGGGACAGAGGAGCCTGGCAGGCTACAGTCCATAGTGTTGGACATGACTGAAGCTACTGAGCACATGGATGTGGTCTTTGTTGAACTTAAAATAATACACAGACAATTGCAAAATAGAATTTTATTTACCTGATTCTTTTTTTCACATATAATCTTTCAGTACAAAAACATGTCCAGGCCTTCACAAGTGCTTTTCATTTTCCAAAAAAATAAAAGAACAAATTTACTAGTTTTTTTGTTAAAAACAATGGGAATATATCTGAGTCCAGTATTCTTAAATCCCCCTTAACACTTATCTGCGTGTTCTGTGAAGGCAGAACTTGCCAGCAACAGGGATGATGCTCTACAGAAATTATATTTTAAAACATATGGAAATGTAGTTTTTGGCAGTTGTAATGCCCAATTTTCCTCTGTGGTGTGGGCAACCTTAAGAAACATATTTTGAGAGCGCAGCTCTTCTGACATCACATACAAGCCAAAAAGGTGAATGGTACCAGGTAGTCAGCACGCCTCTCTGGTCATATATTAGACTTCGAACCTTGTGCAAAGTTCTATTTTCAAAGCTGCTGCTCCACTGGCCTCCTTAGGGAGGCCTTGAGGTGGAAGTCCTTTTGCTACCACTTCCTCAGAAGTCCTTTTGCTATCACTTCAGCAGGATGCTGATGGATTCATTTGACACTGGAAAAGCAAGGAAAGCGATTTAGGCTCCATGTGATTATGGCCACGCTAGAATTAGATGTCATGAGTGTTTTTATTTAATGACAGTGCAGCTTTTTCGCAACGGGTTTGCCGCCAGGACACAGGTGTCGTGAAAACCACCGTTAAACCTAAGCCAAAATGGGAAAGGAGAAGACCCACATCAACATCGTTGTCATTGGGCACGTAGATTCAGGGAAGTCTACCACGACTGGCCATCTGATCTACAAATGTGGCGGGATCGACAAGAGAACAATTGAAAAGTTCGAGAAGGAGGCAGCCGAGATGGGAAAGGGCTCCTTCAAATATGCCTGGGTCTTGGACAAACTGAAAGCTGAACGTGAGCGTGGTATTACCATTGATATCTCCCTGTGGAAGTTTGAGACCAGCAAGTACTATGTTACCATCATTGATGCCCCAGGACACAGAGACTTCATCAAAAACATGATTACAGGCACATCCCAGGCTGACTGTGCTGTCCTGATTGTTGCTAATTTGAAGCCGGTATCTCCAAGAACGGGCAGACCCGTGAGCATGCCCTTCTGGCTTACACCCTGGGTGTGAAACAACTAATTGTTGGCGTTAACAAATGGATTCTACTGAGCCACCCTATAGCCAGAAGAGATACGAAAATTGGCTACAACCCCGACACAGTAGCATTTGTGCCAATTTCTGGCTGGAATGGTGACAACATGCTGGAGCCAAGTGCTAATATGCCATGGTTCAAGGGATGGAAAGTCACCCGTAAGGACGGCAATGCCAGTGGAACCACCCTGCTTGAAGCTCTGGATTGCATCCTGCCACCAACTCATATAAAATTGGTGGTATTGGTACTGTACCTGTGGGTCGTGTGGAGACTGGTGTTCTCAAACCTGGCATGGTGGTCACCTTTGCTCCAGTCAATGTAACAACTGAGGTGAAGTCCGTAGAAATGCACCATGAAGCATTGAGTGAAGCCTTCCTGGGGACAATGTGGGCTTCAATGTCAAGAACGTGTCTGTCAAAGATGTCCGTCGTGGCAATGTGGCTGGTGACAGCAAAAATGATCCACCCATGGAAGCTGCTGGCTTCACAGCTCAGGTGATTATTTTGAACCATCCAGGCCAAATCAGTGCTGGATATGCACCTGTGCTGGATTGTCACACAGCTCACATTGCTTGCAAGTTTGCTGAGCTGAAGGAGAAGATTGATCGTCGTTCTGGGAAAAAGCTGGAAGATGGCCCTAAATTCTTGAAATCTGGTGACGCTGCCATCGTTGATATGGTTCCTGGCAAGCCTAAATGAATATTATCCCCAATACCTGCCACCCCAGTCTTAATCAGTGGTGGAAGAACGGTCTCAGAACTGTTTGTCTCAATTGGCCATTTAAGTTTAATAGTAAAAGACTGGTTAATGATAACAATGCATCGTAAAACCTTCAGAAGGAAAGGAGAATGTTTTTGTGGACCATATGTTTTGTGTGTGGCAGTTTAAGTTATTAGTTTTTAAAATCAGTACTTTTTAATGAAAACAACTTGACCAAAAATCTGTCACAGAATTTGAGACCCATTAAAAAAAGTTTAATGAGAAAAAAAAAAAAAAAAAAAAAAAAAAAATAATGACAGTGCAACTCAATTTAAGAGCAGACTGTGCAGGGCCAAGGGGTGGGCATCCACTGGTAGGCTGGCCGTGCTGCAGAGATAGAGATCCACTGCCCATCAGCCTGCTGTTTATGGATCCATTAGTGCATCACAGGCATGTTGGGGTGAGGAGACCTTCAGGTACAGTCCTCAGTTAAACACCACGGCTGCCTTCGGAACGTCATGCCTGACACCCTCCTACTATGCTCCCAGTGCAGTCAAGTTTTGCTCTCAGTAAAGATGAAAAGTGTTGCAGGCGTCATCTTCCAAACGCTGTGCTTTTTCAGGTAGTCCATTTGAAGCCCAGTGCTCCAAAACCATGACTAGGAAACTGGTTTCACTATATTGTCCTCAAGGTTTATTTTGTTCAAAGCCCCAAGTTTAAGTGCAGAGGAGTCATCCCCCCACACGATGGAAGTAGACACACTTTTTTTCTTAGTTTTGAAAATCGATTTTCTCCGATGTTTGTGCAGCAGCTGTTTCAACTTGTCCTTGAAAAAGCTGGTTGTGAGAGTGTAGAGGATTGGGTTCAAGGCACTGTTTACTGGAAGGAAAAGAATGACGACCCAGGAGGTGATTGTGCCTGGAGAAGGAAACGAAACGTGAAAGAAAGGTGAAGATTTAATACACACAAAACACATTACATGCTATAGTTAATGCTGTTTTTGAGAGGGTTACCTGTTCCATCTAAGTCTTCTTTCACCTTATGGAAAATCTTTGCCAGAAGAGCATAGGAGCTACGGATTCAAGGTCCTACATGAACTTTTCTGAGTTTCAGTAACTACTCTGTAGTTTGTCGTAAATCAACACGGGAGGAAACATTATGTGAAAACACTTTATAAACTATAAATTGATATGTACTTTTCTAGTTTTTATTGCCTTTCCTTATAGAAAAATAGGAAAAAGAGCAATTAATTGGACAGTGTCCAGGAATCTTCTGGTTTGGAGTCAGATCTGAACTTGGTCTAAATTTCAGTCCTGAAGATCTTCCTGCCTTACGCTATTATATTCAGAATGGAGTCAGAAGATCTGAGGAGCAAAAATAAATATATCTCCAAACTCAGTGAATTCCTTCTGTGTGAAGCCTTTCAAAGGCTAATAGAATATAAGGGAAATGTTTCACAAAAAGGGAGGAGATATTTTGGATGATAGAGCATTTTCTGAATTCAGTTGTCCCTTGATATCCACGGTGGGACATATACTAAAATCAGCAGATTCTTAAGTCCCTTATAGAAAATGGCATAGTATTTGCATGTAACTTCGGTACATCCTCCCATATCCTTTAAATCATCTTTATATTACTTATAATACCTAATACAATGTACTTGCATGTAAAGAGTTATAAACACAATGTAACTACTACGCAAATGTTTGCTAGCACAAAGGCAAATTCAAGTTTTGTTCTTTGGAAATTTCTGGAAAATTTTCCCCCAATACTTTTGGTGTGCGGTTGGTTGAATCCATGGATTTGGAATGCCGAGGTACGATGGGCCGGCTACATCATTTACTTGGTTAGGATGAAATGTGTTTTCCTCCTCAAACAGAGCCCGATTCTAGGCTTGCACACCTCTTAGCTCTGAGACTGTGGGCAAATCGACTAAGCTCCCCAGACCTCAACTGCCTTATCTGTGAAAGGGGCTGATGATAACTTACATGACTGATGTCCGGGAGCTGGGCCGGCTCTGCGGACGTCCCTTTTCAGCACTAAGCCCTGTGGTTCTCCAGACCCACCACACTCTGCCACCTCCTCCCCTATCTTCAGAGTCAGAGAACTGTCATCTCGGGGGACCAGCATCCTTCCTTCCCCCCTCCCACTCCTTTGTGACTGCGACCCCTTGCTTCCCCACCCCGCAGTTTCTTATCCTTCACACACTGTTGCTTGCTCTTCTCTTTGTCCCGCTCTTCCCTACATCCTTTCTGTTCTTCTTCTGCTTTGCTTTCCATCTCTTCTCTGACTACTTATCTGCCCCTTCCTCGTTCCCTTTGACCTCTCCCTTCTCCTTTTTCTATGTTTGCCTCTCCTCTTTTCATCCCGTCTTCTCTTTCTTTTCCTTATTTCTTTTTAACTGGAAAGAATATGAAAGAAAAACATTTGTATTTAGCATATCTTAGATTGATTCAATGAAGTTTTATATTACTATATACTTCTTGTCCTTAATTTTTAAAAAATTAGATACAAAGAGTATGTGATGGAAGAAAAACAGTAGTTTTTTGGTCTATTGAGTCCTTAAAGGAAGCTGTGATCAGGAATGAGATGTCCCGTTAGTCTCAGGGTCACGGGATGATGTAAGGTTAGCATCATCTCAGGACTGAGATGGGAGGGCTGAAGCCAGCTTACCTTTGTGCCTGAGCCCAGGTACTATTGGCCACCTGCCATGGTGGAGAAGACCCCACAGTTCTTGGAGGGTGGGGACGGGGTGGGTTTAGGTCTTCCCAACACCATGGGAAGCTGGGCAAGGAAGGAGAGGCTTAGTCAAGTGTGGTAAAGACTTCTCTCCTGGTTCCACTGCGGCGTTCAAGACAAACCTCAAACTGCTGAACTATAAACTGTAGAGAAAGACTAACGTGTGGCCCAATAATGTTTCATGGTAATTTCTTCCTGATCTGGTTCCCCATCATGGTCTGAAATGTCTTAGACTTTCTCCAAGAATGACGATTACTACCCCTCCTGTCAGGCTTCCCTGGTGGCTCAGTGGTAAAGAATCTGCCTGCAAAGCAGGGGATGCAGGTTCCATCCCTGGGTTGGGAAGCTCCCCTGGAGAAGGGAAAGGCAATCCACTCCAGTATTCTTGCCTGGGAAATCCCATGGAGAGAGGAGCCTGAAGGGCTACTTACCCTACCATCGGGTCCCAAAAGACTCAGACAGAACTTAGCAACTAATGAACTACCACAACCCCTACTATCAGAAAACCTTGTCGTGAGACTAAGCTGATAGGTTAAAGGCATGTGGTGGGTGTTGTGTGGCATTTGTGAGACATCTGACAAGGCAGAGGGACATAAAGAGTTGCAGGAGTTTTTTACTTAAAGAGTCTGCCTGCAATGCAGGAGACCTGGATTTGATTCCTGGGTTGGGAAGATCCCCCGGAGAAGGAAACGGCAACCCCCTCCAGTATTCTTGCCTGGAGAATCCCATGGATGGAGGAGCCTGGGAGGCTATAGTCTATGGGGTTGCAAGAGTTGGACATGACAGCGACTAAGCACATGCACACACACTTGTTACTTAGCCTCCACAGGGCCCAGTGTGACAACCACAGGGCCAGGGCCACGAAGCAGACTAGTGGCTCTTAACCAGGGGGTGCACCTAGAATCACAGCGGGATCTTTTCTAAAATACCCATACCTAGGCCTTGGTCCTTAGGGACTGAATTCAGAGGTAGGCTGGAAGCTGTGCATAAATATTTTGTTCTGTTTTCTGTACCCTTGATGAAGCACCACTATCTAGCTCAGGTGGAAGGGAGACACTAAGATTTAGTTTTTCTCTATCTCCTGTGTTTTTATTATTCTAGTCAGGGCTACACCATTATCCAATTCCTATCTTAAAATACTGATTATAAAGCACAGAGGAGGGCTTTCCTAGAGGCTCAGTGCTAAAAAATCCGCCTGCCAGTGCAGGAGACATGGGTTTGATTTCTGGTCTGGAAAGATCCCACATGCTGCAGAGCAGCTAGGTCCGTGCACCAAAGCTATCGAGCCTGTGCCCTGGGGCCCACGGACTGCAACTGCGGAGCCCACATGCCCTAAAGCCTGCGCTCTGCAATGAGAGAAGCCACTGCAATGAGAAGCCCGCACAGTAAAAAGCAAATAAAATTATATATACATACACAAATATATTTATTTTATTTATACATAATATATATGAAATATATAGTATATTTTATTTATATATGTGTATATATATATGCATGTATAAACACAGGAAATCATAACTCAAGCTGCAGGTATTTATGGAGAATTTACTACACGTAAGACACTGTATTCTGGCCTCGTCAAACAGAGGACGAAAGAAGACACAACGTGCTTGGGAATCATAGAAGGGACTGACCTGGTATTTCCACCCGGGAGAGGGAAAGAATTTCAATTACAAATACAGGAATCCAGCAGATGGCCTCAGAGACCACTATAAAAAAGAAACGGTTTGCAACAGCCACCTCTCTTCCCATGTGACTCCTCACTTCTGAAGTCTGCAGGGCAGTTTTTTGAATGGAACAGAACATGACAGTATAGGAAAACACAATGATGAGGAAAGCCAGCAAATTCACACCTGTGGGAAAAGCACACCTCTTAACATTTCGGGTGTATACATCAACAGGAGAAATACTGCATTACTTAGACGTTTGGTACGGTGCCTTTTCCAAGAACCATTCTTTGTATCAGCCAAGTGGTAATCAGGTAAAACTCTGAACTCACGGCTATAAACTGGAATAAAGGCATTGGGTTCGCCAGATCAAAAAGATATTTCAAATACATAAACACATTACCAAGAATTATAGACTTTGAAATTCAGATCTAGGTATATCATGAGGTAATCTGTAGCTTTTTTAAAGCAGGAAAAAGGCTATTTAATTTCTTATCTCTCTGCAAATTCAAACCTTAAGGGATTACTGTAATCACATGTACATATCAAAAAATCAATAAGCCCTATTCCTTTATCTTATAAATATGATTAAGATAACCTTGGGATATCAAGAAGATAATAGCATCAGAAACATTATTTCTCATGTTTATTGGTCTTAAATAAAAATAATACCTAGGACAAAAAAAATCTTTATTTTCCTTCAGATTGTCCATAGTAATCGAAACCAAAATTCAGAACTCTTTAGACTGTTTTAGAAAAAGGAAGAGTAAGAGAAAAACTAAAAATTCAACCATATGAATTACTGCTTTAGAGTCACTTATCCCATACTAGTGACTTTTTGGTCACTTTATGTTATATTCTTGCTACCATAAAAATCCTGAGTGCTCATCTTATTCTTTATAGTGAATGTAAAATATCCATATAATTTCAAAGTATGTAAGACTAGTAAAGTCTAGGGAAAAATACTATAAATTCATGGTATTTCATTGTTTTTAATCCAAAACATTTCACATGGAATCTCATTACAAAGCCATACAATTGGATTTCACAAAATTGGTTGATCTTAGGTCTACTATCAGAAAGTTAAGAATAATTTTTAAAAAATGACTGTTAAAGATGTTTCTCTGGTACAAATCCTGAAAATAGACCTATAGAAAGGTTCAGAAGTGTATGTTCTGGAAACACCATAGGAATGTGAGATGTTAACAACAGTGGAATCTGGTGAGGCATGTCTGGAATACGAGAAACTGTACTGTCTTTGCAACTTTTCTCTAAATCTAAACATATTCTAATATTTAAAAATTATTTTAAAACTATATACTCTTATTTTTAAGCAAAAATATGGGCCTTTAAGTCTCCCTGTCTCACAAATAAGCTGTGTAAATGTAGATATTTATGTGTGTGTGTGTGCTTAGCCCTGTCAACCACCCCATACCTCCATCACAAGATCCAGCCACTCAAACTTCTTTTGCCCTTTATCTGGGCCTGTTCCCTGGCTGCAGGTCTCTCACTCCTGGAACACAATGTCTGCCTTTACTTGAAAAGTATCCTCATGCTTTGGGCTAATTTTTCCTGGGACGCCTTCCCCGGTCCTCAGATCTTGGGCTCCCAGGACATTCTGCACTCCTCCTTCCTGACTTCTGTCAGCCGGTGACACAGGGGCGTGTTTACTTGTCTTCATCCTCCTTGCTGGCTGCAGGTCTGTGGGGACCAATCTGTTTGATCTCCAGTACCCAGAACAGTGCCTGGCCTATAGTAGGTGCTCAATAAATCCTTTTTGAATCAATGAATATAAGGTAGTTAGTGTGTGTGTGTGCGTGTATGTGTGGCTATGTGTGTGTCGGGGAGGGAAGTTTTCCATGAAGTGCGCCTGTACTGGGAACAGCTTACAATACTGCAGACATGATATAGTCATGAAAACCCAACTACCAAATAGGGTTGTGTGTGAGGAGTATTATTAAAACGGTGCAAATAAAGTGTTTTCTTTTTCAGAGGGAGAAGGAATAGGCCTAGAATAACTGGGAATGGTGCTTAGGGTCACTTTGTGATGGGCTTTTAAGTGACTACTTTAAACTTAGCCCTGGTTGTAGGGGGTTCCTGAAGGTCTCCAAGCAGAGGATACTCAGTCCTTTGGACACTCAGGTGGTAAACAGATAAACAGGAGAGCAAAGACCCCAGAGGCCAAAACACCAGTAAGGACTAATGTAATCATTCAGGGTGAAGGTCATAAGCCTTTAAAGAAAGGTGACAGCAGTAGGTAGAGGCTGAAAGAAAGAGAAGTCAGAGGCATATTTTGAAGAAAAAACATTTGATGAAAAAGAAGGGATGACAGAGCTTATTTCTTCCTTAGATTAGGGGACCAGATGCGAAAGGGGAACTGAATTGATGATACAGCTCTGGTTAAAGACAGAACACGGAGATGGCTTTAGTGTTAAGCAAGAGAGATACCTATTAGACAATATAAAACATTTTTTTAATCTTTAGGGGCTAAACTCGTTCACTTGTAATAGAAAAGGTTGGGTTTTCTTTTATAACAAATTAGGGAGAATTAAGGAGGAGAAGGGGATGATAGAGGATGAGATGGCTGGATGGCATCACTGACTCGATGGATGTGAGTCTGAGTGAACTCTAGGAGCTGGTGATGGACAGGGAGGCCTGGTGTGCTGCGATTCATAGGGTCGCAAAGAGTCGGACACTGCTGAGTGACTGAACTGAACTGAACTGAAGGAAATGGAAAAGCACCCTTCTGTTGCTGACTCTAGAGCTGCATTTATGAAAGGCAATAAACCTTTCTGGCATTTCCACTCAGATAATCTCCTGCTAGTGAATTTCAAGAATTTTGTTATTATTATTTATTTGGCTTATATCTAGACTGTGAAAAAATGAGTTCAAATAACTTGGAAGGGTCACAGGACATGGCAGTGAACTGGAATTCCTCCAGATCATTGTCACTGCATATGAACATAAAATCAAAGGGTCTCACAGATAATAAAAAAAGATCATCTGGAGATCCTGACAGTATGTTTTTGTTTTTCATACTAAATCTCTTAATAAAAAATTTAATAAAAACACTTATAAATATGTAGCAAGAAATTTCTTTAAAAAAAGGAGACAGTCTTAACTATATTTGCTTACTTTCTGAAATGGACAAATATGGCTTTACTGAAATTTGTGGTATTTCTATCAAAATGACGTTTGTCCACGAAATGAGAAATAAGTTACCTAGGAAAATTCCAAGAGAATACCCTTTGCTTCCAATATCTTCTGTTTGGTCATAATAAAGTGGGAAACATACTCCATTTTTTCCATAAAAGTTTCCAAAATAATCCTCTTTCCACAATGGGGTCACAGCTATTAAGAACCCCACAATCCAGATGCAGATGAGGACGGACAGGGTCTGCCATTTTCCAGGACGAATGTTACTGAAGGGAAAGACAACGGCCAGGAACTTCTCCAGGGTCAAGTACGTGAGCAAGAGGACAGAGACCTCAGTGGACAGCATGGCCAGGAAGCCCAGGAGGCGGCACTGCAAGCTCTCCATCCACAGCAGCGCGTACTTCTGATACTGCCCACGGTACTTTAGATCACAAAGGCCGATGAAGAACAAATACACACCCATCAGGCAGTCCGCACCTGTTGAAGAATCACAGGGTGTGTTTTGGTAGTTCCAGCATCTCTGTCTTCATTTTCTGATTAGATCTGCTTCCTCTATGCTGTGCTAAACGAACTAATGAAAACACCCACAATAGTACTTAGGAGTCAACAGACTTCAAACGGTGTACTATTTCTAAAGTACTACACTGAATCTTTGTAATTTTGAAAAAATGGTCGTAGGGAGATAATTAGAGTTGTGGGGAGCCTGGGCTTCCCGGGTGGCGCTAGCGGTAAAGAACCCGCCTGCCAATACAGGAGACATAAGAGACACAGGGTTCGATCCCTGGGCTGGGAAGATTCCCTGGAGGAGGGTATGGCAGTCCACTCCAGCATTCTTGCATTGAGACTCCTATGGACAGAGGAGGCTGGTGGGCTACAGTCCATAGGGTCATGTAGGGAATCTAGGTTTTAAACAGTAAAAAAAATATCTTGCATATTTAATAAAGGGAGTAATTTTCTGGGCTTGAGGAACATGGATGTTACTGCAATTAAAGGTTAAACAAAGCATAGTTTTGTAACCTACAACCTGTCCTTCTATATAATCCATCCCTTATAAATCACTGCAGGCTCATGCAATCCAGAACAGAGTAACCAAAGAGAACAATAGGACTTTCATACTTAAAAAATCAATTTCCCAGAATATGTGACTCATATTAAAGTGCCATTTGCTGAAGGCTGATATAATCTAGAGCACAGCACACTGAAGATACCCTTAATCCATTTACACGGGAAATATACTTACAGCAAAGGATTTTGATGGACGTAGCGTGAGTCGTGTTTTCAGCTTTAATGAAAGATCTCATGCCGATGACAAAAAGATTTCCAAAGCAGGTTATGAAAGCTATAACCCAGACAAATACTCTGAGGATATTGTTAGCCAAGAGGTCCTCAAATGAAGAAATGCCGTCAGTCAAGGGCATACATATTCGGACATGGGGAGCATAGGAGCAGTATCGAAAGTTTTTGAAATAACTAAAGTCAAAGGGAAAAAAGAGTCACTGGACAGCAATGACACAGAGACGGCGCGTGCAGTCCTGTTTGGGGCTGCAGCTGTGGAAGGTGTGTGGCTTCACTAGGCTTGGTCACTTTTGTTTAGGAGTGATTATGGAGGGACAGAGTTCTTCATTCAGTATTACTTTATGCTAGGCAGTCTTCTTCCTTTAAGGTGAAGAGCCTAAAGAACATGGGGATCTGTGGCGGGGACGTGAGAATGGGAAGTCTCCAGGGCTCTAATTTTCCCTGTCACATTGGGTGGTTCTCTGGGGGTGTTATAAGAAGTTGATGGTCATTGTGAAACTGATATTTAACAAACTTTCAGGGGCTTGGGTTTGGGATGTTGATTCTCACTAAAAACATTCCTGTCTTGTGCTTACTTTTAAGTCTATTCCCTTAAACTAGACTTCTTTTCCCTGGTAGGGGCAGGAAGGGAGGGTCCGTGAGACTAGGAAAATTCAGTCTCATGGCAGCGAGGAGGAGAAGCAGCTACACAGATTCCTGGTCAGGGCCTGGAAGGACTTAAACCATTTCGAGAGGAAAATACAGGCTCGACTGTGATTGGTGTATTTATGATCTAAGTGTGTGCAGTCTTCAAGGGTTTAAACTGGGGAGGTCGTTTGGATTTAAGGTCATTCTCCAAACATGTTATTTTTAGGATTTTCTCCCATAAAACTCGTCCTATTTATGTATTCATTTACTATCTCTTTCAGTTCCTTTCTCATCTAATCTTTTTTTTTTTTTCATTTGTTCATTCAATTTTGCTAAACTAGCACGTTAAAGAAAGCTTTACTTTGCCTGGCTTCCAGGCCTCCCGTGATTGGACCCCTGGCTACCCTGATCATTTCACCGCTTCCTGACCATGTTCCCTCCACCCAGACATGTGGGCTTTCTTCTGATCCTCAAACAAGCGGGTTCACCTTCTTCTCAGTGTGCTGCTTTTGCTTTTCCCTCTGCCTGCAAGAACCTCCCCCCAGAATTGCCTCCCTCCATTCAGGGCTGCTTGACTGTCATGTCTCTGACTTCTGGGTGAACCATCCACATTCCCTTCCTTCATCCCTTGAACTCGCAATACTTTCCTTCCCAGCATTTCTTCATCATTTATTTGTTTCCTAGTTTACTTTCTGGCTCCCGAAGCTACATGGAAGCTCCGTGGGGCAGATTCTTCTCTCTCTTGCTAATCCCTGTGTTCCCCCTGGCCTGAGGGAGGCCATAGACACACACACTTGTTAGACAAGCAGATGAGTGGTTTAGCGCTGGGTGTGTCAGCTACCCCCGTCCTCAAATAGCAGTGGTCCAGCCTCTCCGCCCGCTGTGACCAGGGCAGGTGGGCAGGTGGAGGTATTTCAACAAACGATGGACAAGGAAGATGAAAGGAGAATCACTAGGTCACTTAGTAGGGAAGGAGCCACACTGACACACTTTCTGTTAATTTTTGGGTCATTCTTGACCTCAACCCGAGGTTCACATTTAAAGCAGCTGCTTCTCCATCAAGTTCTACAAAGGCTGAATTTCTCTGTTCTAAGAGGACCTCACATTCTGCCCGCAACAAGGAAACGCTAGCCTCATTAAATATTTATCTACTGGAACCACAGAAGGAGAAGTTATGAAAACCATTTGGATGTACATCAAATACTTGTCTTTGGGTAATCAGTCCTGCTGCATAAACATAGACAAAATATTCTCCCCAAAGTGCACCTTCACACTAACCATTTCAGCCACTTGCTGCACCCAACTTGATATCTTACATCGAATCCTCCCTATTGTTGTGGATGACAATGGTTAATTTTTGAAATCAGAACATATAGGTTACACAGTTGATAAAGAAATGATCATGTCATATACACATATATTAACACAACTTACACAGTGCACTTTAGCCAAATATATTAACGTGACTTATCAAAAACTACTATAAAGATGAATTACCTCCATTTTGCAGTGCACTCAGTAACAGAAACAACACCTGGAATTTATATAGCATCTTTCTTCCTAAGGGCTCAAATCTTAGAGTGGCCGACTGCTCACTCATGTGAGGTGAATTAATGTTTCCAGGTCTCTTGAGTACCATTAGCCAGTGACTTCATCTTGTGTAATATGTGGCATTCTGGTACCCTGATCTCTTATTGGGCCTCAATTGGATAAACAGCGTGTTTCCAGAGAGAAGTGTCATTCATGTCGGCACATCATAATATTGAACTCTATTTGAACAGGGACCAAAGGTGACAAAATTAAAAAGTTCTCAATAAAAAAGACTTTTTCTTGCATAAAAACACATTGCAGTGATACATTAGACAGTTTACGCTAGAGCATCTGTAACATTTCACCATATTTTCTTCTCTGTTCTTTCATACATACATACATGTAGGAAAGATTCCTCATGGGTTGAAACATCCGTGTGTTTATATTTGGAATCTCTATCCTTTCCAGGTCTCTGGAAAATAGGCACAATAGGTTTCATGATTTTAGGGTTGAGCTTTTTAATCATTGTTTTCTTTGTCGATCTTAAAAACCATGCTTCAAAATCTTCTGTTATCAATTCAAATCAGGATGAAAATCTTACAATAAACCATCTTAGAAAATTGCCATTTCTATTTCTGCCTCCCATAACTTGGAGTTGATTTTGTCACTTTCACATGCAGAACTACCGTCTAATAATACACTTTCATTCATTTTTTTGATGTAAAAATCGCAGCTGTGATTTGTCTGATTGTGAAATTGGCTCTGTAGCTTGATCTCATAAACCAAACAATATGAGTTACAGGGTTTCAGATAGGGGCTGATATTTTCAACCTGAGAACATTACCAAAGTGAATTCTGTCAGAAGCCAGATTTAAAGAGTCATTTCCTCCTGGCCTACGTGTCTTCAGGGTGGAAAACCATGGGAGTGGTAAGGAGAACTCTGATTCAGGGCAACTGCTTTCTCAGACCACAGTGGGAAGCATAATTCTTTTCACTCCTCCAGCCCCATAAAACGTCCTCAGGGGGCTCCAATGGTAACCCCCAATACTCCTCATTTATCCAGAAGCTTCTTTAAATGTGGATTCTTTGAAGACTCTTTAGGATGACATGATTTAGAGGAGTCTTCATGTTCTCAGGAAATGTAGGTAGAAAGAAGATAATCTGGGAAGACAGAAACCTATTCCTTTTAAGGCTTATTTTGAAAAATGGGTGATTCTCATTCAGTTTCTTTTGGGCAAATCAGGATAAAGATTTCTTGACAAGGTTCCAAGTTGTCCATTGCTCACTGAGACTTTTATAGAGGACTTTGATGGTCAGAAACGAGACTTAGGGAACAACGATTACTATTGAGCAGGGCCCCTCCTACAGAAAACTCTGGAGTCCTTTTTAAAGAATTTTTCTCTCTTTTATTTCTTTTCATCTCTAGCTTTCTTTTGGACTTATCATAGCTTCACTATTACATAGATTATGTGATTATTTGGTGAATGGCCTGTAGTTTTCAAAAGAGCAGAGGCTACTGTATACTGAGTGCCCAAGACAGTGCTATGATTAAGTTGGCCAATAAATGTTTATAAAATAAATGTGTAAATGAATCTTTAGAGAATAGGAAATGAAGCAATAAAGAAAGAAAAGAAAAGAAGAAAGAGACATATGGAGTAAATAGTTACTACTTTGAATTATCTTTCAGAAAGGTGGGATATGTAATGATATTTTGGTTTTTAGAATTCAGTATGTGGTGAGTGAAGGGAAGATCATTTGGTCCACATCCTCAGGTCTTTTTCTTATACTTAAGAACAATGTATTTTATATATATATATATATATATATATATATATATATAATATATATACATATATATTATACATATGTTAATACATATATATTATCATCATCATGTTGGTCTCTTGGTTGTATCTGACTCTTTGCAACCTCGTGGACTATAGCCCACCAGGCTCCTCTGTCTGCAGAATTCTCTAGGCAAGAATACTGGTGTGGGTAGTTATTCCCTTCTCCAGGGAACATTCCCAACTCAGGGATCGAACTCAGGTCCATTGCAGGAGGATTCTTTACAGTCTGAGCCACCAGGGGAGCATATATATATATATATATATATATATATACACACACATATATATATACACACACATATACATATATAAGCATATGCTTCATATATATATATATATATATATATATATATATATATATGTTTAATATTCTAGCTTCTTGAGAGCAGGAACCAAGACTTTTTCATCACTGGATGTTCACTAATACCTACTGAGAGAATCTAAATCCTGTATTAATTTCCAATAGAAAACTATTTAGCAAGAATAAAAAGTGGTATTAAGGAATGGTTTTTGGAATTAAATGAAGAAAAGCTTTTGGCTGAGATCAGGTAAGGTAGCATGTCCTTTGTGAGGGACAAAGAAAAGCTTTGATCAACAATGGCTGTTTATGGGAAAGGAATTGTTGAGGTTTTAAGACTAACTGACAGAGTTCTTGGCACCATTTGAAATCTAATACATTTGAAATTGTAAAACACTAAACAGTATTAATTGTCTGAATGTTCATATTTGTGGAGTAACTTTTTATTTACTGTTTGAAAAGTAAAAAGCATGCTCTGCAGATTGATATCAAGTAGATCATTGTAAGAAAGAAGAAAGGGAAAAAGTAGAGAAGTCTTCAAAAAAATTTTTTTAACCAACTACTTAGTGATGAAACTATTGCAAATTTAAATTTTTGTGAGAACCGTAAGATGAGATTTTTCCATGAGAATCCTGTTTTCAGGAAGGAGCTATGTGTAGCTTCAAACCCAGAAATGGTCTTTATACACTGAATGGTAAAAAAATGAGATTCTGTTTGTCATTTGATAACCATGATATTCACAACTGTCTGAGAATGCATGCTCACAGTAAAAGCCCTTCTGTGTGCCAAACACTCATTTATAAATAAATGTGGTTCTGAGTAAAGCAACCCACTAACATCACAATCAACATACTGTTACATTTCACTTACAAAGACTGAAGTTGTTTAAGACTTCCAAACTGGCTCTTGTGGAGATACAAAAGAGGATTGGACGACAGATTCCTTTTGTACCATTAGAAGGGAGGAGGAAAGAAGCATCAGGATGTTATTATTTTGGAGACTCAAGATGTTGCCATTTAACTCTGATGACGGGGGTGGGAAGAAGAACTTACAGTTTCTGTAGACACTTCAGGTCTTTGAAAATGTGGGGTGGTAGCTCCGATATCATATTGCTCGACAGGTCCCTGTTGGTGACAGTGAAAAACCCAAAGCAATTACAATGAAAATAAATGCCATAGTTGTTACTCCTCACAACTGTCATCATCCCCTTTGACATAACAGAAAATACAATCCACTTTAACCAACCTGAGAGCTTGTTACACAACTAAGCCATGTGATTCAGCCAAACGGGTATGTTTTCCACCACTCTCAGACGTGTGACATTTTGCTTATCCAGTCTCAGTCTGGAATTTCCTCTCAGCTCCTCTCCAACACATTCCCAACCTAGCTTCAAGCTCTACTTTCATTCGTTTCCTCTGTTTTAGGTACTTTTTGTACCTTCAACCACTCATTGTTTCTACAATTCCTATTTGGTTCACATATGTGATACCTTGTTTACCCAACTACATTAGAAGCTTTCTGAGGTCAAGACCAGTGTCTTCTACTTATTTTGCATTCCAACTAAGAGTTTTGACCATGTAATATCCACCCAGATAATCCTGAATGGATAAGTTCACATATTTTTTGTCTATTTTTACATGGTGCTATTATTTTTAGAAGAAATTGAGACTTTAGATCTGACTCTAATAGGGCTGTCCAATCCAGAAACAATAGCAGGGAAGTGTTTCTAGAGAATGTGAAAACAAGATTTGTCAGGGTAAAGAAGGAATCAGGAATCTTTACAAGTCCAAAATATCCTTCTGAGCCAGAGAAGGTGTTAAAGTGAAACAGATGTGAAATTGCCTAGGAGTCAAACAAAAGATCTGTTTCTGATGCTATGGTGCTCCTGATGGATAAATGGGAGTTACAAATAACTGTGAAAATTCTTTCTCTAAAAAAGCTTAGAATTTAAAAACTAGATTATAAGATAAGAAAAGAAAGAAACAAGGGCTATTATGGAAGTACAGATGGAAAACAGAGGAAGGACTCATCAAACTTGGCCTGGGAAATTATAAAGTGTTTGAGCAAAGCTTAATGATTTGTAGAATCCCTTAGAAGAAACAGAACAGCCATCATAGTCAACAAAAGAGTCCAGAATGAAGTACTTGAATGCAATCTCAAAAGCGACAGAATGATCTCTGTTCGTTTCCAAGGCAAATCATTCAATATCCCAGTAATCCAAGTCTATGCCCTGACCAGTAATGCTGAAGAAGTTGAAGTTGAATGGTTCTATAAAGACCTACAAGACTTTCTAGAACAAACACCCAAAATAGATGTCCTTTTCATTATAGGGGACTGGAATGCAAAAGTAGGAAGTCAAGAGATAACAGGTGTAACAGGCAAATTTGGCCTTGGGATACAAAATGAAGCAGGTCAAAGGCTAACAGAATTTTGCCAAGAGAACGCACTGGTCATAGCAAACACCCTCTTCCAACAACACAAGAGAAGATTCTAGACATGGACATCACCAGATGGTTGACATAAAAATCAGATTGATTATATTCTTTGCAGCCAAAGATGGAGAAACTCTGTACAGTCAGCAAAAACAAGACTGGGAGCAGACAGTGGCTCAGCAATGAACTCTTTATTGCCAAATTCAGATTTAAATAGAAGAAAGTAGGGAAAACCACTAGACCATTCAGGTATGACCTAAATCAAATCCCTTATGATTATACAGTGGAAGTGACAAATAAATTCAAGGGATTAGATCTGATAGACAGTGCCTGAAGAGCTATGGACGGAGGTTCATGATGTTGTACAGGAGGCAGGGATCAAGACCATCCCCAAGAAAAAGAAATGCAAAAGGCAAAATGGTTGTCTGAGGAAGCCTTACAATAGCTGAGAAAAGAAAAGAGGCAAAAGGCAAAGGAGAAAAAGAAAGATATACCCGTTTGAATGCAGAGTTCCAAAGAATAGCAAGGAGAGATTAGAAAGCCTTCTCCACTGACCAGTGTAAAGAAATGGAGGAAAACAATAGAATGGGGAAGACTAGAGATCTCTTCAAGAAAATTAGAGATAACCAAGGGAACATTTCATGCAAAGATGGGCACAATAAAGAACAGAAATTGTATGGACCTAACAGAAGCAGAAGATATTAAGAGGTGGCAAGAATACACAGAAGAACTATACAAAAAAGATCTTCATGACCCAGATAACCATGATGGTGTGATCACTCACCTAGAGTCAGACATCCTGGAATTGAAAGTCAAGTGGTCCTTAAGAAGCATCACTGCGAACAAAGCTAGTGGAGGTGATGGAATTACTGTTGAGCTATTTCAAATCCTAAAAGATGAGGTTGTTAAAGTGCTGCACTCAATATGGCAGCAAATTTGGAAAACTCAGCAGTGGCCACAGGACCGTAAAAGGTCAGTTTTCATTCCAATCCTGAAGAAAGGCAATGCCAAAGAATGTTCAAACTACCACACAATTGCACTCATCTCACACGCTAGCAAAGTACTGCTCAAAATTCTCCAAGTCAGGATTTAAGAGTATGTGAACCGTGAACTTCCAGATGTTCAACCTGGACTTGGAAAAGGCAGAGGAACCAAAGATCAAATTGCCAGTATCTGTTGGATCATCGAAAAAGCGAGAGAGTCCCAGAAAAACATCTACTTCTGCTTTATTGACTATGCCAAAGCCTTTGACTGTGTGGATCACAACAAACCATGGAAAATTCTTCAAGAGATAGGAATGCCAGACCACCTGACCTGCCTCCTGAGAAATCTGTATGCAGGTCAAGAAGCAACAGTTAGAACTGGACATGGAACAACAGACTGGTTCCAAATCAGGAAAGAAGTATATCCTGGCTGTATATTGTCATCCTGCTTATTTAACTTATATGCAAAGTACATCATGAGAAACGCTGGGCTGGATGAAGCACAAGCTGGAATCAAGACTGCTGGGAGAAATATTAATAACCTCAGATATGCAGATGTCAGCACCCTCAAGGCAGAAAACAAAGAAGAACCAGAGAGCCTCTTGATGAAAGTAAAAGAGGAGAGTGAAAAAGTTGGCTTAAAACTCAACATTCAGAAAACTAAGATCATGGAATCTAGTCCCATCACTTCATGGCAAATAGATGGGTAAACAGTGGAAACAGTGGCAGACTTTTAATTTTTTGGCTCTAAATCAGTTCTGATGAGATGGATGAAACTGGAACCGATTATACAGAGTGAAGTAAGCCAGAAAGAAAAACACCAATACAGTATACTAACACATATATATGGAATTTAGGAAGATGGCAATGACGACCCTGTATGCAAGACAGGGAAAGAGACACAGATGTGTATAACGGACTTTTGGACTCAGAGGGAGAGGGAGAGGGTGGGATGATTTGGGAGAATGACATTCTAACATGTATACTATCATGTAAGAATTGAATTGCCAGTCTATGTCTGACGCAGGATGCAGCATGCTTGGGGCTGGTGCATGGGGATGACCCAGAGAGATGTTATGGGGAGGGAGGTGGGAGGGGGGTTCATGTTTGGGAACGCATGTAAGAATTAAAGATATTAAAATTTAAAAAATAAAAAACTAAAAAAAAAATAAAAGAAAAGAAAAAAAAAGAAAAAAAAATCACTGCAGATGGTGACTGCAGCCATAAAATTAAAAGACGCTTGCTCCTTGGAAGAAAAGCTATGACCAACATAGACAGCATATTAAAAAGCAGAGACATTACTTTGCCAACAAAGGTCCATCTAGTCAAAGCTATGGTTTTTCCGGTAGTCACATATGGATAAGAGTTGGACTATAAAGAATGATGAGCACTGAAGATTTGATGCTTTTGAACTGTGGTGTTGGAGAAGACTCTTGAGAGTCCCTTGGACTGCAAGGAGATCCAACCAGTCCATCCTAAAGTAAATCAGTCCTGAATATTTATTGGAAGGACTGATGCTGAAGTTGAAAGTCCAATACTTTGGCCTTGGCCACCTGATGTGAAGAACTGACTCATTGGAAAAGACCCTGATGCTAGGAAGATTGAAGGTGGGAGGAGAAGGGGACTATAGAGGATGAGATGGTTGGATGGCATCACCGACTCTGTGAACATGAGTTTGAGTAAGCTCCAGGAGTTGGTGATGGACAGGGAAGGCTGGCGTGCTGCAGTCCATGGCGTTTCAAAGAGTCGGATGCGACTGAGTGACTGAACCAATGATTTGTATAAATGGAGTCAAAGGAGAGCAGGTTTTCAGGTGAGGGTGATGTGGGATCAGAGGACAGAGGCTAAAAATCAGTGACACCGTCAGGAGTCAGTAAGTGGTCTAGCGTGGATGGGGGATAGAAAGGATGGGGAGACATGGAGGAGGTGAGCCCAGAAAAGAGCGTGGAGATAAAATGGGAAGGCTGATAATACTTCCCAAGGCAGCATTTTTCAGAGTACAATTTAGGCATCTGAATCAAGGATGCTTGTAAGAAGAGCACCTTCCTGGGGCCATTCCATAGCCATCACACCTGAATCTCTGGAAGGGGCCTGGTAATATGCATTTAAAGCCAGAATCCCCTGTGATTTCTCTGAACATTAACGTTTGAGAACCATGTTAAAGACTTTGCCTTATCGCAGGCAACAAGCAGGGAGAATGTTAAACAGGACAGTGGCAAAATATGCTCTGGGTTATGGTATGGTAATTCTGTTAGAAGAATGAAAGGTAAAACGAAAAGGCAGAGATGAAGAGGAGGGGGACCTCTGACCCTGGACCAGGTGAGAACTGCTGAGGGTTTAAGGAGGCACTGGCAGGATTTATGGGTTGATGGGATATCAAATGTCAAGCGAAGTAGAAGGAAGGGAGCAGTCTTCCAGCCAGGCTGCCAGGAAGAATGATCATTTGACTAAGATGGGAGAGTGGAGGGGAAGAAGCAAGCTGTGGGGTGAGTGTCATCTGTAAATTAACTTCAAAAGATGGCTTTTGCGGTGCTATCATGACATCCAAGTGTAGACAGGCTGCCAGCTGGTGTTCTGGTCTGGTGCTCCAGGTGCAAGGAGCACATGTGGGTCATGGCTCAGAGGAAAGCCTCAGGTGTGCACAGATCAGAGGGAGCCTGACAACAGAGCAAGAGGACAATGATCTCATACACCTAGAAAACGTCCTGCAAAGTGCTACCTTGAAAAATAAGGTAGTCTTCTGCGTGAAAAGATTCTGAGTGATCTCACCGAAGTGGACTTATTCCTCTCCAGGAGAGGTTTATGGTCATGAAGGCACAATAAAATTATCTAACATTTTTGTCAGCTTAAGAAATATAAATGCCCTGTTCAAGTTCATTCTATTGAGTTCTGAATTTCTTCCATCATGCTGATGCAGTCTGGATTGGAATGAATTATTGGTGGTACTAAAAAAAAGGAAAACTAGCATCTCTTAATTCGGCTCTTTTTTTGAGGGAGCACTTTGCCTAAGTGTAGGATAAGAGGAGGATTAGGAAAAACTTCCAAATGTGGACTTCATATCACTGTTTTCTTAAGTTTGTATAAAAACACATTTTTGTTTGTCCTGGGCTACTCTTCCATCTCACTCCTATAACCCAAATCCACATCCATCCTCCAAGGTCTGATTAGGAATTCCTCTGTGAGAAAGGAGTGAACTATCTTTTATTTTTTGCCATAACATGGTAGCATTTTAGTTCTAATACAGTGCTTTGTACTTTGTAGGTACTTAAAAATAAATATGTGTGGGTTTGGTTTATAGTGCTCATTATTAGATTAAATTATCTTATTCATAAGTGTTTTTCAAATTACTCTTAACTATTTTTCTCAGTCTTTTCTGGATTTCAAAACACGGTATGAAGAATGGGGGAGAAAAGATGATTAAGAAATGGATTTCCATTTTTTAGACTTCAGATCAGGAGAAGGAGATCTCTACCTTATTTGTAATGTCACAGACAATTTTAAACTCCAGTGATGCCCTACTTTGTGGGCCGCAATGAATTAATAGCAAGACAAATGATTTTCAAATGGTTTAGATCTATAAAATATATATTTGAATGGAAAAATGTACATGAGCTCTCTGAATATTTTTCAATGAGCCTAATCCTCTTTCTAGACATTTCTGTTTGCTTCATTTGTTCTAGAAGTCATAAATTCTTAAGGGATAATAAGCATGTTCATTCCTTTGTTTGGTTATAACTAATTAATACTATTTCATCTTTCTAGACATTTCTGTTTGCTTCATTTTTTCCAGAAGTCATAAATTCTTAAGGGATAATAAGCATGTTCATTCCTTTTGTTCATTTCCTAATTAATATTATTTCAGTCAGTTCATTATTCATTCAGCAAACTTCAACTGAGAATTAATTGTACTCCAGCCATCAGAGATAGGATCTGTGAGTTTAAGGGGCCACGGAAAACTCATTTACTCCCAAACACACACATATATGAAATCACCCAAAGAAAACAGGCAGGGAAATCAGAGTAGGCTAAATCCATATCAAGCCCACTGTCTGATTTTAATTTGTTTTCAGGATAGTGCTGGTTTTCTGAATTGATTTTGAATATCAGTCTACAGGATTTTGATTGCTACTAGTGAAAAAGCAGTCTCACTAGTCATTTCGATTTGTAATCTTGAAGAAGCAATCATATTTTTCCTAGTAGACAATGCTACTTACAGTTCTCCTAAATTTTTTAATGAAGAAAATGTCTTCTCTGGAACAAAACCAATTTGATTTCTAGGCAGAAACCTGTAAGACATGGTGAGAGTCAGCACTGTTGGTCTGAGTCTGCTGCAGTAATCATTTCTCACTGGGAGATGCCATTGATCTGGCTGTAATTTAGTAAACCTCAAGGCAAGGCAAGTCCTGGAGTGGGATGCAGGTGGCAGTTTCTCACTGACAGTGTCTCCATACACTTCCTGGCTCCGGGACATGCTGCCACAAGGAACTTGAGGAGCCAAGCGTGGGCTACAGAGCTGCACTTGGTTTGGATTTCGATCATTTTAGAAAGCTTTTCTTTTTGCAACATACACACATGGAATGCCAAATCTGGGCCCTGTTAATGATTCTCAGAGAAGGCTTTGAGAGGATCTTTGAGCAAGGCACCTTCCTTACAAGAAGAAGGCCAGAAAGAGCAAAGCGTGAACCAACCCCATTTGGGCCACAAACGGATTTTAAATTGGGGCTGGGAGAACAGTGGTTTTACATTTCCTCTGTTTGAAATGGAAGCTTCTAGGACAAATGGCAAAAAAGAGGGGGTCGGCGACTGACCGCCTTACAGAGGTGTTAACAAATGAGATAATGAGTGTGAAAATGAAGTCTCTCAGTTGTGTCCGACTCTTTGCGACCCCATGGACTGTAGCCTACCGTGTTCTCCGTCCATGGCAAGGGTACTGGAGTGGGTTGCCATTTCCTTCTCCAGAGGATCTTCCCAACCCAGGGATCAAACCTGGGTCTTCCGCATTGTAGGCAGACGCTTTACCATCTGAGCCACCAGGGAAGTCACCAAATGAGTATGAAGGTGACTCAAAAGCTACATGGAGCTATGAAATAGAAGGCGTGGGTGTCACTCATGTAGCTCTCCAGCGCTCTCTCTCATTATCCATCTCCTATGTGGGACACCTTCTTTCCTTACTGAGTATGCTAGTCTTCAATCTGATTGATTAGTTTGCAACCTGGCAGTAGCTTTGTCTCAGTCTGTTGGTGAAAAGTGGTTGGACTACCACAAATGGATATACAATGATTTTTCTTTTCCAACTACCCATCTAAGCAACAAACATTACTAAGCACTAACTATATATGGAGAATTGTGATGAAAGCAAAAGCACATTTTTGCGTTTTTAAGCTTTTAAGCCACACAAATGTGCCAGTTAACCGATCCATCTGCCTTCCTGCCCTCATAAAAAACATAAAAGAGCAATCAGAATCTTTGACCTACCAGAATATGTTTGAAATTCTTCTCCTTAGAATAAACTTTTTTTCCTTTAAAGAGAGAAATATTAAGTGATGTGTCACTGGCAGCAACACTAACCACTTTCACACACATTATCTCATTTCCTTGGTGACCATGGTACCAGGTCCGCTGGGAGAGTACACAGAAATAACAACTGCCCTCAGAAAGAAGGAAGCTTAAATGGTTGGCAGCTAATCATAAGGCTTGGCCCCACCACCCATGCGTGCATTTTCCAGTACTGTAGTTTCAGACCAAGGCTGTAAGCAAAACATACTTTGAAATTCCTTGTCAATGTTTTCTTTTGATTTCCAAAGCTGCTAAATTTCCCCTCATTCACCGTTGTATACTTACAGCACTGTGAGAGAACTGCACGACAGAAAGGTGGAATTCGTGAGGAATTTTATCCCGTTGCCTTCCAAATCCCTAAAAGGCATGGAGGGAACAATTTTTTTTTTAATGTTTCTGCACAAATCATAAGTTTAAAGCCATTTGTCAGTGATGTAACAGTTTCAAACTTTATTTTTACTTCATTCCAATTTTTTAGGCTTTCCTCCTAATTATTGCATGATCAGTATAATTAATATTCTGCTTCTTTTCCCCTTCCAATTAACGTTAGAACTTAAAAAAAAAAAAACTGAGCGAAAGGGCAGCCCACTATTTAGTGACTGTTTCTCTATGCTGGATATCATGCTATTAATTCTCATAATGCTGCCACCATAATAGCAGCAACTCCATTTATTGGGCTTTCCCAGTGTCAGGTGCTGTTCTGCATGAATAACACACCCTCCTGAGAAGCTGGCATTATTACCTACCATTTGAGGTAATAATTTGAGGAATCTGAGGACTTTGGAAATTCACTTTTCTTCTGGTCGCACAGCTACTGAGTGGTAGAACTGACCCTCTAACTCAGATCTGCCTGACACTTAGACATGGCATCACAGATGGTTAAATTCTCATGTCCTCCCAACATCAGGTGGATATTTGTGTCTCTGTTTTGTTGAAGGAGAAATTCAGTCTAGTTTGCCTTCCAAATACTGGATTCCAGAGTCGGGATGCAAACTCCAAGCCATGTGATAGAAAATGTCCATTCTTTCTACCTCCCTCTGTGGTGCTGATGCTGAAAGCAGTGTTGCTCCAAGGGTGCCCAGGACCAAGCCTCAGCATCACATGGGAGCTTGTTAAAAGTTCAGATTCCCAGGCTCTACCAGACCTACTAAATCAGAAACCCTAGGACTGAGGTCCAGCCGTCTGTCTGAAGTCCCTGAGCTATTTGTGATGCCTGCTGATGCTGGAGTAGCCCTGGGGGAGAGATTACGCAGGTGAGCCTTACGACAGTAGCAGCCACGTCGTTAGGGCACAACCTCAGGAACACCCTGACATGACCGCTCCCAGCAGCGCCAAGGAATGACAGGGTCGGCTGTTCTGCCAAGTCTCCTAATTCTTTTTATGATCGGCGTCCTACAGTCTTCCAGGTCCAGACAGTAGCTATATTGCTGCCTCTGAACCTTCCTCACACTCACACTAAAATGACCAATTCCTTTGTATTGCCTTTAAAATCCTATTTTACTTTTTCCATCTTAGAACATCTGATGTTTAATGTTTCAAATGTCTACATTGTCGTTAATTAACTTACCCTTAATATAAATTCCTATTTTAAACCATCTTGGAGGACTTGAGGGAACTCAACTTTTTTTTTTTTTCTGCTCTTAAAGTACAGCAATTACAAATAAACACTGTGGTCCCTTGAAAGTCCAAATACGACTTCCCTGGTGGCACAGTGGATAAGAATCCTCCAGCCAATGCAGGAGACATGGGTTCAATCCCTGCTCCGAGAAGATTCCACAGGCTGGGTAACAACTAAGCCCGTGCACCGCAACCAGCGAGCCTGTCCTCTGGAGCCCGCGCTCCACGTGAGAGAGGCCGCCGCCACAGAGGAGCCCCCTGCATGCTGCAACTAGAGAAAGTCCGAGTGCAGTGTCAAAGATCCAGCACAACCAAATAAATAAAATTATATAGGAAACGGATTTAAGCCCGGAAGGGACATGATCAGATTTTGGTTTTAGAAAGAAAAGCACAGATGAACTCTCTGTGTAATTGTGAATTAACTGCAGGGCTAGCTTTCTGAATCTGGTCAATTAATAAATCAGCCACTAAGCTTGTACTCACATCCAGTTGAGCTGAGGCATTTGAGCGCACATCTGCTTGGGAAGGACTTGTAAGTTGTTGTTCACCATGGACCTTTACACGCAGAAAAGGTTGATTAGAAACAGAAATGACATGCCACTTTAGGGACGGTGTTTTCACTATTTTCACAACTGGAAAACTTGCATGTTAAAATCAATATATTAGGATGAAAACCATAAACATAACTACCCCTTCAAAATGGTTTCTAGATACACATGTGGCATGGATAAAAGAGCAGATGTCAGAGAAACTATGGATGCATAAGTGTGATACATAACCTAGGAATAAATTTGAAACAGTATGACTGTGAGAGGAAACAAAAGTATATTGGGTAATAGTTTTGAAGTTCATGGTAATTTTCCTTGTAAACTTCAAAGTTATGATCATTACCAGCATCATACAGCCAAAGTTTCGCTTTAAGAGAAAAGCTAATCATTTATGACATTAAAAGGTCACATTGGAAACTGCATTAAATCTAAGAATTGATGACAGTGGGGAGGGGGGACATTTGGGGAAAAAGACAACTCATGAGAACATTAAGTTGCACGATTAATTTATGATATTGTGATATCCCATTTCACAAATGGAAATTTATGATATTGGTTTTCACAAATGGAAAATTAACGATGCTATATGATCAGTTGTGTAAAGGAGCATAATAATCCCTTGTTGATAAACCATCCCAGTCTATTAATAAACACTGAAAATGTAATGATGAGAAAAGTTTAGTTGCTAAGACAAAGATTCTAGAATTTTCAGTGACTCTTGCTGGGCAAAGACACATTTTCCTTTGTTAAAAAATGTAGTTGGAGCTGAACTCTGAGGAGATTCTGACAGATTTAAATGTAGTAAGAAGATAAAAATGAATACTATCTTTGGTCAACCATGGCAAATAAAAACATGCCTTAAAACTAAAAGGAATGAAAGGAGATTAAAAGGAAATGAACTAGTAGGCTTAAAATATGCCATGAGCCATGGCCAGGAAGTAGCAACAGTAATTGTGGCTTGAAATACAGGAAATGTTTTGACAAATAGAAATCTTAGCGGCTTGATTTTCTTAAAGCTCTTTTTTTGTAAGCTAGTTTTAGATGTCATTGCAATTCATAGACAGATGGATTGAAAGGTAGATGAATACTTACAAGAAAAACAAGGAATTTAATCCAGTAAACAACCGCTGTGAAATTCTGCTTATGGGATTGTCATCTAGAATTCTGACAAAACACATCACAAACATTTCCAATGTTAGAGATGTTTGTGAAATACAACCAGGAAGAAACAAAAGGTCATGTCAATCGTGCCTCCCCCAACACCTGCTCTCCTCCTTCCTGTCCTGTCCATACTTGGCTCATGTCTTTTCCCAGAGAGCTTTTCCTCCCCACTGTGGTTGGAGAAGCCCTTTCCTCCAAGCCCCCACCTCTCCCAGCACTATCAAGTCCATCCTGGTGGTCTTCATTCCCTTCATCCACCTCCCATTGGACTTAAGACCCTCCACCTCTAGATACATGGGTCCAGACAAGCTGTTCTTATTTATTGGCTGATTATGGGCTCCATAAATGCTTTGACCTACTGATTGACTGAATGAAGAATGAATGAAAAAAATTCTTAGGAAGTGATTCCTTAGTCTCATGGAATTTAAATGAATGCACACAAACTTATTGGGAGCTTTGAGGGAGAAAGAGTAAAAAGATTTACAAGTTCAAATCACTATTTTAAACTCTATATGGTATTTTCCTAGGAAAAAATTACTGTAAGGGGAAATATGAGACTTCTTTTCTCTTGTTGCCTTCAAAGCCAGGTACCATTTCCCTTACCCTCGGAGGAATCTGAGGGTAGGATTCTGAGAAGGAAGCTCACTGAACACCTACTATATGACAAGCATTTTGCATATGGCACTTTATATATATAATTCTCACAACATCACTCTTAGAAAAAAAAGGAATTATAATTATAGTTTACACTGCTATATTTAAGGGGCTTCCCTGGGGGCTCAGTAGTAAAGAATCCTGCTGCAATGCAGGGGATGCAGGTTCAATCCCTGGGCCAGGAAGATCCCCTGGAGAAGGAAATGGCAACCCACTCCAGTATACTTGCCTGGAGAATCCCACGGACAGAGGAGCCTGGGGGCTATAGTCAATACGGTCACTAAATTATAAATGGATAACCAACAAGGACCTACTGTATAGCACAGGGAAATCTGTTCAATGTTATGAGTCAGCCTGGGTGGGAGGGGAGTTTGGGGGAGAATGGATACCTGTATATGTATGACTGAGTCCCTTCTCTGTTCACCTGAAACCATCACAACATTGTTAATTGGCTACATTCTAATACAAAATAAAAAGTTTAATTTAAAAAATGGCATTAGGAAAAAAAATAAAGATGAGGAAAAACAGACCTAGGAGATTAAGAAAATTGCCTGGAACATAAAGCACAGGGCTATGGCATACACAAGGATCTGGATAAAACTGAAGTCCTGGCTTTTCCTCTGGACCAGGCTGACCTAGAGAAAATGGGAAAACTGACACAGCCTTCTAACTGCTCTTGTTCATCTTCCCTGATGAAAACGTGGACCTCTGATAAAAGACTCCCTGGGATGAAGCTGGTGGCTCAGCCAGGTAAGTGATGAAACACCACAAGCTCTCATGTTTTCAGTTGCTTCTATACATTCTCTAGAAATCAAAAAAGTCCTCAACTTGCTTACTTTCTAGGTCAGTGGTTTTCAACAGAGGGCACTCTTTCCCCCAAGGGACATTTGGGATGGTCTGGAAACATTTTTGATTGGCACGACTCTGGGAGACAGTACTTTGGCATCTAGTGGGGTAGAGACCACAAAGGGTGCTAAATATCCTAAAATACACAGGACTCACCCGACCCCTCCATCCCCCCTCCACTCCGCTCCACCCCCACCCCACCCTCCCGGCCCAGTCAAAGATTCATCTGAGCCAGAAGGCCAACAGAGAGCTGGGCTGAGAATCCTGTCACAGGTGAACACTGGATGGATGGATGACTTAGCAAGCCTACCGCTGGGCGCAGAAGCCCACCTGAGAAGGCACAGCACTGATGTCTCTTCACACAGCTACCATCTGGCGTGCCATGATCTGAACTGCCAGAGCAACGTGCTCCAGATTATGTGACAAGCAGAAAAACTGGTATGATAAGCAAGATACATAAATAGATGGAAACTATGAGCCTTGATGAGTATCATTAGGGCTGTGATCCCAGAGAAGAAGCTAGAATACTTACAGCCAAGTCAGCTGATGTAAGTCTTTGAAGACTCCAGGTCTGAGAGTTGTAATGCAGTTGTGGTTGAGATATCTGCAAATAGAATGGGTGAGTCAATGACGCAAACTTAATACTCCACTTTCGTCACATATAATTAGCATGCGAGCCTCTGTTAACGATTATGAAGTACGGACATCTGTCTCCGACAGCACTCAACCGATGGGCAAGGGGAGAAAACCAAGACCAACCAGGAGATACAGATGACCCCAAGCCCAGTGTGACAAGCACCAGGGCCAGCACCAGGAAAGTGGCCGGAAATAATGCACTGGGGTATTATATGACCTTAGCATGTAAGAGTAGAATAAACATGTGAGGTGATTTTTGCTTTAGCTCACCTCCTTTGTAGACTATTGTTTTAAGAAAGTATGCACTAAGTTGTATCTGACTCTTTGTGACCCCCATGGACTGTAGCCCACCATACTCCTCTGTCCATGGGATTTCCCAGGCAAGAATACTGGACTGGGTTGCCTTTTCCGCCTCCAGGGGATCTTCCCAACCCAGGGATCGAACCTGCATCTCGTGCATTGCAGCAGGATTCTTTACTACTGAGCCACCAGGGAAGCCCCATAAAGGTGAAGTTAGCAAGGGTTAGAAAAAATATGATAAAATATTGTAGAAATGATCCAAACTTGAGGAGACAAGATTAAAGAGACCCTTCATATCTATCTTCTGGTAAAACTAGGATTTTTTTTTTCAGTAATTCTTTCAGCGTAACAACTATTCTAGATACTTTCTGAAAACCTATTGCTCCCTCTTCTCTACATCTACAGCCGAGCCTTTAACAAAATACCATTCTATCCTTTTAATCTTTACTTAAAGTTGTACTCAAGATATAATTATTAAAAAAAAGTTACTCACAGTATTTGCAGATTATGTAATCCAAAGAATGCTTTCCTGGATATATATGTAATACAGTTACTCTGGAGGAATCTGGTAGGAATGAGATAGGAGAGTCATGTGATTAGGGTGCTCGTACTTTGTTAGGTTGTTGAATGCGCTGTCCACTTTGTTCACCTAAAGATGACTTGTGAAACCAGCTCATAAAGTCCTAAGTCCTAGTCTCACGTTGGGAGGTAGGAGCACGGCCCGTGAGAGAAGGCTGTGGATCTAGCCAGTGCCTGATGTTCTGAGAGCACCCGTGCAGTGAGATGCTGGCATCTCTGACTTGAACCCACCAAAGTCCGTGCATTGTGTGTGAGCAAGGAGCCAGTCTTGCTTCTGCAAGCTGGCACCCTGGTGACCTTCCTTCTCTGACTTGCAGGAGTTGCCCATCATGTGAGATTAGCCAGGTTCTCATTGCTGAGCTTCCTCACTCTTTCAGTACCAGAGTTTCACCTTCAACTCCTCATTTCTTTTCATTCTACTCACATGAAAAAAGGTCAAGGCAAGTCTTACTTTGATCTGTTTCAAGATGCAAAGTGAGAAGCACATAGCAAATTAGAGAGGTGTTCAAGGTCACAAGTGGCTGAACTGGGACCAGTGCACCAAGGTTAGCTCACAGGGTCATGATCTACTTACCCTCAATCTAGCAAGAGCGCATGGATTTGATAATAGCACTTTCATAAGCTTGTTGCTTGTTTTAGTTTCTAAGTCATGTCTGACTCTTTTGTGACCTCATAGATGGTAGACCACCAGGCTCCTCTGTCCACGGATTTCCCAGGCAAGAATACTGGAGTGGGTTGGCATTTCCTTCTCCAGGGATCTTCCCAACCCAGAGACTGAACTCTCTTCTGTCTTGGCAGGTGGATTCTTTCCTGCTGAGCCACCGGGGAAGCCCTCTTTCAGGAGGATCTAAGTAACTAAATTCTATTTCCTGTGCTCATTAAACAATGAGAGGTTAGCCCTGAATTCATATTTTCTAAAGATCTTTAGGCAGGAAATAATCACTCTGTTAACAGTAACTAATGTCTGTATAATCTTCTGAGTAGCTTCCCTATCTCTTGTTTTGATTTGTTTTGGTTTCTGAGGTTTTGTTTTGTTTGTTTTGCCACATGGCTTGCAGTACTGAACCCGTGCCCCTGGCAATGGAAGCTTAAGTGTCCTAACCACTGGATGGCCAGGGAATTCCTGGTTCCTAAAATATTTTACAACACTTTCTTATTGTTATGCTGCTGCTGCTGCTAAGTCGCTTCAGTCGTGTCCGACTCTGTGCAACCCCATAGACGGCAGCCTACCAGGCTCCCCCGTCCCTGGGATTCTCCAGGCAAGAACATTGGAGTGGGTTAGCTTCACTGCAAAACTCTGGGTAGATCGTGGCCTCGTTCATTCGGCATTTGGCTCTACTCTGAATTTTGTTATGCCACGATTATTCCTCATCAGGGCTTCCCAGCCTTTGGGTCATGAATGTTACAGGTGTGCAGGCAGGTTGATGCCCTCAGCCCTTAAAGTGAAAGTGAAAGTGAAGTGGCTCAGTCGTGTCCAACTCTTTGTGACCCCGTGGACTGTAGCCTACCAGGCTCCTCTCTCCATGGGATTCTCCAGGCAAGAATACAGGAGTGGGTTCCCATTTCCTTTTCCAAGGTGCAAAGTAAAGCCAAGATTAGCTTTCAGTTATTAACAAACTCATCTTTTACCCCCAGAATCAAACAAATATTGTTTTCTCTGTGTACCACCATGTGGAAAATGTGGGTGCCACAGAGCACAAGCGTTACAGCTACAGTGGCATGCAAAACATCAATTTCGATGCTACAAAGTGAACTTGAAACCCAGCAAGAACTTGTGCCATTCCATTCCTCCCTCTCTGATGCATTGTGTCTATCAGGAGATGCTTCATGTTGTAGCATAAATTCTGCTTTTGCTTTAGAGTTCTAAAATAGAAGAGATCAGTATCTATTTTAGCATTTTCAGAGCCCCTGGAGTGATGTCATTAAAGTTAATATGGTGAATTATATTACAATAGCAAATGAAAATGGAGAAAGTATACAGTAATATGTATATTTGACGTTTCTCTTAAATATAAAATTTACTACCTAACTAGTGCTATTTCTGTGACATTGAATTTAAGATAATTAAGTCAAAAGTTCACCACTGTACATTTAACCTATACATTGTTAATCTTGAAGAGATGGGAGCAGTCATACATTGTGAATTTGACCTTGTGCTTTTGATCTGCGTGACTCACCTAATGTGTTCAGTCTATCTGCCTTCACTGACATGAGTTAAGATTCCCAATTTCTTAAATAATAAACAGCCTCTAATCTTCTATTTAGTCAGTTTCCTGGCACCCCATGGAGAACTAGAGTCCCAGGTCCCTTGTTTCAGACTTAGGCTGCTGAATTTTAGCTTGATCCTCCAGTACCTGCTTTCTTTTTTTACAGAATAGTAACTTGGTGAATGTAAGGGGGAAAGTTGGAAATGTGACAATTTGGCAAATGATGTCCTCTTTTTATTCAGAGCTGAGATATGAGCCCGTCTGATATACTTTATATTGAGCGGCTTTTCTAAGAATAACTTACTGGTTCATGAATTCCTGCTGTTTCAGCTGTCAGGACTTTTTGAGCAGAAACGCCAGGAATTTATGTACCTGAAACTAAAGCAAATAAATGCTTTAATGACAAGCATGTTTATAGGCTATTTTTTAAAATGCCACATTTTGTATTCATGAGCCAAGCAGACTCCTTGAGTTACACTGTGTTGCCAATGATTGCACTGAACAAGAGCCCAGTTTAAGAAGGAAGTCCAATTTACGTAAAATTTATGTCCCAGTGAGGAGAGGAACTGCTGTTGGTTTCCATGGTAGCAGTCATAAAGTATTATGGTCAAGCTCATACATGGTATTTTGTTTCTCTGAAGGTTCATCTTAAATTGCTTCTTATCACCCAGAGTTAGAAAGTTTAACAAATTATTAAAATGAATAAACTGGTCACTAATAAAAGGATTCAAGTAAGTTGAGTGGCATCTGTTCATCTAGCAATTAGTTTTTTTTTTTTTTACTTATAAATCTATTTTTCTGGATGCCTCAATGACCTCAATTTCACTGTGAATATTTAGAGCATATAAGACCAGAGACCCACTTGACACTAAATTGGGTGACTCCCTAGGATATATCCCAATACAACTTAAAAATGCGGACCAGATTTATTAGCTCAGTACAACTGAAAATGTGTATCCATGAAGGTCTTTCCCTGGGACAAACAGAATAAAGCCCCGATTCTTTAGCCTGGCATTCAAAGGCCCTAGCATCATGATTCAATGACCTCTCCAGCATACACTCCACCACTTCCTATGGTAACTCCTCCTTTAGACAAACTTGTCCAGTCACTCTCTTCCTAAATAGCCTTTGAGTTTTTCTGTTCATGTTTCTTGGGTCCTCCTTGCTGAAGATGTTCCCTGCCTTCTCTTTCGCCCTCTGTGTTCAGTTCAGTTCAGTCACTCAGTCATGTCCGACTCTTTGCAACCCCATGAACTGCAGCATGCCAGGCCTCCCTGTCCATCATCAACTCCTGGAGTCTACCCAAACTCATGTCCATTGAGTCAGTGATGCCATCCAACCATCTCGTCCTCTGTCGTCCCCTTCTCCTCCTGCCCTCAATCTTTCCCAGCATCAGGGTCTTTTCAAATGAGTCAGCTCTTCACATCAGGTGGCCAAAGTATTGAAGTTTCAGCTTCAACATCAACCCTTCCAATGAATACCCTTCAATAAATACTCATCGACCCTTCTGTATGTTTCAACACAGTTGACAATGAGGGGTGGTGGCAGTGGTGGTACCTGGTAGTGTGAGGGAACCAGAAGGACCATCCAGTTCAGGAGGAGGATGTGATGGTCAGTGAGGGCTTCCTTCAAAATCCAAGGATGAGTGTTAGGGGTTCATAAAAATGGAATCATAATGGAAAGAATGACCTAAGGCTTGTTCAAAACTCAGACAGTGAAGACTACTGTGAGAAATAGGGATGAATTTCTAGTTATATTTTGGAAACAAGAAAAATGTTTACAGAGAAGCCCAAGCCTGTGGTATGGGACCTGTTTTACAAAATGGTGAAATACTAACAAAATATAAATGCTCAACTCTTACATTGTTCTTGTCTTCTTGGTCAAAAAAGATGATCTCAGAACTGGAGTGAATAAATAGGATATGGGGTTGTGGCAGTGAAAGCCCAAGAGGATAGAATACATTAACCAAAATGAGTTAAAACCCGCTTGTTTGGACAATTTCTCCTAGACACTGAGAAAACACTGAAAATGTGAACACTCAGTCATGATCAATGGCTCAGGAATCTGGAAAAAGAGAAGAGCAGCTTGAAAATTAAAGATGGCAAGTGCCATTTTGATTTTTCAAAAAGGGAAGTAGATTTCACAAGCTATAGCTGGATGAGCTTGAGGCTGATTCTAGGTGAGATCACAGGACAGGATCTTGTGATGGGGGCTTGTGAGCACCTCAGAGAGAACAGGAACAGGGCAGTTCCCAAGAAACAGGACATGTCAGATCAACTTGATTTTCTGCTGTGAAATACTGATCAGATGCAAATGTGGTTGACTTTGCTTATATGTCTATCAGGCAGTGACCAAGCGGTTTTATAGACAAAATAAAGAACAAGACATGTTGTCTGATGGACGTTGATGATGATGATGAAGGGATCTGGAAAGAAGATCTCGCAGCATCCTGCTTGGTATTCTACTCCATGACTTAGGTGACGATGGCTCATCTTATTTTCAGATGACAGAATGCTGGGACGAATAGTAAGTCTGTTGGGATGAGCCAAAAAAGATCTTCAGAGTCTGGTAAGAAAAGTTGAATCTGACAGGATGAAATTGAACCGGGATAAATTTGAAGTCCCGCAGCTAGCTCTCAGATGCTAAGTGCACAAGCACAGGATGGAGAAGCCGTCACTTGTTCAGCTAATGCACGTGGCATGGGATTAGGAATTTTAGGGACACAAACCGTAGGAGTTAAAGAGTAGGAAGCAGCCACAAAAAGAACAAATGTAACCTTAGGGCATGTGCAGTTTAGAAGAGAAGGGTTGCTAGCTTTCCTCGTTCTGCCCTTGTAGGTGTCATACAGATGATAATGTTACATTTATTCTAGATACTATCTGTAAGGAATGTGTAAGTGGTCATATACAGAGTGACAAACAGATTTGAAATCAGGTCCTTAGGGGAAGAAGTTAAGGATTCGAGGCTGCTTGGGGGAGAGACCTTTGGTGGGGGGCATGGTGATAATGGTTAGCTTTCAATATCAGAGGAATTAGGTAGGAGACTGTGTGTTCTAATCAGTCTCATGGGGTAACTCTCAGAATCACAAAAAGATTTACAGGTACTTTGGGCAGTAGTAGAGTTAACTTCTCTGCATAGTACATCATATGAAATGCCGGGCTGGATGACTTACAAGCTGGAATCAATATTCCTGGGAGAAATAGCAAGAGCAACCTCAACTATGCAGATGATACCATCCTAATGGCAGAAAGTGAAGAGGAACTAAAGAGCCTCTTAATGAGCATTCAAGAGGAGAGTAAAAAAGCTGGCTTAAAACTCAACATTCAAAACACTAAGATCATGGCATCCAGTTCCATCACTTCATGGCAAATAGATGGAGGAAAGTGCAAACAGTGGCAGATTTTATTTTCTTGGAATCCAGAATCACTGCAGACAGTGACAGCAGCCACGAAAGTCAAAGATGCTTGCTCTTCGGAAGAAAAGCTATGACCAACCTAGACAGCATATTAAAAGGCAAAGACATCACTTTGCCAACAAAGGTCTGTCTAGTCCAAGCTATAGTTTTTCCAGTAGTCATGTACAGATGTGAGAGTTGAACCATAAAGAAGGTTGAGCGCTGAGGAATTGATGCCTTCGAATTGTGGTGCTAGACAAGACTCTTGAGAGTTCCTTGGACAGCAAGGAGGTCAAACAAATCAATCCTAAAGGAAATCAACTCCGAGTGTTCATTGGAAGGAATGATGCTGAATCTGAAGCTCCAATATTTGGCCACTTGATGCGAAGAGGTGACTCATTGGAAAAGATCCTGAAGCTGGGAAAGAATGAGGGCCAGAGAAGGGGTGACAGAGAATGAGATGTTGGATGGCATCACTGAATCAATGGACATAAGCTTGAGCAAACTCTGGGCGACAGTGAGGGACAGGTAAGCCTGGTATGCTGCAGTCCATGGGGTTGTAAACAGTCAGATGTGACTTAACAACCAAACAGCAACAATAGTTACATGGCAGGACAATTTAATAGCATTCCTTTCCTTCAGCACCTCCTAATTCTTTTTCTGGTTTATTTCCAGCCCCCACCCCCATAATCACTATGTATCTAACACACACTGCGCTTTTGTCTTTCTCCACTGGAAGTTGAGTTCCTTGAGGGAAGAACTTTTCAGATGCGTTGTTTACCACTATATCCTTGACACCTGATGGGTATCTGCAACTATTCATTGAAAGAATGCACTAAAATGTGGGTTTGGCTAGCTTTTCCCCTCCTGCTGTCTCTACTGACAGTTCTGGGCGTGTGCGTCTAATCTCTTCCTCCCCTGGACACCTTTTCCTGCGGATGGTTCATGTTTAGTTTCGTTGGTTGTTTGGACTGTTGAAATGCAGGATTGGTAGAAAAAGGGACTGGACAGGACAGGGGACTGCCTGAGACTGTAGAGGTTTTCCTGGGAGTTTAGGGGAAGAGCGGCAGGAGGAGCTGAGAAGTAGAAAACAACAGACGGGAGGAAAGGATTTAAAGAAGAGCTGCTGAGCTTATGAATGGCTTTAGATTACTTGAATAATGCTTATGAAGAACTGCTGTTATTGTGCAACCAAGGTTTGGTTTCTGGGCATTTTCACTGACAGTAACAATATACTGACAGTGGCCCATGTGGGTGGATTTCCGGGAGACCACAGCCAAAGGTTTGCCTTTAAAGCCAAATTCTAATACTTGTCAGCTGGTTGAAAGAAAGTGAAAGTGTTAGTCACTCAATCATGTCCAACTCTTTGCGACCCCATGGACTGTAGCCTGCCAGGCTCCTCTGTCCATGGGATATCCCAGGCAAGAATACTGGAGTGGGTAGCCATTCCCTTCTCCAGGGGATCTTTGTAACTCAGGACTGAACTCGGGTCTCCTGCATTGCAGGCAGATTCTTTTCCATCTGAGTCATCAGGGAAATAATCTTTCTTTTCCAAGGATGGTGTCCTCATTCCTGAAAGGGATCTAATGCTGTTTATCTCACCTCATAGACTTTGGAGACAAAGTCCAAATGAGAATTCCAAATCCTGGAAGTCTTTTGTTCACTTTAAAAAATGATATTTAAATGTAAGGAGTTGTGTTTTGTCTCCCATGCTGTACCCTGCATGTAAAAGACACTTGGTGAATGTTTATTGATAAGACTCTAATAATTCTTGGTTCTCTGGGAGAATCAAATTCACCTAGAAAGCATCAAAAGGCAGCTTACATTACGGGAACTCCTGCTGGGTGATACTCAGGTTATGACGTGGTACCTAAGTTTTTTCAGAAAAAGCAGAAATAAACATTTAATTGGAGAAATTTTCAGCTCTGGGCAATCTGGCAGGAAAAAAAATCTCAACTCTTTTTTCACCAGGAAAAATTGGAACTTGTATGTGCAGAGTTAGTGCTTCCATGTCCTTCCCTTCCGTGGGTTACCAGCTACTGAGGAAGAAGTACTGACACAGAACAAAGAGTGGATCAGTGGTTCAGGGAAAGACTTGCCCTGAGAAGTCCTATCTTAAACCTCTTTGCTTGATCTTCTAGTGAGCCTCACCAGAGGTCAGCTTCCCCTAAATAGGGGAGCAAAAGTGTAGAATGGAGTTGTGTGTGGGACAGAAGAGTATGTGTTGGTAGAAGATTCAATTAGGTACTAGAACAATTTCTTTCCACCTCTAGGTTTCTGGTTATTGTGTTGTAAAATGAACACTGCATTGGGCATCAGAAGATATGGACTGTAATTCTGGTTCTTCTGCTAAGTAGCTGTAGATCTTAGGTAAGTCATTTAATTGCTGCAAACTTCAGTTGCCTTATAAATGATAAGATTTAATTGGAACTTCATAAGACTTCTATGATTCTAGATAATAGATTTAAACAGCTACTCTAAAACACGAATATTTTTCCTTCTTTTCTGCTAGTGCTATATTATTTTTCTTCCCTTTAGCATTAATCAGGGAGTTCAAAGGCAATACTGATTCATAGAATGAACAGGTTGTGATTCTAAGCATTTCCAGTAAGACCAGAAGCAGTGTTGTTAAGATTTCTTCTCTAGAGGAATCTGGAACCCTAGAGTCAAGCACAGCTACTCCAGCGGAACAATGACAACGTGACCACATGGCATAGGATGGAACAGAAGGCGCTCACTGCAGATAGGAATCACAGAAGCTACCATCAAACCCAGGCATGATTCTTCATGCTCACACAAGGTTCTTCTCACTAATGGACTCTTCAGGGACTTCCTTTCTTGTATGAGTGAGTCTATACCTAAAGACTCATGAGAACATAGAACTATTGGTGCCACGTCAAACCAAGTACATTTGTCCAGTATCAGCAAAAAATCAGATTCTTTTTAGTCCTGGAATTTAACATATATCACATTTCTAGAAACCTTCTCTTCTATTCTGAATGTTTAAGGGCAAAAATTATAAGACGATGATATGACCTTACAACATTGTCTTGCTAATTTTCTAATCTATTCTGACGATCATCTTCGCAACTGTAGAAATTTGACCTCTCTATTATCCCCAAGTGAGTGACTCAGGCTCAGAGGGACTGACACACAGTAAGCGAACTCTCAAGAGGTTGAACATTTAACCCCTTTATTTAAATCAGATGTATCCCATTCCACTAATTGGAATGGTCTTATTCCCCATCCAAGGTAACTTCCCAAATACTTTAGTGTAAATAATTTAGGAAGTTAATGTAATCGTCATAAGGTTGATTGAAGAGCAGGGAATCAAAGCACAGAGATTTGCCATCCTGATATGGACAGCGTCACAATAAAGTTCATGGGCATCATGGTGTAGGCTGACTGTCCCTCCTTGCCCCCAGGGGAGACTGTGTCTAGGGACTTTATCTCTCAGGTCCTGGTTTCCTTTCTTTGATGATGCTGGAGGCATCTCGATGCTCTGTTTCTGTGTTTGACTGTTTCCTATTTATTGTTTTCTTTCCTCAAATATGGGCTTCCCTGGTGGCTCAGCTGGTAAAGAATCCACCTGCAATGCGACCTGGGTTCGATCCGTGGGTTGGGAAGATCCCCTGGAGAAGGGAAAGGCTACCCACTCCAGTATTCTGGCCTGGAGAATTCCATGCACTGTATAGTCCATGGGGGTCACAAAGCGTTAGACATGACTGAGCGACTTTCACTCGCTTCCTCAAATATGTTAATTTCACTGATTTGACCAAGACCATGTGTTTGCTCTTTTTTATCCTGGGAGACAGTCTAGACCCCACTATGATGCATTTTAAATGATCTGATAGTTCCTGTCTCTGCCACCACTCTTCCAGGTTAAAAAGCGCATCTAGTATCTCTGAATCTACAATGTCATTTTCCAAATGCTCTGAAGTAAGAGCATGGAGTTATGTATATTCTTACTGAGATGCTCGATCGCAACTCCAATTTAACTCTCTAAAAAAAAGGTTAAATAAAACCAGTTGTTAGTTTAAATTATGAAATGGAAAAAAGCATACTTTTCAATGCTTTAATGTCTAACCTTAATTACTTAAAAAAAAACCTTAATGATAAAGGTAATCAACTTTATATTTCGTTTTATTCTCAGATTAAAAACAGCTTAAAACATCTCATAGATTTTCTCATAAAAACACTATTAAAAGCTACTTACATCTTTTTAAGTTCTTTGTACTTGATGAAAATTTTATCTGAAAGACTGTGAATATTGTTTTTCTTGAGAGACCTAAAACAACATGTAAAGAAGACTTTATTATGGAATTTATGACTAACCAATCTCTTTTCTAGAATTACATGCTTGAGAATATTTTATCATGCTCCATTTTACTTCATACACATTTGAAAATGCCCATAATAAATGAAAACTTTCACATGAGAATGAAAAGTCCATAAGGCAAAATTAAAGCAGCTTGCAAATATTTGACCATATTAGCCAGCTATTATAATAGACTGGAACATCTACGGTGATTTAATTTTTTCTTTTGTAGACAATTTACTAAAACACAGCAAGTACATCCAAAAAACAACAAAAATCCTAACCAATTCACGCGTGCCCAAATTATTATATATTTGCAAACAACTTCCTGAGGCTCTCCAAATATCTATGCAGAGTTAAAAAAAAACCTCCATGATTGATTATGCCATAGTCATCTTCATGCATCTTCTACACCTTTAAAGTCTGGGACAAATTACTATTATTTAAAACGAGATAGAACATGTAATGTGCTCTTCCTTTTTTCCCACAAAGTTTTATTTTCACTTGAATAGCACTGGCATATTAGTAATAACACATAAATTGGAAATTAATTGGAAATAAGAATCCCAGAAGTTTGTGAGTTAAAGATAACCTGGACAATCCAACATACAGTGTTTAAAACACTTTTTCCCCGGGAGAAGAAGCATGCAGAATTCTTTGATGGCTGATGGTTTTCTATTACTTTGCTAATACACAAGTAGCATAAAACAGAACAAAGATTAGACTGTATGGTTTTCATATGAGGTCAGAGCAAATATCAAGATTTGAATGCTACTCACAGTAACGTCACATTGCTAGAAACCGTTGGCACAGACTTCAAGCCAGCATTTACACATTCCAACTCAGTTCCTTTGCACACACAGCGTTGTGGGTACTGATCTAAAACTAGGGGGCAAAAAGAGCAATGATTCAATAAGAGAAAATACTTATCTTTAGTTATGACTTTATCTTTGGTAACTGACATTGTTCTTTTTCCACTGAATGTATAACAGTCATATTTTGTTAAATGAACTTATTCAGGCCCCAAATAAAAGCAAACAAGAAATCTCTCCTAGCTGAATATAGACTCATGTGGTATTCATTTCAGTTCTAGCTTTCAGTGGTCATTTTAGAGGCATTTAACAAGAGATTAGAAAGAAATCACAAACATGTTTAAATAGTGTTTTAAAAAGTATATAGTGAAGCAAGATTAAGCTCTCCTCAATGAAAACCGTGAGTGTGCCTGAGTAAATATTTAATGGGTATAACTAAGTTAATTTCACTTAATTGAATGGCACAGAAAGGCCGCTCAATAAATGCTTGTTGGTTAAAGCTAAATTCAACTATTTCCCTCCTTTCAAACTTCTCTTAGAGCTGTGATGAGAGTTAGATGCAGATTCTGCCATAGCCACCATTGTGTCTTACTAAAACCAACCAACTCAGATACCCCATTATTTTGGTTCTTAGTTTTTCATTGCTATGAAGTTAAAGTGGTAGGTAAAAGTGGTAGAGAAGCTATAAAGCAGAGAAAACCAAAGATCCATCTATCTAAAGCATTCAGAGGGAAGAAAAATGATTTAGGATTGACTCCAAAGGAGTAAGTTATTAATATAATGGCATATTATAATTATTAAGATTTGTAATAATATACTAATAATATATAAACATCATCATGTAATTCTATTCATTATTATATGTTATTACTAATTATGTTAATTGTTAAAATAACAGCATGTGAGAAATCTTTGGAGAAACCTGGTCAAGTGGGTCAACAGAGCAATCACCACGTGTATGTGTTTGTGTGTGTGAGAGAGAGAGAGAAAAGAGAGAGAGGAGAGAGAGTCTTGGGGAATGAGATTTATGGAGCATACGATGGTACTTGGCTGTGATGGAGCTAAAAAAAGTGAGTTATTTTCAATTTTTTATATTTATTATTGATTTAAATCTGACTATAAATCCTTTCTGATTGCTCTGCTTCTTCTAGATCACTTTTATTCAAACTTTATTTTTAAAATTAATTTCACTGACTTTTAATAAATCCGACAAACTTTTATTGAGTACCTGCCTAATTCAGAAGACACATTCTAGTGTACAAACTTTTAGAAAATATTCTTTGTTGCTCATAGGCTGACGCTAATGATCTCAACTTCTTAAAGATGACTTCAGAATATTTACTTCAATATTTAACTGACATTGAAGTAGTTACATTACTAGATTACGTTACTAGGGTGGGAAACTCTTTATTTACCAATAGAAGAACTGCGTGTGGTAGAAGCTGGGCCAATTGACCAGACCAGAAACGTGCACGTAACTCCCTCACCTGCAGGTCAGTCACACCTCAAACTCTGATTCTTCTTATGAAATGCCTCTTGCTGCCCTCTCTACCTCACTCCTTCCAGAGGTGTTTTCTGGGCTTGGATTCTTAGTGTTAGTCTGGAGCACTGCAAGAAACGTAATGTTCAGTGTCTCCTTCACCAAGCTTTCTCCTCAATCCTGGCAAGATTGACATTTGGGTCAGGTCATTCTGTCATGGGTGCTGTCCTGCACACTGTAAAAGGTTCAGTAGCATCTTTGGCCTCCACTCACCAGAAGCCAGCAGTCACCCACCCCTCTCCAAGTGACAACGCAGAATGTACCAGACGTTGCCAAATGTTCTCCAGGGGCATACATGTCTCAAGCTGAGAGCACTGTTCTAACTCATTCTTTATAATTCTGGTGCAAGAATCATTGGTCCATACACTTCTTGTCAGGTGGTTCCTCTTCTTCATTAAGTGGAAATAAGCTCATGACTTTGGTGGTTGCCCACTGTGGACAGCAATGGCCTCCACAATGGCGTATGTACAAGATGACCCACTGTGGCTCAGGAAGAAGATGCTAGAGTTTTCATGTATTTATTTTTCATTTTTTGTAATTTACTCTTTTTTGATTTCCAATTTCATGTATGATATATTTGAATATAGTAAACTATATACTAAGTGGTAGCTATGACCTAATATTATAAAGTATATAATATACTACTAGTGTAGAACTTAATGTATGTACTTTATACATGTATATTATGTATACATACTAATGTGTGTATGTAACTGTAATACATTATATAATTATCTATCCATTTATATATATTGTGTGTAATATATAGTATATAATATAACCTGTGTATATATAGAGAGATAATTCTACCATAGGACAGAGGCAAAACTCTGAACTGTGCACCCAGAGTCCCCTGTGGGTTGGTCCCCGGCCTCTGGGTCCACCTGCTGCTCCTCCATCTTACGCTCTGCGAACTGGTGTGAAAAGCATCGGGAAGCATGCTCTGAACTTCCTACCCCACTGCCCTGTAGGTCATGCTCCGCTGCTCATTCTGTCACCTCTTACTCTTCCCTCCATCCAAGGACCTCCGAGTCCATCTCAGTGTCACCTTGTCTGTGGATCTTTCACCCTCCCTAGTGTAGACATCATTTCTCCCAAAGGGCTTCCATACCCCCTTGTGCAAACATTTTCCCTTCAGTTCAGCACTAATATCGTTATCACTCCTGCTTCTGTAAGGAACTGTCTCTAGTGGAGCCATGTGAGGTATTTGAAGATTGGGGCTACACTTTAGCTATCCTTGCCCTCTCAGTGCCCAACAGAGGGGCTGAAAAGAAGTTGGTGATTGAAGGGAGTAAGACCTTCATTACTTATCACAAGTATTCAGTACCTATATATTCTTGCAGACACAGGCTAATACACAGAGTAAGCCTGTTGTTTTCCTTTTTCTCTCTTTTCAGTCCCACAAACAGATAATAGACCAGTTGACCACTGAAACACATTGAACTGAAATTGGGATTCTTAAGGGAATGAATGACACTACCCAGGTAAATCCATGCACCACGAATCATGTTGCTTGCAAAGCTGATACTGAGTCTTCGAACCAATACCACTTACAGCACTCCTGTGTTAATGCCACATTATTAGCATTTCCATGGACTGTGCCAAATATAGTCGCCCATCCACTAGTGTCTCCTGTGAAACACACGGTGATGAACATGTGTCAGTTATTCTATAAATAAAATATCAATCTACAAAGCAAAAATATAAAAATTTGATCATGAAATCAACTTAAAGGTTTAAGTAATAGAAAGGTAACGACAATGGTAAGGAAGGAAAAGCAGGCAAACATCTCGGGTTTTGTCTGTTTCTGCAATTACAAATATTTAAGATATATGATGATTATTTTCCATATTCACCTTGAGAAATATCATTGATTTCTAATGCTGACATTTTAAATGTTTGATCTTAATTTTGAGATCCTCAGAAGGAAACATAATCTGTGTATGTGTATGCAGATACCTACTTGATACCTGTAAAGAATTCTGATAAAATTCATGTCTTTGATTTTTTAAATAAGGCAAAAATGAAGCTCCTTTTAATAAATTTTGTCTAGTCCTTATGAGAAAAATATTTTCTCAATTTGTCAGATGATATGATCTGCTTATTTGCCAGGTTTCCTTCTCTTTTTTTTAGCAATGAAAACATATTCTTTTAAAAAAAGAAGGCTTGATTTTTGAAATATGATTATCTTAGTATTAGCATAAACTGCTAGAGGCAATAAAACTTACAATATGATGCAGGATCCTAAAGTTTATATAAATAGAAAAGTAAATTTAAATAGTTGCCCACAGGTCCCTTTACTGTTCTCCCCCTTTTTTTTTTTTTTTTTTTGGTTTCACTGTGTGGTTTATGGGACCTCAGTGGGGACTGAACCCAAGTCACAGCAGTGAAAGTCTGAAATTCTAACCACCTGACCACAGGGAACTCCTTCCATAGGTACCTTTTTACAGATCCCTGCAAATTTTAGTTTATTTTTATTTCTTATTAATACTATCAACAGTTTTAAAAATTATTCTATTGGTGTCTTTACATGAATTACTTAATTTTCATTTGGAAAACTCCCATGAGGCAGACAACATGCATGGTCTGAGATTCCCACGCAGTGAAGAGGAGAGGGCAAAAACGTGAGTGGCTTGCCTTTGGCACCCAGAGAGCTGCTCCACTCCTGAGCACTGACTGTCCTTGCCTGTTCTAGGCTCTGGTGACACCAAAGCAAGTAAGATGCCTGTAAGAACCCTTCTCAAGATGTTCCTGTCTAGTGAAAGAAGTACGGTGGGAAGATGAGGCCATCTTTAGTACCGTCATCCAGGCACAGCAGGATGCGATAGCAGCAGAGAGAAAGGGTGCTTGTCCTAGACAGTGGTACACCTCAGGGCGGAAGGCATGGCCAGGAAGCCAAGCTTCTGAGGTGAGGATGGGACACCTGAACTCTATCCTGCAGGCTGAGAAGGAGTGACGCACAGGTGGTGAAGGCAGAGATGCCGGGAGCGTGCACGAGTCCCCAGGGGCGTGAGAGCAGATTCTAGAGCCAGACCCAGACACTCCTGGACTCTGCTGTCACCCCTGGTTTCTAGCTGGGCCGTGCCAAGGAGGGGCAGTTTGGTGTGGTAGAAAACACACATGATTCTTCCAGATTCAGGACACCTGGGTCCTAGGGTCTACTCTACGACTGACTAGACATGTCAACCTCTCGGGACATCAGTTTCTCCACAGGCAAAATGCACAGGTTAGATGAGAAGACATATACAGTCCTGATACACAGACCTAAAGTGGCCTGTGAGACCCTTCTGGTCTGGCCTCTCCTACCTCTTTACGCTCTTTATCCTGTTCGCTCTGCCCATTTCAGTCTGGCTTTTACTTCCCACACACACAGCTATCTTATTTCATTAAGCCTCTGGGTCTTTCATGTGCTGTTCCCTTTGCCTATAACTCTGTTCTTCCAGAATATTTCATGGTTTTCCTCTTCTTTCCTTTCATTCTCAAGTCAAATATCGCCATCTCAGCAAGGGGTTTTGTGGCTATGTCTTTAAAGTAGCCTTTCCCCCAAGTCACTTCCTCTCCCACTATCCTGATCTGCATACCTCATGGGGCTTACTACTCTCTTAAATTATTTATTTAGGTACAAGTTTGCTCACATCCTTGTTCACACGGTCCCTGTGAACCCCACAAGGGTGAGGTGCCTGTCTCCCCTGAGCCTGTCATGTCCTGCTGTCTTGGGGAGGACATAGTGGACACGATATAGGTCTACTGAATAATTCTCTAGGAAGATCTATTCACACTTTATAGATATTCTTGCAGCTGAACCCAATTTCCAAGCCAGAAGGAAGTGGTCATCGTTTAAGCCATTTAAAACTAAAATATGGGTATCTGAGTAGGATTTAAAATAGTTTTATTTTGTTTTTTATCATACTGTGTTTCTGATTTAAGCCACCTCTAAATATGAAGATGCAAGTAATTATCACAAATCCATTGGAGAGGAGTTGTTTAGTCATGTCACGATAGGATTCCCTACGGAATACCAAATCACCTCTTCCAGTTCATCACTGTTAGCATTCGATCCACGCACAGTTCTGGGGAGTTCACAAGGGGGCGTGCCCGTATGGAGCTGAGCAAGTGGACTCACCACAGTTCTCCTCATCAGCTCCGTTCCCACAGTCCTCCACGCCGTCACAGTGAAAAGCACGAGGTAAACACTGGGAGAGATTCCCACAGGGAAAATATCCTTTTGGGCACAAAGGAGTGATTGTACTGCCTTCAGTCAGTGCATAATCTATGTGAAAGAGGGGACAGGAATCTTAAGTAATGAGAAGAAATTACTGATATGGCCTAACTCTTTTCATATTATCTGTTTAATTTTTGCAAAGCTCTATGAGTTGAGTTTTCTGGCGTTACTCTTAGTTTACAGTTTCTCTGAGTAATGTCCTTAATTATAACATTTAAAATAATCACCGTCATACCAAACATTAACTCTACCAAGAATGGAATCAAGGCTTATTATGAATCTGCTTTAGGAAAGCAACAGTAAACAAAGTCAAAGTGATTGTCCTACTTGTGCATGGAATCAAAGACTTGTTCACCCCTGGAAACAGGAAAGCAAAACCATGAGCTAACAGAATCAAACAGATGGATTTATTTACTCATTAATCCCTTATAAGAAGGATTTGAGGTGACATAATGAAAATACACATGCAGAAGGAAAGATGAAGTGTGAATGAGAGAAATTCAGGACCACATTGGAATAAGGAGAGATAATACTACGTAATAACAGGTAACACTCAATGGGCTTACTGTGTACTGGGTAGTTTGCACTGTGGATAATCTCAGCTATAAGCTATGACCAACCTAGACAGCATATTAAAAAGCAGAGACATTACTTTACCAACAAAGGTCTATCTAGTCAAAGCTATGGTTTTTTCAGTAGTCATGTATGGATGTGAGAGTTGGACTGTGAAGAAAGCTGAGTGCCGAAGAATTGATGCTTTTGAACTGTGGTGTTGGAGAAGACTCTTGAGAGTCCCTTGGACTGCAAGGAGATCCAACCAGTCCGTCCTAAAGGAAATCAGTCCTGAATATTCATTGGAAGGACTGACGCTGAAGCTGAAACTCTAATACTCTGGCCACCTGATGCAAAGAACTGACTCACTTGAAAAGACCCTGAACTGAGGGTCTGAACTGAAAGAATGAACTGAACTGATACCTTCAATCAATGTGTGGGTGATAATATCCTTCCTGTTTCAGGGTTCAGTTCAGTTCAGTTCAGTCGCTCAGTCATGTCTGACTCTTTGTGACCCTATGAACCGCAGCACACAAGGCCTCCTTGTCCATCACCATCTCCCGGAGTCCACCCAAACCCATGTCCATTGAGTTGGTGATACCATCCAACCATCTCATCCCCTGTCATCCCCTTCTCCTCCTGCCCTCAATTTTTCCCAGCATCAGGGTCTTTTCAAATGAATCAGCTCTCTGCATCAGGTGGCCAAAGTATTGGAGTTTCAGCTTCAACATCAGTCCCTTCAATGAACACCCAGGACTAATCTCCTTTAGGATGGACTGGTTGGAGGGTAATGCCAAAGAATGCTCAAACTACCGCACAATTGCACTCATCCCACACACTAGGAAAGTAATGCTCAAAATTCTCCAAGCCAGGTTTCAGCAATACATTAACTGTGAACTGCAAATGTTCAAGCTGGTTTTAGAAAAGGCAGAGGAACCAGAGATCAAATTCCCAACATCCACTGGATCATTGAAAAAGAGAGAGAGTTCCCGAAAAACATCTACTTCTGCTTTATTGACTATGCCAAAGCCTTTGACTGTGTGGATCAATAAACCATAAACTGGAAAATTCTGAAAGAGATAGGAATCCCAGACCACCTGACTTGCCTCCTGAGAAACCTGCATACAGGTCAGGAAGCAAGAGTTAGAACTGGATGTGAAACAACAGACTGGTTCCAAATAGGAAAAGGAGTATGTTAAGGCTGTATATTGTCACCCTGCTTATTTAACTTCTATGCAGAATACATCATGAGAAATGCTGGGCTTGATGAAGCTTAAGCTGAAATCAAGATTTCCAGGAGAAATATCAATAACCTGAGATATGCAGATGACACCACCCTTATGGCAGAAAGTGAAGAAGAACTAAAGAGCCTCCTGATGAAAGTGAAAGAGGAGAGTGAAAAAGTTGGCTTAAAGCTCCACATTCAGAAAATGAAGATCATGGCATCTGGTCCCATCACTTCATGGCAAATAGATGGGGAAACAGTGGAAACAGTGCCTGACTTAATTTTTCTGGGCTCCAAAATCACTGTAGATGGTGATTGCAGCCATGAAATTAAAAGACACTTGCTCCTTGGAAGAAAAGCTATGACCAACCTAGACAGCATATTGAAAAGCAGAAACATTACTTTGCCAACAAAGGTCTGTCTAGTCAAGGCTATGGTTTTTCCAGTAGTCATGAGTGGATGTGAGAGTTGAACTATAAAGAAAGCTGAGCGCAGAAGAATTGATGCTTTTGAACTGTGGTGTTGGAGAAGACTCTTGAGAGTTTCAGGGTTAGGGAAGTGAAATGCAAAATCACACAGATTGATCTGAATCATCTCTCTGACCCCAGAGGCCCATTGTTAACCATCATGCTAGAGAAAATCAGGAATCTGCATTTCAAGGAGCATAAGTCCTCCGTGAGGATGATCTAAAAGTCTACTCCTTGTGCAGGCAACATAAAAGAAAATGAATGAGAGCTGAATAACTGCTGGATTAAATGAGAAAGTGCAGAAAGGAAATATAATTAATATTTGCAAAGTTACTATATCTGTAGATAGGATGACCAGAGAGATTCCAGAAACATAGATGTGAGAGCCATTCTCTCAAGTTTTAAAGAATATTTTCCAGAAAATAAAGATATGTGGGGTTCTTTGTTAAATATCTAATAAAAATTTAGGAGTCACATATTTAAAAAAAAAAAAAAGAGAGAATAGAGGTTAGACAGAAATAGGCGAGAGGGATTAAGAGGTGCAAACTTCCAGTTGCAAAACAAATGAGTCAAAGGTATAAAATGTACAATGTAGGGGAAAAAAGTACAAGATGAAACTTCAAATAAATTGATTTAAGGAGAGTGCATTCTCAGGCAGGGCTACAGTTCATTATGACTAATTGAAGGGAACAAGGGATGTTGGCAAAGTTTTCCTAATCATGCCCATGAAGGTTGGCATCATGGCTAGGAATTTCCTTGGGTTGGGGGTCCAGTGCTTTTTGCTTCCCTAGTTGCTCAGATAGTAAAAAATATGCCTACCAACCAGAAGACCAGGGTTTGATCCCTGATTCAGGAAGATCCCGTGAAGAAGGGAATGGCTACCCACTCCAATATTCTTGCCTGGAGAATTCCATGGACAGAGGAGCCTCACAGGCTACAGTCCATGGTGTTGGAAAGAGTCAGACACAATTAAGAGACTTTAACTTTCACACTTTATGGTGCCTTTTAATACAGCAGAGGACTAGACAACCTAACCTTTGGGGAGCATCATCTACTGCGTACTGGGTGTTTCCTAATTGTTTCACTTAATCCTAACACATTTGTGTTGTTGGTATTATTGACTCCATGTGAAGATGAGGAATGTGGACTTTCCAGGTGGCCCAGCATTGAAGAATCTGCCTGCCAATGCAGGGAATGTGGGTTCTATCCCTGGGTCAGGAAGATCCCATGGAGAAGTAAATGGCAACCCACTCCACTATTCTTGCCTGGGGAATCCCATGGATAAAGGAGCCTGGTGGGCTACAGTCCATGGGATTGCAAAGAGTCAAACAGGACTTAGCGACTAAACAACAACAACAGAAATAATGAACGGCTGCTGAGCACATGAAGGGCACTTCTACTCTGGTTCTTGGGAAAACGCCCTGTGAGCTCTGAGTCCTCCCAGCCCATGCTGCATTGTGATGAGGTGTTCTCCCGCCAGAGTGTTCACTCTCCTAAAGTCAGTGATGCCGGCTGACCCTCCTTGTTTAACGAATCACGCCATTTGTAAACGGGCAGGAGTTTGATACAGACACTAAAGCTAGGTCTGAGTTATACTACATGTCAAGCTTTTAGTGATATTGATAGAGAGCATGAGTAGATTATTGGATATTTTGAGCTTTAGTCCTGATGACCCTCAAGATCCTGCAAACACATCAAGGAGCAGCATCTGGCCTTTCATGGGGACACTGAGATGTGGCGATGCTCACTCTCCTATGGAACCTGCTGCATCCATGAGGCCTTCCCTCAGTGGGGAGCGTGGCCCTTGGATTCTTTTCTCCCCACTGGGTTTTTGTTTTTACAAAAGCAGAACAGATTTTCTCTGCCTTTTCTGTAGTGATCGATGAATGATTTACTGTGAGCAACTGGGCATAAGACCAGTCAAGTCTGACTATTTTAGGAAAACTCTCTGCTGTGAGGCTCTGGAGGTCGGTTTTTTAAGCCTATTCCTACACGGAAAGGATTTCATAGGTTAAAAAAATCAATGAAAGTCATAAATTTTTAAATCTCTTAACTGCTTTCCTACAAAGATTTCCACGGAGGGCAGGTTTATAAAAACTAGTCTTCCTGTGTTTGGAACATGCATGAAAGTGAAAGTGTTAGTTGCTTTAGCCATGTCTGACTTTGGGACCCCATGAACTGTAGCCTGCCAAGTTCCTCTGTCCATGGAAATCTCCAGGCAAGAATACTAGAATGGGTTGCCATGTTCTCCTCCAGGGGTTCTTCCCAACCCAGGGATCGAACCTGGGTCTCCTACCTTTTACCACTGTGCCACCCGGGAAGCCCTGGAACATGAATGAGTAAGAGTCAATATTTCTTAGTGAAGCAGCTTTAAGATTAAGATAGTAACTCACAGTTAGAAATAAATTTTGCATCACATCACAATTTGGCATACAAATACACACACATACACACACAAAGAAAACAAAATTTCTTCAAATATTACTTACCTTTTACTACGGTGGATGAACTCTGATCATTACCATTCTATCTCATTCACTTAAAAAGTCACTAAGTTGATCTCATGAGCCACCAATGGGATGTGAATCACTATTTTAAAATTTTCAGAAAAGATGCTTGGAATGATTTCAATTGCTTTGAATTTACCAAGGCTAGATTTATGGCCCTGGATGTGATGTATCCTGGAGAAGGTTCCATGTGCATTTGAGAAAAAGGTGAAATTCATTGTTTGGAGGTGAAATGTCCTATAGATATCAGTTAGGTCTGGAGCCAATTATACAGAGTGAAGTAAGCCAGAAAGAAAAACACCAATATAGTATACTAACACATATATATGGAATTTAGAAAGATGGTAATGATAACCCTGTGTGCGGGACAGCAAAGAGACACAGATGTATAGAACAGTCTTTTGGGCTCTGTAGGAGAGGGAGAGGGTGGGATGATTTGGGAGAATGGCATTGAAACATGTATAATATTGTATAAGAAACAAATTGCCAGTCTAGGTTCGATGCAGGATACAGGATGCTTAGGGCTGGTGCACTGGGATGACCCAGAGAAATGGTATGGGGAGGGAGGTGGGAGGGGGTTCAGGATTGGGAACACGTGTACACCCGTGGTGGATTCATGTTGATGTATGGCAAAACAAATATAATATTGTAAAGCAAATAATAATAATAAAATAAAATATGAAAAATAAAAAAATAAAAATATTCATTAGTAATGAAGTACCCTGGAGACCATCAGATCCAGATTACAACTCTCTCTGCCACTCCCTAGCTACGTGACTTTGAGCAAGCTGTAAACTTTAGTTTTCTCATATTTAAAACTGGGTTAGTGATAATATCCCAGGAAGCAGACCAGCTAGTGTTTATGAAGTGCTGGAGAATGCCTGGCCCATGGAAGACCCTTGATTAATGTTCAGTTCAGTTCAGTTCAGTCGCTCAGTCATGTCTGACTCTTTGAGACACCATGAACTGCAGCACGCCAGGCCTCCCTGTCCATCACCAGCTCCCGGAGTTCACCCAAACTCATGTCCATCGAGTCAGTGATGCCATCCAGCCATCTCATCCTCTGTTGTCCCCTTCTCCTCCTGCCCCCAATCCCTCCCAGCATCAGAGTCTTTTCCAATGAGTCAACTCTTCTCATGAGGTGGCCAAAGTACTGGAGCTTCAGCTTTAGCATCATTCCTTCCAAAGAAATCCCAGGGCTGATCTCCTTCAGAATGGACTGGTTGGATCTCCTTGCAGTCCAAGGGACTCTCAAGAGTCTTCTCCAACACCACAGTTCACTGGCAATTGCAATGCAAGGTGAAAAAACCAGAACTTTGACGGAAACTTGCCAGGCCTTAGCATTGCATGATCTTTTTATACAACTTCTATGAGAGAAATAACAGGACTATAATAAAGCTTCTCCTACTTCTTCATGTTATTATGTCAAAAGTCATGTGACATACATGGTTTCTGTTTTAAGTAACCCCAAACTCTTGAAAGCTGAAAGGGGACTGTAAATGATTAGGCAACAGAAATATCCTTGCAACTTTCTAATAATACTTTTTATTGATCTAGAAGAGGTGATTAACAACTTGGTTTTAAAGACAGTTTTGAAATAGACAGCTGAGGCTGTGTAGGAGATTCTGAAGGCAGAACACTGTCTTCCCTCATGGGGTTTATTATGAAGATGACCTTGAGTTCCCCAAGGGTTGGCCCCATTAGTTGTCCATCTCACAGATGCAGACCCATTCTGAGTGAGACAAACAATCCAGGGTCAAAGACAGGAAGGATCAAGGTTGTTTCCTTTTCCTTGGGGGAAAAAAATAGGCTACATTTACCCAGTATGGGTGAAGGAAGGGGAGGGGAAAGACTGACCCTGTACAAACAGAACCTTACCAACTGTGTTTCTAAAAATCCCCATTGTTCACCCCAGAATGGAATCTTCCTGATAATAACTCAAGGTATAAATTGTATGTGGAAGGGAAATAAAATCTATTCCCTACCTACCCCCTTGCCCTCTGTATCATGAATCTCTATTATCTAACCTAGTGCCTGGTACTTAGTTGGTGCTCATTAATTTTTTAAAATGAATTAATGGATCATTTAGGAATAAAAGAAGGGTTGAAGGAGGAACCCCTTTAAAATGTAAAATTCCCAAAGTTGCAGGCTAATGTTTTGACTCTGATGACAAAATATTGTTTAGTCTTCAAGTGCTTATCATTTATCATTCTGTCATAATACAAGTTAGAAGATGATTAAGAGTCCTTACTATAGTTGGCAGGTACCGAAAAAGAGCCAATACTGGTCTGTAGACAGCATATCTTGCTGTCTAGTCTTCCTGCCATCTGTGCAAATGGAGGTAGTTTTTATTGAAACTTGGGGATTATAAAGATGGAGGATGCCTACATAAAAGCTGTGTCAATAGCTTCTGCAGCAATGTCTATGGGGCCCCTGCCAAATGGGCAGCTGAGGGGAGAATCTCTCAGTAACAGTCTTCCTCTCCTCTCTCTGGTCAATATTCTAGACATGTCTGTGCAAAGGGATTCTGAAATGACTCCTTGATAGCTTTTTGAAGCCAACTGGACTGCTGCCTAAGGACATACTTTTCTGCTTGCTCACCCTTCCTTGAGGGGGAAAAAACAGATGAGAATGATCTCTGAGGTACTCAGTTTGACTTGATGGGGATGAGCGAGGCCCTCTCTGCTTTCTTGGATTCTCTGCCAACGCTCGTCCTGCATGCTGTGGAAGGAAGTCCTTATCCTCTCAGCCTGGTGTTCTGGCTGAGGCTCTTTGCACGTCCTCGCCAGGGACGGAGGACGCCACCCACAGGAAGCCCAGGGGATCTTGGCCCATGAGGCCATTTCTCTGTTCCTGGTGGAATTCAGATGGAGGTGAGGCCTCTGCTGTTCACTCTAAAGAGACAGTTACTGCATCACAGGAAGGAGCATTCATTTAACATCTAGAAAACGTCAGCTGGGCACCTACAACGTGCTCTGTCAACAAGGCAGACATGATACTGCCCATCCCCATCTGGAGCTCAGGTGGCAGGATCTCCAAGAGGAGCAGCAATGCCACTCAGCAAAGCAAAGGTGAATCCAGCCCCGTCGCTGAGATCACTTGTGGGAGGCCTCCCTGACCTCTGTGAAGAGTCTGAGCTCAACTAAAACCCCACCTTTTCAGGGCACAGGATTTATTATTTGTTTGAAGGAAGCTAGTAAAGTCTTCTCTTAAAAAAAAAAAAAAAAGCTGTTATGTTAAGGTGAAAGTCACTCAGTCATATCCAGCTCTTTGTGATCCCAAGGACTATACAGACCATGGAATTCATCAGGCCAGAATACTGGAGTGGAGCCTTTCCCTTCTCCAGAGGATCTTCCAGGCCCAGGGATTGAACCCAGATTTCCCACATTGCAGGCAGATTCTTTACCCTCTGAGCCACCAGGGAAGTCCATGTTAAGGTGAGTGGAGAGAAACTGGCCTCCTGGTGGTTGTTTTCTAAACTTGGAGATCTTATCCTTTTACTCTACTGTTGGGTCCTCCCATCCCTGACAATATTGTGAGGCCCTATCAGTGAATATGGGCTTCCCAGGTGGTACTAGGGGTAAAGAACCTGCCTGCCAATACAGCAGACGTAAGAGACATAAGATATGCGGGTTCACTCCCTGGGTCAGGAAGATCCCCTAGAGGAGAGCATGGCAACCCACTCCAGTATTCTTGCCTGGAGAATCCCATGGACAGAGAACTCTGGTGAGCTACAGTCCATGGGGTCACAAAGTTGGACATGACTGAAGGAAAACTTGGCACGCACACATCAGTGAATATGTGCAGAATTCGGGTCCAGTTTTATGCACACTCTGACTCCACCTTCTTCCCATTTCAAAGACTCTGGCCTTAACTGAGTTTCTCTAAGTCCCCCGTTTCTGTTCCTTTCTCCTGAGACAAACTGACCACCTCCAACTGGTGAATGTTTTTTCATGATCCTACTCACAGATTTTCTGCAGAAACTATCACCCCAGCTCCTTCCTCAGGTTATTGTCTGAAGTTTGGACATAGTTGGGGAAACAATGTCTAACTATATGGAAGAGAGTATTGGTTCAATACGTGTTGATCTAAATTGGGAAAAAAAAAAAAGAATTCTAAATTGCCAACATTATTCTTACGGACAGATCTCCACTCCACGTCCCCCTGGGCTGGGTGCTTTTATGTGGGTGGCACACTGAACACCATGGCTCTTGATGGGTTCTAAGGTATATAAAGGCACAAGAAGGACTTCTTTTCAAAAGATCTCTTCTACTGACCAGTTCACTTCATTTTGAGGGATGCATCCTTTTAGGTTCATATCTGGTCTTTAACTATTTAAATCCATATCTTGTTCTGTAAGAGACTGACTTCTTCCTAAAACCTGTCCATGTAAAATGAACCCAAGAGAATGAACACTGTGATGGGTGAATGGAAGAAGAATGTGGAAAGGGTTAGTATGAAGGAGATGGGGTGAAACCTGATGGAAACTTGGCATGGGAGATGCGGAGAGGAGAAAAGATGATACCTTTTCCCTTTCACCTCTCCTAACCCTCTCTGATTTGTTGACTGCTCTGTCTTGAGGGACTTTCATGGGCTATTCTTCTTGGTGGTAACCCTCTCAAATTGTGTCACTCCAACTTACATATTGACCTGTGTCCTAGACTGCTGTGTACGACCGGGCAGGATGAACCTCGCACAAGTCTGGGGCACCATTCACACAACTGCTACTGCTGAGCTGTGTAGAAGCCACAAGGTCCAAGGCTAAGCCCTGGATGATGCGCCCTTTATGATGCACAAAGGTTGATGGGCTCCCTTCCTGCCCTCAGACAAAGCTCCCATCTGTGTCCTATATTCCACTTCATCTCCTCCTCTCCGCCTCTCTTGACATCATCTCCTTTCTCCCCTCTATTTTCAATATCCCTGTCTCTCCACTGGCTTTTCCATTAACATTAGTCTTACTCAATCACCTCTTAACCTTCAAAACAAACAAATCAACCAACCAACTAACTAATCGAGCAAGTAAGCAAGCAACCAATCAACTAACCAACTCCCAGTCCTACTGGAGCTGAGACACTCTTCTCCCTTCAAAGTTAAATTTCTCAGAAAAATCCTACTAGCCAATGTTTCCAGTTCCTTACCACCCTTGCTTTCCTTGGTTCACAGCATTCAGTCTTGGCTGTGCTGCTCCACTGAAATTTTTAGCACTGGAATCACTAATGTCCTCTTTATTTCTAAACCCCATAGATGTTTTATGGTCTTCATTTTGCTTAGCTCTCGCCCGCATTTGACCCAGCCAGCCACAGTCACCAGGTTGAAACCTTTCTTCCTTGGCTTTGTGAGATCTCACTGTCCTGCTTCACTTCCTTCTTCACACTCTCTCATGGTCCTCCTCTAGTCCCATCCCATCTCCTTAATGTGTTGGCTCCTTTTCCTTCATCAATACCCTGAATGTCCCCGATATGCATTAGGTCAGAATCAAGTCAGTTAAAGAATTTAGAGGGACCTGTGAAGAGTTCCTAATATTTTAGTTTATCAAACAAGAACACTAAAAAAACCTAAATTATGATTGTTAGAATAGTATAAGAAAAAGAGTATTTTATTGTTAAAAATCTGAGAGAATACATGCACAGAAGGAAAGACAGTCCCTTGAAAGGAGTACATTTAGCTTTACAAAAGACTAACTTATTTTTGCTCATGGATGGGTGAAACTTTCATTCCTGACAGCAGTGGGCTGGAACACAGTGTTTGGAACTGTGTGTGAGAAAACGGAATCTGGCAATGCGAGCAGAATTCTTTAGTGAGGTTAGCCCCTCTGTTCTATAACTCACAAATGTTTTCTGCCAGTGTGTCACTTGTCTTTAACTTTGCTTACAACAGAGGCTCCAGAGAGGAAATGATCAGATCCTGACTTTAACTATGCAAGCTAAAAATAGAAGGCAACTTACTTGATTTATTAAGGATATTTATAAAAATCCATAGCATATAACATACCTAAATGGGAAATTTTTGGAGATGTTCACTTCGAGGTTGAGAACAGGGCAGTGATACCCACTATTACTGCATCTTTTCAAGACTACACTGGGGACTTTCCTGGTGGTCCAGTGGCTAACACTCCGAGCTCCCAATGTAGGGGGCCCAGGTTCAATCCCTGGTCCAGGAACTCAATCCCACATGCTAAGAGTTCTCATACTACAGCTAAAAATCCCTCAACTCACAACTAAGACCTGGTATAGCCAAATAAATAAACACTGTGTGTGTGTGTGTGGGGGGGGGGTGGTCTGCGTTGGAGGACTTAGCAGATGTAGTAAAGCAAGGTGAGCAAATCAATGCTATACATGCTGGAAGAAATAAAATTGTCACTATTCACAAATGATATCAGTGTGAACATTAACAAATTCAAACTAATACATTATTAGCATTATAAAGTTTATAAAGGTTTTGTGGAGTCAATTTAATATCTCTATATCAATTACAAACAATTGAAAAATGAAGCATTTTTTAAAATGCCTTTTACAATAGCATCAACAGTTTACTATAGCATCAAATCTAAGAAAAATTTGCAAGACATTTGTGCAAAGTATGTAAAGTTATTGATAGATATTAAGGACCTAAATAAATGGAGTTAATTCTTCTCTCAAATTGATGTATAGGTTGGTTCAAAGCAATTTCAGTAAGAATCCAGGAGTGTGCATGGGTAAGTATGTGTGTGTGGAAATGGATAAGCTGTTTCTCCAACACACGTGGGGACGATAAAGGACAGGAAGAGCCAGCTGTGTCTTGAAGAAGGAAGACGAGCTGAGAGAACTGGTTATCTGTATATCAGGACTTATGATAATGATACAATAATTCTGAGAGTTTAATAATTACATGAATGTCCAACCAAGGCTCAGAGGTTGTCTGGCACGCAGAAGGTCTAAGACTGCAGAGGATGAGGGCTGTAACTTGAACACAGGTCAGCTCACCCCTAAATCTAGCATCCACGCCACTCTGCTGCCTCTCCTGTCCTAATCTCTTCCGCTGGTGCAGCACTTCATGATTCCAAATCTCTGTTGTGTATGCCCTCCGTGTCCAGTCGCTGATTAAAGCAACACCAGAAGAATTAAAAACTACCTTCTTTTCTGAGCTTTGGGTCAGGGTGGTCTATTGTGAGCAAATCCCAACTACGCTCCCCACCACACTCGCTTTTCCGAAGACACAGGGCCGACTGACAACTCTGCTTTTTCACTGAAATATTTAGTTTATCGAAGGGAGAATCTCCACAGGAGGTGACCAGAGAAAAGGCTGCTGCTGTGAGAGGAGCTAAGCTCTGTAAGAGCAGTTAGATCCGCCTTCCACGCTGCTTGAGGAAGCGGCTGGACACAGCCGGTCAGCAGAGGCTGGGACCTGCATGAAGCCACCTGCTGGGGTACAGCCCCTGACAATGCGTGGGGGATAAGTTACCTCTGCTGACCACCCAAGGCTGTGATTTTAATACTAGCCAGGAAGGAAAGCAGCGGTGGTATCTCTGCAAACTGGGCATGAGATTCGGAACTTGATCACCCACAAGGCAAAGTCCCTGAGATTCTCATATAAACTTACAGCTCAGAACTGAACACTCCAACGAACTATGTTGATGCCATTCTGAGATCGCTCGTAGGGAGAAATGAGCAGGAGGAAAATCCCTCCAACTTCATGAAAATGTCCAGGCCTTCAAAAAAGAGAAAATTCATGCCTGGGGAACTGGGAGATAAAACATCTTCCTCTTATCAAACACATATTCTATTCACACAGAACTTCCTTGAGGGGGAAAAAAAAAATTAGAGTGATATGCCACTGATGAGAACATTTATTGCAAACTTATTTTTTTTCTATGCTACTGAACATCTAGAATTATAGGGATGAGGGATGGATGCATGTGAATGAAGCATTTAAAAATGCTTCTGCTAATTCCACTACGAATTCTCTTTTTTTTCCCACTATGATGTAAATTTTGTGTAAATCTTGTGTAAATTTTCCACTATTTTTTCTGATTTCTTATTTTCCACTATTATTTCTTATGATTTCTTATTTGTCATCATATAACTGTGTACACAGAAACTATCCTTAGTTAACTGAATTTTATTCAAGTCACAGTGTCTTAGGATGAAATGTGTCATTTTTCAATATCAGCTTACTGGAAAGCAACATCCCAATTTTTGTCTTTAAAATTCAGGTGACAGCCAATTCTGTCATTTCAAGTGAGAATCCTTAAAACTCTTTAACTACACTGGGTCATATCCATTCACGGTAAGATGAACAAACAAATAACATCTGTTGTGAGATGTATTTTAGGTAGTGCCTTTAGAGGTATCTCCAATGACCTTCACTTCTGGGTTTCTGCTATTTTTCCTCTTCCCTCACAGTGGGCTTCATTCAGCCCTGAAGCAGGTGAGTTTTCATTAGCAGTGCTGCTTCAGCCTCTCAGTATGACTGGCCCACAGTATAACTGCTTTTCACAGCTATTGGCAGCATGGATGTAATTGTGTGAAATTAAGATTTAGTTCATAAATCTTTTCTTAAGACACAGTCTCAGCCCTTTTCTCAAGGGCTGAGCTGACAGGACTTAGAAAGGACTGGGCTGAGATTTGAACTGGTCCATTAGGGGGCAGTCAAATACTGTTCACGTCAGAGCTCTAGCTCTGCTTTTGATGACTGCGATTTTCAAGGTTACAAATTATTTGAATAAGTAGCAACTGGTAGTTATCAAGTAGCTTTCTCAGTACTTCATGCTTTCAATTTCCCAGCCCAAGTTTTTAGTTTGTAATATTGTTCATAATTAGCCCATAAAATTTTTATGGGGAAGGAGTTTGAAGCTGGTTAACAATCTAAGTAAATAAACTGATGATAAAATACATGAAGAAAGTGATGATAAGATCGGTTATCTTGACTTTTTAACTAATGTTGGTAGCTTAAGATAGCCATATCATTCATTCTTTAGGCACACAAGGGTGATTATGGCCGGAAGAGAAAAGACAAATCATACAATTATTAACTTTTCCTTTTATTTAGATCTGGTCTTAGAATCTATCACAAATATTCATTTAAATTTAAAAAGGAATTTTTACTCCTATAATTCTAAATGACTTTCCTTTGTTTATTATAAACAACTTTATTGCTTTAACTATGTAATTTTAACTAACAATTATAATTTTATCATGGAAAAGAAAAAGATTTTGCTGATATATATACCAAATTATTTTTACAAGCAGGAGTAGGATATCCAAGCATTAACATATCTAACTTTGAAAGTAAATGATTTTAAATATAAAGGGTTTAAAAGTAATATAAAATTAGACAAGATAAATTTCCAGAGAATTATAATTAATAAATATTTATTAGATTGGTACTATGGATTTTAAATATGGCATTTACTTAGAAATAAAAAAAAATCATCTGTTTAAATTTTTCCTTCTTTTTTAAAGAACAACATTATATTGTGGTAAATCTCAAAAACATTACTTTGGTAATAGATAAAGATTTTGCTTTTCCAAGGCAAATCAATTTAGATGCATTACGATAAGCAAGTATTTTAGTAAAATTGGTTAACCATAGTTACATATATGTACATTAAAGAATTTTTAAAGGCATAGATAACCTTTATGACATGTGTTGAATACAAGAACCTATTTTAAACTGTCTATTCTTAAAGATCATAAAAAGTTGAAATTACAAATGTGCATAGAGCATTAACTTCTGAATGAAGAAGATCTTCAATCAAGAAGTAGACTGCTTTCTACAACTGTATTTCATGCAAAATGAGTTCATATAATGTTTCTCCTTAGATAACACTTAAGTTTTCATGTAAGAAAGATTAAAATATGACAAACTCATGCTACATGTATTAAAATATTTTTAAATAATTTGAAAAAAGTTTTAGTATTCCAAATTCAAGCTAAAATTTAAATATTAAAAATCTTTTATCTGTAGATATTCTTAAATAACTGCTCATAAATACTGCATTTTATTTCAATATTTAAAATATGCAGTTGAATTCATTTAATAAAATAAAAAAATTTTTAAACCTAAAACAAATTTCTCAGAAAAGAAATATAATTTTGAATTTTAACTTCATTCTCAGAGGTTTATTAAAAGTTTCTAAGAAAGCCTATGAACCTAAAAACATCCTTAATAAGACTAATAATAAACCCACATGCCTTGGGTATGATGAATAGATTATTTACTTAGAAGTGTACAAGCTCACAGCAAAACAAGTCTATATTTTTCTTTAAAACCAGGTAAAGTTTGAATTTTGTTTTTTTCTTCAGCTATACAATAAAAATGCCACCAACTTGAAAGTGAGCAGTTTGGCTAAAATGAAATGTTTAAAAATTAAAAACAGAAAGGAGAATTATCCTAATAGGTAGCTTTGGTTCATTTAAGTTATTTTCTTTTATCTAGATTTGCTCTTAGGGAGAAATATTGATTTTAGATTTGTCTTTGGTTTTGCAGTTTCCAGTTTAATTATGTTAATAATGAAATATAGCAGTATATTATTAAATATAGCAATATTTAATTATGTTAATAATGAAATATAGCAATGAACTATAACAACTATATAAAATTTATGAACAGATTTCAACAGGTTGAAATTTCATAAGTCAAAATTTTAATTTATTAATGTGTCGTACATTTTTTCAAATACTAAAAAAATTTCTCCATTATCATTGATTTCTTCATCATTGTTTTTTTTTAAGCTACCTTGTCTACAGTTTTAACCACATTTAAAAGGCAAGTTTCCACGAAAAATCTCTTGCATCTAGAAACTGCTAGGATGAGACTACAAGCAACTAGTGACAATGACAATGCAAACTGGAGGTCTGCTCATCAAACACTGCAGTGAGTGTATTATAAATATGATAGAACTAAGTAGAAATAGTCTGTTCTTTTGGAATTGCACTCATTAAGCGAGAAAGCAGCAGCCTTACCTTTGACATCCATCAGAACGATGAAATGAAGTAGAAGGAACATTGCAATCAATCTGCGGCTGAAGAGACACTTAATACCAGAAACGTAACAATGGGTTCACAGCAACTGAGTTATTAGACGTATGCTCCTTATACCTCAGAAGGAGTTCTGATATACTAACTTCGGTGCCTCCCCTGTGTCTGAGCATGCTCACAGCTAGAACTTTACTGGCACGAAAGGAGACGGTCTTTGTCACTATGCAGCCTATCTTTTTCATTCTTTTTTTTTTTTTTTGGTTTCATTTTATTTCAAATCTACAGTTGTTTTCTTGATCATTAATTCATTATAGTATGTACAGAGAGACATACATAAAACTCTGGTGTTATAAAAAACATTTAAAAAAAATCACTCTAAAAAAGTTTCCCATTAAAGCATGTAGCACAATTTGCTCCTAATTTAGTATATATGCTGCCAAAGTGAACACAGATTTGCTCTTAATTTAAATCCAATCATATATAGAAATTCTCCAATAGGGAGGGAAATAGATTTACACTGAATAGGTGACAAAACTCTTTGCAAGCATATCTTTCATTCAGTAAACAAATAACAAAAAGCTACTCACTGGCAAATATATGAAGAATACGTGCTTCCATTCAAATGCTCTTAAATGTTTTCAAATGGCATACAGAAAGATAGTAATAACTAAGATATATGGCCCTGTGTTTAATAGTTACTAACTGTAAGACATTCACACAATATTTTAAACTTCATTTACTTCCTCTATAATTATGTTCCTTTTTTTTTAAATGGACACTTTTATTCTTGCTTTCAATCCTGTGTTTCACATCTACTAGAAAATAATAATTATAATTCAGTTCTTACATCCTGAAAGCAGCTTTTAAAGCAGCATAGTCAGTGTTAGAGAAAGGGACTTTGGTCATAGAATTCAGTTGATCCTAGTCTAATGATAAAGAGTCTACAAAAGGACATTGTAGAATTTCGTCGTCTAAGAAATTCTGAGAAATGTCTATGTAGACATACTAAACATTTCGTACTTGTGATTTGGACAGAGGATTTTCTAAGGGAATAATACTCTTATATGTTGCTATGAATTCTGTCACAACAACACTGAAAAACTATCTTGTGATGACTGGCTACATCATCACAAATCACAAGAAATGGGGTTTTCATTGTTCTTTCTTTCATTCCAGCCTTTGACAGAATAAAGATTCAAAGGGAATTTCAACTAGAAAATATTTCATTTATCACATAATGCCGTTAGTTCTTTTCTCTTTTAAGACGTGAGCTAAATTCTCCAAGACTCCTTCCAGATACATTTAGCTGTATTCTCATCTTATTTTTCAAACCAAAAGAGAGAGCAGTAAGAATAAAGGAAATGATGAAAAGAAATAGTTCAAGGTTTTTTTCTTACATTTCAAGCACCCTTTTTCTTCACAAATTTTGAGGTCTTTTTACATAAAATTTGCCTTAGTTTTCATAAAAAAATTCAGAGTGATGAATTTTCCCTATATTTTGTGTTCTACTGTCAAAATGAGGGGTGCTAGTGTCTGGTATTGAAACATTAAGCATAAATTTTTAAGTGCAGTTAAATACCATGAATTGTCCATCACAAGTTTATTTGAGGTTTTAAATGTATATTTCATGAAAACACAATTTTTGGAGAAAGAAGAAATGTCAAGATTTCAAAGCACTTAATTTTGATTTCTTCTTGAATATTAAGCCTTAGAAATAGATTTAAATTGTTAAAACATTGAATCATTATCCTTTTGTGTTAAGCTTTTCAATCTTTCTTATATTAACATAAATAATTCAGAACTCCATAATTATAAATAATAGTTAAGAACGTCTTAGGCTCATTATTGGTTTCTAAAGGCTGAAAGTGCAGGTATTGAAAGATATTTCATTTAATAAGTTTTAACTTTGATTTACCTAGTATGAGCATCCAGTATCTTGAACTGAAACCCAAATGGTTGATATGTACACAAGGATATAATATAGGGGTTTAAATAAGGGTGAACGGATTGACTCTTTCCTTGGAGACACAGTTGGTACAGAAGCTCCAGACAGTGCTTCATGCAGAGAGGAAGACTTGTATAAACTGATTCATCCCGGGATGTTAACATCAAACTTGCACAAGTGTATTTTATTGATCCTTGCCTGAATCAACTTATTCCTTCATGAAAGTCTCCAGTGGGTAGCACTCACAGTTTTGGCAATAATAGTATAAAAGCTCATAAGCCACCAGGGAAGCCCCTCATACAAATATAATACTTAATAAATAGCACAATTCAATGTAATTCTGGCTAATTCAAGGGAATTCACTAACAGGACAATTACCTGGACTTCTCAGGTGGCTCAGTGGTAAAGAATTCACCTGCCAATTCAGGAGATGTGGATTCGACCCCTGTTGAGAAGATCCCCTGGAGAAGGAAATGGCAATCCACTCCAGTATTCTTACCTGGGAAATCCCATGGACAGAGGAGCCTGGCTGACTACAGTCCATGGGGTCGCAAAAGAGTCAAACAGGACAAGAATACTGGAGTGGGTTGCCATGCCGTCCTTTAGGTAATCTTCCCAACCCAGGGATCGAACCCACGTCTCCTGCAGTTCCTGTGCTACAGGCAGATTCTTCACCACTGAACCACTGGGGAAGCTCCAAAACCTTAGATATTCAGCTATAATTATGATTAGGATTAGGATTATAATTACATTAGCCCTTCTTCATGAGATACATCATTAACTCGTCATTTAATAAGATTGATATTTTGAGTAACCTTCCAGCAGTGGTAACAGACCTACTTGTTACTCTGTAGGCAGAACAAACCTAACTGAATCACACAACCTCATTAGCATAGAATGTCAGTGAGTTGAGCAAACCAGTCCTCATATAGGGTCCGTTTTGAGAAGGGAAGTCTCAGTTATGTATTCTCACTCTAATACTTTACATTTAAAATAATTTAAGTCATGCTCCATTTATTTGGGAATTTCAAGCTCTTGGCAAGCTCAGTGAATAGGAGCATAGCTATAAACCCAGAGTAAAAAAATATCACAGAGACAACCACTCCCAGCAGGAGGGTAGATTAGATACTCTCTGAAAAGCCTTCTTGCTTGAAAATAAAAGCTCTTGCACGAAAACAATTTTCATTGCATTTCTGCAGTGTTATAAATGAGAAGAATCAAGCCTAAAGGAAAAACACAAGACAAAAGCAAAAATGCTGAAATGGCAATGCAGAACAGTAAACAAATATAAAAGGCAAGATATGCCTACAAACAAATGCAGATGCCAACTAAAAGATCAGCTTTTAAACTGGGGGAATGGCAAGGTCTCAGCACTCAGCCTCAGCCTCCCCAGAGGACTAACCTACAAACAAATGCAGATGCCAACTAAAAGATCAGCTTTTAAACTGGGGGAATGGCAAGGTCTCAGCACTCAGCCTCAGCCTCCCCAGAGGACTAAGCCATGCACTCCGTGCAATAGAAACACGAACTCTGTAGAAAACATCCTCAGTTTAGTTCCTCGGGGTTTACCCAGATTAACGTCAACCAAATACTGGCTCACTATCAACGATCAACCAAGCACACTCAGGTAACACTTGGCACAAATAAAAGCAATAGATTCAGAACCCCAAGAGCTTCATATATTGAAATGGTCAGTTATGGAAGATAAAATGTTTAAAGAAAGAAACACACAGAACCACAAAAGTAAGTAAGAAATAAGAAACCATTCAAAAGAATCAATTTTTAGAAACAACATATTTGTGGAACTTAAGAACTCAACGTATGGGTAAAAGTAGTAGTTGAGGGAAAAAAAAGTTGTAGACTGGAATAAAGAGGTAAAGAAATTATCCAGAATTTAGTACAGATAAACAGAGAATGAGCAAAACTAAAGAAATTAAAAGTTTCAGAGGAAAGCATGAAAAGTTTCAACATGCAGCTAGAGTCCCAGAAAGAACAAGTCGTGAGAATAAAGGAGAAATTTAGGGAGGTGATGACTGAGAATTTTCTAGAAATGATAAAATATAAAATTTGTAGATAAAGGAAGAACGATCTCTAGTAGGCAGTGCAGATAAAAATAAATCCACATCTGGACATTCGGCATTAAAATTGGGTAATATCGAATATACAGAGAAAGCTTTAAAATAAAGCAGAGAGAAAAAGCAGATGAGCTACACAGGGAAAACTAGAATGCTAATGGACTTCTCAACAACAATGATGGAAGCCAGAATAGATGCAATAGCATTCAAATTCTGAGAGAAAATGACTGGCAACTAAAAACTGTATTCTTAGGAAAATTGTATTTTAAAGGGAGCACTAGATATATTGAAAAGTTAGGTAAAACTCCAAATGAAAAGTTCGGATAAGAAGTTCAGTGGCTTTTCAGGGAAGGGAGCAATCTGTCTGAACTGCAAAGATCACTAGATGAAATCTGTGCCATGCACATCTTGAATAGAACAAACTGAGAGATTAAGAAGTCATGTCATGGTACGGAGCAACTAAGTACACAGTCAGGCTGATGGCAGAAGAAAGTAAACCTGATTCTTGTACCCGAGTGAAACTGAGAGACTCCTGGCCACGCATACATGGCCAGACCAAAAAGACGCATATGAGAGATATTATGGTACATCAGATTAGCATTACCAATTATTCCACTGTCTGCAAAAGGATTATGCACTCAGTTCCACATTTTGCCATGTGACTTGGCAGAACCTCTCATAGTGAGTGTGTATTTCTCTGCTGCACTGATTTTTGCCTCTTGACCAATAAAATGTGACCAGAAGTAGCATGTGCCGCATTCCAGGAGAGGCTTTAAATGTCTTGTGTGGTGTGGCTTGGCTTCCCCACTCCTTAGCCAGAGTGAGAGCCACGTGCAGCAGGCTTGAACCTGAGCCCAGCTGAGCCCAGAAGAGCCACACATGACCCACAGACTCGTGAGCAAGGCATCCATGTTTGTGGTTGTAAGCCACTGAGATTTTTTTATTTTTATTTTTTTTTGTTGCTGTTTTGTGTGCAAAACAACAAAACCTGACTCAGAGAGATGGATCTGGAAGTCACTCCTCCTGACCTTAGGTTTTCAGGACGAAAACTAAGGATATTGGGTTAGTGGCACGTGCTATATTCGGTTCAGTTCAGTCACTCAGTCATGTCCGACTCTGCAACCCCATGAACTGCAGCACGCCAGGCCTCCCTGTCCATCACCAACTCCTGGACTTCACTCAGACTCATGTCCATCAAGTTGGTGATGCCATCCAGCCATCTCATCCTCTGTTGTCCTCTTCTCCTCCTGCCCCCAATCCCTCCCAGCATCAGAGTCTTTCCCAATGAGTCAACTCTTTGCATGAGATGGCCAACGTATTGGAGTTTCAGCTTTAGCATCAGTCCTTCCAATGAACACCCAGGACTGATCTCCTTTAGGAGGGACTGGTTGTACCTCCTTGCAGTCCAAGGGGCTCTCAAGAGTCTTCTCCAACACCACAGTTCAAAATCACAGTCCAATAAATGACCCAATCAAAAAATGGGCCAAAGAACTAAATAGACATTTCTCCAAAGAAGACATACAGATGGCTAACAAACACATGAAAAGATGCTCAACATCACTCATTATCAGAGAAATGCAAATCAAGACCACAATGAGGTACCATTTCACACCAGTCAGAATGGCTGTAATCCAAAAGTCTACAAGCAATAAATACTGGAGAGGGTGTGGAGAAAAGGGAACCCTCTTACACTGTTGGTGGGAATGCAAACTAGTACAGCCACCATGGAGAACAGTGTGGAGATTCCTTAAAAAACTACAAATAGAGTTGCCTTATGACCCAGCAATCCCACTGCTGGGCATACACACCAAGGAAACCAGAATTGAAAGAGATACGTGTACCCCAATGTTCATCGCAGCACTGTTTATGATAGCCAGGACATGGAAGCAACCTAGATGTCCATCAGCAGATGAATGGATAAGAAAGCTGTGGTACATATACACAATGTAGTATTACTAGCCATTAAAAAGAAAACATTTGAATCAGTTCTAATGAGGTGGATGAAACTGGAGCCAATTATACAGAGTGAAGTAAGCCAGAAAGAAAAACACCAATACAGGATACTAACACATAAATATGGAATTTAGAAAGATGGTAATGATAACCCTGTATGTGGGACAGCGAAAGAGACACAGATGTATAGAACAGACTTTTGGACTCTGTGGGAGAGGGAGAGAGTGGGATGATTTGGGAGAATGGCATTGAAACATGTATACTATCATGTAAGAAACGAATTGCCAGTCTATGTTCGATACAGGATACAGGATGCTTGGGGCTGGTGCACTGGGATGACCCAGAGAGATGATATGGGGAGGGTGGTGGGAGGGGGGTTCAGGGTTGGGAACTCATATACACCTGTGGCAAATTCATGTCAATTTATGGCAAAACTAACACACTATTGTAAAGTAAAAAAAATAATAATAAAAAATAAAGAGAAAAAAAAATCATAGTCCAAAATCAGTGCAGATGGTGACTGCAGCCATGAAATTAAAAGATGCTTACTCCTTGGAAGGAAATTTATGACCGACCTAGACAGTATATTCAAAAGCAGAGACGTTACTTTGTCAACAAAGGTCCATCTAGTCAAGGCTATGGTTTTTCCAGTGGCCATGTGTGGTTGTGAGAGTTGGACTGTGAAGAAAGCTGAGCGCTGAAGAATTGATGTGCTATATATATTGAATCAATTAGTGCACAAATTCCATTTTTATTTGAAGTAATTTTCTTCTTTTGGAATGTCTTCTACATTATACATGATTCCCATGTTTCTTAGAGTAAATTATGCAGCTATTATTTGCTGAGGTGACATTCCCTTCAGTATTCACAAAATGGTTCCTGAATATTTACTAAGTTCTTTTGCTTTCTGAAATTCTATAAAATATGACTGAGCTTAAATAAGTTACTAGATGCTATTTTCTAGGGCTTGTGTACTATGGTTTCTAAGTGCCTTCCATTTTAAAACTTCAGGTAACATAAAATAAATTTGAACACTATTTGGTGAATGTTTTAACTTTCAAGTCTGTATATTGAGTTTACTCTGAGTGAATGGACCTTTATTTACAAAATACAATCATATCTACTGCTGGGTAATGATCTTTGATGTAAAGTGAAAGTCCACAAATCATTTATATCTAAATTCTTCTCGAATTCATTATGCCAGCCCTTTGTTTTATAGGATCATATAAACACAAACCTGGCACAGCCTACCAGCACCCTCAAACCAGCCTGAATGCTCCTAACAGCCGTTATCCTCATCCTGTTCTCTTATTTTGCCTTTTGCTTGCATATAAACACTGATCTGTGCACTCTTTCTTCATTCTATAACTTTACATTCTGACGGTTGGATGCAGTAACCAAAAAAGTGCCTAAACTGTTGTTCTTAGACAGGAGAGAGAGCAGAAGCAAGACCCCACAAAGCAATAAATCCGTTAATTTCTGGATAAAGAGGAAACAAATCTAAGATACACTTAGGAGGTAAAGTTGAAGGGAGCAATGGAAGGACAGGAGAGAGAGACTTCAGGGGATTCTCAGATCTCTAAACTGAGCCACTGGGTAAAAGACCCAGGAGGAGAATGTTATCAGGGACAGTAATGAGGGAGTATTTCCATGTGTTGAACTTAAGGGGCCTGAAAGTGAAAGTGAAAGTCACTTAGTTGTCTGACTCTTTGCAACCCCAAGGACTGTAGCCTGCCAGGCTTCTCTGTCCATGGAATTCTCTAGGTCAGAATACTGGAGTGGGTAGCTGTTCCCTTCTCCAGGGGATCTTCCCAACCCAGTGATTGAACCCCAGTCTCCCAGTTGTAGGTGGATTCTTTACCATTTGAGCCACCAGAGAAGCCCAAAACTTTAAGTGAAAGTGTCAGTCAGTCGGTCGTATCCAGCTGTTTGTGACCCCATGGACTGTAGCCCACCAGGCTCTTCTGTCCATGAGATTCTCCAGGCAAGAATACTGGAGTGGGTTGTTATTCCCTTCTGCAGAGGATATTCCTGACCCAGGGATCCAACCCAGGTCTCTTGCATTGTACGCAGATTCTTTACCATCTGAGCCACTAGGGAAGCCTTAAAGGGCCTGAGGAACATCCAGAAAGCAGTGTCAACAGGTAGAGAAGTTAGAATTCAGGAAAGAGGTATGGTATTTGAAACAGTCTCATTCGTAGAATAATTACCCACAATACTTTAAAGAAATTGAAAAGTTACAATTAGAAAATTGTAATCATTTAGTTGCTATATATATGAGAAGTTATTCATTAGAAGCTTTATTTAAACGTCATTACAATACTAAGGCCTTACCGGATAAGGTAATGGCACCCCATTCCAGTACTCTTGCCTGGAAAATCCCATGGATGGAAGAGCCTGGTAGGCTGCAGTCCATGGGGTTGCTAAGAATCAGACATGACTGAGCGACTTCACTTTCACTTTTCACTTTCATGCATTGGAGAAGGAAATGGCAACCCACTCCAGTGTTCTTGCCTGGAGAATCCCAGGGACGGGGGAGCCTGGTGGGCTGCCGTCCATGGGGTCACAGAGTCTGACACGACTGAAGCGACTCAGCAGCAGCAGCAGCAGCAGGGCTACATACAGCTAATTTCAGATTACTATCTAATGACCATTCATTATGGGGTCAGCATACTGTCTCCATTTGGGTAAACAAAGTGAAAGATTTCAGAAAAGAAAAATGACAATACCACAATGACAATACCAATACTAATGATATTAGCTGAAACTAGGTAAGTAATTACACCACCTGTGCATATTCCCAAGTACATATGCAGGAAATTAGCTAGAGCCTGTCAATATAATGGTACTAGATTTTAGAATCCATACCTAAAGCACATAAACCTAGCAAACGAATGAGAGTAAACACTAAACTCCATTAAAATACTGAAAAGTTTTATTTTGTGGGATCTGATAAAACAGCTAACTCCAGAATCAAGCTGATGAATTCAAATATGTAGGGCCAAGCACAGGGCTAGATAAAGGACATTTTGTATAGACTCACTCAATCGTGTCCAACTCTTTACAGCCTCATGGACTGTAGCCCTCCAGGGTCCTCTGTCCATGGGATTTTTCAGGCAAGAATACTGGAGCAGGTTGCCATGCCCTCCTCTAGGGGATCTTCCAGTCCCAGGGATCGAATCTGCATCTCTTGTGTCTCCTACATTGGCAGGCGGATTCTTTACCACTAGCGCCACTTAATATGACCTGGGAGGATGACACAGGGAAGTATTTGAAAAGCAAATACTTCAGAGAAAGGAACTAAGTAGCAGAGCAACTGCTAACAAAAACTTATGAAGTGAATATGTACATTGGAGAACAATGAAGAAAAATAGGCTAAAATAATGAGACGTTTCCACTTCCCTGGTGGCTCAGATGGTAAAAGATCCGCCTGCAATGCAGGAGACCTGGGTTCGATCCCTGGGTTCAGAAGATCCCCTGGAGAAGGGCATGGCAACCCACTCCAGTATTCTTGCCTGGAGAATCCCCATGGACAGAGGAGCCTGGAGGGCTGCAATACATGAGGTCACAAAGAGTCGGACATGACTGAGTGACTAAGCACATGGCACACAGTCATACTTAAGAGTAAGTTGGTGGAAGAAAAGGGAAACTCCAGAACTGTATATAGTATTTTTTTTTTCCTGTTCTGGAAAGCTCAGAGAGTGAAAAAGCTTCTCTTCCAAAAATATGCTAATAATAATTACACATTTTTTTCATCTCACATCTGCCAGTGTTATTTTTCTGTTTGATATGGTTAATAACCAGTTCCTCAGGAAGTCACATGACCATACTGGGCAGTATCATATACAGAAAATTGTCAACAGAACAACATGACATGGCTCAATGATACACAGCAGTTTTCCCAGGAGAAGCTTGGTTGCTTGTTTTTGAGGAGGATCAAAGCTTACATCATTATGGACTCCTGTGACATTCACATGAGCTGGAGCTCAAGAAATATTTAGTAAGGAACCATGTTGACTTCCCTATAGCAGAGTTCTTTTGTCATTTCCTTATTTTTAAGTTGTGCAATTTTTACCTTAAGTTTTTTGCTGTTGAAGTTTTTCAGAAACAAATCTGAAGCCCTACAACGCAGCTATGTTAAGGATGGTTCAGAATTATAATTTTACAACTATTGCCAAATGTAACAGTGAAGTCTCTAGTGAATAAAACAGATACATAGAGGGACCAACCCCCCAAATTAAAATATTAAATGCAACTCTGTTTTCTTATAAACTAGAGACACGTGGTTTGTACAGCTTTCCCAGGATGGACCTTCTGGATTCTAAATGGATCATGGTTTGAACAGAATACTTTGTAAAATACCATCTTTCTAGGAGAAAAGAACTTATAACTCAGTCATTATAATCAATGTAAAAACAAATATGATAGGTACAATAAGGGATATATATTTATATATTTTAAAAACTTTACTAATAGTTTATATACAATAAAATTTAAAAATATTTAGCTCATATAGCAATTCATATATCTATTTACATAAATTTTAGCTTTTAAAGTTTAAAGGGAAGAGGAACCAGAGGTCAAATTGCCAACATCTGCTGGATCATCGAAAAAGCAAGAGAGTTCCAGAAAAACATCTATTTTTGCTTTATTGACTATGCCAAAGCCTTTGAGTGTGGATCACAGTAAACTGTGGAAAATTCTGAAAGAGATGGGAATACCAGACCATCTGACCTGCCTCTTGAGAAACCTGTATACAAGTGAGGAAGCAACAGTTAGAACTGGACATGGAACAACAGACTGGTTCCAAATAGGAAAAGGAGTACGTCAAGGCTGTATATTGTCACTCTGCTTATTTAACTTATATGCAGAGTATATCATAAGAAACGCTGGGCTGGATGAAGCACAAGCTGGAATCAAGATTGCTGGGAGAAATATCAATAACCTCAGACATGCAGATGACACTACCCTTATGGCAGAAAGCAAAGAAGAACTAAAGAGCCTCTTGATGAAAGTGAAAGAAGAGAGTGAAAAAGTTGGTTTAAAGCTCAACATTCAGAAAAGTAAGATCATGGCATCTGGTCCCATCACTTCATGGCAAATAGATGGGGAAACAGTGGAAACAGTGGCTGACTTTTATTTTTCTGGGCTCCAAAATCACTACAGTGACTACAGCCATGAAATTAAAAGACACTTACTCCTTGGAAGGAAAGTTATGACCAACCTAGACAGCATATTCAAAAGCAGAGACATTACTTTGCCAACAAAGGTCTGTCTAGTCAAGGCTATGGTTTTTCCAATGGTCATGTATGGATGCGAGAGTTGGACTGTGAAGAAAGTTGAGTGTTGAAGAATTGATGCTTTTGAACTGTGGTGTTGGGGAAGACTCTTGAGAGTCCCTTGGACTGCAAGGAGATCCAACCAGTCCATCCTAAAGGAGATCAGTCCTGGGTGTTCACTGGAAGGACTGATGTTGAAGCTGAAACTCCAATACTTTGGCCACCTCATGTGAAGAGCTGACTCATTTGAAAAGACCCTGATGCTGGGAAATATTGAGGGCAGGAGGAGAAGGGGACAACAGAGGATGAGATGGTTGGATGGCATCACCAACTCAATGGATATGAGTTTGGGTAAACTTTGGGAGTTGGTGATGGACAGGGAGGCCTGGTGAGCTGCAGTCCATGGGGTTGCAAAGAGTTGGACATGACTGAGCAACTGAACTGAACTGAACTGAAAGTTTAAAAGACCAAAAAGTCATTACATGCTCAGATTATGGAGATGGACTGGATATGTCCAATGGTACATATTATGGAACGCTTTAAGGTTTTGGCACGAAGCCTTTGGACTTGATGACAAGAAGTCCAAAGAATGAAAAGAAGTCCAAAGATGACAAGAAGGTGACAAGAAGTGGCCATTGAGCAAGAGAGGCATGTGAGGGAAGCTAGGCTTTAGGGGGATAGATCAAGCAGTGGTGTGAACTGATTAAATAGAGTTAGGAGGGAGAGACTTGAAAATAGGAGTGTAACTTGAAAAAAAGAAAAACTCAGGTCTATATCTCACACTGAACATAAGATAAACTGCAAATGGATTAGAGATCGAAAAGTAAAGGCTGAAAGCACAGAAGCACTAGAAGACAGTATGGATGATTTTTTCTTTAACATAAGGAAAGACTTTCTAAGTATGAATCAAAATGCAAAGATAATGAAAGAAAAAATATAATAATAATAAATAAAAGTAGAAGCAACAACAGATTTTATTTTCTTGGGCTCCAAAATCACTGCAGATGATGACTGCAGCCACAAAATTAAAAGATGCTTGCTTCTTGGAAGGAAGACTATGACAAACCTAGACAGCATATTAAAAAGCAGAGACATCACTTTGCTGACAAAGGTCTGTAGAGTCAAAGCTATGGTTTTTCCAGCAGTCATGTAAACAACTGGTGCTTTTTCATGGGACCCCCTCACTTGTGTTAGTTCTTTTCATACTGGAATGCTGGTTGATGTATTAATATGCTGATCTTTCTCTTAAATATATTAGGCCAGGGTTTCATTTATCCCCTGTGGTTCTTTTAGAATGAGGAGCAGTTGCTCTGTGATTTTAGGTCTTCCTTTACGAGAAGTAGGGTACAAAAAACACACAATAGCAGAGTTCACTGTTCCTGGAGGTCTCCCATCTGTTGCTTCTATCTTTAAAGCAGCACTTTCTTCCTTTTCTCCACCTCTGACTAGCCCTTGTATCATATTTAGGTTTACCTGCTAAACTCCCACGTTAAGGGTGGAAAAGAAAAATTTAACTCTTTCTCATATAAAAGATTTCTGGAAATTTGATTTTCCAGACTGGCCAGGTAGATTTGCTGTGTCAACCAGGACTCAAGCCACACAGAGAATATAGGAGATGTAGTCTTTCATTCCCAGAGAAAGCAATGGCAACCCACTCCAGTACTCTTGCCTGGAAAATCCTGCAGACAGAAGAGCCTGCAGAGGTAGGCTGCAGTCCACGGGGTCGCTAGGAGTCGGACTGAGCAGCTTCACTTTTACTTTTCATTTTCATGCATTGGAGAAGGAAATGGCAACCCACTCCAGTGTTCTTGCCTAGAGAATCCCAAGGATGGTGAAGCCTGGTGGGCTGCCGTCTATGGCGTCGCACAGAGTCGAACACGACTGAAGTGACTTAGCAGCAGCAGCAGCAACAGTCTTTCATTCCATGTGGAAACATGTGAACTATTGAAAAGCAGGGCTATGTTACTAAATTTAACTAAGCTAAACATCACTTTACCAATAAAGGACCATATAGTCAAAGCTGTTTTTTCCAATAGTCATATTCAGATGCAAGTTGGACCATAAGGAAGGCTGGGCACCAAACAATTGATGCTCTTGAAGACTCTTGAGAATCCCTTGGACTGCAAGATCAAATCAGTCAATCCTAAAGGAAATCAGTCCTGAATACTCATTGAAAGGACTGATGCTGAAGCTCCAATACTTTGACCACCTGATGTGAAGAACCAACTCATTGGAAAAGACCGTGATGCTGAGAGAGATTGAAGGTGAAAGGAGAAGGGAGCAGCAGAGGGTGAGATGGTTAGATAGCATCACTGACTCAATGGACATGAATTTGAGAAAACTGGGAGATAGAAGAGGACAGAGGAGCCTGACATGCTACAGTTCATGGGGGTGGGAAAGAGTCAGACATGACTTAGTGACTCAAAAACAGCAACAAAAATTTAGTAAGAAGGAAAGAGAGAAGGGATGTTGCAGTGGTCAACTTGCAATATCTGAAGACTCTTCCTTAGCTTGCAGGCCTTTGGGAGCCTCTTATAGGATGCTTTTTATATTGTAATTTATATATGTTCATTTAACCACTATATTCAATAGCAAAGACTATGACTTCATCATCTTATTATCCTGAATTCTTAACGCAGTCCTTGTCGTGTGGGGGTGTGTGTATATATATACAGCATGATAAATTATATTGGCACTTCTATCCATGGCTCTATTGTATCATTGGAAATTACAGTCCCTACATTAAACAGAAAGAGCTGTTCTAAGAAGGGAAGGGTTTACTATGTTTGTCAAAGAGCTCATTTACCTAAACAAAGAGATTCGAGAAGCCTGATGGTCCACACTGGCCCAGCAAAATCCCTATAATGGTGAGGTAGGGACTTCACAGAGAGACATGTGAGGTGCCATGTTGTTTTCCCTCACTCCCACTCTTCTACCATCTGCAGTTTCAATAGGTGAATTCTCCCCGTAGATGTCAATCCACATTTCTAGCTTCTCATGGGGCAGGGACTTTACACCGTGTTCTGTTTTCATGACGATTTTAAAGACAGGTTGTGTTATGTGTTCAGTCGCTCAGCAGTGTCTGGCTCCTTTGCAACCCCATGGACTTTGGCCACCAGGCTCCTCTGTCCGTGGGATTTTTCAGGCCAGAATACTGGAGTCGGTTACCATTTTCTCCTCCAGGGGATCTTCCCAACTCAGGGATCAAACCTGAGTCTCCTGTGGTCTCCTGCATTGCAGGCAGATTCCTCACCTGCTGAGCCGTCAGGGAAGCCCTTAAGACAGATTGGCAGGAGACAAACCGGGGCCGCTAGTTGAGTTTTATTTTCTTATAGAGATCCCACATTATAGAATTTCTGTGGGAATTTGTCTTGTCAAAAAATCTTGTCAAAACTTCAAATTCTTAATGTATAACAGAAAAGTGAACTAGCTGCAGTCCCAACAATAGTATCTGTAGAATACATTTCTTTCCATTGAGTCAATAAGAGATTGATTTTCAGTATGAAACCAAAAATACTTTTCTCTAGAAAACATTTGATCCTAAAATAACAGGAAAACCATGTTTCATGATACAGCATATTATTGAAAATAATTTATATAAAGAAAGGTTTTGTAGTTCCAGTAAAATAAATAAATAAAATAAGCTCTAAGAAAATATATTCTTAAAATCTACACAATCCTTTTTCTCATTTTAGCTTAAAGGTCTAGATGATAAATGATGTGAAATTTATACTTTTGCTAAATCAGAAGGTTTCAGCTTTGTAAAAATTTTCTCCAATATTTCAAAGCAGAATATATTTCCTCTTTCTTTGGTTTACATTCTCAGACATGTTTTCTTGACCTTTCAGAAGCCACTGCTAACAGAAAACTACAGAAACAGAGGAGAATATGTGCGTGCATGTATGAGAAAAGCAGAGAGAGCGAGCGTGCAAGACAGAAGGAGAAGATGGAGGGGGAAGGGAGAGAGGGGAAAAAAGTCCTCTGAGTCTGAAGAAACTGAAAGAGCAAAATAGTGTTAACAATCCAGAAAGTCTGTTCATAGGAGAAACCAGAAAACCTCTTTAGCTGAAAGAAACACTGAGAATCCAATAAGTCTTCAGAGTCTGTCCTTAGCATATGTTGAACTAGTTCTGTAGTTTAAAAATCATTTAAGTACTAATTTTAGTAAATTGAGTCTGTTGGACTTTATAACAGGCACCAATTATGTATTTGAATAATTATATATTCCAATTATATTGAATAATTGAACACTCTTCATTTAATGTATCTTTTAGGAATCTAAACAGGTTGGCATCCATGAATATGTAGCTTTTGATTATGATCATTTTTCACTACATGGAACTCTGAACTCAGGACACGATCACATACAGCATAATATTTGCTGGAGAAACATACTGGATTGCTTTGGATCTGGCAAGTCTCCAGCCCATGGGCCAAATGTGGCCCCAGCTCTCATTCATCTGAATCTTGGCAAATATCCCCCATGTGAGTGTGGGCCTGACAAGAGCTGCTACAACCTTTAGGGCACTTTTATTTGTTGGGATTATTCCATTTTGAGAGGAGTTTGTGAAGGTTTAATGATGGTGAAGGTTTAACAATGCTTTGGGAGACCAACGGACCGCATGTTTTAACTCATCAAAATGTTGAAGGACCGAAGAACCTCAGACAGCACAGCCTTAGAGAACAGCACTTCACCCTGACTCCCTCTGGTCCAGAAAACACATGGCTTCTCCTTTTTTTTAAAAAAAAAATTTTATTAAAAAAATTTTTTTTGTTGTTTTATTCTTTCCTTCTTCCTTTTTAGCATTGGTCCAGTCACAGAGGAGACTCTCTGAAAACATTTACTTATTGTGTAAATGTATTGAGGGGATATTTCCTCCATCAATCTTTCTCTTTACTCTCTGTGTTTCTCTTCACCTCTCATTGTCTTGTCCTTTTTCCTTTTCTCTTTTACCGTTTCCCTCATTTAAATTAATACAACATGGAGTACAAATACATTTAGATTCCAATAGTTTTAGTTCCTGGAGAAGGAAATGGCACCCCACTCCAGTACTCTTGCCTGGAAAATCCCATGGACGGAGGCGCCTGGTGGGCTGCAGTCCATGGGGTCTTGAATAGTTGGACACGACTGAGCGACTTCGCTTTCACTTTCACTCTCATGCACTGGAGAAGGAAACGGCAGCCCACTCCAGTGTTCTTGCCTGGAGAGTCCCAGGGACGGGGGAGCCTGGAAGGCTGCCATCTCTGGGGTCGCACAGAGTCGGACACGACTGAAGCGACTTAGCAGCAGCAGCAGCAGGAGCAGCGGTTTTAGCTCCAATTTACTTCCATAAAATAATTTAAGTTTATTGGCTAAAAAGAATCTTAAGATTCATGTAATCCATGAGTAAACTGATAAATCCATGAGTAAATTGACGGTTTTATAGTTCTCAGAAAACAAAAAAAGATTATTTTTAAACCATGGTTGATTTCTCCCTTTGACATTTATAAGTTCTTCATAGAAAAGAATTATTGTATTGCCCATAACTGCTTGATGAAATAACTAAACATTATTATTACAAAAGTACCAACACAGGTTTTAAGATAGCAGCATTAAAGTAAGCAAAACTTTTGCTTTGCTTCTTTTCTCAATGTTACTGGGCTCTAAAAGTTTTATTTTAAATACTAAGGGTGATTATTTTTATTTTTAACCTTTGAAGAGAGAGGGACACTCTAAGAAAATAGCATTCTGATTCTAAGCATAATAGTGTTATTTAAGTCAAGAACAGGCGTGTCCTAAACCAAAAGATATTTAATTATGATTGGAAAAAGTCTCTGACACAAGTATTATCTTAGAATATTCCTCTTTTGAGGTGTCTTCCCTAGAGGTTATTTCCTAACTTGAGATGGTATATGTGCAAACTGGGACTCCCTTGGGTGTCATTGCAAACAAGGCAGGAGTGATGACTGGGATGGAGCTGAAACTGGGAATGGAGGATCCCCAGAGGGAGTTATTGATGAAGACAAAGCACATCTGGGAACACCTGTAACCCAACCCTGTTTTCCTTTGGCCACTTCATGCTTCCTTGACTCCAGCCACTCACTCTAAATTCACAGATGCATTTTTCAAATGCACCCATGATTTTTCACCCATTACCTTTGCTCATATACTGTTCTCCTTGTGGGCAGTCGTCACCTAGGAGTCTATGTATGTCCTAGTGCGTATGATGTGTGCTTCAAGATCTGATAAAAGTCACATTGCCTTATCAAAACTCTAAATTTCCCAGCTCACAGAGATTTCCCCCTCTCAATTTCTGAGGTAATTTTTGTTCACAGTATATAATTTATTGCTGCCTGTATACATTAACTGGGGTCCCCTGGGAGCACAGCAGTAAAGAATCTGCCTGCAATGCATGACACATGGGTTCGAGATGCCGATTCAACCCCTAGATCAGGAACGTTCCCTGGAGAAGGAAGTGGCAACTCACTCCAGTATTCTTGCCTGGGAAATCTCATGGACAGAGGAGCCTGGCAGGTTACAGTACATGGGGTCATGACTTAGCAACTAAACCACCACCACCACCACCACCACCACCACCATATACATTAATTGCTCTCTTGGGTATATGTTCTCATTCCTCACTTAAGTTCTGAACTGTTCAAAGGCAGACACCTTGATGTCCAAGATGGGTTAAAGTGACTCAGCTATAGTCATTTTTCCATAATTATTTGCTCATTGTAATATTAAAGATATTTCTGATCTCAAATTTGAAGAATAGAAGTGGGAGCTTTTTCCCTAATCTTGGGAGCTTTGTTTTATAAGCAGTAAATGAGATAATACATTTAAACCATGGTTTATTAGTACTGTTATTTTATGATCTCCCCAAACATTGTCTTTTATGATATGAGAAACACATTTTTGATTTAGTTTCAACTCAATTTCTTTTCTAATTAGTAATTCAGTTATATAATAATAAATAACTTATAGTATTTTACTTCTATCATCCACTTTATATTTTGCCAAGTGTTTTTACAGACCTTGTTTAATCTTCACAACAACCCTGAAATAGGCAGGGCTAATATTGTTCACCCCACTTTTTTATTAGGTGACAAATTCAGCCTGACAGAGTTCAGATGGCCTCCTCAAGGTCACTTCAGCACTGCCCAAGCATCTCAGCTCCTTTTCTAATGCACTGGCCGCATTATAAAGATTCATGTTTATGATCATTTCCCTGGTGGCTCAGACGGTAAAGCGTCTGTCTACAATGCGGGAGACCTGGGTTCGATCCCCGGGTCGGGAAGATCCCCTGCAGAAGGGAATGGCAATCCACTCCAGTACTATTGCCTGGAGAATCCCATGGACAGAGGAGCCCGGTAGGCTACAGTCCACGGGGTCTCAAAGAGTCGGACACGACTGAGCGACTTCACAACGGCGACGTGGTGGGAAAGGATGCGTGACTTCTATTTGGTCTGCCAGCTTGGCAAAAGTGAACCTTGAAAGTTTGTACCATAACTTCTTTATCCATTCATCTGTCGATAGACATCTAGGTTGTTTCCATGTTTTAGTTACGGGAATTTGCTGTATGTTTCAGGGAACTCAAACAGGGGCTATGTATCAACCTAGAGAGTTGGGGTGGGGAGGGAGATGGGAGCGAGGTTCAAGACAGAGGGGACAAATGTACATGTATGGCTGATTCATGTTGAGGTTTGATAGAAAACAACAAAATTCTGTAAAGCAATTATCTTTCAATTAAAAAATAAATAATTTTTTTAAAAATTTCTTTTGTGGCTGAGTTAACTCCTGCCGAGTATTCCCAGCAGGAATACACTGGGAAACACAGCAACACTGTCCAATCCCACAGGAGTTCAAGTTAGAGGTCAAAGTCAACTCAGTCATTTTTAATGAGGAAGATGACTGCCAGGATCATGTTGACAGGAAATATCAACACATTTTTCCCTCCTACTAGTGAAACCTGCTTTGGAAACCAAATCCCAATTCCTTGCATCTCAATAGAGGTTTTTAGAGGTAACAAGTCACTTTTAAATTCCTGTTCTCAGCTGATCCACCAGTGTCAACAGAACAAGTATGACCATCCCCCTCCTCATTCCACAGCAGGAAAGGGGGTTGTTGGCAGGCTCCCTGAGGGGAGTGGTCCTGCACATCTTCCTGAAGACCACCCCCTGGTAGTGCTCTGGGGGAGGGACACACGAGGACAGGAAACCTTAAGTGTATTGTGGAATTTTTTGTAATTTATTATAGCTGTTCCTCCAGTGTCTTCACTTTCCCTTGTGATGAGCTGTAAAATAATTTGTGAAACAAAAAGGAAAGAGAGTGAATGGGTAAGGCAGGCACTGCTGACATTGACAGCAGGACATTTTGCGAAATAATAGGAAATAAATATCCATTGGCTTCTGCTCTTAATTCCTGACACAGAGCTCCTAAATTGCTTGTAAGTTCCTTGTGATAAGAGTGCCTTTTGTCCTAATGAGGTGACTTTGGGTAGATTCCTGAATTGGGGCTGGTCACCAGAAAGACCAAGCCATGATCAGAAACTTGGGACTTTCAGGTTCAATTCCCACTTTGGGGAGAGGGGCTGGCAATTGAGTTAATAAATAATCAAACCCTCATTTTTAAAAAAATCCCTAAAAGTGCAGGGTTCAGAGAAATTTCCAGGTTGGTGAACAGGTCTACAGGCTGGGAGGTTGATGCTCTCCAACTCTATAGGACAGAAGCTCCTTTGCTCGGGACTCTACCAGATCCCACCCTCTGTGTCTCTTCTCTCCTATTCATTGTATCCATTAAAATATCCTCTGTAATAAATCAGCAATAGTAAGTCCACTGTTTTCCTGAGTTCCATGAGCTGCTTTAGCAAATTACTTAACCCATGGAGAAGGTGGTGGGAACCTCTAATTTTAGCCAAGAAGGACATAAGTGGTACCAACCTGGGGACTCACTGCTTGTGACCAGCATCTGATCTGGAGTAGGGGGCAACCTGGTGGGGTCTGTGATAAATCCATTTAGTGTCAGAAATGAATTGAATTATAAACCATCCAGCTGGTGTGGGAGAATTGTGGGTGTGGGAACAAATCCACTCATCTGGCATCAGGAGTATTGTAAGAGTGTGAATCAAGGAAAACTGTGTGTTTTTCAGAGACACCTTTGTGCACTTTTTTCACAAATCAAAGAGTTCATTCAGAAGCAAGATCCCAAACTTGGTTTCAGGTTTTAAAATCGGCTAACTTTTATAAACCACCTGGGGGTAAGAGTGGGGTAGGTGCCTGCATACGTGCTCAGTTGTGTCTGACTCTGTTACCCTTTGGAATATAGCCCACCAGGCTCCTTTGGTCTATAGGGTTTTTTCAGGCAAGAATATTGGAGCGAGTTTCCATTTCCTCCTGGGGGTCTTCCTGACCCAAGGTTCGAAACTGTATCTCCTGCATTGCAGGTGGATTCTTTACTACTGAGCCATCAGGGAAGCCCATTGGTAGGTGAGGACCCAGGAAACATGCCAAGTGTCAAGCTCAGAGAAAATTTTGCTAAATGAAGGATATATTTGATCCTTGTTTGTTTTTAATATTGATCTGTATAAATATTATAGAACTTCCCAGGTGGTTCTAGTGGTAAAGAACTTTCCTGCCAATGCAGGAGACATAAGATACCAGGTTCGATCAATCCCTGGGTAGACAAATATTCTCATAGGTAATTGGTCTCCATTAAGAGTATCTTCCTTTTTCATATATATTTTTAAAATCAAGGTATAATTGATGCACAACATATTAGTTTCAGGTGTACAACATGATGATTTGATATTTGTATATATTGTGAAATTATCACCACACTAAGTCTAGTTATACTTCACCATCCACAGTCACAAACTTTTTTTTCTTGTGATAAAAACTTATAAGATTTATTCTCCCAGCAGCTTTTAAATACACAACACAGAACTATTAACCACAGTCAATGTGGTGCCATCTCCATGACTTATTTTTTTATAACTAGAAATTTGTACCTTTTGACATCTTTACTCATTTCAGCCCTTCCTCCCTCTCTGCCTCTGGCAACTACCGATTTGTTTTCTGTATCCATGAGCTCAGTTTCTTTGTTTTTGTATTTCACATATGAGTGAGCTTATATGGTATTTGTCTGTCTCTATCTGACTTATTTCACTTAGTGTAATACTGTGAAAGTCCATCCATGTTGTGAAATAATGGCAATATTTCAATCTTTTTTATGGCCCAATATATTCCATTGTGTGTGTGTATATGTATCGTATTTCCTGTGTTCATTCATCCAAAGGTGGTCACATAAGGTCTTTACATGTCTTGGTTATTGTAAGTAAAACTGCAATGAATGTGGGGGCACCTAAATATTTTTGAATTAGTGTTTTTGTTTTCTTTGAATAAATATCCAGATATGAATCGCTGGCTTATATGGTAGTTCTATTTTTAATTTTTGAGGAAACTCCATGCTGTTTTCCCTGATGGTTGCACCAATTTACAACAGTGTATGAGAGTTCTTTCTCATCACATTCTGCTAACATTTGCTATTGCTTGTTGGTTTTTTTTGTGTGTGTGTGTGATAGTCATTTTAACAGGTGTGAGGTGATATTTCACAGTGGTTGTTGATTTGTATTTCCTTGATGATTAGTGATGTTGAGCATCTTTTCATGTACATGTTGGCCATTTGGATGTCCTCTTTAAAAACAAATGTCTACTCAGATTTTCTGCCCATTTTTCAATTAAACTTTTTTCAAAATGAGTTGTAAGAGTTCATTATATCTTTAAGATATTAACCCTTTATTAGATATAGGATTTGTAAATATTTTCCCATCCACTCCCCCAAATTTTCATTTTGTTGATGGTTTTAAATCACATTTTTTAAAATAAAATTCATTACATAAGTTGCCTTTATAATTATTATTGTTTTGCCAAATTTAGAGGCTAAAAATTTGCAGGCCTCCTCTATTCTATTTATTCCTGATAGTATATAAATGTATCCAATTAAATACAAAGGAGCTTCATCAAAAGGCTCTTCCTACAAGTCAAGATGTTTCAAAACTCATAAATTTTCAAAATTAAATCCAGGACATAACTGGATTTCATTTTAATCTGTTCAATTCCTCCTCAGCTTTAATAGAGGAAAAGCCAGAAAATATGTTGTTTTCAACAAATACAATTCACTAAAATCTTCAAAAGTTGACATCTTTGGCACTCCATTTGTTTTACTCTCTGATTAAAGATTTTTCAACTGATCTTGGAAAATAAGTACAGCTGAGACTTATTGGACTGATTTACCAATAAAGTTCCAGAACATTGTAGGATACTAAGATTGATTTACAAATGTAGTTCTTCAATGTTTTAAGTCATTTCCCAAGTCTAAACCATAATGGGCAACTGTATTATTTTTGCTAGGGCTGCCCTAGGAAAACACCTCCAACCAGGCAGTTTAAAAAATGGAAATTTATTTTCTTGCCATTCTGGAGGGTAGAAATTCAAGATCAAGGTTGGTTGATTTCTTCTCAGCCTCCTTTCCTTGACTCATAGACGGCAGTCTTCCTCTGTGCTCATATGGTCTTCTCTGTACATATCTATGACCAAATCTCCTCTTTTTATGCGAACACCAGCTATATTCTATCAGGGCTCACCTCAAGACCTCATTTAACCCTAATTGCCTCTTTAAAGGCCCTGTCTCCAAATAGTCACATTCTGAGGGGCTGGGGGTTAAAGCCTCAACATATGAATGGGGGTGGGGTGGGGCAGACAGTTCAGCCCATAAGAGCAGCAAAGAGAGGAAGCACACACTGCCAGGTCATGCTTTGTAGGACATCACCCACCAACCTCTTCTCTATTTCATTGTCTAGAATATGTTCTCCTTGTACCTCTACATACCTAGTCCCTGGTATGGCCTCTGACCCCTCCAAGGTATAAGTGGAAGCCACAGAAAAACAGGAGAAGCAGGAAAGGACTTGCTTGTTTTTGTTTAGTCACTAAGTCCTGTCTGACTTTATGGTACCCCATGAAATGCAGCCCACCAGGTTCCTCTGTCCATGGGATTTCTCAGGCAAGAATACTGGAGTGGATTGCCATTTCCTTCTCAAGGGGATCAAACCCGATCCAGGGATCAAATCTGCATCTCTTGCACTGGCAGGTGGGTTCTTTGCCACTGAGCCACCTGGGAAGTCCCTAAGGACTTGCTTGCTTGAACCAGGCTTTGACTCTTCGTTGGCAGATATTTAAAGCCAGTTATCTGGGCTCCATGGTGAATGAGCAAAGCTGATTCTTTTTCTTGGGGCACATCTCTGTGGCTGTTTCTCTTCACAGAATGCCCTTTCCCCAGATTTGGTGGAGTTAAAGCTCCCTTCACTGAGGTCTATGCTCAGAGAGGCCCTGCTGACTGGGTTACCCAAAATATCCAGGTCCACCTGCCATCTCCCCTCTCTCTGCTTTCTCTTTTCCCAGCCCTCTCTCCACCCACAATCCTTTCACATGTCTGCCTCTTTGTTGCCAGTCTTGTCTCTTTAGAATGGAAGCTCCTCAAGGCCAAAGTTTGTGACCATTTTCTTCATCATCTATCCTCAGTACCTACTACTACATGCTTGGCTACAGTAGACGTTCAAGAAATGTTGGAGGGGCTGAGTGAGTGAATTCATGAGCAAATGAAGACCTCTATATATTATTGAGCAGAGAAGGCAATGGCACCCCACTCCAGTACTCTTGCCTGGAAAATCCCATGGACAGAGGAGCCTGATAGGCTGCAGTCCATGGGGTCACTAAGAGTCAGACATGACTTCACTTTCACTTTCATGCTTTGGAGAAGGAAATGGCAACCCACTCCAGTGTTCTTGCCTGGAGAATCCCAGGGAAGGGGGAGCCTGGTGGGCTGCCATCTATGGGGTCGCATAGAGTCGGACACGACTGAAGCGACTTAGCAGCATATATTATTGAGAGGAGAGTTGGCATGTCGATATTGGGGAGCAATTTCTCTGACTCAACAGCTCTGGCATTGCTTGTGGCTTTGGCACACAGAGCGGCCAGCAGCTTGAGTGATGACAGTGGGGAACATGTGCTCTCAATAAACCACATGGCTCCTCTGTGTTGAGGATATATTATCTGGAGGAACCATCAGGGTGTGCTGAGGTTATCACAGGCCACCTTATCTAAAGAAAATATCTGAAGGAAGGATTCTGGAAAGTGGAAGGAAGTCCAAAAAACGGAGCCAAGACTTGGATGCTCCAAAGGGCTTTCATGACCTTAATGTATTTCCTTTCTAGGTAAGATATTCTCTAACCACCTTGCAGCGGCTGGTCAATAATTTCTGCTTGAAACGGAATCCATTATGAATATGTATGTAGAAAACATTACAACTTTTAAACCGAAATAGGAAAAAAACATCTGGATTACTTGGCAATATATATAGAAGTCTGGCCTGATGATGAACCCCAGGCTCTGTAATTTGGACTGTGTGAGGGGTGTGATTCGTCACAGTATCAATCCTCAGGGACAGAGTCAAAATCTGTATGAACGAGGAAGTCTAAGATCAGATAAGCAGCTGTAGATTTTCCTGGATGAGACCAGTCATCATCTCAGGTCTAAGGTAAACTTGAGCGCTTTTCTCCCCATGCTAATATATTGATTAAGTAGATGCCAGTGCAATCATTTGGAGCCCTGACTGGTTGAGGCTCTTTGACTGACTACAAAGGGAGCTAGGATGGCAGAAGACAGCTGTTCAACTCCTCCAGACCCTGACAGTCAGAAAGCAAGGGCTTCCAACTACATATGCTGCAGTGGAGAAGCAGGAAAGGAAAGTTATTCCAGAGTTGGTTTTATTTTACCGTATTTTATTTTTGTAAATACTGTGGAAATGTGACATGCAGAAAAGCATGCAAATCTTAATTGTACGGCTGAATATATTTTCACATAGTGGATGCAAACACAAATCACATTGTGATCTGCAAACACGGCTTATGAAACTGCACACTGCACCAGAGACAGCCCCTCTTAGTGTCTCCCTCCTATCACTGTTCCCTGCCACAAGGGCAATCACCATGATGACTTCCAAGAGCATACGTGTCTTTGACCTGTTCTTTTTCTCCACATAAATGGAATCACACACGTATTTCCCTATGTGAGTAGCCTCCCTCACTCAACACCAAAACTGCAAAGTTCAACTACATTTTGTAACTAAACCTCATCCAGTCTTGCTGTTTTCCACCACCGAAGACTACAGCAAGATTCATCCATCATCCCTCACATATGACCGGCTGGACTGCTCCAGTTTGTGACCACTGCAAACAGAGGCTCCATGAACATCCACAGTGTCTTTTGGTGAGTGTGTGTGTGCAACTTAGTAGGGTATATACATAGGAGAAGAACTCCTCAGCCACAGGCTCTTTTCGAACAGCAGGCTTAAGTCCAAACTCCATAGCACAGACCCCAGTGCCCTATATTCCATGAACCTGTTGTCAATACCAGACCCATCTCTCGTATCCCACTCTGCAATACCTAAAGACTGATCTCAAAAGATATCCCATCTCCTATGCCAAGGCCATTCATTCCCTTGCCTGGAATGCCTTTTTACTTTCTTGCCTAACAAACTCCTTCTGATTCTTCAAAGTTCAGCTTAATTATTAGTGAGCCCTTCCCTGAGGGGTGCTCTTAAAGGGAAGATGGCTAGAGGATCCATTTATGGAAGAAATGACTTGAGGCCATGATTGCAGCTCTCTGATAAGCTCAGTGTGTGTGTGTGTGTGTGTGTGTGTGTGTGTGTGTGTTTTAAATTTTAAACTAATGCTTTAATTTTTAAACAAAATATTTGTTCATTAAAGAAAACTGAAACTAGACAGGAAAAATGTAGTGCAGAATAAAAAAAAAAAGATACCCAACAGAAGTGCTGTTGCCATTACGGACTGCTTATGCACCATCATCCTCGTGCTAAAGTTCATGATGCCCTAGTAATCCTCAACATTTCTCAACAGTATTACTGACTCTAGATAGTCATAATTTTCAGTGGCTACATAACATTTCTTGCATGGACATAGTATAACTTGCTAACTCTTCCCAGCTGGGTTGGTCCAAATTTTGTTATTATATGCAGAGTACCTACAGACACAGTATTTTGTCATGACTTCTATTTATTTCCCTGTGAGAGATTCTTAGAAGTTGCTTATGCAGAACATATAAGATTTGTAAGACTCTTTATACATATTATCAGATTGCTTTACAGAAATGTTAGACCACTATTTCCACCTGCAATATATTAGAGTTTGCTTCACAGCACCTTAGCCAGAATTATATATCTTTAATTTTTTTTTCACTTATTCTATTGGGTTTTCTTTTTGTAGCTTGTTGTTATACTTTAACTTCTTTATTAGTTCAGTTGAACCTTTCCCTTCATATGTTTACTGGCTATTTGTGTCTCTTCTTCTATGAGCTAAGTTAGAATCAACCTGACTCAAGGTACAGAACTGAACATCAGTGAAGATGTTCAATAGTAAGAAGATTCATTCACTTCACTCATTGATCAAATTGAGTTACTGTATAAACTCTTACATAAGACTATCTGTCACACTGTTTAACTTTTAAGAAAACATGTTAAAAAAGACATATGGAAGAACTTAATTCACTCAACACTAAATGATAGCCCATTATGTACCATTACAGTGTCAGAGATGGTAGACAAGATAACTTAAACATATTTTGCTCTCAAGATGCTTACAAGTTAAAGCAAAAAGAGTGTAAAACAGAAGTGTGGTAGAGAGCAGGAAATTCAGAGTTCACTGTACACTCAGAGGACTGGATCCATCTCATTCCCATGAAGCAGAGACATCAGAAATAGGAAGAGATTTTGAGAGAAACTTAAGAGGGAAGGGGTTGCAAAGAGTCAGCCATGACTTAGCAACTGAACAACAATAGTAAGAGTGAGAAGGAGTTTATAAGGCAGAAAGATAAAGCGCAACCTTGTCTAACAGGTACAAGTTATTAAGGGATCCTCCTCTACCCTATGGTCCTACAGGAATAGGTCATATGCTAGGAGAAGAAGGTGCATTAGGAGGTTTTAAGAGCCAGCAGTGGTTAGTCTGAGGCCAAAATATGAAGTTTATACATACTGATAAGGAATTTGGACTTATCCTATTTTTTGGTATGGAGGCAACATTTCAAAACAAGAGACTACTATGATCATTCTCATTTTGCAGCTGAAGAACTGGAGGTACAGAGAGGTTAAGTGATTGTTGTTAAGTTGTAATGTTAGGAAGTGAAGGAATTTGAAACCATCTCATCTGACCCCTGAAATAGGGTTTGCTTTTGTTTTCCACAATGTTATATAATTCTTCCCATTATTCCACTCATCCTCACCGTATCCATAGAAAGTAGATCCTGGAGCTGTACTAGGTGCTAAGGACAGCAGGAGACAAGCCTGTTTTGTCTTCTGTGTGCCTCACACCACACACCTGACATTTCCCCCCAACCACATCACATACTCAGCAAGAGAGGAAAAGCCACCCATCAGCCTGGCAAAGACCAAGATGTGGGAGATGATACAGTGGGTGCTGGGATCTCAGCATCCTTTGCTGCAGGCTCAGAAACAAAGAATATATTCATCAACAATAAGAATACTAATTACACTTCTATTTATCTTCTCACACGTTAGTATGGCTCCAGATACCAAAGGTTACAAAAATAATTTATCCAAATTGATTTATGAGCATTCCTAACCATATAATTAGCCTTTGTATATTTGGATGAAAGCGGGGAGAAATGCTTTTTTCCCTGGTCTTCAGGATAATCATTCTGTCCTTTATTAAGACCCATTGTTTGGGAAGTTTGAGCTGTAATCTAGAAAAGCAAACTCGTACACAGTTCAGTATAGTGTGTGGTGGTGGAGCACATGTTTAGCAAATCCCTTTCCCTGACAGCAGCCATAAAAGCAAGTTTTCACTTCTATCTTATCGCTCTTCTCTTCACTTTGAATGAAAGTTAAAAAAAAAACATGAAAATACCACCTATATTTTTAAGATCTATTGTTTCCTTCCAAGCACTTCAAAGTTCCTGGAGATATTCGGCAGGTCTGTTCAGTTCAGTTCAGTCCAGTCACTCAGTCGTGTCCGACTCTTTGCGACCCTATGAATCACAGCACGCCAGGCCTCCCTGTCCATCACTATCTCCCGGAGTTCACACAGACTCACGTCCATCAAGTCCATGATGCCATCCAGCCATCTCATCCTTGGCCATCCCCTTCTCCTCCTGCCCCCAATCCCTCCCAGCATCAGAGTCTTTTCCAATGAGTCAACTCTTCTCATGAGGTGGCCAAAGTACTGGAGTTTCAGCTTCAGCATCATTTCTTCCAAAGAAATCCCAGGGTTGATCTCCTTCAGAATGGACTGGTTGGATCTCCTTGTAGTCCAAGGGACTCTCAAGAGTCTTCTCCAACACCACAGTTCAAAATCATCAATTCTTCGGCACTCAGCCTTCTTCACAGTCCAACTCTCACATCCATAAATGACCACTGGAGAAACCATAGCCTTGACTAGATGGACCTTAGTCAGCAAAGTAATGTCTCTGCTTTTGAATATGCTATCTAGGTTGGTCATAACTTTTCTTCCAAGGAGCAAGCGTCTTTTAATTTCATGGCTGCAGTCACCATCTGCAGTGATTTTGGAGCCCCAAAAAATAAGGTCTGACACTGCTTCCACTGTTTCCCCATCTATTTCCCATGAAGTGATGGGACCGGATGCCATGATTTTCGTTTTCTGAATGTTGAGCTTTAAACCAACTTTTTCGCTCTCCTCTTTCACTTTCATGAAGAGGCTCTTTAGCCTCTGTTCAGTTTCTATGAATTACTCCTGTACATATGGGCAGAAGCAAGGAGCTGAAAGGTTTGACAGGTAAGAGGTTTGCCATATTTTGGCCAGCTGTCTGCTGGATGCTGCTGCTGCTGCTGCTGCTAAGTCACGTCAGTCGTGTCCGACTCTGTGTGACCCCATAGACGGAAGCCCACCAGGCTCCTCTGTCCCTGTGATTCTCCAGGCAAGAACATTGGAGTGGGTTGCCATTTCCTTCTCCAATGCATGAAAGTGAAAAGTAAAAGTGAAGTCGCTCAGTTGTCTCCGACTCTTAGCGACCCCATGGACTGCAGCCTATGAGGCTCCTCTGTCCATGGGATTTTCCAGGCAAGAGTACTGGAGTGGGATGCCATTGCCTTCTCCGGTCTGCTGGATAGAGTCACATAAAGAACAACAAGTTGGTGAATCTTCTGCCTAGGATGGTGGGAGGGACCTCTCCAGAAAAGCCTGGAATTCATTAACCCCCATTCAGAGATGGCATGTGAAGCCTCCTTATTCTTCTGCAGCCTGCTAATTGCTCAGGAGATGCACATTAACCCTCTGACCGAAGCCCAGTGCTAGTCACAGAGATCTGGTGGCAGAGAATTACTTCCACCTTCAAGTTCTTGATATGACAACCCCTTTATTTTGATTTGATTTTTTAATTTGTAAAATATATCTAAATATTTATATTTATGGCACTTATCTACTATTTATTTTGATTCCCCATTGATTCTTTATAGTCTGCCTTTGTGCATCATTCTTGAATTTTTTTTCTTAAAATTTTTTTGTTTTCCTTAAAGAGTCACTGTATGTATATTTGAGAAATGCTGGCAAAGGGTATAAGCATTTATTATTAATTTGCCCTGGCTATGAAAAGTGGAAACAGTAACATATTTTCTTTTCTTGGGCTCCAAAATCACTGTGGACAGTGTGACTGCAGCCATGAAATTATAAAATGTTTGCTCCTTGGAAGAAAAGTTATGACAAACCTAGACAGCATAAAAAGCAGAGAAACCACTTTGCCAACAAAGGTCTATCTAAGTCAAAGCTATGGCTTTTCCAGTAGTCAAGTATGGATGTGAGAGTTGAACCATAAAAAAGGCTGAGGGCCAAAGAATTGATGCTTTTGAACTATGGTGTTAGAGAAGACTCTCGAGAGTACCTTGGGCAGCAAGGAGATCAAACCAGTCAATTCTAAAGGAAATCAGTCCTAAATATTCATTGGAAGGACTGATGTTGAAGCTGAAGCTCCAATACTTTGACCACCTGATGTGAAGAGCTAACTCACTGGTAAAGAACCTGATGCTGGGAAAGATTACGGACAGGATGAGAAGGAGGTGACAGAGGATGAGATGGTTGGATGGCATCCTCGACACAATGGACATGAATTTAAGCAAACTCCAGGAGATAGTGAAGGACAGGGAAGCCTGGCGTACTATAGTCCATGGGTTGCAAAGAGCTGAACACGACTTAACAAATGAACTACAACAATAACAATGAACTGCATTTTCTAAAAATCTACCTCTTTTCATATGAGATATAATAAACAGCAAGATGAGGTAACTTCTGGAAAGACACAGCCAAAGATTTGAGTTTTATAGACAAGTTTCTAAAATTAGATGATTTTCAAATTATTCAGAATAAGGTTCAAAATAAAATAACATGTCTAATAATCAAAACAAAGATGTTTGTTTTGCTTATTAAAGTTCAGATATTTACTATTTATTGTATTTTTTATGGGTTACAATGTGGTATTGATTACCAAGATCAGCCAGAGATAAATGAACACAACTATGGAAAATTTCTTCTGATATATATATATATGTATATATATATATAATGAGATTTGAGTTTCTGTTTTGTAGCTTGAAGCCATATATGTAATAATCTTTTGAAAGATTTATTGATTCTTCTAGGAAAAAGTAATTTTCTTTGGAAACTAAGAAATAGTACCTTCTGTTTATTGTGGAGAGAACATCTGTTAATTATGATTTTTTTCTTAATTCAGGAATCTTTAAGTGAACAAAAAAAGGGTATTAAGCAATAAGAGAAACATTAAGACATCAGTAGATAAACAAGTGAAGAACCTGACCGGAAAACAGACAAAAGGAAATATGTCTGGAGGAAAAGGGTGAAAAAAAAAAAAAACGGTTAAAAGTGATTGGCATAGTTACTAGGGAGAGAAATTTGCATTTTGCTTAGGTAAGCACTAAATGGATCATTCTAGATTATTAAAATATAATAATATTTTATTATAATAATAATCTGTATGGCCAAGTGGAAGTGAGAAGGGGACTATAAGCCTCAGAGAAAGACAAGGCAAGAAGCCCAGCCCAGACTGAGGGCTCTAGAAGGGGAAGTTGACAAGGTGTGGTCAGAAAGAGACAGGCCAGCCAGATGAAGGAAGCCAGGATCCAAGAATGCAAGGGACCAAAGACGCGTTCCCAGGAGGAGGAATGGCTGTGCCCTTTCATGATGGAGATGGCCTGCATCTCATCTTTAGGTTGTTTGCCATGCTGAGACGTTTTGTTTCCCTGCAAACGTCCGCCTCTCCTTTCGCTGCCCCTGGTATGAAGAGTGCGTTAGGGAAATGGAGAAAAGGAAACACCGTGACAGCAGTCACATGAGGTAAGAAATGGGAGAAACAGAGGCTTCCATTGGTTTGAAAAAAATGAATAAGAATCGACTGGATGAAAAATATCAGATCTTCAGATCTGCCACAGTGGACACCAGGTTTCCATCACCCAAGAGAACTGAAGCTATTTCAATAAAATGGAACAGGTGAAACCAGCAAGCAGGAACTTGCTAGCATCCTTGCAGCTAATGTGAAGGTAACAGACTTCTCAAAAGAATAAAAGAAGGACAAATTAAAATAAGCAGTGGGTACTATTTTAGCTACCAAATTAGGGAGGAAAAATGTTCACGATAAACTAGAGTCTTGACATTTCACATCTTCATCTGTCACTGAAGGCACTGGAAAAGGAACTGACCTTTTAGAAAAAGTAACTTAGCAATTACATATTAAGAGACATAAATATGATAATATACATGGACCAATAATTCCACTATGGGACTAGGGAGATTTTGCTCCAATTTTACCCCGATATTCACTGACATAGGTCAGCAGTGGGTTCCTACTGATAGTGGTCACACAGCATTAGCCACAGGGAACAGCAGCACCTCCCCCACCCCCAAAACATCATACAAATACGAAGGTGATATCGTTGCTATTTACACAAGTTAAACCTTAGAAACAATGAGATTGACAATTATTTTATTTCATTGATTTGCCTTGTTTTTTCCCCAATCCCACTGAAACCAGCAAAGAATTATTATGTTTTAAAGAGGAACTCCTCTATCAGCCCTGAAAAATTAGGGACGTCACTGTGAACAAGTGGAAAATACTTTGTTGTTTTTAGACTGTATAGCTGTAATGCGAGCAAACTGCCCCCATTTCAACACAAGCAGTGCAGAGACCTCACCCAGGAAATGGGTGCACAGGATACCCAATGGGCCCTGGGAAATCTCAGGTACCAGAAGAGAGAAGGCTGGCCATCAATCAGCCCGTAGGGTGCAGAGGTGATACTCACTTAAGAGGTACTGACAGTGGGTTTCTGACAGTGGTCAGGCTGCCCTAGCCACACCCTGGACAGCAGCAAAAGCCAACCACTGGAGCCCAGCAGGGATGGCTCCCCACCCCTCCCTATCTGCCCACGTTATAACACCTCCAGAGGGTGGCTGGGTCAAGTCAGACCTGTCATCCTGGACTAAGAGCCTGCACACCAGACTAAGAGCCTGCTCCATCCCCAAGCCATGCCGGGGCTCAGGCCTCACCACGTAGAACAACACTTCAGTCTCAAAAACAAAACAAAACCCTCTTCAGATCCTGATACTGAACAAACACACAACTTCTCCATAAGTTGAACAAAGGAAAATCACTGGATAAATATACCATAGTCTGTCAAAGGACAAATAACAATAATTTGTTAAAGGATAAGTGACAATAATAATATAAATATATTATATATAATAATAATAATAATGTGACAAAGTTAAAGGATAATTTTTCCAAATGCAGGGGACACCAGTTCGCTCCCTGGGTTGGGAAGACCCCTTGGAGAAGGAAATGGCAACCCACTCCAGAATTTTTGCCTGGAAAATCCCATGGAAAGAAGAGTCTGGCGAGCTATAATCCATAGGGTCACAAAGAGTTGGACATGACTGAGGGACTGAGCACATTCACACATGACGATGGCAATCCTTTGGGGGTTGCTCCTCTGTTCTGGATCAGGGCTGTGGAACCCTAGAAGGGGAGATAGTTTAGTGGTAAAAATGAGTGGCTATTGTTTTAATATGACTTCTCACACATCCTCTGGTTTATCTTTGATGCATTCAGCCACATAGGTCAAAAGGGCAGCTGATACTGAGTTAAAAATTGATTCCAAGTGTTTCTGGACTTTCTTTCACCCTTGACTCCCTTCTGCTTGCACTTGCTTTTCTTTTCCAGCTGTGGACTGCAATTCTAACTTTGACCCCTTTCCAACTCTTTGTTATATCTGCTGCCATTTTGGTTTTTTAAGCCTTCACTTGTATGTATACTATGTGTATGTGTTTGTAACAATATAGGCTTAAATTTTTGCCTGATTACTTTCATAGACGTTTTCCTTGTGTCTCATTTCATAATTTTTAACTTCATAATTTTTAAGAAAATTACCCTGAGCACTCTGTTCTATTCTATTGCTCCATCTGCCTGCTCTTTAATCAGCAGCATGTGGGTTCCATGTCGGTGAAGAGGAGTGAAGCGATAAGCCTAGGAATCAGGCAGACCCAGATTAGCTGTTTTATCTTGAACAAGTTATTGATCTTGAACAACCACTTTAATTCTGTCACTTCTTCTGTAAAATATGAGTAATAACAGTGCCTATTTCACAGCACTACAGTTAGAACAGAAAAAAAAATTATGTGCACAAAGTGGTTAGCATAATGCCCAGCACATCACAAGCTCTCAACAAATGATAGTTTGTCATCCTCATCATCATTAGCTTTCTCTAAAAGGGATTTTGAAACTCAATAGTTCACTTCATAATTCATCTTTTTCAAGAAATTTTTGCCTATTTTTTCAATAATTTGCAATCAAATCAATTTGTAAAGTTCCAAAAATCTGTTGGGATTTAAAAATTGTAATTATGTTAACCCTTTAAAATAATAGGGTCATTATCTTTAAACGATTCAGTATTCCCACCTGAGAACACAGCAGATTTCTACATTTATCCAACTCATATCTATCAGGAAGTCTTTGTCCATTTCTGCATGTCAGAAGCTAGACACTATGCAGAAGGGACATTTGTCAAGGAGATGCCCACTGCCCATGTAAGGGGCAAGATTTAGCATCATGCCAGGGTCAGAGAAAAGATGTAACTACAAGGACCCATTTGGAGGGTCTGGAACACGCAGACGCTGAGAAAATGACTCATAGCTACAGAATGAATGTTTGTGTGTCTCTGACAGCCATCTGCAAACCAGGCAGTAGACTCTAACCAGATACTGTGATCTAGGATTCCCAGACTCCAGAACTGTGAGAAATTCGAAGTCACTCAGTTTGTGGTGTTCTAACTGCCCAAATGGGCCAAGACGTTTATCTTGTTTCCACTTCAAATTGTTCTCTTTTGCAAGTCTTCCATTAATTGCCATCAAGCATTAGTTGAGTCCTCAAGTGTGCTTAAGTCCACACTCAGGCAGAGCAACACAGCACAGCCTGGGGTGGCCTCTGGAGAGGGTGGGAATTACCTGGTGAAGGGACAGGAGCAGGAGACAGGCCACTGATTGAGTGGACCCTCAGGATGGACTTCTGGAACCATGCAAACAAAGATTCCTTTATCCTCCTATCCTGCCTCTCAGTCCTCAATCCTTCTCAGACCTCACAAGACAGGAGTAGAGTCTTCTGGTAGGAAAGCTAGAGACTAGACCAGCATTTTGTGTTAAAAGAAGCATTCCCCCCCGTGTTCTCTCCTGCCTGTTTCTCTCCCTGTGAAATAACCTGAGCATGCACCTTCTTCCACTGATTTCAATCTGGAGATTGGAGAGGTTGGGCAGGAAAGAAAAATTGAAAACTGTTTGTTCTGAGCTGAAGGTAGGAGCAGGAGGAAAGGAAGAGACAATCTCCTGCTTCCATTCTACACTGGGTCGTTTATCTGGAGAGAAGAGTCAGGGTGCCCCTTGCAGGCACTCAGTTGACTTTTTAATAAACTAAGACATGGTCATTTTGTCACAGTGCAGAAAAGGCTGACTCCAGCCTGCTTTGGGGATAAGACCCCTGGGGAGGCTGAGGCCTCCTCTCAAGCCAGGTCCACATGTTTATACTCGTAAAGTCTCTTCCCCTTCTATGCCTTCCTGCCTACATCTTTTGAGATCTGGAATTCTCAGACTCTATCCAGTTATCAAAAAGCAACATATACCACACATTTTATATACAGTTGACCCTTGAACAACTTAGATGTGAACTGCGAGGGCCCATATGTACACTCTTTCCCCTCCCCCCAATAAATACATACTAGAGTACTACATGATAGGGGCTGGGGAAATCCATGGATGCAGAACCACGGACATAGAGGGCTGACTGTAAAGTTACACTTGAATGTTCCACTGACCAGAGGGTTGGTGCCTGTAACCCCTGAGTTAGGTGGGTCAGCTGTACTCACTGCTTCCACTTTCCTGTCCTCACAGAGGGAGCAGCAGCCTCGGGAAGGAGAATTCCCAGCCCTGCTCCAGCCAGTCCCCTTTCCAAGCCCCGCTGCTCGCCCTTTACCACCATTGCACCTCTTCACAGGCAAGCAGATCAGCTTCTTCAGCGGCTGCACATAAGGTTGGTGACAGGTGGTTAAGTAGGAAAAAAGAGACTCTGGGGGAAAAGATGAAGAGGCCAACTAGGAAGGAGAGAGTTTGTCCAGAAAATAAGAAAGGGTGCCAAGAGTCCTGGAGCCTTAATTCCATCAAACACCACAGAGAATTCCAGCGAAGCAAGCAGAGACATCGAAGGGCACTGGTTACATTGGCAGAGCAGTTTCAGTGGCGTGCTGGGGAGGGGGCCACATTGCAGGGGATCAGAAAGGACCAGGCAAAAAAACAACAGCAACTCATGGGACCGCTCTTTGTTTCTTTTGCCTTATTTGATACTTTCAAAAGCACATCAGGAGGACTCCCCTGGTGGCCCAGTGGCTAAGACTCTGTGCTCAAAACAAGTGGGGAACTAAGTCCCATGTGCAGAAATGGCACAACTTAAAAAAAAAAAAAAAGATCCCACCTGCTGCAACTAAGACCAGGCACAGCCAAATAAATAAATATTTAAATATATTAAAAAAAAAAACCACTTTAGGTAACTCAGGAACCCAGTAGTCCACTTCACAATTCATCTTTTTCAGGCATGAAACACAGTGATAAATAAATGGCAACCCACTCCAGTATTCTTGCCTGGAAAACCCCATGGTTGGAGGAGCCAAGCAGGCTACAGCCTATGGGATCGCAAAGGGTCGGACACGACTGAGCGACTTCACTTCACCCACCTGAAAAATACCACACAGTCCACGCTAGTGCATCTGCTGCACTGTGAGGACCACTCTCTGGAAAAGCTTGACTCTGAAGGACACAACGGTGTGAGTGATGTGGGCCGGAGGCGGAAGAAGGCAGGAAAGGCACTTTTGAAACAGACAGCAGGAGGCTAAAGACACAGGGGAGACTGGAAACGTGCCCAGCAGCCCTTCAGAGGAGGACCGGGGGACCACAGACAGGTGTCAGCTAGCTTTGCAGGCTGGGCTGTTCCTGAAGAGGTGACTAGCACTTCTCTTTCTCCCACAGGGCAAGTTGGAGAGCTGATTCATTTGAAAAGACCCTAATGCTGGGAACGATTAAGGGCAGGAGGAGACGGGGACGACAGAAGATGAGATGGTTGGATGGCATCACCGACTCAATGGACATGGGTTTGGGTGGACTCCAGGAGTTGGTGATGGAGAGGGAGGCCTGGCGTGTTGCGGTTCCTGGGGTCGCAGAGTCGGACACGACTGAGCGACTGAACTGAACATAATTAACATCAGCAGGAGGGATGTAGCTCGGATGACACCAGCAAAGCCCATTCACAGTTACCAGGAAGTAAAAATAGAATTTAGCTAATGAAAGAAAAGTGTTTATAAAGAAGGCTGAGTGGGGAAGAATTGATGCTTTTGAACTGTGGTATTGGAAAATACTCGAGTTCTCTGGATTGCAAGGAGATCAAACCAGTCAATCCTAAAGGAAATCAACCTGAAAATTCATTGGAAGGATTGATGCTGAAGCGGAAGGTCCAACACTTTGGCCATCTGATGCAAAGAGCCGACTCATTGGAAAAGACCCTGATGTTGGGAAAGACTGAGGGCAGGAGAAGGGGGCGGCTGAGAATGAGATGGTTAGGGGCATCACCGACTCAATGGACATGAATTTGAGCAAACTCTGGGAGGCAGTGAAAGGAGCCTGGGAACCTTGAGTTCATGGGGTCGCAAAAAAGTCAGACACGACTTACTGGTTGAACAACAACAACAACAACAAAATAAAGTCTAATCATTTTTTCCTTTTCCTTTATGCTGAGCCTGGTTTCACTGCCTCACAGGGTGCCGCGAGTAGAGCTTTCACGCCTAAGCCCTCTGACCTTCGTTCCTGGTGCCAAACAACTGCACGGTGGCCTCAGTTTAGGGATCCTGTACCGACACTGCGCACAGCACTCCATCCAAGATGGCGGCGGCGGGCGGGGTGCAGAGAGGCTGCGCCGCCTCCTGACAGGAGCTTGAGCGGCACAGCTGCGCCTGCGCGCCTCGGCAAAACTACCCCGCCCCTGCGGGCGGTAGAGGTCGCCATAAACGAAGCAACTGGCCGTGGCTGCGGCGAGAACACCTCCTCTGGAGCGGAAGCTCGCGCGTCTTCACTCTTTGATCCGAGAAGAATGCCTTCTTGCCTTTGGAACCGAACTCAGTCTCGTTCCATTGGTGAGAGCAGGCACAGGGCAGTAGGCCCCTGGTTGTGGCCCAGCTCCAGAGGGTTGATGACAGAAGCTCCGTATTTGCTGCACCCGTAAGGTACTGAGGCGTGATCCTGGAGTGGTCATACGGAAAGGCTCTTGGCTCAGCCGGGGCTCAAGTCAAAGGGCCACTTTGAGTTTCTCCCCCAGAAGTCACGTTCTGTCCCCAAGCTCATGATGCAGTCCCCATCGTGCGGCAGGTAAAGACACCCCACACTCATAAAGACAAAACCATGTCCTCCAGATGGAAGCAGAACTTTCCAGAAGAGGCCCTGGGGGACAGAAACCAAGCAGTGCCTGACGATGTCCGCCCCCCCCCCCCCAACACCCCCCCTCAATCTCCCCCGCTCCACCGTGTTTGTCACCACTTCGTGGTTCTGGGTACCGTACACCTGATGCTTTCAGACTCTTCTCTCCCTCTGCTCTCTGGCTCAGCAACACACTGTTCTTTTCAACTTTCCCCCTCAATAGGATCGGATCATCTGTATTAGAGAAAAAGAATAAGGCCTTCCCTGGCAGTCCTGTGGTTAGGGCTTCTTCCAATGCCGGGGTTCAATCCCTGATCAGGGAACTAAGATTCCCCACTGTGATGTGGCCAAAAAATCGGAACATAAACAACAGAAGCAATGTTGTAACAAATTCAGTAAAGACATACAAAAGCAAAACCGACAGCAACAAAACCCTCCCAAATTAACTGATAAAATAGAACAATACTTTCTGAACATAAAAAGTAACTGAACTTTGAAAGCACCAACTTTGAACTCTGTTGTCCTACCAGTTCTGCCAGCTCTTCTCTTGCCCAAGAACAAATGTTTATTTAACATTTATTACTAGAAACAGGCAAGGGCTTCCCAGATGGCGCTAGTGGTAAAGAACCTGCCTGCCAGGGCAGGAGACATAAAGAGATGCAGGTTCCACCCCTGGGTTTGACAGATTCTCTGAAGGAGGGCATGGAAACCCACTCCAGTATTCTTACCTGGAGAATTCCATGGACACAGGAGCCTGGTGGGCTATGGTCCATAGGGTCGCTGAGAGTCAGACACAACTGAAGCAAATTAGCATGCTCACAGGAATGGGTGAATTGCTTTAAATGGATTATCTCATTTGGTTTTCATACATTTTAGTGAGGCAGTTGTTAATAAGATTATCTCATAATTTTTATTATTTTGGTAAATGAAGTTACTGAGGCTTGGAGATGGGAGGAACTTACTAAAGTTTAAAAGGTGCATCACTGACGAAGCTGCAATTTGACCTTGCTTATGAAGAACTCCAGACTCCACTATGGCAGACAGCCTTGGATTTGCCCTTCAGTCAGTGCAGGATCCACCCATATAGCTCTCAGAGAGGTGTTTCATAAAGGTCTCTATGGGCTTCCCTGATGGTTCAGTTGGTAAAGAATCTCCCTGCAATGCAGGAGACCCCAGTTCAATTCCTGGGTCGGGAAGATCTGCTGGAGAAGGGATAGCTACCCATTCCAGTACTCTTGGGCTTCCCTTGTGGCTCAGCTGGTGAAGAATCTGCCTGCAATGTGGGAGACCTGGGTTTGATCCCTAGGTTGGGGCGATCCCCTGGGGAAGGGAAAGGCTACCCACTCCAATATTCTGGCCTAGAGAATCCCATGGACTGTATAGTCTGACTGAGCGACTTTCACTTCACTTCTCTTCATTCTTCATTACCCCATCTCCCCTTCATTTGGTGTACTGTAGACATTATAGGGTTTCCCTTGTAGCTCAGTCGGTAAAGAATTTGCCTGCAATGCAGGAGACCCAGCTTCAATCCCTGGGTTGGGAAGATCCCCTGGAGAAGGAAATGGCAACCCACTCCAGTATCCTTGCCTGGAAAATCTCATGGACAGAGGAACCTGGTGGGTTGCATTCCATGGGCTCGCAAAGAGTTGGGCACAACTGAGCGACTAACGTATAACTCTCTCTTGAAATAAAGTCCCCATAGTTTTTCAGCTGAGGTCTAGTCTGTGCCTAGGATAGTTGGTCTATTGTTTTTTCGTGATGAACATAAATTTTTGTGTGATTATTGTATACCTTTGTTAATGAAAGGCTACTCTGTGCAGTTGCATGTGTGCATGTGTGTGCATGCTCAGACATGTCTGACCCTGCAGCCTCTATGGACTACAGCCTGCCAGGCTCCTCTGTCCATGGGATTCTTCAGGCAAGAATACTGGAATGGGTTGCCATTTCCTCCTCCAGGGGCTCTCCCCAACCCAGCAATTGAACCTGTGTCCCCTGCTGAGCCACCTGGGACTCCCCTAGTCTGTGGATTTATTTCTGTTAATTCAGTGTTGTCCATCCTGCTTTATATCACAGATTTGTTTTTAAAGGTAAATTAAGGATTTTATATTTATCCTTATTAAATTTTATCTTATTTGTCTGAGCCTATTGTTTTGGCAAATTAAATCTTTTCAACATTTTTTCATCCAGCATATTAGTTTTATTCTCCAACTTCTTAGCTTCTATGTACCTTCATCCATAAAATACCAAAGAGATCAATCCAAGAACAAACTTTAAAGGACTTAAGGGTCCTCCTCAGTTGCCACTGATCTTTCAGATAATGCTGGATTTCTTTTTCTTCAACCACATAAGAGCATAGTTCAGTTCAGTCGTGTCTGACTCTTTGTGACCCCATGGACTGCAGCACACTAGGGCTCCCTGTTCATTGCCAACTCCCGGACTTTATTCAAACTCATGTCCATTGAGTCAGTGACGCCATCCAACCATCTCATCCTCAGTCATCCCCTACTCCTCCCGGCTTCAATCTTGCCCAGCATCAGGGTCTTTTCAAATGAGTCAGTTCTTTGCATCAGGTGGCCAAAGTATTGGAGTTTCAGCTTCAGCATCAGTCCTTCCAATGAACATTCAGGACTGATTTCCTTTAGGATGGACTGGTTGGATCTCCTTGCTGGCCAAGGGACTCTCAAGAGTCTTCCCCAACACCACAGTTCAAAGCATCAATTCTTTGGCTCTCAGCTTTCTTTATAGTCCAACTCTCACATCCATACATGACCACTGGAAAAACCATAGCTTTGACTAGATGGACCTTTGTTGGCAAAGTAATGTCTCTGCTTTTTAATATGCTGTCTAGGGGGCATCCCTGGTGGCTCAGACAGTAAAGTGTCTGCATGCAATGTGGGAGACCTGGGTTCAATCCCTGGGTTGGGAAGATCCCCTAGGGAAGGAAATGGCAACTCAATCCAGTACTCTTGCTGGGAAAATCCTATGGATGGAGGAGCCTGGTGTGCTACAGTCCATGGGGTCACAAAGAGTCGAATATGACTGAGCGACATCCCATTACATCAAGTTGGTCATAACTTTTCTTCCAAGGAGCAAGCGTCTTTTAATTTCATGGCTGCACTCACCATCTGCAGTGATTTTGGAGCCCCCCAAAATAAAGTCTGTCTCTGTTTCCATTGTTTCCCCATCTATTTGCCATGAAGTGATGGGATCAGATGCCATCATCTTCATTTTCTGAATGTTGAGCTTTAAGCCAACTTTTTCACTCTCCTCTTTCACTTTCATCAAGAGGCTTTTTAGCTCCTCTTCACTTTCTGCCATAAGGGTGGTGTCATCTGCATATCTGAGGTGATTGATATTTCTTGCGGCAATCTTGATTCCAGCTTGTGCTTCTTCCAGTCCAGTGTTTCTCATGATGTACTTTGCATATAAGTAAAATAAGCAGGGTGACAATATACAGCCTTGACGTACTCCTTTTCCTATTTGAAACCAGTCTGTTGTTCCATGTCCAGTTCTAACTGTTGCTTCCTGACCTACATACAGATTTCTCAAGAGGCAGGCAGGAGGTCTGATAGTCCCATCTCTTGAAGAATTTTCCACAGTTTGTTGTGGTCCACACAGGCAACGGCTTTGGCATAGTCAGTAAAGCAGAAGTAGATGTTTTCGTGGAACTCTCTTGCTTTTTCAATAATCCAGTGGATGTTGGCAATTTGATCTCTGGTTCCTCTTCCTTTTCTAAAACTAGCTTGAACATATGGAAGTTCATGGTTCACATACTGTTGAAGCCTAGCCTGGAGAATTTTCAGCATTACTTTGCTAGCATGTGAGATGGGTGCAATTGTGTGGTAGTTTGAGCATTCTTTGTCATTGCCTTTCTTTGGGATTGGAATGAAAACTGACCTTTTCCAGTCCTGTGGCCACTGCTGAGTTTTCCAAATTTGCTGGCATATTCAGTGCAGCACTTTCGCAGCATCATCTTTTAGGGTTTGAAATAGCTCAACAGGAACGCCATCACCTCCACTAGCTTTGTTCATAGTGATGCTTCCTAAGGCCCACTTGACTTCACATTCCAGGATGTCTGGCTCTAGGTGAGTGATCACACCATCATTGTTATCTTGGTCATGACGATCTTTTTTGTATAGTTCTTCTGTGTATTCTTGCCACCTCTTCTTAGTATCTTCTGCTTCTGTTAGGTCCATACCATTTCTGTCCTTTACTTTGCCCATCTTTGCATGAAATGTTCCCTTGGTATCTCTTATTTTCTTGAAGAGATCTCTAGTCTTTCCCATTCTATTGTTTTCCTCTATTTCTTGGCATTAATCATTGAGGAAGGCTTTCTAATCTCTCCTTGCTATTCTTTGGAACTCTGCATTCAAATGGGTGTATCTTTCGTTTTCTCCTTGCCTTTTGCTTCTCTTTTATTCACAGCTATTTGTAAGCCCTCCTCAGACACCCATTTTGCCTTTTTGCTTTTCTTTTTCTTGGAGATAGTCTTGATCCCTGCCTCCTGTGCAATGTCAGGAACCTCAGTCCATAGTTCTTCAGGCACTCTGTCTATCAGATCTAATCCCTTGAATCTATTTGTCACTTCCACTGTATAATTGTAAGGGATTTGATTTAGGTCATACCTGCATGGTTCCCTACTTTCTTCAATTTAAGTCTGAATTTGGCAATAAGGATTTCATGGTCTGTGCCATAGTCAGCTCCTGGTCTTATTTTTGCTGACTGTAGAGAACTTCTCCATCTTTGGCTGCAAAGAATATAATCAATCTGATTATATTGACCATCTGATGATGTCCATGTGTAGAGTCTTCTCTTGTGTTTATATTCTCTTGTAGCAATAAAAGTATATTTTAATGAAGATTTAAAAGACACTCAAGTATTCTGTTTTAACTGAAGATATAATGTTCTCAATTCACAAGCCTCGGGTAAACAAAAAAATGTAATTGTGCTTTTATTAAACATGTTCTGTATCTTGATCCATCACTGTACCTAAGAACAAAGTTCTTAATCTAGGTTCATCCAGGTAAAGTGAATCAGTACTGTGCCTAACTGGTTGTGTATTTCTTCTAGTAGGGTGTGAAGCCAGGTCACTGGTAATTGCAAAGATTGAAGCAAGGAGAAAATACTTTTTTTATGTGTGTGTGAGTTGTGTGTGTGTGTGTAATGAGTAGAACTGAACAGAAAGGAGAACACAGGAAATTATTTTTTTGGAGAATGAATAAGCACACATAGTAGAAAATATATTCATTTAAGTTGTCAGTATAAACTTAAGGAGATATGAGTCTACTTGAATGTGTATTTGATGGAGCATTTGTTGAGCTGCTTGGGCGCAGGGGGAAGCAGATGCATAGTGGGGCTTAAGTAAGGTTTTGGCTTTGCAAGGCTGGTGAAGTTAGGGAGAGAAGAGTGAGGGGGTTATGTTTCTAATTACGATCTATGGAATGTACGCTAAATAAGAAGGGGCACAAACCCAAGGGGAATCTGATAGAAAGAAAGGTCAAGTAGGTGCTTGGGTAGGTCTGATAGTTTCTAGAATGGATACTCAGGGTAGGAGAGCTGGAAGGGAAAGATGTGATTGTCAAGGGGAGAACATTTTAAAGACTCCAGAAGAGATGCTGAGATGGGAAGAAGTAAACACATCATTGGAAGCAAAGAACTCAAGGATTTGAGAGACTAAAATGTTGAAATCAGTTGTCTGTGTGGAAGTTGAAGTTGTTAAGAATGATGATAGGAGCAAGAAGGAGCACAGTTGGTAAAACCATCAAAGGATGAGAAAGAATGGGAAGGGGGTCCAGAGATGACAACAAAGAGGAGCTGGGAGAGGTCAAGTCCGAAGGTGTGGGTGTCAGATGACAAGGTGTTAATCATCTGGAGCATTGGAAACAACCACACAATCCGGACACCAACATCAGAGAGATCGAATGTTCAGCTGGCTTCCTGTGCTTTTCCTTTTCTGTTTGGCTATTGTGGCATAGTGTGGGAAGGGCTCCAAGTATAGAGTTAAAAAGAGGGAAAAGAAACCCTTTTTACTTTCTGAAAAACCCTCAGTGTTAATTATGTTACAATATGCGTAATGCACCCTGACTGGCAATGGCAGACATTTGAACAAAGGAAACAAGATGCTCTAGGGCTGGTAGCAAATGGTGAATTCAACAGTTTCTGATGTTTGAAGAAGGAGTTTCACTCCAGGCAGGTTAAACATAGAGGTTTTGCCTGGAGACCATTCAAAAAAAAAAAAAAAATCCTAAGCTACCAAGAGAAATAGAGCTGTAACTGGACTCATTTAGCAAAAATGAAACTTAGATAAAATGAAAGTTCTCTGTGAAATTATTGTGAGTTATTTTTTATAATGCAGCTGAACAATATCCCTAAAGCATTTTAGTGTGATTTTTTCCATTTCTTATAATGATGATAAATTCAGTTTGATTTCTGATTATGCTACCTGGAATTTACAGCAAGCACACAAGATATGTGTAAGATAAAGCTATATTTTATACTGCAGTTTAAATAGGTTTTGCCATCAATTAACTACAAATGGGAGAAATTAAATAATATAATGTAGAATTCATTAAACCCAAAGAAAAAGGTGAAATATGTAATCCAGGAGTACACATATATTCATCTCTTCTGTCACCTACAAAAATACTAAACTTTCTTTTTTATCACATATTTAAGTTCTAGCTATCTACAAAACCAACCCACCCCCACCTCCTTCATAAAACCTTCTAGACTTTCCCCGGAGAAGGCAATGGCACCCCACTCCGGTACTCTTGCCTGGAAAATCCCATGGATGGAGGAGCCTGGTAGGCTGCAGTCCATGGGGTCGCTAAGAGTCGGAGACGACTGAGCGACTTCACTTTTACTTTTCACTTTCATGCATTGGAGAAGGAAATGGCAACCCACTCCAGTGTTCTTGCCTGGAGCATCCCAGGGACGGGGGAGCCTGGTGGGCTTCCGTCTATGGGGTCCCACAGAGTCGGACACTACTGAAGCGACTTAGCAGCAGCAGACTTTCCCCAGGTTGCAAGATCTCCTTCTCTTCCGAAGTCCTGTAGTATTTTCATTCAACAAAGTATGATTGATCATAATTTATGTATCAAGTACTATACCAGAATTGGGGCAATAGGAAAAGAATATATCTAATCATAGGGGAGAAGTAATAAAAAACAGCAATTAAAATGACTGGTTCTTGGGACTTCCCTGGTGGTTCAGTGGTTAAGACTCTGTGCTTCAAATGCAGGGGCAAGGGTTCAATCCCTGGTTGGTAAACTAAGATCCCACATGCTGTGCAGAGTGGCCAAAAGATTAAAAAAAAAAAAAAAAGACTAGTTCTTACTTGTCAGGCTTTATTATAAATACTTAACATGTACTGACTCTTTGATTTCTCACCACAACATTATGAGGTAGTTACTATTGAGAAATCTGTATGCAGGTCAGGAAGCAACAGTTAGAACTGGACATGGAACAACAGACTGGTTCCAAATAGGAAAAGGAGTACGTCAAGGCTGTATATTGTCACCCTGCTTATTTTACTTATATGTAGAGTACATTATGAGAAACACTGGACTGGAAGAAGCACAAGCTGGAATCAAGATTGCCGCAAGAAATATCAATCACCTCAGATATGCAGATGACACCATCCTTATGGCAGAAAGTGAAGAGGAGCTAAAAAGCGTCTTGATGAAAGTGAAAGAGGAGAGCAAAAACATTGGCTTAAAACTCAACATTCAGAAAACGCAGATGATGGCATCTGATCCCATCACTTCATGGCAAATAGATGGGGAAACAATGGAAACAGTGTCAGACTTTATTTTTGGGGGCTCCAAAATCACTGCAGATGGTGACTGCAGCCATGAAATTAAAAGACACTTGCTCCTTGGAAGAAAAGTTATGACCAACCTAGATAGCATATTCAAAAGCAGAGACATTACTTTGTCGACTAAGGACCGTCTAGTCAAGGCTATGGTTTTTCCTGTGATCATGTATGGATGTGAGAGTTGGACTGTGAAGAAGGCTGAGCGCTAAAGAATTGATGCTTTTGAACTGTGGTGTTGGAGAAGACTCTTGAGAGTCCCTTGGACTGCAAGGAGATCCAACCAGTCCATTCTAAAGGAGATCAGCCCTGGGATTTCTTTGGAAGGAATGATGCTGAAGCTGAAGCTCCAGTACTTTGGCCACCTCATGCGAAGAGTTGACTCATTGGAAAAGACTCTGATGCTGGGAGGGATTGGGGGCAGGAGGAGAAGGGGATGGCCAAGGATGAGATGGCTGGATGGCATCACGGACTCGATGGACGTCTGAGTGAACTCCGGGAGATGGTGATGGACAGGGAGGCCTGGCGTGCTGTGGTTCATGGGGTTGCAAAGAGTCGAACACAACTGAGCGACTGAACTGAACTGAACTGAACTATTTTTATTCCCATTTTAGAGATGAGTAAATAAAGGTACACACAGGTTACGTTACTTGCTAAAGGACACAGAGCTAGTGGGTGGTAGACTCAGAATCAGGAGTTCTCCCTGATTCTAAAGCTCTTAACTACCTGAGTCACTCAACTGCTTTGTCCCTCAATATCCTCATATCAGGAAAGAAGAAAAGCATAATACTCTACATTTGCCCTGCCTGTTTTATTGAGTTGTTGTGTGAGGTCAAGTAAGGTAATAGGTTTGGAAATTCTACTTCCAAAATTATATCTACTGTAGAAGTGCTAAGTATTACTTATTATGATGACATTAGTGAATTGTTTGACATGACTAACCCACTCATCTCTCAAAACGACACTCCGGAGCAGCTTTTAAGATCACATCCTTCTTATGATGGGGAAACTAAGATATAGAAAATTCCCATCTGTTCAGAAGTCCAACCCAGGGAGTCTGGCTCCAAAGGCTGTGCTCTTAACCTCCAAATTCTGCTGCCTCGTTGCTAAACTTTGTGCTGTGAACAGTACATAGAGCCGGGCTGGGCCAGGTGTCCTTGGCAGTAGAGGTGGGCAGTTGCTGAATTAGGACAAGACCTCTGGGAGAATGCTACTCCTTTCTCTGGCTTGTATTCAGTCTGAGCCTGAGGCCATACAAATAAGCTCTGTCCCCCCAACCCACCACCATGTGTGTATCAACCCATACTCCTAGCAAAATGACTGGATGGCAGAGCACTGCCACCAAGCCTACCATGTTCTTCGCAATGTTCAGATCCTGAATGAAGCTCACATCCTACCTTTCCCAGGGGAAATGCTCAGGGTACCTGGTTCCTGTAATTCCTGATTGCGTCTGCATGAACATTTCCCAGGATCAAAACCCACTGCCTCCAGAAAGAAGTCTTTCCATTTTTACTTAGCTCTGCTTTGTAAAGAGTCCTTCTTTAAATAGAACTGGGAATGGCTTAAACTGAACTATGAATTGAACATTTTTTGGACTGGCTCAAGATCTGCCCTACTTCTCAAAACAAAATTTGACTTAGTGTCTATATCCCTGGTGCAGAAAGACTTGCTCCGGCCAAAATTCTCACTGTCTTGTTACCCACTGTGAGAATGGGATTGGGGGTTTAGGTGGCGTGGGCAGGAGTTACCTACTGATATGGCAGCAGGCCCCTCCCTTTACAGCACACTCTACTTCTGTATGGGGTTTTCAAGTGACTCCATGGTAACGAATCTGCCTGCCAAGCAGGAGACGTGGGTTCGATCCCTAGGTTGGGAATATCCCCTGGAGATGGAAATGGCAACCCACTCCAGTATTCTTGCCTGGGAAATTCCATAGGTGAAGGAGCCTGGCGGGCTACAGTCCATGGGGCTGCAGAAGTGTCCGGCATAGACTTAGTGACTAAACAACAGCGACAACCACTCTCGTATGGGAGAATGCAAATCACGTTAGAAAATTTAATCATCCGAATCTAACTTTGTCTATCCATCATCTCTCCAAATCATTTGCTAACAAGATTCCTTTTCATTTGTTTTTTTGTTTGTTTGTTTTCTGGTCAATGCATCCTCTCTGACCAGGGATTGAACCCTGCCCCCTGTATTGGAAGCTCAGAGTCTTAACCACCAGACCACCAGCGAAGTCCCAAGACTCCTTTTTTGTTTCTTTGTTACTTAAATTAATGTATTTATTTTAATTGGAAGATAATTACTTTACAGTATTGTGGTGGTTTCTTTTTAAAAAGCAAATATCTGTTAACCCACTGTAAAGCTAAAAATAAAGTAAAAGAAACCAATTCTGACTAATGGAAATCACCACTGTCCATCAGGACTGGCATTTAAAGCCTTTCTGATATCAAATGGCATTTTTCACTATAAAAAGTGAAATAATTTCTAAGCAACCAACTTCTTCATAAAGGCAGTTTGAAAATACATTTTGGGAAATATTGGCCAGAGGATGTTTAACTGAAATTATAATCAAGTGCTAATCTCACAGACATTTCTTTAGATCCTCGTCTCAAAGAAAAATATGATTAATACTTCTTGCCAGTAGATTCAATGATTGTCTTCTTTTTTTAGTTTGCACAGGGTCAAAAACATTGCAGAGAGCACACCATGCAAATTCTGAATCACTGAAATGTAACATCATTTGGACATTCAAGAAAAGACAATATTCTGTTGATGTAAAGTATAATTTTTACATGACAATACATTTAACCACTTTCAGAATCTATGAAAACTGAGAGATCTTGGAAATCATCTAGTTCAGCTTATTTCATAATTGCAAAAAACCTGGGGCCCAGAAAAAGAGATTCAGTTCATAATCATTCAGCTAATGAGCAAGAGAGAGCAAGAATACAAGACCCAATTCCATATCTCAGTTTGGTGCCAACCAAAATCTGAGCATGAGGAATATACTTTATTAGTCAAATAAAGGTGAGCAATTAATGCTCAATATTTCAGCAGATACAATGGGGAGAATACTTTGACTCTACCCTCTGGATCTTTCCAAAGTTGTTATCTTGAGACTTGTACAATATATGAGAGGCTTCTTCAGATTTCACAAAGTAGCTATAGACTAGCACAAGCAAGGAGATCCCAACAGTAATGGCAAAAGTACCGTTCTTGTATGAACCAGAGTTTATCTTTTATGAAGGTATTCATAGAGGCCACTCAAAAGATTTACAAAGCCCACTAAGTCTCTGTTTCATATGAATATTAAAGAAAGGACTCTATATAAATTTCTTTGGGGAGGAGATTGAGTGAAAATTTCCATATGCTACTAGAGTTGTTACTAGTTCAACAAGAATACTAGATACATACTGTAAAAATTTATTGCCTGTAAAATTTTTCTGTAAGATCTGAAATAAAGCTTTGTATCACATCTTATTGGGTTTCCCTGGTGCCTCAGATGGTAAAGAATCTGCCTGCAATGCAGGTAGACATAGGTTTGATCTCTGGGTCAAGAAGATCCCCTGGAGAAGGGAATGGCAACCCACTTCAGTATTTTTGCCTGGAGAATTCCATGAACAGAGGAGTCTGGCGGGCTACAGTCCATAGCGTCACAAAGAACCACATTTTATTACATAGCATTTTATTACACAACTTTCCTACTTTACTTTGATACAAGCAAAAAGAATATAAAAATTTCTCTTATTTATTCAAAATATTGGGTTTGCCAACAAGTTCCTTTGGGCTTTTCCAGAGGGTGGAACTTTCTGGCCAGCCCAATATATTAAATTATTATTTCCTTGAATCATCATTGGCACTAAAAATTCTTTTCATACTGCTATTTGATAGGGAGTAAATAAAGAGAAACCAATTTCAACAAATGGAAATCATTACTATCTGTCAAGTTGTTGGGAGTCTTTCCAAGCATCTGGTGGTGTTTTCCACTAGGAAAAGTGAAGTATCTAAACCACCAACCTGTTCATAAAGGCAGTGTAGAAGGAGTTCATATCTGAATCAATTGATCAAAATAGAGGTCTCCTCAACTTAGGTATACATAAAGGAATCAGAGTGAATTTTGTGTTTACGAGAGAGTGAAAATAATTCCAAATAGAAATTTTCAAAGGTGAAATAATTACCGTAGATACTTAAGAACTTTCATCACAGATCCACGAAGTTAGGGTTACATTGGAAGTAATTCCTCTGCATGCTGATGTAACGTTTTTACTGAAAAGTACTTTTCTTCTCAAGAAATTTAAGAATTAAATGTCCTCTTCTCACACACAGTCATATGTACCTTAACTCAAATGAACGTGGTTAGATATGAGCAGAGTAAGAGGAGACAGGAAAGAGGCTGATGAACGATGTGCTGAGGAGGGAACATTTATTCAGTGCCTCCTTGGAGTTTGGTTCCAATAGCTCTAGAGGCCAGGACTCCAGGTGTGATTAAAGGAGGGAAAGGTCTGCAGACTGAGTCCGCACATGAGCAGTTTTCTCTTCTCTGAATATTATCACCAACCATGCTCTTTGAAGTCCCTTCATGTCCCTTCAGCAGATCTGAGATCAAGTCTTTCTTTGCTGATACAGTGATGTCTATGGATGGACACACGGTGTTGTGTCCCTCTGGCCCTTTCTATTCCTGAGGACCCCTTCCCCATGTGACTGGTCCTTTGCTCCAAGCTTCTTCGTGGTGCCAGAGAACCTGAGGAATTAGAGTGACAGTATCCTCCTGTCCTTTTCTTCCCAGGCACTAATCTAGTAAAATAAAGCCCCTTTCTGCTTACTAAACAATTTACTTGATGTAATCTTAACATAGGGGCTTCCCTCGTGGCTCAGTGGTCAAGAACTTGCCTGCTAATGCAGGAGACATGGGTTTAATCCCTGGGTTGGGAAAATCCCCTGGAGAAGGAAATGGCAACCCACTCCAGAATTCTTGCCTGGAAAATCCCATGGACAGAGGAGCCTGGTGGGCTGCTGTCCTTGGGACTATAGTCACAAAGAGTTGGCCACAGCGACTAAGCCACCACCACCACCATCAAGCCTCCTGCATTTGGGAGTAACCAGCTGAGAAACAAACCCCAGTTTCCATATTTCTGCATCCCTGTTCCCGAGGACACCCCAGACTTTCCCAGGAAGTTTCTCACTACACTCAGCCAGCACCCAGCTGGGGAGCAAGAGCCGGGCTTCCTTTCTTGCTGGCACTCCTCACACCTGTGTGGGGCAGGCAGGGCTTGGCAGTGGGATAAATCCCACAGGGACACCACAGTCCCCCGTAAGGCTGATGATGGCCACTCTCCTGCCTCTCCTCGGACCTCTTAGAGGAGACCTGCCTAGGGTGAGGAGGGGGGCCAAAAGTAGATGGTGGTTAGTTGCAATAGGGTCTGGGATGAGAGATGGATGTCTAGCTTTTCTTGTGGGCTCTCTTTAGAATGTGTCTTCTTCTTTGTCTATGGATCTGGTTTAATAGTCACAGGCATGTCCCACTAAGCATCAGATCACATTTACGTTTGGAACTAAGTTGATTGGCACTAAGGGGACAGAGAAGTAGAGCATTGATTTAATCATTCATGCCTTCTTTTATCTGAGTATTTATCTGGAGTAACTATTGTCCCTGGCACTCTTCAGGCACTAGAGAGATGGGTTTGTCAGCTCCTCCAGGAGTTAGTAGTTAGATGGCAGAGTAATTACCAAATGGAATATTATGTCACATTATGGATCATGTGGGATTCTCTCAGGGAGTTTGGGAGAGGCCACTAACCCAGGCTAGAGGCTGGGGAGGGTCAAGGGATGCGCAGGAATACCAGGTAAAGGGGAGTGGGGACAGGTATTGCAGCAGCGAGCGCATGAGCCAGCACCCAGAGGTCCCATAGGGTGCAGACTGGCCCAGTGCGGAGTGTGAACAGCAGTGGCTGGTTCTACCTGGCACGTAAATGGGGTGAAGCCTGGGGCCTTGAATGTTTCTTAAAGAATCTGAACTTTATGTGGAGGGCAAAAAGAAAGCCATAAAGGATTTGAGGCCAGGAATAGCACAATTGCATTTGTGTTCTAGGAAGTAGACTAGCAGCGCTATGGGTGATAAATTCTGCAGGGTCCAGGCTACTGGCAGGCAAGTCAGTTGCAGTGACTCTGAAAACAAAGGAGACTGTCCTGAACTAAAAATTTCCACATCCGTGAGGCCTGAGATCTCTTCATCAAGTGACAGACTGGTCTGGAGACAGGCTGGAACCTGAGAATGAAGCTGTGGCTGTGTGTGCACTCAGTCTTGTCCCACTCTTTTCAACGCCATGGACTGTAGCCCACCCGGCTCTTCTGTCAATGGAATTCTCTAGGCAAGAATACTAGAGTGGGTTGCCATTTCCTCCTCCAGGAGGTCTTCTCAACCCAGGGGTTGCACCCACATCTCTGGCATCTCCTGCATTGGTGGGCGGGTGCGTTACCACTTAGCGCCACCTGGGAAGGGCTATTTGTGTACAAATCACAAATCCATACAACTTGGAAATGACACTTGCATAAACTCACACATCTATTTATTTGGTATTTTCTCTACGTGGTTCTCAGAAATCTCAGAGACACCCGACTGAGATGTTTCATATCAGGTAAATGGAAACGTGATTTCAAAGCTGTGATTTTAGGTTTATAAAAGCAACCACGGTCAGTGCTGTGGAACACACAGTGGAGGTCAGGCTTGGGAGTTTTAGCCTCACTGCTGAGCCACAAGATTAGCTATTAATCCTGTTCCACCCAGTCCTCCAATCAAGGGAGAAGGCTGCTCTCTGAAATGATAGGCTTCTGAAGCCGGCTGTATCTACATTTACCGGAATTTGCCTGGGTTCTGGATCCTGTCCCTCAAGGCCACTAGGTGACACTGTGGAACATAGTCGTTGCATTCTGCTGTTTTCTCAGGCTGGAAAATGAATGCAAATGCTGAAGCTGAAGCTCCAATACTGTGGTCACCTGATGGGAAGAGCTGACTCATTGGAAAAGATCCTGATGCTGGGGGAAATTGAGGGCAGGAGGAGAAAGGGGCGACAGAGGACAAGATGGTTAGATAGCATCACCCACTCAATGGATATGAATTTGAACAAACTCCGGGAGAGAGTGGAGGACAGAGGAGCCTGGTGGGCTGCAGTCCATGGAGTTGGAAAGAGTTGGCAACAACCCCTCTTCCCCAAAGTTTTAGAAAAGCCACTTGCTTGTCAACCATTCTCCCAATTCAGTTATTTCCTGCTAGGTAGGACAGCTGTGCTTAAAAACAGAAAAGTCATTAGAAATGTTTGCTATGTAAAAGATGAATTTCTGTGTCTTAGAGTACAGCAGCCATCTCCAAATTATCTGGTTCGGTAAAAATGGATGCTTGTGTAGGAAGTTTCGTCGACTGGAGTGATTCCTGCAGTAGTAATCTTCACCCCCTCTGGCACCAATAAAAGAACTGTTTTTGCTGTTTACACTGGCTCCTGGCTTTGCTGGTGGATTTGCTGCCCTGGGGTTTGTTTTTTCCCGAGCCTTCTGATAGCAAGGGATTGCTGTTTTTTCCCACCACAGTATCAGTGCCCCGTGTACTTAATAGTCTTCTCCCCTTTGTCATTTTTTTGACTTCTTGTCCTGCTATCTTGAGTAGCTGTATATCTACCTACTTCTTTATCTATTCATTTATGCATGCTCTAAAGATTTGTGGTTGCATGGTTGTTCTCAAGGAAAAGACATTGTGTAGCTGGAAACAGACATTTCTGTGCCTTCTCCCCTAAGGGACACACAACTGATTACATCTTTTTACAGTTTTTCTAATTGTCTCATCTTTCTGGACTTGATGAAGTAACCATACACTTCTCTTTTCTGTTGTTGTTTTTGCTTGAGTGTGTGTGTTTTGTTGTTGTTGTTGATTTGTTTTAGTTTGCCTCAATGACTTCAGCAGATTGAATTTCTTTTTCTCATCATTGAAGCTCAAATTTTACTTTTACTGTAAATGTACATGCTTGCCTTGATTTAGCATCAAATCAACTTGGTACTCCTAGGCTATTTCCCCTCCAGTTTCTCCTTTAGAAAAGATTGTATTCATTGCTTTGCCAAATTGAACAATTACAAGTTTCTGATTTAAAGATCAGTAGAACAACGAAAAAGTGAATCCCTATCCGGCTCCAGCTGAGCTGTAAAGAATGAATACTGTTTTGGTCACTTGAAGATTGATGCCTGACTCCAGTGGCTGCAGAGGATGTCACATGGGCCACATGTGGGTCTGTCAGCAGTTGTCTGTGGCCCATGGAGTTGGCAAGGAACCATCAGTGGCCAGACTCAGAGTATCTTTCTTCAAGTCAGTAACAATTACAGCAGCCTCCGTCAGAGCTGACCTCACCCCCGACACCCCACCGAGGAAATCTATAGAAGATTGGTTCACTTCCCATTAGTTCTCTGGGATTTCTCTTTTCCCTCAGGGCTCTAGCCCCCAAGACATCTCCATGCTTTGAACACCGACTTTTCTGTTTTGCTTAAAAGATGTGAAAACTTCGTGACAAAATGTTCAAAACGGATCTCTGGAGATAGTCAAAATGTAAGCAAGTTTTAGAAAGCTCTTCTAGTAGTGGTTTGGAAGATGGCTTTTGGAACAGCAGATCTCTGAAAGCTCTGAAAGGATTCAAAGCATAAAAGTGTTGCCTCATTATATCATTCCTATTTTTTATCATTTTTTTTTATTTTTAGCAAAGCTGCACAAGGATATGTGATTCCACATGGTTTGTAATGAAAATAGCTTCTATTGGGTTATTCTTTTTTTAAAAAGTGATTTATTTTATTGAAATATAGTTGATTTATGATGTTTCAGGCATACAGAAAGCGATCAATTATATATATATGTGTGTGTTCTTTTTCATATTCTTTTCCATTATAGTTTATTGCATGACATTGAATATAGTTCCCTGAGCTATATAAGAAGTCTTTGTTGTTTATCTATTATATATATAGTATGTATCTGCTAATCCCAAACTCCTAATTTATCCCTCGCACCCCTTCCCTTTGGTAACCATAAATTTGTTCTCTATGTCTGTGAATCTATTTCTGTTTTGTAAATACGTTCACTTGTATCATTTAAAAATGCTGGTGTCATTCTTGATGCTTTTCTCTCTCCCACACGCCGCAACCAAATGATTAGGAGATACTGTTGGTACTACCTTCAATATAGATTTAGAGACTCACCACTTCTCAGTCCTTCTATGACCACTTTACTACCATTGTGGTCTAAGCCACCCATCATTTTTCCTCAATTACTGCGGTAGCTCCTCACGGGTCTCTACGCTTCTTCCCTTACTACTAGCACCCTTGCCCCCAACCCCTACCACCCATAGCCTGTTCTCAACCCAGCTGTCAGAGTGACGCTTTAAAATTAGAAATCAGAGTATGTCGGTCCCTACTTAAAATCTTGCAGTAGCTCCTATCTCACTTGGAATGAAAACCTGAATTCTTACAGTGGCTTACAAGCTCCACACTATCAGAACATTTCTGACTTCATCTCTTACCTCTTTCCCCTTGCTCCCTGCCTTCCAGCCATACACTCTCCCTATTGTTCCTCAAACACTCCAGGAATAACCCACCTCAGGGTCTTTTCTCCAGCCGACCCCTCCTGGCAGGCTCCTTCAGAAAGCTACATGATCAACTCCTTCACCTTTCTGTCTTTGCCCAAATGTCTCCCCCTCAGCTAGCCTGACCACTGTATTTAAAATGACGTCAGGTCCTCTTCATACTTGACTCCTTTTGTTTTATTTTTCCGTTAGCACGTTTTCCCTTTCCTGTATCACCTTCTAAAATACTACAACGTATTTTATGTCTTTATTGTCTGTCTTCCTCTGCTTTCTAGGTATAATTGTTTTGTTCACTGATGTATAACAGTTGAGTAATTGGTCAACAGAGATATGGGGCTTCCCTGGTTGTTCAGTTGGTAAAGATCCACCTGCAATGCAGGAGACCTGGATTTGATCCCTGGGTTGGGAAGGTCCCCTGAAGAAGAGAGGGCTGCCCACTCCAGTGTTCTTTCCTGGAGAATCCCATGGACAGATTAGCCTGGTGGGCTACAGTCTGCAGTATGGTAATAGAGATATGCTGCAGAATTAGTAAATTCATAGGATATATTCTCTCTGAAAGAGTCAAGATTTAATGAATATCTGCAGTGTAGCCAAAGATTTATGCACATTATCTCATTTAACCTTATCTACACCACATGAATATTTGGCAAACATTCAAGGCAAATTTTCTAAAGCTTCATAATTAATTAATTGTGGAAGGTGGAATTTGAATATTGGCAACTGAACCCTCACATTTTCCCCACTGTATCATGTTCACTCCACCCCTTAAACCATTCAAGCCCAGATCCCTCCTCTTAATCACCACTGTATCTGTAAGTGCCCAATCCAAGATGGTAGCCACTAGACATGTGTGGTAATTGATCTCTTGGAATGTAGTTAGTCCAAATCAAGACGTGCTGTAAGTATAAAATGCACAAGATTTCAGACAGTATGAAAAAGAATTAAAATATCCTGATGAGAATTTAAAAGTATTTATTATATATTAAAATGATAATATAGAGATATTGAGTTAAAGTATGTTGTCGAAATTAATTTTACCTCTTTTTAATGTGACCTCTAGAAATTTTTAAACTATGTTTCAATATAAACATAGTTTATATTACTTAGATTTGATAGTGCTGATCAAGAAGGTCATTGGTCCCTGGTTCTGTAATCACAAGAATTCATATTTTCATCTTTCTTTGGTTAAAGGCAGCAAAGTCTCCATAATAAGATTTATATATATCTCAAATTAGTCAAGCCTAAATCTAAACAGGACAGGATGGAAGATTTGAAAGGTTTTAAAAGGTCAGCCTACTCCAAAACATCTCCCCAGACAATCTTCATGGATTTCCTATCATTAGCCTCATTCCTCTGGAATAAAATTTCCAAGAGCTGTCATGAAAATGTCATTATGGCCAAAGAGCATAGATATGTTTGTTAAATTACCTCCAAAAGGGCTTTTAGGTGCATGGCTTGATCTGGGAAGAAATGAAAATATTGTAGCCTCAGGCACTGCCAGGGAATATAAAACAGATACCTGGAAAATTTCAATAATATAATAAACAAAATAGACCACTTGTTGGTGTCATTTTAGAAGAAGAGGCAGCCATGACATGGAACAATGTTTGTGGTCAGCTCTGTGTTGGGAATTAGTGACTATTACCTCTGAGTCACTTACATAATCCGAAAGTCCATACTTGGTGCTGTAGAGATAGAGCTATAGGTGATGTATGCCCCCAATACTTCAGTTCCTAAATTTGTTTAAATTGGATGTTTTAAAGGTTGTTCAAATATTTTTATTTTTATCAGGAAGATTTGGAATGGCAAATTTGTATATCATTAACATATGTGCTTTTCATGTGACTCCAATCTATTGTCATTCTCTAAATGAGCATCAAATATATGAAGATGGGAGGCAGAGGGGGAAAATGCAGAAATATAAAGCAGGACCTTGTATGTGAAATCTGGTTTATAATTGTAATTGAATTGTAATTTTGCTATTGGGAAGTCAGAGAACAAAGTTGTTTACTGATAAACTAAAAAAAGACAAAACACCCAAGCTGTTTATCACTTAATAAGAGAATCTAAAAGTTTCTTAAGGAGTTGAGTTAAAGAATCACAAAATAAAATCCAGTCAATATTCAAGCCTCCAGAAACACTGGAGGCATATGATATGATTCCATGTATATGTAATATTTAGAAGAGATAAATTCATAGAAACAGAAGATACTTGGAGGTTACTGGGGGCAGGAAGAGAAGGAAATGGGAAAAAAACTGCTTAATGGGTACAGAGTTTTACCTTGAATGGTAGAAAAGTTTTAGAACTAGATAAAGGTGGTTGTACAGCATTGTGAATTTTCTAGATGCCACTCAGTTAATCATTCTAAAAAGATTAATTTTATGTGAATTCACATAATTTTATGTGAATTAAAATCATATGAAAACTTCAGTTGATAAAATTACAATACAACTAGTTTCCAATGAAACAAACAAAAAAATACTATAGGAAATTTTGAGCACAAATATGTTTCAAAAAAAAATCAAAGGAATTTTTATATATTTGAGTAAGGTATTAATTTTCTGGAACCTAGAGGCTAAATTCAAAAGTCTCCCTGAAAGAATCACACTTAACAAATTGTTGATGCTGCATATCTTGTGAGAAAGAACATGTAGAAGTTGTTTTGTTTTTTTTTTGCGTAGAATGGAACATATCTAATTTATAGGGATTTTAAATGACAAGCCTTTTCCGAATTCCAGAAAGCTTTTAAAATTTGCATTCTTATAAGTAAACCAGTCTCTCTTAGACACAACCTTAAGACAAAAAAAGAAGAAGAAACATTGTGAGGGGAGAACAGACATGCTACGGGAGATTCTCATGCGGGTCCCTATGGAGGAATTTCCTTTCAGGACACACGGGGCACGGCTACTGAATGGCACAGGCCTGAGGAACCACGTCTTTGGAGGACTGGGCAGGCTGTTTCCTGGCATTCCTGATGGGCGTGAGCAGCTGCTGACTTTGTGGTCATCTCTATGTCACTCTGAATTTTCTTGAACCGTTCTGGTTTCATATAATTATTTTCCTCAATGTGATTCAATGAATGTAAAATTAAATGTTACTTAAATTAAGTCTTTTCTTTAAAGAAATGAAATAAAATGTTATTAAAACACATGTGAAACTCATCCTAAAAGTCAGTCATTAAAAAAATGCTTAATGTGTGTGATATGTATATAAATAACATTTATTACTGAAGGGATCTTTGATTACCTGTTACTTTGCACCTTACATTCAGATATCAGGAAGAAATTTTTTAAAAATGAAACTTTTATTTTAGAACAGCTTTAGATTTTCAGAATGACTGCAAATATAATACAGAGAGTTTCCATATATATAACACCCAGTTTCCCTTATTAATAACATCTTATGTTAGTGTGCTACATTTGTTACAACTAATGAACCAATATTAAAACACTATTATTAACTAAAGCCCATAGTTTATTAAAATCTACTCCGTTTCTCCCTAATGTTGTTTTCTGTTGTAGGATCCTATCCATGATTTCATGCTACATTTATCATGTGATTTTTTTTTCTTTTATTTTTATAAAAAAGTTTCTTTTTGGCTGCACCACTTGGCACGTGGGATCCTAGTTCCCTGACCAGGGATCGAACCCACACCCTCTGCTTTGGAGACTTGGAGTCTTAACCACTGGACTGCCAGGGAAGTCCCTTTCATGAGATCATGCTTATGACATTTTCTCATACCTTCTTGTTCAGGCTGACCTTGACAGTTTTGAGAATTAACCAATCTCATATTTTGTCCACATATTTTGGGATTTTTCTGATATTCTTCTCATGACTAAAAATGTGTTTGTGGGAGGAAAACCAGAGAAGTAAAGTGCCATTCTCATCACATTGTGTGCATGGTACATACCATCAGTATAACCTGTTCTTGATGTTGACCTTGATCACCAGATTGAGGTAGTATAGCATCTGTCAGGATTCTCCACTAACCATAATTAATTATTATTTTTCCCCTTCCATACTGTACTCTTTGGAAGAAAGTCACTGTGTGAAGCCCAAACTTAAGGTTAGTGAGTTATGTTTGATTCCCTTGAAAATAAGAATGTGCACGTAAATTAGTTAGAATTTTTCTGTTTAGGAGATTTGTCTATCCTCCTTACTCATTTACTTAATCAGTTTTATTATTGTAGAGTCATGTATATTTATTTTGCACTACTATATCTGTTTTGTTGCTCAATTGTTCCCTTTTCAGTTATTGGAAAACTCTTTCACTTGGCTGCTAGGTCCTTTTTATATACTTCTATCATTGCATTTTTAAAAAATTTTGAAACTTTCTTAATTTTTGGCACTAACTACAAAATGCTCTAGGCTCAACTAGCAAATTTCTGGCCCAGTTCCAGAATCAATCACGTCTACAAGGAGCTCTGGTTTCTTTTATTGGATAATTTTATTAGAAACCAAGATCAGGGTGGTAGGTGTGCTAGTTGCCACTGGAGTATTTGCCATTACTTCTGGGCCCTCTCAGCTGACAGGGCAAGGAGATACATGTGTATATACCAACTTGTGTATATTCACACATGTTTATTATTAATCTATATGTAATCAGCTATACCTGTAATAAGTTACACATGAATTCATACTGGCACCTCCATTTCTAGTCCACTCCCACAGTCCTCCTATTCACCTGTCACTTCCCACTCCACAAGTGAGAATCCTGGCCCTCACTATTTCGCATCCATTTACTTAATTGTTCTGTTTCAGTATGGTGGTTTTAGAACTGATAACCCATACCCCATGGGAAAGACATTATCAGCTAGAGTACAGTGCTTATGTATAATTCCTTTTGCCTTGAGTCTTAATAACTATTCATATCCAGTTATTTAATTGGCATCTTATTCCTCCACTTTCTTCAGTGAAGTTGTTTCATACATTCATAATGCATTTAGATTCTTCTGTCACATTCTGCGTTTCATCCAGGGATCCCAGATCTCCTAAATGACTTTTTAAAAATATGCATATATTAAGGTTTTCTCTTTGGTCTCTAAAGTTCTCTGGGTTTTAACAAATGCTTAATGTCTTATCAGTTCAGTTCAGTTGATCAGTTGTGTCCAACTCTTTGTGACCCCATGAACTGCAGCATGCCAGGCCTCCATGTCCATCACCAACTCCTGGAGTTTACCCAAACTCACGTCCATTGAGTTGGTGATGCCATCTAACCCATCTCATCCTCTGTCGACCCCTTCTCCTCCTGCCTTCAATCTTTCTGAACATCAGGGTCTTTTCAAATGAGTCAACTCGTCGAATCAGGTGGCCAAAATATTGGGAGTTTCAGCTTCAACATCAGTCCTTCCAATGAACACCCAGGACTGATCTCCTTTAGGATGGGCTGGTTGGATCTCCTTGCAGTCCAAGGGACTCTCAAGAGTCTTCTCCAGCACCACAGTTCAGAAACATCAATTCTTCTGCACTCAGCTTTGTAGTCCAACTCTCACATCCACACATGACTACAGGAAAAACCATAGCTTTGACCAGACAGACCTTTGTTGGCAAAGTAAGGTCTCTGCTTTTTAATATGCTATCTAGGTTGGTCATAACTTTCCTTCCAAGAAGTAAGCAACTTTTAATTTCATGGCTGCAATCACCATCTGCAGTGATTTTGGAGCCCAGAAAAATAAAGTCAAGCACTGTTTCCACTATTTCCCCATCTATTTGCCATGAAGTGATGGGAGTGGATGCCATGATCTTAGTTTTCTGAATGTTGAGTTTAAGCCAACTTTTTCACTCCCCTCTTTCACTTTCATCAAGAGGCTCTTTGGTTCTTCTTCACTTTCTGCCATAAGGGTGGTGTGATCTGCATATCTGAGGTTATCGAGCATAGTGTCTTATGTTCACCATTAAAGTATCATACAGGATAGTTTCACTACCACCCAACCCCAAGATTTCCTAACCTTTATCTAGTCAACCTTCTACCCCTTCTCCAGTGCCTGGCAACCACTGACCTGATTACCACATCTATAGATCTACCTTTTCCACAGTGTCATCTAACTGGAATCATACATTATGTAGCTTTTGTAGATTGGGTGGTTTAACTTTTTAAATGTAACATATATAAATATATATGCATATATTTGATATAATATATATGTAATATATATAATATAAATGTATATAAATGTTACCCACGTCCAATATAAGAGAAACCCAAGTAAAATGGTAGGTGTTGTGAGAGGGCATCAAAGGGCAGACACACTGAAACCATAATCACAGAAAACTAGCCAGTCTGATCAATGGATCACATCCTTGTCTAACTTAATGAAACTAAGCCATGTCGGGTGGGGCCACCCAAGACGGACAGGTCATGGTGGAGAGGCCTGACAAAATGTGGTCCATTGGAGAAGGGAATGGCAAACCACTTCAGTATTCTCGCCTTGAGAACCCCATGAACAGCTTGAGAAGGCAAGATGGTAAGATACTGAAAGGGGAACTCCCAGAGTTGGTAGGTGCCCAATATGCTACTGGAGATCAGTGGAGAAATAACTCCAGAAAGAATGAAGGGATGGAGCCAAAGCAAAACCAATGCCCAGTTGTGGATGCGACTGGTGATAGAAGCAAGGTCTGATACTATGAAGAGCAATATTGCATAGGAACTGGGAATGTCAGGTCCATGAATCAAGGCAAATTGGAAGTGGTCAAACAGGACATGGCAAGAGTGAACATCGACATTCTAGGAATCAGTGAACTAAAATGGACTGGAAAAGGTGAATTTAACTGAGATGACCATTATATCTACTACTGTGGGCAGGAATCCCTTAGAAGAAATGGAGTAGCCATCATGGTCAACAAAAGAGCCTGAAATGCAGTACTTGGATGCAATCTCAAAAATGACAGAATGATCTCTGTTCATCTCCAAGGCAAACCATTCAATATCACAGTAATCCAAGCCTATGCCCTGACCAGTAACGCTGAAGAAGCTGAAGTTGAACAGTTCTATGAAGATCTACAAGACCTTTTAGGACTAACACCCCAAAAAAGATGTCCTTTTCATTATAGGGAACAGGAATGCAAAAGTAGGAAGTCAAGAAACACCTGGAGTAACAGGCAAATTTGGCATTGGAATGCGGAATGAAGCAGGGCAAAGGCTAATAGAGTTTAGCCAACAGAATGCACTGGATATAGCAAACACCCTCTTCCAACAACACAAGAGAAGACTCTATACATGGACATCACCAGATGGTCAACATTGAAATCAGATTGATTATATTCTTTGCAGCCAAAGATGGAGAAGCTCTATTCAGTCAGCAAAAACAAGACCGGAGCTGACTGTGGCTCAGATCATGAACTCCTTATTGCCAAATTCAGACTTAAATTGAACAAAGTGGGGAAAACTACTAGGCCATTCAGGTATGACCTAAATCAAATCCCTTATGCTTATCCAGTGGAAGTGAGAAATAGATTTAAGGGACTAGATCTGATAGAGTGCCTGATGAACTATGGATGGAGGTTCATGACATTGTACAGGAGACAGGGATCAAGACCATCCCCATGGAAAAGAAATGCAAAAAAGCAAAATGGCTGTCTGGGGAGGCCTTACAAATAGCTGTGAAAAGAAGAGAAGCGAAAAGCAAAGGAGAAAAGGAAAGATATAAGCATCTGAATGCAGAGTTTCAAAGAATAGCAAGGAGAGATAAGAAAGCCTTCCTCAGCGATCAATGCAAAGAAATAGAGAAAGAGAACAGAATGGGAAAGACTAGAGATCTCTTCAAGAAAATTAGAGATACCAAGGGAACATTTCATGCAAAGATGGGCTCGATAAAGGAAAGAAATGGTATGGACCTAACAGAAGCAAAAGATATTAAGAAGAGGTGGCAAGAATACACAGAAGAACTGTACAAAAAAGATCTTCATGAGCCAGATAATCACGATGGTATAATCACTCACCTAGAGCCAGACATTCTGGAATGTGAAGTCAAATGGGCCTTAGAAAGCATCACTACGAACAAAGCTAGTGGAGGTGATGGAATTCCAGTGGACCTGTTTCAAATCCTGAAAGATGACGCTGTGAAAGTGGTGCTCTCAATATGTCAGCAAATTTGGAAAACTCACCAGTGGCCACAGGACTGGAAAAGGTCAGATTTCATTCCAATCCCAAAGAAAGGCAATGCCAAAGAATGCTCAGACTACCGCACAATTGCACTCATCTTACACGATGGTAAATAATGCTCAAAATTCTCCAAGCCAGATTCAGCAATATGTGAACCATGATCTTCCTGATGTTCAAGCTGGTTTTAGAAAAGGCAGAGGAACCAGAGATCGAATTGCCAACATCCGCTGGATCATGGAAAAAGCAAGAGAGTTCCAGAAAAACATCTATTTCTGCTTTATTGACTATGCCAAAGCCTTGACTGTGTGGATCACAATAAACTGTGGAAAATTCTGAAAGAGATGGGAATACCAGACCACCTGATCTGCCTTTGAGAAACCTATATGCAGGTCAGGAAGCAGCAGTTAGAACTGGACATGGAACAACAGACTGGTTCCAAATAGGAAAAGGAGTATGTCAAGGCTGTATATTGTCACCCTGTTTATTTAACTTACATGCAGAGTAGTACATCATGAGAAACACTGGACTGGAAGAAGCACAAGCTGGAATCAAGATTGCCGGGAGAAATATCAATCACCTCAGATATGCAGATGACATCACCCTTTTGGCAGAAAGTGAAGAGAAACTAAAAGCTTCTTGATGAAAGTGAAAGAGGAGAGCGAAAAATTTGGCTTAAAGCTCAACATTCAGAAAACTAAGATCATGGCATCCAATACCATCAGTTCAGTTCAGTTCAGTTCAGTTCAGTCGCTCAGTCGTGTCTGACTCTTTGCGACTCCATGAGACGCAGCACGCCAGGCCTCCCTGTCCATCACCAACTTGCGGAATTCACTCAGACTCACGTCCATCAAGTCAGTGATGCCATCCAGCCATCTCATCCTCTGTCGTCCCCTTCTCCTCCTGCCCCCAATCCCTCCCAGCATCAGAGTCTTTCGCAATGAGTCAACTCTTCACATGAGGTGGCCAAAGTATTGGAGTTTCAGCTTTAGCATCATTCCTTCCAAAGAAATCCCAGGGCCGATCTCCTTCAGAATGGACTGGTTGGATCTCCTTGCAGTCCAAGGGACTCTCAAGAGTCTTCTCCAACACCACAGTTCAAAAGCATCAATTCTTTGGCACTCAGCCTTCTTCACAGTCCAGCTCTCACATCCACACATGATCCCAGGAAAAACCATAGCCTTGACTAGACAGACCTTAGTTGGCAAAGTAATGTCTCTGCTTTTGAATATACTATCTAGGTTGGTCATAACTTTTCTTCCAAGGAGTAAGCATCTTTTAATTTCATGGTTGCACTCACCATCTGCAGTGATTTTGGAGCCCCCCAAAATAAAGTCTGACACTGTTTCCACTATTTCCCCATCTATTTGCCATGAAGTGATGGGACCGGATGCCATGATCTTCGTTTTCTGAATGTTGAGCTTTAGGCCAACTTTTTCACTCTCCACTTTCCCTTTCATCAAGAAGCTTTTTAGTTCCTCTTCACTTTCTGCCGTAAGGGTGGTGTCATCTGCATATCTGAGGTTATCGATATTTCTCCTGGCAATCTTGATTCCAGCTTGTGTTTCTTCCAATCTAGCGTTTCTCATGATGTACTCTGCACATAAGTTAAATAAGCAGGGTGACAATATACAGCCTTGATGTACTCTTTTTTCCTATTTGGAACCTGCCTGTTGTTTCATGTCCAGTCTAACTGCTGCTTCCTGACCTGCATACAGATTTCTCAAGAGGCAGATCAGGTGGTCTGGTATTCCCATCTCTTTCAGAATTTTCCACAGTTTATTGTGATCCACAAAGTCAAAGGCTTTGGCATAGTCAATAAAGCAGAAGTAGATGTTTTTCTGGAACTCTCTTGCTTTTTCCATGATCCAGCAGATGTTGGCAATTTGATCTCTGGTTCCTCTGCCTTTTCTAAAACCAGCTTGAACATCAGGAAGTTCACGGTTCACGTATTGCTGAAGCCTGTCTTGGAGAATTTTGAGCATGACTTTACTAGCGTGTGAGATGAGTGCAATTGTGCGGTAGTTTGAGCATTCTTTGGCATTGCCTTTCTTTGGAATTGGAATGAAAACTGACCTTTTCCAGTCCTGTGGCCACTGCTGAGTTTTCCAAATTTGCTGGCATATTGAGTGCAGCACTTCCAATCCCATCACTTCGTGGCAAATAGATGGGGAAACAGTGGAAACAGTGGCTGACTTTATTTTTCTGGGCTCCAAAATCACTGCAGATGGTGATTGCAGCCATGAAATTAAAAGACGCTTACTCCTTGGAAGGAAAGTTATGACCAACCTAGATAGCATATTGAAAATCAGAGATATTATACTTTGCCAACAGAGGTCCATTCAGTCAAGGTAATGGTTTTTCCAATGGTCATGTATGGATGTGAGAGTTAGACTCTGATGAAAGCTGAGGCCAAAGAATTGATGCTTTTGAACTGTGGTGTTGGAGAAGACTCTTGAGAGTCCCTTGGACTGCAAGGAGATCCAACCTGTCCATCCTAAAGGAGATCAGTCCTGGCTCTTCATTGGTCGGACTGATGCTGGAGCTGAAACTCCAATATTTTGGCCACCTGATGCGAAGAGGTTGGACTGCAAGGAGATCCAACCAGTCCATCCTAAAGGAGATCAGTCCTGAATATTCATTGGAAGGACTGATGTTGAAGCTGAAACTCCAATACTTTGGCCACCTGATGCAAAGAGACCCTGATGTTGGGAAAGACTGAAGGCAGGAAGGGAAGGGGACAACAGAAGAACAGATGGGTGGATGGCATCACCGACTCAATGGACATGAGTTTGAGTAGAAGGGAGTTGGTGACGGACAAGGCGTGGTGCAGTCCGTGGGGTTGCAAAGAGTCAGAGACAACTGAGTGACTGAACTGAACTGAACTGAAGACAGTCATGGTACTCTCATTAGTCTTTTCTAAAAACTTAGTACCTCAGCCTCCTTCTTCAGCTGAGCAATGTGAGGGAACGTTTTCCCAGGAGCTTCCAGGGATGGGGTGGGATCTTCTCCTAAAGAAGAAGAGAGAACCTTAGAAAGTAGAAAACTTTGTGTTCCTTCCTTCCTTCCTTTGTGGGGATTTTGGTCTAAGGCTATGATGTCTGTAGCTGCAGAAATAATTTTGTGAGTCTAAGAAGGTAAGCAAAGGACACAGAGTCAGAGTATGTAGGTGGGAGGGGAGAAGGCTGGAAGGGGCTCTAGACCACGAGGGAATGCTGGATCCCTCTGCCTCCCAATAGGTCCTGTGGTTTATGTTGGTGCTTCTGGTAATGAGTGGTGAATGATGTTAATACCTGTAGGCTCCCCTGTGTTCACTGAGAAAAATCCATGGATCTTGTGCTTTGATGTGGCAGCACTGTCAACTTGGAGCATCTAAACACTCTTGGTTTGTGTGTTTACTTTATCACAAGCTGGCACTGGTCTACAGATCATGTTTTGAATTGCACCCATTAGTTAGCCTTTGGGCTTCCCTCATAGCTCAGTTGGTAAAGAATCTGCCTGCAATGCAGGAGACCTGGGTTCGATCCCTGGGTTGGGAAGATCCCCTGGAGAAGGAAATGGCAACCCACTCCAGTAGTCTTGCCTAGAGAATCCCATGGACAGAGGATCCTGGCAGGCTATAGTCAATGGGGTTGCAAGAGTCCAAGAGTCAGACACGACTTAGCCATAGCGGCTAAACCAATTAGCCTTTGCTTAAGGATGATACAGGGATTTTAAAGAAATGTTTGTGTTTTATATCTAATTCTTTTAGCACACTCCCCCTCTGTCACATGATTCTGAAAAGAGCCCAGCCCAGTGGCAGTGGATATATATATATATGTGCTAAGTCACTCAGTTGCATCTGACTCTTTGCAACCCCATGGACTGTAGCCACCAGGCTCCTCTGTCCACGGGATTCTCCAGGCAAGAATACTGGAGTGAGTTGCCATGCCCTACTCCAGGGGATCTTCCCGACCCAGGAATTGAAACCCCATCTCTTATGTTTCCTGCATTGGCAGGAGGGTTCTTTACCTGGAACACCACTTGGGCAGAGGGTCTTCCAATCTGAATCACGTTTATCTCCAAAACTGAAGCCAGTCTGACTGAGCTTGGCTGCTTTTCTCAGCAGGATCCTCAGTTACTCTGATAAGCCTGCTGCTGCTGCTGAGTCGCTTCAGTAGTGTCCAACTCTGTGCGACCCCACAGACGGCAGCCCACCAGGCTCCCCCATCCCTGGGATTCTCCAGGCAAGAACACTGGAGTGGGTTGCCATTTCCTTCTCCAATGCATGAAAGTGAAAAGTGAAAGTGAAGTTGCTCAGTCGTGTCTGACTCTTAGCGACCCCATGGACTGCAGCCTACCAGGCTCCTCCATCCATGGTATTTTCCAGGCAAGAGGACTGGAGTGGGGTGCCTTTGCCTTCTCTGCTGATAAGCCTAGACATGCCCAAATCTCAGGAGTGGACATGACCTGGCCTCACAGTGGTTTTACGCATACACATACACCCCTCTTCAGACAACTTTTCATCTTTTTCTTTCTCTGACAATGCCTGTGAGCTCATTTGAAACAGATTTCCTGTAAATCATGTATCTGAGGGGGGAGATTACGGAGAGGAGAATTCATCCTGTAAGTTGAATTCTTCTGGCAATAGACCTGGTTAGGGGCTCCCTAGTAATAGTACTCAGTACACATCCTTGGCAATTGAGAAGTCTTTCTGGATTCTGGAAAGCTAGTTATCTGGAAAAAATGCATCACTTCCATGAGAATGAAGAAATACAAAGGGTGGAGCAGGGAAAATTGTTAACACTGCAAGTGTCCATCTAGTTCACCATGTCAGAGAAACAGTTCGCTATAACATATGACAACTCTCTGAAGGAAAATCACAGAAAGAATCCTATGGGGAGAGTTGCTTGTACTCTCTGCTTGAAGTGGAATGATGTTGGTTTCAACTCGGACAGAGGGAGATCACTCCACACAGAAAGGCCTTGCATTTCTTAGTGCTGGCCGTTAAATAAGACTTTAACATGTTCTTCGTTTTCTCAATTAGGGTTTTTTTTTAACGTATTTATTTTTGGCTTGCTGGGTCTTTGGTGCTGCTCGGGCTTTTCTTTAGTGGGGACTACTCTCTAGTTGTGGTGCACGGGCTTCTGATTGTGGTGGCTTCTCTTTTGCGGAGCATGGGCTCTAGGGAGCTCAGTCTCAGTAGCTGTGGCTCCAGGCTCTTGAAGGCTGGTTCAATGGTTGTGGTTCGCAGGCTTATTTGCTCCGAGGCACATGGAATCTACCTGGAGCAGGGCTCAAGCCTGTATCTCCTCCATCAGCAGGCGGATTCTTTACCACTGAGTCACCAGGGAGGCCCTCAATTAGTATTTCTTAACTGCCATACTGGGGTGAATAGTGTCTCCACCTCCCAAATTCATGTCCACCCAGAATCTGTGAACCTGACCTTAAGTGGAAATAGTCTTTGCAGATGCAGTCAAGATGAGGTGTCCTTCTAGGAAGAGGGATATTGGGATACACTGGGAGAAAATCCTGGTGAAGACAGAGACAAAGACTTGGAGAACTGCATCTACAGGCCAGGATTGCTGGCAGGCACCGGAAACTATGAGAGGCAAGGAAGGAGCTTTCCTTAGAGCCTCCAGAGAGAGCATGGCCTGCTCATACCTTGGCTTTGGACTTCTCACCTCCAGAACTGTGAGGGAGACAAGTTTCTGTTTTTATAGAATACCCTTTGTATGGCGCTTGGTTATGGCAGCCCTGAGACACCGATACGTAACTTGATCGGTACATGTTGTTGCTGTTTAGTTGCTCAGTCGTGTCCGACTCTTTGCGCTCCCATGGACTATAGCCCACCAGGCTCCTCTGTCCTTGGGATTCTCTAGGCAAGAATACTGGAGAGGGTAGCCATTCCTTTCTCCAGGGGATCTTCCCGACACAGAGATTGAACCCAGGTCTCCTGCATTGGCAGGCAGATTCTTTACCATCGAGCCACCAGGAAAGCCCAATAGGTATGCAGTACAGAGCTAGAAGCACAATACTTTTGTGGGACTTTAGGTCATGTCTCCAGAACACCAACATACACAGATGAAAAGGGAAATGAAATCATCCCGTGTTTTGTTTAAAAATCAGCAAAAATAGGGACTACCGCAATAACAGGAAAGGACAGTCTTGCCAGGTATCTGATGTTTTCACGTTTTCTTGAGATCCAGATGAAATGGTTCAGGATGTGCACTGAGTCTCTCATGACATCTAACTCTATCCCCCTGGCCCCATAGCTTCTTGTTTTCCTATAACCTGAAAGAGTGTTTCTGAAACTTCTTTGGTTGATGAAAATTACCTGGGCTGCCAGTGAATTCCAGTTTCCAGGAAACTTGGATATTTAACTAGCACTCAGTAAGTATCAATAGCAATTTTAATCAATGGATTTAAGTCTCCCAGACCTATGTAACCAGAGATTATCCAGAGAACATGAAACATGTTTTGATGCATTTGACTTAATTATTGAGCTCCTCTTGTGTCCAGGAAACATCTACTGAGCATGTCCCTGCTGTCAAGCCCACCTAGAGTTGGGAAGCACAGGGAGATGGGGTGGAGAAAACCACACTTGAATCTTGATTATGCCCCTTGCTGCTTGCAAGGTGATTGTTTGCTTAGGCAAGTTATTTAATCCCGTTGCATGTCCGCTTCTTTGTCTGTGAAACTGTGGTAATGTGGGACATTATATAAGTGCAAAGTATTGTAACGAGAAAATTGAATGTGTGCACAGATATTGGCAAGAACAAGCCTTCCAGCACTAAAGGGAGAACTAGAAATATCAGAGATGTAAAACTAGGAAGACAGAGTATTCTCCATGAATGAAGAATAAAATTGAGTAAGCTGCTCCCTGAATGCCCTTTGTTCTGAAATAGGAAAGGCCCAAGGATGATTTCTTTATAAGGAGCAATGCTTGTCAGAGAGACAAATGAAAGGCAAGTCCTCTGACTCGACTGTGACAATAACTGAACATTCCTTAGGAGAAAATCAACTTCTCTCATTACTAAAAGAGAAATAGTATAAAGTTTTTTTTTAAATTTTAATGTGGAAACTATGAGTTTTAAAAATAGGCCCTACTTGCAGAAATAATATAGTATAGAAGAACAAGGATCAAAACAACACAGAAAGGGAAAAACCAGATGAATCACTTGCAGTCAGATCCATTTTTCTCTTCCAGACCGAGAAATAAAACCCAAGGAAAAGGGCCAGAATGTCTCTGTTTTGTCATCAAATGATGAACACTGCAGGAAAACTCTAATTATATAACTTTAACCATAACCACAGTACGGGAAAAAAAAAAACTTAACCGTTTAAAAAATAACCATAATTGTACATCTATTTCTTTCTGTCCCTAAGGGAAACATTAGCCGGGGTTCAGAGCCTCATGCTCTGGGATATTGATGGAATTCAGTTTCAGTTCTGATTCATGTGATCCTTGGCTTCCCTGACACAAGAAATCAATTGACTGCCCCCCCAACCTCCATGTAATTGACATTTGTCTTTTTTTGTTGTTGTTTATCTGGCATTTAAACTTAAAAATTTTTTAAAGTTTTTTATTTTATTTCTGGCTGTGCTGGGACTTCGTTGCTGTGCAGGTTTTTCTCTAATTGCAGTGAGTGGGGACTGGAGTTGCCGTGTGCAGGCTTCTCATTGTGGTGGCTTCTCTCCTCGTGAAGCGCGGGCTCTAGGGTGAGCAAACTTCAGTAGTTGCAGCACGCAGGCTCAGTAGTTATGGTTCCTGGGCTCTGGAGCGCAGGCTCAGTAGTTGCGCGCACACTTAGTTGCGCCAAAGCATGTGGGATCTTCTGGGACCACGGATCGAACCCACGTCTCCTGCACTGGCAGGCAGATTCTTTACCACTGAACTACCTTAAACGCCTATATTTGAAAATTTCCTACCTTGTAAGTCTGTGTGGGAAGCAAATACAGCCTACTCCTATGAAAGCTGACAATTCCAGCTATGGATTTTCTTTTCCCTTGTATTGATACTTTGAGCATGGGAGTGTAAAGAATACTGGTTTACCCATCAGAAGCATCAGCCTTAGATCTTGAATCAAAGGCCATACAGAGAGGGAGGAACCCTAGGGAATCCTTTCTGGGGGCAGGAAACAGCAGCAGTCATAACAGCAGTGCGTTTCCATTGTCACTGGAGGCAGGGGTACAGCTATAGCATCTTGTATCCATTGCCAGTGGTGACAGTGGTGGGCAAGAGTGGAGTCCCTAATGATCTGTCTTTTCTTAATGGAAAACTGGAGAAGCAGGAAGTGTAATGTTGATCACTCCTCATATTCATTTCTATTGGTTTTCTAAGCCTGGGTCTTTTGTTGGTTGAAAGCTGTTCAATAGTCTCTTCGTAATATCATTTTTCTGTATTCTTCTGGAATCCACTCGAGATAGAAACTTGACAGATAAAGAAATGGTTGTAGGCAGTAAATAGGCTGTAAAGACAATCAGACAATTTGAGATTATCTGACCTGGTGGGGACTGACAGCAGAGAAAATACAGCTATATTTGGGGATGGGAATCTGACTGCCATGGCACTCAGTGGCCAAAAAACTAATTAATATATCACTGGTATGTATTTAAAATGAGGTGTCCACTAAAGTTCAGTTCAGTTGCTCAGTCATGTCAGACTCTTTGGATCCCATGAATTGCAGCACGCCAGGCATCACTGTCCATCACCATGCCCCAGAGTTCACTCAAACTCATGTCCATCGAGTCGGTGATGTCATCCAGCCATCTCATCCTCTGTTGTCCCCTTCTCCTCCTGCTCCCAATCCCTCTCAGCATCAGAGCCTTTTCCAAAGAGTCAACTCTTCAAATGAGGTAGCCAAAGTACTGGAGTCTCAGCTTTAACATCATTGCTTCCAAAGAACACCCAGGGCTGATCTCCTTTAGAATGGACTGGTTGGATCTCCTTGCAGTCCAAGGGACTCTCAAGAGTCTTCTCCAACACCACACTTCAAAAGCATCAATTCTTCGGTGCTCAGCTTTCTTCACAGTCCAACTTTCACATCCATACATGACCACTGGAGAAACAATAGCCTTGACTAGACGGACCTTTGTAGGCAATGTAATGTCTCTGCTTCTCAGTATGATATGTAGGTTGGTCATAGCTTTTCTTCCAAGAAGTAAGCGTCTTTTAATTTCATGGCTGCACTCACCATCTGCAGTGATTTTGGAGCCCAAAAAAATAAAGTCTGACACTGTCTCCACTGTTTCCCCATCTATTTCTTATGAAGATGCCATGATCTTCGTTTTCTGAATGTTGAGCTTTAAGCCAACTTTTTCACTCTCCTCTTTCACTTTCATCAAGAGATTGTTTAGTTCTTCTTCACTTTCTGCCATAAGGGTGGTGTCATCTGCATATCTGAGGTGATTGATATTTCTCCCAGCAATCTTGACTTCAGCTTGTGTTTCTTCCAGCCCAGCATTTCTCATGATGTACTCTGCATAGAAGTTAAATAAGCAGGATGACAATATACAGCCCTGACATACTCCTTTTCCTATTTGGAAGCAGTCTGCTGTTCCATGTCCAGTTCTAACTGTTGCTTCCTGACCTACATATAGGTTTCTCAGAAGGCAGGTCAGGTGGTCTGGTATTCCCATCTCTTGTTGAAGAATTTTCCACAGTTTCTTGTGATCCACCCAGTCAAAGGCTTTGGCATAGTCAACAAAGCAGAAATAGATGATTTTCTGGAACTCTCTTGTTTTTTCCATGATCCAGCAGATGTTGACAATTTGACCTCTGGTTTCTCTGCCTTTTCTAAAACCAGCTTGAACATCAGGAAGTTCACGGTTCACGTATTGCTGAAGCCTGTCTTGGAGAATTTTGAGCATGACTTTACTAGCGTGTGAGATGAGTGCAATTGTGCGGTAGTTTGAGCATTCTTTGGCATTGCCTTTCTTTGGGATTGGAATGAAATCTGACCTTTTTGAGTCCTGTGGCCACTGCTGAGTTTTCCAAATTTGCTGGCATATTGAGTGCAGCACTTTCACAGCATCATCTTTCAGGATTTGAAATAGCTCCGCTGGAATTCCATCACCTCTACTAGCTTTGTTCATAGTGGTGCTTCCTAAGGCCCATTTGACTTCACATTCCAGGATGTCTGGCTCTAGGTGAGTGATCACACCATCGTGATTATCTGGGTCATGAAACTCTTTCTTCTGTGTATTCTTGCCACCTCTTCTTAATATCTTCTGCTTCTGTTAGGCCTCTGCCATTTCTGTCCTTTATCAAGCCCATCTTTGCATGAAATGTTCCCTTGGTATCTCTAATTTTCTTGAAGAGATCTCTAGTCTTTCCCATTCTGTTGTTTTCCTCTATTTCTTTGCATGGATCGCTGAGGAAGGCTTTCTTATCTCTTCTTGCTATTCTTTGGAACTCTGCATTCAGATGCTTATATCTTTCCTTTTCTCCTTTGCTTTTCACTTCTCTTCTTTTCACCGCTATTTGTAAGGCCTCCCCAGACAGCCATTTTGCTTTTTTGCATTTCTTTTCCATGGGGATGGTCTTGATCCCTGTCTCCTGTACAATGTCACAAACCTCCTTCCATGGTTCATCGGGCACTCTATCTATCAGATTTAGTCCCTTTAATCTATTTCTCTCTTCCACTGTATAATCATAAGGGATTTGATTTAGGTCATACCTGAATGGTCTAGTGGTTTTCCCTACTTTTTCCAATTTAAGTCTGAATTTGGCAATAAGGAGCTCATGATCTGAGCCACAGTCAGCTCCTCGTCTTGTTTTTGCTGACTGAATAGAGCTTCTCCATCTTTGGCTGCAAAGAATATAATCAATCTGATTTCAATGTTGACTGTCTGGTGATGTCCATGTGTAGAGTCTTCTCTTGTATTGTTGGAAGAGGGTGTTTACTATGACCAGTGCGTTCTCTTGGCAAAACTCTTTTAGCTTTTGCCCTGCTTCATTCCGTATTCCAATGCCAAATTTGCCTGTTACTCCAGGTGTTTCTTGACTTCCTACTTTTGTATTCCAGTCTCCTATAATGAAAAGGACATTTTTGGGGGTGTTAGTTCTAAAAGGTCTTGTAGGTCTTCATAGAACCATTCAACTTCAGCTTCTTCAGCGTTATTGGTTGGGGCATAGGCTTGGATTACTGTGATATTGAATGGTTTGCCTTGGAGACAAACAGAGATCATTCTGTCATTTTTGAGACTGCATCCAAGTACTGCATTTCAGACTCTTTTGTTGACCATGATGGCTACTCCATTTCTTCTAAGGGATTCCTGCCCACCATAGTAGATATAATGGTCATCTGAGTTAAATTCACCCATTCCAGTCCATTTTAGTTCACTGATTCCTAGAATGTCGATGTTCACTCTTGCCATGTCCTGTTTGACCACTTCCAATTTGCCTTGATTCATGGACCTGACATTCCTGGTTCCTATGCAATATTGCTCTTCATAGTATCAGACCTTGCTTCTATCACCAGTCACATCCACAGCTGGGCATTGGTTTTGCTTTGGCTCCATCCCTTCATTCTTTCTGGAGTTATTTCTCCACTGATCTCCAGTAGCATATGGGTACCTACCAACTCTGGGAGTTCCCCTTTCAGTATCTTATCATCTTGCCTTTTCAAGCTGTTCATGGGGTTCTCAAGGCGAGAATACTGAAGTGGTTTTCCATTCCCTTCTCCAGTGGACCACATTTTGTCACACCTCTCCACCATGACCTGCCCGTCTTGAGTGGCCTGACACAGAGTGGCTTAGTTTCATTGAGTTAGACAAAGCTGTGGTCCTAGTGTGATTAGATTGACTAGTTTTCTGTGATTATGGTTTCAGTGTGTCTGCCCCCTGATGCCCTTTGCAACACCCACCGTCTTACTTGGGTTTTTCTTACCTTGGATGTGGGGTATCTCTTCATGGCTGCCCCTCCTGACCTTGAACGTGGAGTAGCTCCTCTAGGCCCTCCTGTGCCTGCGCAGCCACGGCAGGGGGCAAATATTATAGAAGCTCTCAGTGTTTGATCCAGTCCTGGGCCAGTTGATCCATGGATCATGGTTTGACTTCAAAGTTCTATTCAGCCACTCATCTGAAGAAAGAGAATGGTAGACTTATTTCTAAATGTTTATATATCTTTGACTTAAAAATGGTGACTTTCTATGACCATGCTTAAAAAAAAAGGCAAAAAAAAACCACCCCAATTCTTAAGGCCATGACCATTAAATAAATAAGTAAAACCTATACAGTTTTATCTCAGCTGCAAAATTACAAAGCTGTTAATTTATTGGCTTTGTCAGGTCACTTATGTAGGAGCTCAAGAATCGAGTGAGAAATACTGAGGATCCATGACCTGGAACAAAAAATAACAGAGGAATCATGAGACTTGGATTACCTCAACCTCTGCTGATCCTTATCAGCCAAGAATCCAGTTTCCCAATCTGTTAGCCATATCTACCTTTTCTGAAGAGTAATGATATGCTGAAAGGCAAAAATCAGTGTATATCATGCTCTCTGACCTGCATGACGTACACTGATTTTTGCCTGCATGCCAATGGCTGGAGGTTCACAGCAGCATAGCAAGGAGGATCTATGACCCAGGAGGAGAAGTCTTACACATCTATACAGCACGCAAAAGCATGAGGAACGTGTCATAAATGTACTTGGAGATGTCTGACCTAGAACGTGATTTCGATTTGATTCAATATACCAGTCAGTCTTGGTGGTCTGGAGGTCTCTGGAACCAGTGCGGTGAAGCAGCACACAAACCGAAAAACGGATTTGTACACGTCAAAATCTGCTGCCTGGAGACCTGACTTGAACCACCATGATAGTCCTAGCTCTTCACCCAATTCTCAGACCTAAATCATTTCAAAGGCCCAGAATAGCTTGAGTCCACAGAACACCAGGTGCCACTGAGGAAGAAACCCTGTAATAACACCACACATAGTTAAAGTGACTCTCACCCTAGAATCTCAAAAACGGAAGCTGTACTCCCTCAGCAATTCTCTCCTCTCTATAACCAGTTGACTGAAGAGAAAGGAAAATTTAACCTTAACTGTAAAAGACCCTGCCTGATATGTGAACTCTTATGAGCTGGCTTCTATAGAATCACAGGCCGAACCAGGGTGAGTCTGAAACATAGGAAAAAGTGAAATTCCTCCCAATGTATGTTTTAAGTATTTTGCCTGGAAGGAGAGAGTACTTCTGGCCCTACAGTCAATCACTCATTATTTTTAATGATTCTTTGGGGAAATCAGAACGTGGAACAAGATTTAGAACCCTGATGACAAGCATGCTTGCAGGGAGAATTATGAAGTTCATATTTTGAAAAGGACCAGAATGTAAGAATTTGTTCCACATGAATATTCTTCCCCAAAGCACTCAAGTGCTAATCAGCCAAAAAGTCTGGCTTTGTGAATGTACATTTCCTAATCTTTCTAATACTCTTAGTGGGTTCCTGAATAGAGAGAACATGACACCAGTGATGGAGGCTTTTACCTGGACTAAACAGCCTTATTTTCCTTGACTATAAATATATTTCCACCAGGGAACATAAAAAATAGCTCCTTTGAATTGAAACTTGAGGATGCCCCCTGATCATTTCAGGTTCTTCTTGCCATTTAACAAATGGGAACAAAAAAGACATGGGGATAATGGTGTAGACTAATTCTGATTGTCAAGAGAAAAAATACTCTTAATACTTGATACGCTTAATGGTAGAGAGGAATTTGGGCAGAACTCCAGTTAATCTACCACTTCCTGTTCTACCAAGTCAAGCAGTAAGAATTAATGGATTTTTGACAACCCAGTCTAGGTAGAATACTCATGGTTCAGATTCCTTACCTAATGAAGTCACCATACATAATAAATGCATTCTGCATTTGTCAGAATGTGTATATTTCTTTAATGACTTTTCTTTTTTTTATTTTTTTATTTTTATTTTTTTTAAATTTTAAAATCTTTAATTCTTACATGCGTTCCCAAACATGAACCCCCCTCCCACCTCCCTCCCCATAACATCTCTCTGGGTCATCCCCATGAATGACTTTTCTATTTTACCAATTCCACTTGTGTTTAGTGTAGCTGTTCAGATTCTTTATTATGTATGGTGACTTCATTAGGTAAGGAATCTGAACCACGAGTATTGCACCTAGACTGGGTTGTCAAAAATCCATTAATTCTTACTGCTTGACTTGGTAGAACAGGAAGTGGTAGATTGCAGAAGGCAATGGCACCCCACTCCAGTACTCTCGGCTGGAAAATCCCATGGACGGAGGAGCCTGGTGGGCTGCAGTCCATGGGGTCGCTAAGACTCAGACACGCCTGAGCGACTTCACTTTCACTTTTCACTTTTCACTTTCATGCATTGGAGAAGGGAATGGCAACCCACTCCAGTGTTCGTGCCTGGAGAATGCCAGGGACACAGGAGCCTGGTGGGCTGCCTTCTGTGGGGTCACACAGAGTCGGACATGACTGAATTGACTTGGTAGCAGCAGTAGCAGCAGAAGTGGTAGATTACCTGGAGTTCTGTCCCAATTCCTCTCTACCATTAAGAGCGTCAAGTTTTAAGAGTATTTTTTCTCTTGACAATCAGAATTAGTCAACACCAATATCCCCATGTCTTTTTTTTCCCACTTGTGAGCTATTTCAAATCCTGAAAGATGATGCTGTGAAAGTGCTGCACTCAATATGTCAGCAAATTTGGAAAACTCAGCAGTGGCCACAGGACTCGAAAAGGTCAGTTTCCAATCCCAAAGAAAGGCAATGCCAAAGAATGCTCAAACTACCGCACAATTGTACTCATCTCACACGCTAGTAAAGTCATGCTCAAAATTCTCCAAGACAGGCGTCAGCAGTACGTGAACCGTGAACTTCCTGATGTTCAAGCTGGTTTTAGAAAAGGCAGAGGAACCAGAGAGCAAATTGCCAACATCTGCTGGATCGTGGAAAAAACAAGAGAGTTCCAGGAAATCATCTATTTCTGCTTTGTTGACTATGCCAAAGCCTTTGACTATGTGGATCACAATAAACTGTGGAAAATTCTGAAAGAGATGGGAATCTCAGACCACTTGACCTGCCTCTTGAGAAACCTGTATGCAGGTCAGGAAGCAACAGTTAGAACTGGACATGGAACAACAGATTGGTTCCAAATAGGAAAAGGATTACGTCAAGGCTGTATATTGTCACTCGGCTTATTTAACTTCTATGCAGAGTATATCATGAGAAATGCTGGGCTGGAAGAAGCACAAGCTGGAATCAAGATTGCCGGGAGAAATATTGATAACCTCAGATATGCAGATAACACCACCCTTATGGCAGAAAGTGAAGAGGAACTAAAGAGCCTCTTGATGAAAGCAAAAGAGGAGAGTGAAAAAGTTGGCTTAAAGCTCAACATTCAGAAAACGAAGATCATGGCATCCAGTCCCATCACTTCATAGGAAATAGATGGGGAAACAGTGGAGACAGTGTCAGACTTTATTTTTGGGGGCTCCAAAATCACTGCAGATGGCGATTGCAGCCATGAGATTAAAAGACACTTACTCCTTGGAAGGAAAGTGATGACCAACCTAGATAGCATATTCAAAAGCAGAGACATTACTTTGCCAACAAAAGTCTGTCTAGTCAAGACTATGGTTTTTCCAGTGGTCATGTATGGATGTGAGAGTTGGACTGTGAAGAAAGCTGAGCGCTGAAAAATGGATGCTTTTGAAGTGTGGTGTTGGAGAAGACTCTTGAGAGTCCCTTGGACTGCAAGGAGATCCAACCAGTCCATTCTGAAGGAGATCAGCCCTGGGATTTCTTTTGGAAGGAATGATGCTGAAGCTGAAACTCCAGTACTTTGGCCACCACATGCGAAGAGTTGACTCAATGGAAAATCTCTGATGCTGGGAGGGATTGGGGGCAAGAGGAGAAGGGGATGACCGAGGATGAGATGGCTGGATGGCATCACGGACTCAATGAACGTGAGTCTGAGTGAACTCCAGGAGATGGTGATGGACAGGGAGGCCTGGCGTGCTGCGATTCATGGGGTTGCAAAGAGTCAGACACGACTGAGCAACTGAACTGAACTGAACATATACATAAATTATTTCTTGCTGAAGCACATACATATTTGTGTATTTGAACTACTCTTTATTTCCACTCCTCTTCTACTGCTTTGTGAAGAATGTCTTGATGATTTCAACTTTATATTTTATGGTTTTTGGCTGCACCATGTAGCCTGTGGGATCTTAGTTCCCCAGCCAAGGACGGAACCTGTGCCCCCTGCATTGGAAGCTTATGATCTTATCCACTGATTCTCCAGGGAAGTCCTTTAAACTTATATTTTAATCCATAGTTTATAAAACTAAAAGATTGAAATGGTAACATTTCCCCACTAGTTGTGGGAAAATTGCCCACTGTCCAGAGTTTCAGTATTTGGAGAAAAGTTTATTAACTAATTGTACTTTAATAATAATATCTGTGCGCTTCAGTTGTGTCTGACTCTTTGCGACCCCATGGACTGTAGCCCACCAGGCTCCTCTGTCCATGTAATTCTCCAGGGCAAGAATCCTGGAGTGGGTTGCTATTCCCTTCTCCAGGGGATTTTCCCAACCCAGGGATCAAGCCCACATCTCTTACATCTCCTACATTGCAGGCAGGTTCTTTACAGCTAGTTTAACACCCACCTTCTATGATGGGAAGCAGGACTCTTCTTCCACATAGTGGGGAATTCTGGGCATTTCCCAAATGTGGGAAGAGAGTGCAGATGCTGGACATCCCTCAAATGTGGGTGCTAAGTATCCAGGTAGAATTCTGTTTGGGTGCTCAGTGTAATACATAGATTTATGTGGGGGAGGAGGGAGAAAACGAGACATACTTCTGCTTCAATCATGTAACTATCTCCTCTACCACTAAGATGAGCTTATCCTCATCTCCAAAGTGGGACAACCTAAAGTACAAATAATTCTATTCATGAAAGAACTAGTTGTTGGGGGGTGGGGAAGAGGTGGATGAGCTATGCCCTCTGAAGCAGCTACTGATTTATAGCCAATTAAGTGACAGAAAGTGAAGAAGAACTAAAAGCCTCTTGATGAAAGTGAAAGAGGAGAGCGAAAAAGTTGGCTTAAAGCTCAACATTCAGAAAATGAAGATCATGGCATCCTGTTCCATCACTCCATGGGAAATAGATGGAGAAACAGTGGAAACAGTGTCAGACTTTATTTTGGGGGGCTCCAAAATCACTGCAGATGGTGATTGCAGCCATGAAATTAAAAGATGCTTACTCCTTGGAAGAAAAGTTATGACCAACCTAGATAGCATATTCAAAAGCAGAGACATTACTTTGCCGACTAAGGTCCGTCTAGTCAAGGCTATGGTTTTTCCAGTAGTCATGTATGGATGTGAGAGTTGGACTGTGAAGAAGGCTGAGCACCAAAGAATTGATGCATTTGAACTGTGGTGTTGGAGAAGACTCTTGAGAGTCCCTTGGACTGCAAGGAGATCCAACCAGTCCATTCTGAAGGAGATCAGCCCTGGGATTTCTTTGGAAGGAATGTTGCTAAAGCTGAAACTCCAGTACTTTGGCCACCTCATGCGAAGAGTTGACTCATTGGAAAAGACTCTGATGCTGGGAGGGATTGGGGGCAGGAGAAGAAGGGGACGACAGAGGATGAGATGGCTGAATGGCATCACTGACTTGATGAACGCAAGTCTGTGTGAACTCTGGGAGTTGGTGATGGACAGGGAGGCCTGGTGTGCTGCGATTCATGGGGTCACAAAGAGTTGGACACGACTGAGTGACTGAACTGAACTGAACTGAAGTGGTGATTTGGGAGTTGTTTACTGAGTAAGGCTTGACTTGGTTATATGTGTGACTCCTATTCTACGTGAATTATTCAAGACAAATAGGCTTTCCCAAGGTACCTGACTCAACTTTGTGTAAGAGAGAAGGTAGGGGACAGAGCATCTGCCAATCCAAGACCCCCATAGGTACCAAAGTCTGCAGATGTGCAAGTCCCTTATATAAGATGGTGTAATATTTTCCTATAACCTACACATCACTTCTTATGTACTTTAAATCATCTGCATTACTTATAATACCTGTGCTTGTAAATAGTTGTAAATACAATATAAATGCTGTGTAAATAGTTGCCAGTACACAACAAATGCAAGTTTTCCTTTTGGTACTTTCTGGAATTTTTTTCCTAGTACTTTTGGTCCATGGTTGATTGAATCTGCAGATGCGGAATGCATGGAAATGTAGGGCTCAGTTCAGTTCAGTTCAGTTCAGTTGCTTAGTCGTATCTGACCCTTTGCGACCCCATGAATCGCAGCACACCAGGCCTCCCTGTCCATCACCAACTCCCAGAGTTCACTCAGACTCACGTCCATCAAGTCAGTGATGCCATCCAGCCATCTCATCCTCGGTCGTCCCCTTCTCCTCCTGCCCCCAATCCCTCCCAGCATCAAAGTCTTTTCCAATGAGTCAACCCTTTGCATGAGGTGGCCAAAGTACTGGAGCTTCAGCATCATTCCTTCCAAAGAAATCCCAGGGCTGATCTCCTTCAGAATGGACTGGTTGGATCTCCTTGCAGTCCAAGGGACTCTCAAGAGTCTTCTCCAACACCACAGTTCAAAAGCATCCATTTTTCGGTGCTCAGCCTTCTTCACAGTCCAACTCTCACATCCATACATGACCACTGGAGAAACCATAGCCTTGACTAGACGGACCTTAGTCGGCAAAGTAATGTCTCTGCTTTTCAATATGCTATCTAGGTTGGTCATAGCTTTTCTTCCAAGGAGTAAGCATCTTTTAATTTCATGGCTGCAGTCACCATCTGCAGTGATTTTGGAGCCCCCAAAAATAAAGTCTGACACTGTTTCCACTGTTTCCCCATCTATTTCCCATGCAGTGATGGGACCACATGTCATGATCTTCATTTTCTGAATGTTGAGCTTTAAGCCAACTTTTTCACTCTCCTCTTTTACTTTCATCAAGAGGCTCTTTAGTTCCTCTTCACTTTCTGCCTTAAGGGTGGTGTCATCTGCATATCTGAGGTTATCGATATTTTTCCCGGCAATCTTGATTCCAGCTTGTGTTTCTTCCAGTCCAGCATTTCTCATGATGTACCCTCATATAAGTTAAATAAGCAGGGTGACAATATACAGCCTTGACATACTCCTTTTCCTATTTGGAACTAGTCTGTTGTTCCATGTCCAGTTCTAACTGTTGCTTCCTGACCTGCATACAGATTTCTCAAGAGGCAGGTCAGGTGGTCTGGTATTCCCATCTCTTTCAGAATTTTCCACAGTTTATTGTGTGATCCACACAGTCAAAGGCTTTGGCATAGTCAACAAAGCAGAAATAGATGATTTCCTGGAACTCTCTTGTTTTTTCCACGATCCAGCAGATGTTGGCAATTTGCTCTCTGGTTCCTCTGCCTTTTCTAAAACCAGCTTGAACATCAGGAAGTTCACGGTTCACGTATTGCTGAAGCCTGTCTTGGAGAATTTTGAGCATGACTTTACTAGCGTGTGAGATGAGTGCGGTAGTTTGAGCATTCTTTGGCATTGCCTTTCTTTGGGATTGGGATGAAAACTGATCTTTTCGAGTCCTGTGGCCACTGCTGAGTTTTCCAAATTTGCTGGCATATTGAGTGCAGCACTTTCACAGCATCATCTTTCAGGATTTGAAATAGCTCCACTGGAATTCCATCACCTCCACTAGCTTTGTTCGTAGTGATGCTTTCTAAGGCCCACTTGACTTCACATTCCAGGATGTCTGGCTCTAGGTGAGTGATCACACCATCATGATTATCTGGGCCATGAAGATCTTTTTTGTACAGTTCTTCTGTGTATTCTTGCCATCTCTTCTTAATATCTTTTGCTGTGCACAAATATGCAAGCTTCATTTTTGTGTTGGTTTGTGTCGAGGGGATCCTATGATACATATGCATTTTGGTAACTTACATTTTCACTTAATAGTATATTTTGGGAATATTTTCAAGTAACTATACAGATCTACCCAAATGTTCTATAGTATGGCTATATAACAATTCATGTAGCAGTTCTGCTGGTGGGTATTTGTGTTGTTTCTCGTGTTGAACTTCTTGTGAAAATGCTTCCAGAGATGATGTCTGATTATGCCCCCTTGAGAACGTAAATATTTCTCTTAAGTACTAGAAAATGAATGTTCTCTGAAGAGTGAACATTTTACAGAAGACTATGGCTTTGGGAACTGCATGTTAACTTTAGGCATAGATAGTAAAAACATTGCCGGGAGTGGGAGTGCACCAGAGTGAAGCGGCCAGACTGCCTCACAGCCCCATCAGAGAACGAGTCTAATGACTAAGTCACCCCTCAAATCGCTTCCAGCTGTAGTGTTAAGAGGCCAGATCCGTCTCTGCCTCTCCTGGGAAACTCTCTGTGGCACCCACTTCCCACTGTAAATAATTGTGAATGATTGACTAGACCCTGTGCTCATCTAGATTTAGGGAGTCAGAACTGATAGCTCTGTGTCTACAGTTCTTAGCAAATTCTGCTTTCGGGGTACCCCGTGGATTGAACCAGGGAGAAAGTTCGAGTGCATTCGGTCAGAAGTTTTATTCCCCCTATCTGAAGCTGAGACGGTTCCGTAACATTTGATTTCAAACCTCATTGTTGTTCAGTTATGTCCGATTCTGCAACCCCATGAACTGCAATATGCTAATGTTCCTGATCAATTTGTACCTGAAGCAATTAACCACAAACTTGCTGGTTAGGAAGGAAATATAGTTTAGGGAATCAGTCACAAACTGGAGTTAAACAGACCTGGGTCTTACTCAGCTCCCCCACTAATAGCTAAGAAATTTTAAGCAGATTACTTTGCTCACAATCACCTATGTAAGGAGAATACAAGTGGCTACTTAATAGATCTGGACTAGGGAATAATATAAAACCTGGTAAATACTTGTGTTATAGTAGGTCCTCTTGAGAGAAAAATAGGCAAGAAGGCAAATGTGAAAATGCCACTGCTATCTAGACTGTTCTCTAGGAGGAAGTTGGATAGCTGTGTGATATGTTAATAGATGGGACTAGGCAGTCACTTTATCTTTCTAAACCTCAGTTTCTTCATTTGCAGAAAAGATTCCGCTCTCTTAGGTTGTTGATTGCAGATCCAGTCCAGTGCAGACGAGCCTTGGCTTTCTTGGGAGCCTCTCCTCATCCTTTATTCTTTATTCACTTTATCACCCCAGGTTGGTTATTTTCAATACTATTGAAGATTTTAGTTATAGTATTTGCCTAATATGCTTTGAATCATAGTATTTCCCTTTTAGATGTATTTTTAATATTTCAAAAAGATGTGGAATTTCAATGGTGCTTAATTTGATTCTTTCCAATTAAAATATCAGTGCTTGCAAATATAGCTGTATAGTCCTCACCATTATCTCAGAAGTCATTTTATTTGATGTATTGATAAAAAGTGAGTAACTAACGGACTCCTGGAAATGTATAATAAAGTGAGAACTCTGGGAAAAGAGAAGTCTTTGTCTTCCCCGAGGCTGGGGAAAAGCTTACTCTGGGGTGTTGCTCCCACTGTCTGGATCAGGATCTGCAGCAGGACTCAGGTCAGAGGCTTCAGTGAGGGAAAAACACGGACGCTGGAGATTTCTTGGAGCTGCTTCATCAGAGTTTTACTTCCATACCAAACATGAACCTAACGGTAATGCTTTATCGGTTGATTTCAGCACAGCTCTCAGAGTCACAGCCTTTGCCAATTCAGTGATCTTCCGTCCATTCACAGCTCGGTAAGGTTCAGGTCTGCCGGCAGCTGAGGGCAGCGGTGTCCTCAGCCTAGCAGACTGGTGTCCTCCAACCAGCTTTGCAGAGTGTGGGGGCGGGGTGTGGGGGAAGTCTTCTGCGCTGTTTGCCCTCAATGTCCACCGGAGATTGGATCCAGGACCCTCCACAGATCCTGAAATCCGTCATGCTCAAGTCCCTTGTGTAAAATGGCACAGGATCTGCGTATACAACATCCTGTTTTATTGTGCTGTGGCTTTATTGTGCTTCACAAAGTGTTGTATTCTTTACAGATGAACAGTTTGTGGAGATCCTGCATCAGCACCATTTTCCAGCAGCCTTTGCTCACTTCATGTTTCTGTCATGTTTTGATAATTCTTGAAAATGTTCATACTTTTACATTATTATATTTATTATGGTAGTCAGTGATCTTTGATGTTACTATTGTCATTGTTTGGCATATTTTAATAGTAAAGTATTTTCAGTTAAGGCATATTCTTTGATTTTTTTTTTAAGACATAATGCGATTCCACACTTAATAGACTAGGTTATACTGTAGATGTAATTTTTATAAGAACTGAGAAACCAGAAAATTTGTGTGACTTGCTTTATTGCAGTCTTCACTTTATTGCAGCAGTCTGGAACCAAACTGCAGTACCTCTGAGATACGCCTCCAACCTCTTCACATCCTCCCATGTTCTTTAAATCATCTCTATATTACTTATAATACCTAAAACAATGCAAATGCTGTGTGACTAGTTACAAATACAGTGCAAATACTATGTAAATAATTGTCTGCATGGCAAACTCAAGTTTTGCTTTTTTTGAACTTTGGGGATGTTTTTTTTGAATCACACTTGGTTGAATCCGTGAATGCAGAACCTGTAGATGCAGAGGGCAGACTGAACTGATGCAGGGGGTGTGGAGGAGGAGCAGATCTCTAAACTTCTAGTTCATCCCAGGACACTCTGCTACCTTACCTGTAGACCACTTGATTTGTGCATTAATTCTCTCGTGGATGTTCTCTGTCACTGTGTATGGAGAGGAAGGGGTGCACAGAGGCCCTCTTTTTAGCAATGAGAGTGGCAATGATAAGGCATATATTCCTTCTAATCTGAAGTGCTCAGCTGAAAGTTGTGCTGGGGTACCTCTACCTCTTTTAGGTGGCAAAGATAGCTGATGACAGAAACAAAAATTAAAAGATCAGTGTTTCCAGTCTTATGGTATATTTAGAAAATGATGGGAGTAGTCTTTACCATTAGTTTTAATCATTTCAGCGATTCCCCAAGTGTTGGCTGGAAACAGTACATGCCACATCAGAGACCTGGGAAATGTGACCATCAAAGACTATGCCTGACTGGCTTTGCTCCTCTACACATGTGGGCACATTCACAGCAGCCAGCCCACCTGTTGTTTCATAATCCTCATGCGGTCCAGAGGCCCATCCTTCCGATCACTTTGTGCTATGTTTGGAAGGAGTACGGACCAGGCTTAAAGTGAGACATGCAGTGAGCATTGGAGAGTCAGGTTTCTGGGATAGATGTTGGCAGATGTAGTTAGGAGCATCTGCTTAATACCCTGTCTGGCATCAGAGCATGGGGAGGTCAGCTGCAGGTCTTGTCTAACCAATGTCAGGGTGCCAAGTGCAGCAGCCTGTGTATTTTTCATGGTCTCTACAACCCAGACTGAGGTATAACCATCTGTAGGGGCTGTGATCTGTGCCAAATGCGATATAAATGATTGGATAACAGGATTTATTTTATTAAATGAGAACACTTTCCTTGACCACTAATTAGCATGAGAATTTAGCCCAGAGTTCTCACTTTACTTCCAACCTTCATTTCTAGGTGGCCAAATACCAGTTACTCTTTCTGTCACTGGTTTGGTAATTAACTTTTACAGGCGCACATTAAACTGAACCAGCAACAGTAACAAATGGAGCTGAAATCACAGTAAGAATATCAGCAGGTTTTTCATCAAAAAGTTTGGAGGCCAGAAGGCTGGCTGATTCAAAGAGGGAAACCAAACCAATCCCTATAGATCAAGAATCCCATATCCAGCAAAACTATAATTCAGAACTGAGGAAGAAATTAAGATATCATCAGATGAATGAAAGATGAGGGAGTTTAATACTAGACCCCTATAACAAATTCTAAAGAGAGTCCTGAAAATTGAAACAAAAGGACACTCATGCTATATAAAGAAATGAAGATCTCTGTGAGGGTAAAAGCGCAGACAGTTATATAAAATAATATTGTAACAATGGTTTATAATTCCACTGTTTGTATTTTACATGATTTGAGACTAATACATTAAAAATAGTCTAAACGATAGCATTATTGAAACCTTTTTCTACATTTTGTTTTCTACATAATCTAAGAGACTAATGCATAAAGAACAATTACTAGTCTATGTTTTTGGACACACAGTGTATAAAGGTATAATTCTGTGACATCAATAATTGAAAATGTGTGGGGATGGAGCTGATAGGAAGGGTTTTGTATGTCATTGAAGTTAAGCTTATATGAATTAAAATTAGAATGTTAAAATTTTGGGATATTAAATGTAATCACCATAATAAGTACAGAGAAAATTAGCTGTAGGACATACACAAAAGGAAAGGAGAAAGGAACCAAAATGTTTTACTGCAAAAACTGAAGATAAAAAGAGACAGTGATTCAAAAGGTGAGGGGCAAAGAGCTATAAGATATAGGGAAAACAAATAGCAAAGTAACAGAATCAAGTCCCTTCTTATCAATAGTTATTTTAAGTGTAAATGGATTAAATATCCAATCAAAAGACAGAGACTGACAAAATGGGTAAAAAGATGAATGGCCCAGCTATATGCTGTATATAAGAAACAGAACAGTTGAGTATGAAAGGATGGAAAAAGATATTTCATACAAATAGTAACCAAAAGAAAGTGGGGTGCCTGTACTAATTTAAAACAGGATAGACTTTAAATCATCTTTTGTTTTCATGCAGAGGAATCCATTGAAATTCTAGGTCATGAAGATGTACTGCTTTGCTTTCGCCTAAGATTCTTATGCTTTTAGTTCTTTCATTTAGATTCAGTTCTAACATACTGTGTAAGGTAGAGGTCCAAATTCATTCTTTTGCATGTGGATATCCAGTTGTCCCAGGACCATCTGTTGACCAGATTACTTTTAAAATATGTATCATACCAGGGAAACTGGTCACTCACTCAACTCTTCCTTCCTGGCTGAGGAGGTCCCTCTTGGTGCTGAGCAATGCCGGCTTGGGGATGGGACGCAGCCTGCAAAACGAAGCTGCCCGCCTTCCTTCTCTTCTGCAGTTATTCTCAGGTATTTCTGTTTCACTGTGTTGCTGAAGTCTCTTGAGTAGACTCGAGCTCTACTGGAGCTGTTTCTGTTTGTGGATAGGTGTCTGATTGTTGATCTTTGTGGTTAAGCAGTGGTAGGGCTCCTACACCACCGGTTTTTTCAATGCACATCTTAACTCATCAGAATCTATTTCAGAAACACACACTAAATTCCGGTGCGATGCAGGAATGTTACTCTTTTACAGTTCTGTGTGTGTGTGTTTTGGTCACTCAGTCGTGTCCAGCTGTTTGTGACCCCATGGACTGTAGCCCACCAGGCTCTTCTGTCCATGGGGATTCTCCAGGCAAGAATACTGAAGTGGGTTGCCACTTCCTTCTCCAGGGGGATCTTCCTGACCCAGGGATCAAACCTGGGTCTCTTGCAAGGCAGGCAGATGCTTTACCATCTGAGCTACTAGGGAAGCCTCTGCATTTACAGTTCTATAGAGTTCCTTTTCATCCTCTGGTGCTGTTAGTTTTATATATAATACATCTATACATATTACAAACCTAATGATACAGTGCTATAATTATTACTTCATGTATTTTCATGTCTAGAAGCTGCAAGAAGCAAGACAGGGAATATATATGTATAGTTTGTTGTAATAATTTTCCTATTTACCATTGCTGGTCTTTTCATTTGTTTCTGTGGATTCAAATTATCATATTGTGTCATTTCTCTTATTCTAATAAACCTTTGTTTTCACCTAACTTCTTTGTGCTGTGATTGTCAAAATATGTTACCTTTGTATATATATAGGCCTAAGAATACAATCCATATTATTGTATACCATTTATATTTGAATCAGAAGAAGAAGGGAAGAAATGTAAATTTAAACTGTCATACATAATTACATTTACTGATGCTCTTCGCTTCTTGTGTGTACACACTTTTGTGTGTATTTGAGTTACTGTCTGGGCTCCTGTTAGCCTGAATATGTAATATTCTTGCAAAGGAGGGTCTGATAGCAACAGATTCTCTTTTTCTGTTTATCTGAGAATATATTTATTTCACCTTCATTTTTGAAAGACACTCTTTCTGGAAATAAGATTTTTAGTTGATAGTTGTTTTTTTTTCTTTTCTTTTTAGCACTTTTCTTTTTCCTTTTAGCACTTTGAATGTGGCATCATGCTGCCTTGTGGCCTCTGGTGTATCTAATAAGAAGCCAGCTATTTTTCTGTTGGGGCACATTAGTACAAAATGAGTTACCTTTCTCTTGCTGTTTTCAAGATTTTCTCCTTGTCTTTATCTTCATCGAGCTTCTTGCGGGGGGGGGGGGGGGGGGGGGGGGCGGTTGTACTATAAAGCACATTTGAAAAGTTTTTGACCGTGAGTTCTTTGGGTATGTTTTCTGGTCCCTCTCTAGCTCCTCTCCTTCTGGTACTCCCATTACACATGTTGGCTTCCTTAACGGTGCTATACATTTCTGTTAAACTCTGTTCATTTTTTTTTTCTTCTTTATTCTCTCTGTTCTTTGTATTACACAATCTTTATTTGAAGATTAAAATAACTTGCTGATTCTTTCTTCTGCCATTCCAATCTTTTGTGGGATCCCTTTAGTACATTTTTTCATTTCAGTTATTGACCTTTCCAATCCTTGAATTTCATTTTTAAAATAAAGTATATCTCTTTTCGATATTCTGTGTTTGAGACACTGTCATCACACCTTTCTTCTTTAAGTGTGGCTACTTTTAGTTCTCCCCAGGTATGTGTATAATGGCTATTTTGAAGTCTTTGTTAAATTTAACATCTATACCCTCTCAGAGGTAATTTCTGTTGCCTATTACGTGTTTTTTCCTTGTGCATGGGTCACACTTCTCTTTCTTTGCAGATTTTTTGTTGAAAACTGGGCATTTAAAATAATGTAGCACCTCTGGATACTGATGTCCCTGCCAGAGGTTTCTTATTATTTGCTTATTAATTTGTTTAACAACTCAGCTGGACTATTTTAGTAATATTCATGATAATTTCTTGCATGTGTGAAAATTCACTTCAGTCATGTCTGACTCTTTGTGACCCTATGCACTGTAGCCCACCAGACTTCTCTGTCCATGGGGTTCTGCAGGCAAGAATACTGGAGTGGGTTGCCATGCCCTCCTCCAGGGGATCTTCCCGACCCAGCGATCTTCCCAACCCTGTGTCTCTTATATCTCCTTCACTGGCAGTGGCTTCTTTACCACTTGTGCCATCTGGGAAACCCCATTCATGATAGTTATAAAGCCTTTAATGTCATTCATTCTTTAGAGGCACAACCTTGGGCATGTTATCATGGGTTGACAATGGTTTTAGCAGGGCTCTTTTTTTTTTTTAATTGGATTATGACTGCTTTACAGTGTTAGTTTCTGCTGTACAACAAAGTGAATCAGCTGTATGTATACATATATCTCCCACTTCTTGGGCCTCCCTCCCACCCTGCCCCCATCCAAGCCATTCTCATTACTTGTGCTAGTGGTTTCTGCGGGTTTCTGTATGGCCAGTGCTAGGTAGTGATGCAGTGCACATGGTCCACAGTGATGTGTGAAAAAGATAACAGTGTTGTCAGTTTAACCGACTTTCTTTAAAAATGATAATTTTTTATTGTCTTTTTGTTTATTTGTTTCAAGATGTCCTTTCCTTTATGGTTGTAATAGTTATGGATGGTAGAAGACTTTTATTGTCATTTCTTGGAAAAATATAAAAATATAAACTTGGCAGGACTGTGACAATCTCCCTTTTATATTTATCATATTTTAAATTAATTTTTACAGGGGTAATAAATTCACATGATTAAGCAATTAAAGATGAGAAGGAAAAAGTGAGTAGTCTCCTTGTACCCTACCTCTGTGATGATTTCTAGTTTTGTGATTCTTTATCCATATATATATGTGTGTATATATTAATATATATAAATACTATTTTTACCTCTCTCAACCTCTTTTAGACAAAAGATAATATTCACTGCTCTGCCCCTTGCTCTTTCACATAAACATTTTATACTAGTGGGTTTTTTCTGTCTGTATTGGTATATAGAAGTATTTCTCATTCTTTCTTAATAGTAGCCTAGAATTCAAAGCAGGAACAAGCTATTATTTATTTAAGCAGCTTTCTATTAAGGAATGTAGGACTGTTTCCAATCTTCTGCTACTGTAAACAGTGCTGCAGTGAATAACCAGCATATTTGTCCTTTCGTACTCCTGTAAGTTTGTATCAAATCTGGACAGGTTCCTTGAAGCTGAATTGCTGGGTCTGAGGATAAATGAGAAAGTGGTTTGATGTTGACAGACTGTCTTCTGTAGAGCAGTGAGGTAGGAGGGGTCTACCAGTTTTCACTACCACGAGAAGTGTATGAAGGGACTGTCTCCCCACAGTTCCACATGCAGTGAATCTTTGGGTTTCTTTACCAACCAAATGGCTTTGGTGGCTTAGATGGTAAAGAATCTGCCTGTAATGTGGGAGACTGGGTTCAGTCCCTGGGTGGGGAAAATCCCCTGGAGAAGGGACTGGCAACCCACTAGAGTATTCTTGCCTGGAAAATCCCATTAGACAGAGGAGCCTGGCAGGCTACAATCCATGGAGTCGCAAAGAGTTGGACATGACTGAGCAATGACTGAGCAACTAACACTTCTACTACCAACCTAATAAGGGAAGATGGTTTATCTGTACAGTTTTATATTACATTTATATTACTAAGAAAGAGGATGTACAAATTTTCCTATGTTTAAGAGCTATCTATATTTCCTTTTCTGTTAATATTTTATGTATTTTGCCCATTTTTCTGTTGGGTGGTCTTATTCTTCTTGATTTTCTGGTTATTAACATTGTTTTGTTTAGTCATTAAGTTGTGTCCTATTCTTTGTGACCCTATGGACTGTAACCTGCCAGACTTCTGTGTCCATGGGATTTTCCAGGCAAGAATACTGGAGTGGGTTGCCATTTCCCTCTCCAGTTATTAACATAATTGCTTCATTATTTAACACATGGATTCTCATAATCTCACATCTTCATTAGCATTATGGAGTTCTCGTCTTTGTCCTCTTTTTTAAGCCTGACTCCTACTTTGTTTCCTATTAAGACTGTAGTCTCTGTTTTTTGATTAATGTATCTGCATTGCCCTGTGCCATGAGCACGTGTGTGCTCAGTTGTGCCCGACTCTTTGCGACCCCAGGGACTGTAGCCCTCCAGGCTCCTCCATTCATGGAATTTTCTAGGCGAGAATACTGGAGCGGGTTTCTGTTTCCTACTCTAGGGGATCTTGCTGACCCAGGGATCAAATCATCATCTCTGGTGTCTCCTGCATTGTCAGGCAGATTCTTTACCACCATGCCACCTGGGAAGCCCTTGCATTGCCCAATTCTTCCTTTTTATTTTTAACTTTTCTGAGCCATATCTTATACACGTATAAGGTCCTCTTTGTCCATATTTAGAGTTTAATTTGGTCTCAGTTCTGTCAACATATTTCACCTTATGTTTTCCTTTTTAGAGTTTATTTTACGAGCTTTTTACTCTGTGGGGTCTCTCTGCTTTATTTTTGTCTCAATGTTGAATGTTGAGAGGCAAGTTTTCCAACACATAATGTACCAAGTTTCCATTTATTTCAAGAATTTTCTTTGATATATTTTTATTTTTTTCAAAGTCTTCTGATATTTTAATAAAAATAGCTTGTCCTTATGTAGCTTCAAGTGTCAGTATACCTTTAAAGATATAAACCTTTATTTGTTCAGTTCTTTCTTAGGACTCTAATTATGTACAAATTGGGTCACCTTTGTCTTTAGTTCTCCTTGTGTGTGTGTACCATTTTCCTTATCTCTTTATTTCCATTTTACATTGTTCATTTTTCATATCATTGGTGACATTTGTGCTTTTTACAGTATCACTTTTCCCATGTACTAATTCACATTTCGTTTCTGTGATAGTTTTCATTTTTTCTTATTTGTTTCCTGAGTTCTGCAACTTTTATTTCATCCTCTGTTACCTTACTGTATTTCTTCATTGAAGCTGCTCATTACTAAGTTCTTTGAAATTCATATGAAATATTTGGACATGATTTTTATTTGCTATGTAGCAATATTTTTCAATGAGAAATACTCTTTGCCCTAAAGTTTTCTGTTTTCCCTATATTTTTATTTTATGCTCATTGATTCAGTGCATTTCTAGTGACTTTTTCTTATAACTCATCCAAATAAATTTTCCTTGGACTGGGTTTTGCTGAAGGTTGGTGGGTGTTTGCGTACATGCACGTAAGTATGTGTGTGAATGAGTAGATATGTTTGTGCATATGTGTGTGCTCACATGTGTGTGTCGGGGGGTACCATGTGTATGTAGGGTTCATATCCTAAATGTTTTTTCGTTCTCTACCACACAGCCAATACAACTTAGCAACTAAACAACAGTAGCAACAACACAAACTGCTTTATGCTAAAATGGCTCTTCCATGTTATTCTTTCTTTAGTCTTTTATCCTTTCCTTCTCCAAGCCAAACTGTGTCCAGAGAGACTTCAAATATTCCTGCTAACCCCAGTTCTTACTCCCATTAGTAAACATATCTATTAGGTTTGCACATCCGAGTGAGACTTCTTAGCTTCAGAAAGTATATTTTTCTTGGCCTCAAGACCTCTAGCCATTCTTATGATTTTTCTCTACATCTTGACTTGGTTTTGCCCAGTCTAAGCTCCTTCTGGCATCCTCACATGTTTTGAACTGTACAGATAACTGTACTCTAATTTTACTGAAAACAAAGTTTGTCTCCCACCCCCCTCACCCCACCTTTCTCCTTGTTGGCTTTCATATGACTTCTAGGAGGAGGAGAGAAAAAACACTGCCTTTACGCAGCCATGTTCATGGTGGAGGTCTCTTCCCCTCTATTAAATTTTAAAGCTCTAAAGCCCAAATCTGGGAACCATTGGGCCTATACAGTAGTCTCTGAGTTACTATAACTAACTTTTAAAAAGTAACTCAGTCAGTTCCTAAGATTCTCAGATTTCAGTAATGCACCTCAGCATCACTGAGATCCTTGGCAACTGGGACCCGTTGACACTTTATTTAATCCACAAATTTGGGTAAACACAAATGCTGTATGCAAGGTACCATAACAGTGAGGTAACTTCTACTTTTCATATGATGCACATGATTCTTCCTCATAATACATTTTATGAAGCTACTAATAAGTTTTTATACATGTTACACACAAGGAAAATGGAAGACAAATCTGACTCATGAGTGGTGATTTAAAAAAAAGGGAAACAAATTGGAAAATCAAATCAATTCATCTTAGGTTCCAAATCTACAGTATATTGTCCCAAAATAGAACCAAAGTTATTGTTACTGCTGAGATTTTAGAAACATTTTCATTCATTATTAGGAAAAGGTCAAAGCTGTTCATTGTTTTCTTTTCAATATTGAATTCATGTCTCATTCAGTGCATTAAGATGAGAAAAAGAAATTAAGGTTATATAAGGATTGGAAAGGAAGAAATAAATGTCATCATTAATGGAAGTTATGATTGTCTATATAGAAAATCCATAATGACTTTCAAATAAAATAAGAGTTTTTTGGCAAGGTTTCCAGATATCATTTTGCAAAAAATTACATTTTATACAGCAGAGACAGTTAGAAAATATCATTTTACAAAAGATCTAATTTATTACAGCCCAAAGTTTTTTGTTTGTTTGTTCAGTTACTAAGTCTCATCCAACTCTGTGTGACCCCATGGGCTGCAGCACGCCAGGCTTCCTTGTGTGTCACCACCTCCTGGAGTTTGCTCAAATTCACATTTTTGAAATCAGTGATGGTATCTAACTATCTCATCCTCTACTTCCCCCTTCTCCTTTACCTTCAGTCTTTCCCAGCATCAGGGTCTTTTCTAATGAGCTGGCTCTTCTCATCAGGTGGCCAAAGTATTGGAACTTCAGCTTTCAGTCCTTCCAATGAGTATTCAGGATTGAATTCCTTTAGAATCGACTGGCTTGAGCTCCTTGCAGTCCAAGGGATTCTCAAGGGTCTTATCCAGTACCACAATTTTAAAGCATTAATTCTTCACCCAAAGTAGTCATCGTAAAATAAATGGCATGAAAAATGTGCAGGACTATTGTACAGATAGTTATGGAACTTTGTTGAGAAATAGTAAAAAAAGATCTAAATAAAGAAATACACTGTGTTCATGTATATGGAGATGTACATGAGATGATAGTTTTCATTTAGATAGATTTATAAATTCAAAGCGGTTCCAAAAAAAGTCCCAGCAAGGTTTTTTTTCTTTGAGGAATTTGCACAAGCCACTTGTAAAATACGTGTGCAAAAGCAAAGTCCAAGGATATCCAAAACACTCTCAAATAGTAGGCTGAGGGAAAGTGCCTTACCAGAGTGAAGAGTCACTGTGCAAGCTTGTGATAATGGCGCTGTAGCAGCAGTGAAGAGGGTAATGGAACAGATTAGAGGGGTCAGAGATAGACTCACGCAGATATGGAAAAGATACCTGCCAGTGTGGCAGGGCAGACCAGTGAAGGGAGGATGTCCACAAAGGTGCTGGGCCACGTGGTTACTCATGTGGCTGCCGCTGCTGCTAAGTTGCTTCAGTCGTGTCCGACTCTGTGCGACTCCACAGACGGCAGCCCACCAGGCTCCCCTGTCCCTGGGATTCTCCAGGCAAGAACACTGGAGTGGGTTGCCTTTCCTTCTCCAATGCATGAAAGTGAAAAGTGAAAGTGAAGTTGCTCAGTCGTGTCCGACGCTTCGCGACCCCATGGACTGCAGCCCATCAGGCCCCTCCATCCATGGGATTTTCCAGGCAAGAGTACTGGAGTGGGGTGCCATTGCCTTCTCCGTACTCATGTGGAGAAACCTGCAATCGGAGCCATATCTCACAAATCAGTTGGATTAAAATTTTTAACTTAAAAAGTAAATAATGTAAAAATGTCAAAGAAAATATGAGAATGTCTTTCAGATTTGGAGAGTAGTAAAACTTTTTAAGACAAAAATACATATACAGTATAAAAGAGCAATATACTAATATTATACTATAATATATATTATAATTTTATAATATATAACATAATAATATATATTATAATAATATATGTAATATAATATATAATATAATAAAATATATAACTATATTAATATTATTCCTGGTAGCAGGAAACTCCCATTAATAAAAATGGTGTTATAAAGTAGAAGTTCAGTTCAGTGGCTCAATTGTCTCCGACTCTTTGCGACCCCATAAACTGCAGAACGCCAGGCCTCCCTGTCCATCACCAACTCCCAGAGTCAACCCAAACCCACGTCCATTGAGTTGGTTGATGCCATCAAACCATTTTATCCTCTGTTGTCCCCTTCTCCTCCTGCCCTCAATCTTTCCCAGCATCAGGGTCTTTCCAATGAGTCAGCTCTTCGCATCAGGTGGTTAGAGTATTGGAGTTTTAGCTTCAACATCAGTCCTTCCAATGAACACCCAGACTAATCTCCTTTAGGATGGACAGGTTGGATCTCCTTGCAGTCCAAGGGACTCTCAAGAGTCTTCTCTAATACCACAGTTCAAAAGCATCAATTCTTCCACGCTTAGCTTTCTTCATAGTCCAACTCTCACAACCATATATGACTACTGGGAAAACCATAGCCTTGACTAGACAGACCTTTGTTGACAAAGTAATGTCTCTGATTTTTAATATGCTGTCTCGGTAGGTCATAACTTTCCTTCCAAGGAGTAAGCATCTTTTAATTTCATGTCTGCAATCACCATCTACAGTGATTTTGGAGCCCAGAGAAATAAAGTCAGCCACTGTTTCCCCATCTATTTCCCATGAAGTGATGGGACCAGATGCCATGATCTTAGTTTTCTGAATGTTGAGCTTTAAGCCAACTTTCACTCTCCTCTTTCGCTTTCATCAAGAGGCTCTTTAGTTCTTCTTCACTTTCTGCCATAAGGGTGGTGTCATCTGCATATCTGAGGAGACTGATATTTCTCCCGGCAATCTTAATTCCAACTTGTGCTTCCTCCAGCCCAGCGTTTCTCATGAAGTACTCTGCATAGAAGTAAAATAAGCAGGATGACAATATACAGCCTTGATGTACTCCTTTTCCTATTTGAAACCAGTCTGTTGTTCCATGTCCAGTTCTAACTGTTGCTTCCTGACCTGCATACAGGTTTTTCAAGAGGCAGGTCAGGTGTTCTGGTATTCTATCTCCTTGAGAATTTTCCACAGTTTATTGTGATCCACACAGTCAAAGGCTTTGGCATAGTCAATAAAGCAGAAATAGATGTTTTTCCGGAACTCTCTTGCTTTTTTGATGATCCAGCGGATGTTGGCAATTTGATCTCTGGTTCCTCTGCCTTTTCTAAATCCAGTTTGAACATCTGGAAGTTCACAGTTCACATATTGCTGAAACCTGGCTTTGAGAATTTTAAGCATCACTTTACTAGCGTGTGCTGCTAAGTCACTTCAGTCGTGTCCGACTCTGTGCGATCCCACAGACGGCAGCCCGTCAGGCTCCCCCGTCCCTGTGATTCTCCAGGCAAGAACACTGGAGTGGGTTGCCATTCCCTTCTCCAATGCATGAAAGTGAAAAGTGAAAGTGAAGTCGCTCAGTAGTATCTGACTCTTAATGACCCCATGGACTGCAGCCTACCAGGCTTCTCCGTCCACAGGATTTTCCAGGCAAGAGTACTGGAGTGGGGTGCCATTGAATTCAATTGTGTGGTAGTTTGAGCATTCTTTGGCATTGCCTTTCTTTGGGATTGGAATGAAAACTGACCTTTTCCAGTCCTGTGGCTACTGCTGAGTTTTCCAAATTTGCTGGCATATTGAGTGCAGCACTTTCACAGCATCATCTTTCAGGATTTGAAATAGCTCCACTGGAATTCCATCACCTCCACTAGCTTTGTTCGTAGTGATGCTTCCTAAGCCCACTTGACTTCACATTCCAGGATGTCTGGCTCTAGGTGAGTGATCACACCATCGTGATTATCTGGGTCATGAAACTCTTTCTTCTGTGTATTCTTGCCACCTCTTCTTAATATCTTCTGCTTCTGTTAGGCCTCTGCCATTTCTGTCCTTTATCAAGCCCATCTTTGCATGAAATGTTCCCTTGGTATCTCTCATTTTCTTCAAGAGATCTGTAGTCTTTCCCATTCTATTATTTTCCTCTATTTCTTTGCATTGATCACTGAGGAAGGCTTTCTTATCTCTTCTTGCTATTCTTTGGAACTCTGCATTCAAATGGGTATATCTTTCCTTTTCTCCTTTGCTTTTCACTTCTCTTCTTTTCACAGCTATTTGTAAGGCCTTCTCAGATAGCCATTTTGCTTTTTTGCATTTCTTTTTCTTGGGGATGGTCTTGATTCCTGTCTCTTGTCACGAACCTCCGTCCATACTTCATCAGGCACTCTGTCTATCAGATCTAGTCCCTTAAATCTATTTCTCACTTCCACTGTATAGTCATAAGGAATTTGATTTAGGTCATACCTGAATGGTCTAGAGGTTTTCTCCACTTTCTTCAGTTTCAGTCTGAATTTGGCAATAAGGAGTTCATGATCTGAGCCACAGTTAGCTCCTGGTCTTGTTTTTGCTGACTGTATAGAGCTTCTCCATCTTTGGCTGCAAAGAATATAATCAATCTGATTTCGATGTCAACCATCTGGTGATGTCCATGTGTAGAGTCTTCTCTTGTGTTGTTGGAAAAGAGTGTTTGCTATGACCAGTGTGTTCTCTTGGCAGAACTCTATTAGCTTTTGCCCTGCTTCATTCCTTACTCCAAGGCCAAATTTGCCTGTTACTCCAGGTGTTTCTTGACTTCCTACTTTTGCATTCCAGTCCCCTATAATGAAAAGGACATCTTTTTTGGGTGTTAGTTCTAGAAGATCTTGTAGGTCTTCACAGAACTGTTCAACTTCAGCTTCTTCAGCATTACTGGTCGGGGCATAGACTTGGATTACTGTGATATTAAATGGTTTGCCTTGGAAACGAACAGAGAGCATTCTGTCATTTTTGAGATTGCATCCAAGTACTGCATTTCAGACTCTTTTGTTGACTCTGATGACTACTCCATTTCTTCTGAGGGATTCCTGCCCACAGTAGTAGACATAAAGGTCATCTCAGTTAAATTCACCCATTCCAGTCCATTTTAGTTCGCTGATTCCTAGAATGTCAATGTTCACTCTTGTCATCTCCTGTTTGACCACTTCCAATTTGCCTTGATTCATGGACAGTAACAACACCCAGTTGTGGATGGGACTGGTGATGGAAACAAGGTCTGATGCTATAATAATCAATATTGCATAGGAACCTGGAATGTTAGGTCCATGAATCAAGGCAAATTGGATGTGGTCAAACAAGAGGTGGCAAGAGTGAACATCGACATTCTAGGAATCACTGAACTAAGATGGAGTAGAATGCGTGAATAAAGTAGAAAGATACCCATAAACTAGAAGATCTATGTAGTACACATAAGACAATGAATTATGTCCTGAGCCTATTGAAAGTCTAGAAATTAATAGATTTTAGCATGTATGGGAATGTTTACCACAGTATTATCTATGGTAGCAAAAAACTAAGAAGCAATCCAGATATCCTCTGTATAAAACAGATAAATTTGGTGTATTAGTACTGAAGAGTAGTAAAAATGATTATATTATAGACAACATGAATGAATCTCAGGAACAGTGTCAAGTGAAATTTACAGAAGACTGTAATATATCGATTATCATGTCTCAGGAGCAAAAAATTAAAAGACTATTGGCGAAGATACATACATATGAAATTTGATTATAGTAAAAAGAAATGGAGTGGTAAATAAAAGAATGAAGGCAGTGCCTACTCTAGGAAGTCAGAGAGTGGCGTGTAACCCAGATGAGTCACACAAGAGCCTGCAGTGATACTGGTTTAAATGTGAAAAAATATACATCTTAGAATTCTTGAAATAATGCATTTCGTAATAGCATTTTAAAGATTAAATATGTGCATGTATACGTGTGTGTGTATATATATGCACACTCTACTTTCTCAGACATTTCTCATACTTAAAATATTTTTATAACTCTTCACCTTCATCTCTCAGTTTGTCATTGTTCTTCTTTGTTAAACTTGTGAGCAGAACTGAATACAGTACACATTTCAAGAATGGGTTCCATCACAGACCCCTTGCAGAAGTGAGCAAAGTCTCCTACTCTGTTCTCCTTGACTAAAGGATCATGTGAAAGTTATTTTTTACATACTGTTAGAGTTATTACTAAAAAGCCTCTTAATGAAAGTAAAAGAGGAGAGTGAAAATGTTGGCTTAAAGCTCAGCATTCAGAAAATGAAGATCATGGCATCTGGTCCCATCACTTCATGGGAAATAGATGGGGAAACAGTGGAAATAGTGTCAAACTTTATCTTTTTGGGCTCCAAAATCACCTCAGATGGTGACTGCAGCCATGAAATTAAAAGACGCTTACTCCTTGGAAGAAAAGTTATGACCAACCTAGATAGCATATTCAAAAGCAGAGACATTACTTTGCCAACAAAGGTCCATCTAGTCAAGGCTATGCTTTTTCCAGTGGTCATGTATGGATGCGAGAGTTGGACTGTGAAGAAAGATGAGGGCAAAAAATTGATGCTTTTGAACTGTGGTGTTGGAGAAGACTCTTGAGAGTCCCTTGGACTGCAAGGAGCTCCAACCAGTCCATTCTAAAGGAGATCAGCCCTGGGTGTTCTTTGGAAGGAATGATGCTAAAGCTGAAACTCCAGTACTTTGGCCACCTCGTGCGAAGAGTTGACTCACTGGACAAGACTCTGATGCTGGGAGGGACTGGGGGCAGGAGGAGAAGGGGACGACCGAGGATGAGATGGCTGGATGGCATCACTGACTTGATGGACGCGAGTCTGAGTGAACTCCGGGAGATGGTGATGGACAGGGAGGCCTGGCGTGCTGCAATTCATGGGGTTGCAAAGAGTTGGACACGACTGAGCGACTGAACTGAACTGAACTGAGAGTTATTGCAGAGCACAATTTCTAAATGACTGGTCTGTAGACAGGAGAAAAGATGGGAAATGAACTCACAAAAAATATGTTCCACTTGGGAGTGAAGGAAGAACAGCAGTTGCTAAGCAACGATCCTGTGTCCCTGGCCTTGAAATGCTGACTGCATGTGTCATATAGGCCTCTGTTCTTTCTGTGTGTGACAGTGATATAGCCCTCTCTGCCTCCTTTCAGCATCTGCCTCCTTTTCCTTTTGCACCCAAAGTATAGGATTCTGCCTGAATTCCTTAATTTTGCAGTCTTCACTGACATTTCTCCATCTAGTTGCCCGTGTTGACGTGAGTTGATTCATAAAAGCGATCCTTGTCTTTGTTGACTTAAAAAAGACTCACAACCTAAAAAGTTGAGAGTTATGTTTTATTCGATGGGAATTTTTAGGACTTTAAAATCAGGAGATAGCATCTCAAGTAACCCTGAGAGAACTGCTCCGGGGAGATGGGTGAGAGCCAGGATATATAGAAGTTCTGCAACAAAGGGCCGGTAGTCTGAACATCAAGAGATGATTGTTAATTAAAGAAAACCAGATATCCCAGATTAAGGAATTTAATGTGTATGGGAAGCTGCAGGAGGCTGGGCTCACCGAAATCATTCCTTTCATATGCATCTCAGCTGCCAGCTTTCTGTGTTTTTCACATCCTGAACTCCCTTGAGGCTCATTGCATGGTTGCAGCCTGATGGCTACTGAAGATAGGGATTCTTCTCCTTCCTGAGTGCCCTAGAGGGCTGGAATAGCTGATGACTGTGACATCCTTGTTCACTGATAGAGCAGGAAATATTCCAGTCCTCATCTTTGTGGAATTTCATGGGTTAAAAGTGAAAAACAACCTTCCAGAATGATTCTTTAATATTTGTATTTTAAATATCTGGTGTGTTTGTGTGCTTCTCAGTGTATTCTCCAGACCTTTTCTAGAAAGGTTTGGGGCAGCTGGATTGTCACGTGTCTCATTCTCAGTTGGTAAAACTAGAAATGAAATTAAGTCCCTCTTCCATGATGTATTCCAGAACAAAGTGAGATTTTTAGCAAGAAAAAAGTATAATGTAAAACTGTGCTAACCCCAGCTGCATGGTAAAGAGGATTGAATTGAGGGGATACAGAAATATAGAATTGTTTATCTGTGTATGCCTTCATAAATGCTAATGAATTTCAAAAGCTCTTGTGTCAGAAAATCTTATTAAGTATTAAGTCACTGTTTCTCAAAAATGTCCTGTACCAAGATTGCCTGGAGAGTTAGATTAAAATGAAGATTCCCTACTCACTCTGAAGCTCAAAGCTCATTGAATGAAGTCCTAGAATTTGCATTTCTAATTAGCTTTCCAAAGTTCCCTGGTGGTCTAGTGGTTAGGATTAGTGCTCTCTAATTAGCTTTCCAGGCTTTTGAGACACACCCATTTAAGTTTTTTTAGATGCCCCTAATCCTAAAGAAACAGCATCATTAGTAGCCTGGGAGTCTCTAATTGGAGCTTTTAAGATTCAATTAATAGAGATAAGCCTTCAACGCATTTTTTTCCAAGAGTGACCTCATATAGTTATAGTATCTAAATATTCTCCAGTTCTAAAAATTTGCCCTGTTGATCCCCAGATCTATTCCTTCTTAGGCCATGAGTCTTATAATTTTTTTCATTTTGTATTTAAGCTGTCTGATAGCAGCTGACCTACTCCTGTCCTTGAAGCCAGGTTCTCCCCCTTATTTCTTGCCATTCTACAGTGGACAAAGCCAAAGTCTCAACATCAGCTAGAATTTGGTGCAAAAGCTCAGATGCACCAGGTCTACCTGTTTGATTCTGTGTTTTCACTTGGTTTCATTGTCTTAGTTCTTAACTCTTTGGAGCTCCAGTTTTGAAGCCTCTTCATATTTTTTATTGGCAGTTAGACTGAACTTCTCGTATAATTCTCAACAGTTTGGCCCCCTCACCCATCACCCATCACATTTGGGTTTCTGGCATCCCCTTCTGTCAGGAAGGAAATCTGATTCTATCTCTTGCCTTCCCCTGGAAAGTCCAAGATCAGGGCTCCAGCATGATCACACTCTGATGTTAAGCCCTCTTCTGGTTCATAGCCAGTGCCTTCTTGGTATGTAGACACAGGCTTGAGAGCTCGCTGGGATCTCTTTTATAAGGTCAACTAACCCTATTTATGAGGGCTCCATTCTCATAACCTAAGAACCTCCTAATGTCATCACATTGGACATTAAGATTTCAATATATGAATATTAGGGGGCACACAGATATTCAGACCAAAGGAAATACATATTCCTGGTCTTCAAATAGTCTGCAGTTTAGCAAGAAGAGAAATAAGAAAGGATATAGTTTCAGTGCAGCAGGTAAGCAGATGTAAGCAGAGTGCTAAAGAATCCTAGGGAGATGCACACAGTCCAAATCCCGAACTGCAAAGGTGGAAGTGGGAAGGATGGTTCCTGAGAGTTTGGCCCTTGGTAGAGCAAGGCACACAGTTCACTGTTATCGGAACAGGAAGGATGGGCTGAAGTGAAGTAATAGGCTAGACTGGAAAGATGAGTAAGGGTCGTATTATAATCATGTTTCATGCTATAGGGTAGACTTTATATATATATATATAAAAGATTTTAAAATTTTAAAATTTAAATTTAAAAATAAATTTAAAAAATAAAAAACTAAAAAAAAGAAAAAAATAAACTTGTTGCTAAGTAAAAAAAAATATATATATATATATATATAATTTATTTATTTATGGATGCACAGGTCTTTGTTGCTCTGCAGGAGCTTTGTCTAGCTGTGGCCACTGGGGGCTGCTCTTAGTTGTGGTGCATGGGCTTCTCATTGCAGTGGCTTCTCTCGTTGTGGAGCACAGGCTTCGGCTGTTGCGGCTCCCAGGCTCTAGAGTACAGGCTCAGGAATTGTGGTGCAGGGGTTTAGTTGCTTCTTAGCATTGGGAATCCTCCTGAATCGGGGATTGAACCCATGTGGCCTGCATTGGAAGGTGGATTCTTAACCACTGGACCACCAGGGAAGTCCTCAAATTTATATTAAGGACCCTGGGGAGCCACTTATGGTTTTTAGAAAGATTCTTCTGGTTAGAGTTTGGAGTCTACAATGGAGTGACTTGATACATGGAGTTTTTTTTTTTTTGTTGTTGTTGTTTTTAACCAAATTATGACATTAATCCAGAAGGGAATTAGCAGGGTGCAAGAAGGCTCATCTGAGTTACCCACTGGTGTGTAAAAATCTACTCCAAAACTCATTGGCTTAAATAAAGAACAGTTTATTCCTTGTTATTCTGTGCATTGAGTGCTTGGTTCTTCTGCATGATACAGTGTCCACTGTGGCTTGCGAATGGCTGGAAGGTCTGAATGACCTCACTCATGTGGGTGGCAGTTGGTACAGGCCACAAACTGGAACCCCAGCTGGAGCCTTCAATCAGACAGCTCAGTTCTCCACCTATTTCCTTTCATGTGTCTTCTTGGTGTTCCTTACAGTATGTTGGTTGGGTTTCAAAAAAGCACTATATTCAGAGTATAAGCCCTAAGTGCAGGAGCTTATCAGATCTCCTTGTATTTCACACTTGCTAATGTCCCATTGGCCAAAACTAGATAAATAGTTAAGGCCATTGGGGATATGCACATAGGGTGTGAATACCAGGAGGATGGTTCATTGAGAGCCACCAAATCAACATTCTGCCACAGGGATGGAGAGAAGTAAGTAGTGCCTCTTCTCAAGTGCCCACCCAATCCGTGGCTGCTGGATCAGACTAGTTCTCAGAATTTTCTCTGCTGACATTTGCTTCATAGGGAAGCAGAAAGTGGATGGAGAAGGTGTAGTGGGCTTATACTGCCTAAAAGACTTGCATTGTTGTTGTTTAGTCGCTAAGTTGTATCTGAGTCTTTCGTGACCTCATGGACTGTAGCCAGGCTCCTCTGTCTGTGGAATTCTCCAGGCAAGAATACTGGAGTGAGTTGCCATTTCCTTTGGTAAAAGACCTGCATACAACCAGTAAAATGTTAAGTGGAAGAACTCTAGCCTCCTTTTTTCCTCCAAGTGTTTGGCTTGAATTTATTACTGAGTAATTTTGCAAGAAATAAACGTGACCATTTAGCAATTAGTAACATTTTTTAAAGGATGTTCTTGCTTGAAAAATGATAGATATTCTACTTTATGACTTCAACCCCCCCAAGGCACAATTAGTATATCTAAAATATGAAAGTGAAGTCAGGCTTGGAAAACAAAAGCAGTGAAGAATATAGCTATAGAAGGAGATATGCTATTTCCAAATATGCTTGAATGTGGCTCTTTTACTGTGATGAAATGAATTTTATGGCTGTAGTAATTGGTTCTTTTTAATACAATTACTTAGTTATGTGATTTTCTTGGAGTGATCAAATACTTTGAGAAAATGGCAACTTCTGTATTTTGCAAGAGTACTTTAAATGTAACCTCCCTTTATAATCAGAAGATGCTACACAAAATTAATCTTTTCTGTCCCTAGCTCCTGGCATATACCCCAGGTCTCCTCATTTGAAAAAAAAAAGAGAGAGAGAGAATAATAATAGTAACCTTTTGATAGGTTTATTGTGAGGATGAAATGAAATAACATGTAAAAGTGCCTGAAACAGTGCCTGGCAGAAGTGACTGCTCAATTGATCTGAGCTGTAATTCTTACACGCTCTAGGAATATTTGGCAGATAGAGGTGCCATTCTTCCCTGCAGGTTCAGTTCAGTTAAGTTGTTCAGTTGTGTTCGACTCTTTGCAACCCCATGGACTGCAGCTGCCAGGCTTCCCTGTCCATCACCAACTCCTGGAGCTTACGCAATTTCATATCCATCAAGTCGGTGATACCATCCAACCATCTCACCCTCTGTCATCCCCTTCTTTTCTTGCCTTCAATCTTTCCAAGCATCAGAGTCTTTTCCAATGAGTCAGTTCATCGCATCAGGTGGCCAAAGTTTTGGAATTTCAGGTTCTACATCAGTTCTTCCAATGAACATTCAGGACTGATTTCCTTTAGAATTGACTGGTTTGATACCCTCACAGTCCAAGGGTCTCTTAGAAGTCTTCTCCAACACCACAGTTCAAAAGCATCAATTCTTCAGCACTCAGCTTTCTTTATAGACCAACTCTCACATCCATACATGACTACTGGAAAACCATAGCCTTGACTAGATGGACCTTTGTTGGCAAAGTAATGTCCCTGCTTTTTAATATGCTGTCTAGGTTGGTCATAACTTTCCTTCCAAGGAGCAAGTGTCTTAAAATTTTGTGGCTGTAGTCACCATATGCAGTGATTTTGGAGCCCCTCAAAATAAAGGCTGTCACTTTTCCATTGTTTCCTCATCTATTTGCTATTAAATGATGGGACCATATGCCATGATCTTCGTTTTTTTGAATGTTGAGTTTTAAGCCAGCTTTTTCACTGTCCTCTTTCAATTTCATCAAGAGGCTCTTTAGTTCCTCTTCACTTTCTGACGTAGGGTGGTGTCATCTATGTATCTGAGGTTATTGATATTTCTCCTGGCAATCTTGATTCCAGCTTGTGCTTCATCCAGTCCAGCATTTCGCATGATGTACTCTTCATATAAGTTAAATAAGCAGGGTGACAATATACAGCCTTGACACACTCCTTTCCTGATTTGGAACCAGTCTGTTATTTCATGTCCAGTTTTAACTGTTGCTTCTTGACCTGTATACAGATTTCTCAAGAGACAGATCAGGTGGTCTGGTATTCCCATCTCTTGAGAAATTTCCACAGTTTGTTGTGATCCACAGAGTCAAAGGCTTTGGCATAATCAATAATGCAGAAGTAGATGTTTTTCTGGAATTCTCTTGCTTTTTTGATGATCCAATGGATGTTGGCAATTTGATCTCTGGTTCCTCTGCCTTTTCTAAATCTAATTTGAACATCTGAAAGTTCACAGTTCACCTACTGTTGAAGCCTGGCTTGGAGAATTTTGAGCATTACTTTATGTAAGGTATAGTTTGACTGAGGCAGAAAGAGGAAAGATGACCTCAACAGAAATAAGTTACCTTTATTCAGGCAAGGAGGGGCGACAGTTGGCCTAATGACCAGGCTGAGCACAGAGAGGGATCAGGGAGGCTCCATATTTATAGGGAGGTTTGTGGAAGTGATAAGGGAAATGTTAATCAGGCAGGATGTTTTGGGTATTCTTTAGTTGACATGGCATTTGTAGTTGGGCAGGGTGTGATAAGTCTTCTGGGCAGGTGTAGGGGGTGGAAGGTTTCTGGACAGGGGTTGATAATTCCCTGATAGATGCAACCAGCCTGGAGCATCAGGGCGGGACCTAAAATTTTGTTTTCTTTTCTCTGAAGTTAGATGATTCAGCAAGGGCCTTTGAAACTGTTGTTTTCTAGGCCCAAAAGACTCCTCTACTTTACTAGTGTGTAATATCAATAACCTCAGATATGCAGATGACACCACCCTTATGGCAGAAAGTGAAGAGGAACTAAAAGGCCTCTTGATGAAAGGGAAAGTGGAGAGTGAAAAAGTTGGCTTAAAGCTCAACATTCAGAAAATGAAGATCATGGCATCCGGTCCCATCACTTCATGGGAAATAGATGGGGAAACAGTGGAAACAGTGTCAGACTTTATTTTGGGGGGCTCCAAAATCACTGCAGATGGTGACTGCAGCCATGAAATTGAAAGACGCTTACTTCTTGGAAGGAAAGTTATGACCAACCTAGATAGCATATTCAAAAGCAGAGACATTACTTTGCCAACTAAGGTCCGTCTAGTCAAGGCTATGGTTTTTCCAGTGGTTGTGTATGGATGTGAGAGTTGGACTGTGAAGAAGACTGAGTGCTGAAGAATTGATGCTTTTGAACTGTGGTGTTGGAGAAGACGCTTGAGAGTCCCTTGGACTGCAAGGAGATCCAACCAGTCCATCCTAAAGGAGATTAGTCCTGGGTGTTCATTGGAAGGACTGATGCTAAAGCTCAAACTCCAATACTTTGGCCAATTCATGCGAAGAGTTGACTCACTGGGAAAGACCCTGATGCTGGGAGGAATTGGGGGCAGGAGGAGAAGGGGATGACAGAGGATGAGATGGCTGGATGGCATCCCCGACTCAATGGATGCAAGTCTGAGTGAACTCCGGGTGTTGGTGATGGACAGGGAGACCTGGTGTGCTGTGACTTATTGGATCGCAAAGAGTTGGACACGACTGAGCAACTGAACTGAACTGAACTTACTAGTGTGTGAGATGAGTGCAATTGTGTGGTCGTTTGAACCTTCTTTGGCATTGCCCTTCTTTGGGATTGGAATGAAAACTGACCTTTTCCAGTCCTGTGGCCACTGCTGAGTTTTCCAAATTTGCTGGCATATTGAGTGCAGCACTTTCACAGCATCATCTTTTAGGATTTGAAATAGCTCAGCTGGAACTCCATCACCCCCACTAGCTTTGTTCGTAGTGATGCTTCCTAAGGCCACTTGACTTCACACTCCCGGATGTCTGGCTCTAGGTGAGTGACCACACCATCGTGATTATCTGGATCTTTTCTGTGTAGTTCTTCTGTGTATTCTTGCCACCTCTTCTTAATATCTTCTGCTTCTGGTATACCATATCATTTCTGTCCTTTATCGAGCCCATCTTTGCATGAAATGTTCCCTTGGTATCTCTAATTTTCTTGACAAGATCTCTAGTCTTTCCCATTCTGTTGTTTTCCTCTATTTCTTTGCATTGATCACTGAGGAAGGTTTTATCAAATGGGTATAGCTTTCCTTTTCTCCTTTGCCTTTAGCTTCTCTCTTTTCCCAGCTATTTGTAAGGCCTCCTCAGACAACCATTTTGCCTTTTTGCATTTCTTTTTCTTGGGGATGGTCTTGATCCCTACAAGGTACATACACCGTAAAAAGAGCTCCTTGCGCGTCCAGAGGTAAAACCGTGGCAGGGTTGTTGAGCCAAATGAGCAAGGATTAAGAATTGATGCTTTTCATTTCCCCTAAAGTCAGGAACAAGACAAGGGTGCCCACTTTCACCGCTACTATTCAACATAGTTCTGGAAGTTTTGGCCATAGCAATCAGAGCAGAAAAAGAAATAAAAGGAATCTAACTTGGAAAAGAAGAAGTAAAACTCTCATTGTTTGCAGTTGACATGATCCTCTACATAGAAAACCCTAAAGACTCCACCAGAAAATTACTAGAGCTAATCAATGAATATAGTAAAGTTGCATGATATAAAATCAACACACAGAAATCCCTCGCATTCCTATACACTAATAATGAGAAAGTAGAAAAAGAAATTAAGGAAACAATTCCATTCACCATTGCAATGAAAAGAATAAAATACTAGGAATATATCTACATAAAGAAACTAAAGACCTATATATAGAAAACTATAAAACACTGATAAAAGAAATCAAAGTGGACACTAATAGATGGAGAAATATACCATGTTCATGGATCAGAAGAATCAATATAGTGAAAATGAGTATACTACCCAAAGCAATGTACAAATTCAATGCAATCCCTATCAAGCTACCAGCCATATTTTTCACAGAACTAGAACAAATCATTTCAAGATTTGTATGGAAATACAAAAACCCTCGAATAGCCAAAGCAATCTTGAGAAAGAAGAATGGAACTGGAGGAATCAACTTGCCTGACTTCAGGCTCTACTACAAAGCCACAGTCATCAAGACAGTATGGTACTGGCACAAAGACAGGAATATAGATCAATGGAACAAAATAGAAAGCCCAGAGATAAATCCACGCACCTATGGACACCTTATCTTTGACAAAGGAGGCAAGAATATACAATGGAGTAAAGACAATCTCTTTAACAAGTGGTGCTGCGAAAACGAGTCAACCGCTTGTAAAAGAATGAAACTAGATCACTTTCTAACACCGCACATGAAAATAAACTCAAAATGGATTAAAGATCTAAATGTAAGACCAGAAACTATAAAACTCCTAGAGGAGAATATAGGCAAAACACTCTCTGACATAAATCACAGCAGGATCCTCTATGATCCACCTCCCAGAATTATGGAAATAAAAGCAAAAATAAACAAATGGGATCTCATTAAAATTAAAAGCTTCTGCACAACAAAGGAAAATATAAACAAGGTGAAAAGACAGCCTTCTGAATGGGAGAAAATAATAGCAACTGAAACAACTGACAAACAACTAATCTCAAAAATATACAAGCAACTTATGCAACTCAATTCCAGAAAAATAAACGACCCAATCAAAAAATGGGCCAAAGAACTAAATAGACATTTCTCCAAAGAAGACATACGGATGGCTAACAAACACATGCAAAGATGCTCAACATCAATCATTATTAGAGAAATGCAAATCAAAACCACAATGAGGTACCACTTCACACCAGTCAGAATGGCTGCGATCCAAAAATCTGCAAGCAATAAATGCTGGAGAGGGTGTGGAGAAAAGGGAACCCTCCTACACTGTTGGTGGGAATGCAAACTAGTACAGCCACTATGGAGAACAGTGTGGAGATTCCTTAAAAAATTGCAAATAAAACTACCTTATGACCCAGCAATCCCACTGCTGGGCATACACACCGAGGAAACCAGAATTGAAAGAGACATATGTACCCCAATGTTCATCGCAGCACTGTTTATAATAGCCAGGACATGGAAACAACCTAGATGTCCATCAGCAGATGAATGGATAAGAAAGCTGTGGTACATATACACAGTGGAGTATTACTCAGCCATTAAAGAGAATACATTTGAATCAGTTCTGTTGAGATGGATGAAACTGGAGCCGATTATACAGAGTGAAGTAAGCCAGAAAGAAAAACACCAATACAGTATACTAACACATATATATGGAATTTAGAAAGATGGCAATGATGACCTTGTATGCAAGACAGCAAAAAAGACACAGATGTGTATAGCGGACTTTTTGGACTCAGAGGGAGAGGGAGAGGGTGGGATGATTTGGGAGAATTGCATTGAAACATGTATACTATCATGTAAGAATCGAATCACCAGTCTATGTCCGACGCAGGATACAGCATGCTTGGGGCTGGTGCATGGAGATGACCCAGAGGGATGTTGTGGGGAGGGAGGTGGGAGGGGGGTTCATGTTTGGGATCGCATGTACACCCGTGGTGGATTCATGTCAATGTATGGCAAAACCAATACAGTATTGTAAAGTAAAATAAAGTAAAAATAAAAATTAAAAAAAAAAAAAAAGAATTGATGCTTTTGAACTGTGGTGTTGGAGAAGACTCTTGAGAGTCCCTTGGACTGCAAGGAGATCCAATCAGTCCATTCTGAAGGAGATCAGCCCTGGGATTTCTTTGGAAGGAATGATGCTAAAGCTGAAACTCCAGTACTTTGGCCACCTCATGCGAAGAGTTGACTCATCGGAAAAGACTCTGATGCTGGGAGGGATTGGGGGCAGGAGGAGAAGGGGACGACAGAGGATTAGATGGCTGGATGGCATCACGGACTCAATGAATGTGAGCCTGAGTGAACTTCGGGAGATGGTGATGGACAGGGAGGCCTGGCGTGCTGTGATTCATAGGGTTGCAAAGAGTTGGATACGACTAAGTGACTGAACTGAACTGAACTGAAGGGATTATAGGTTTGTGCCCACTGAGCTCATGAGACTTCAGGAGTTCCTCCGTTCTTTGTGTATAAAAGAAGAAAACTCATCCCAGTGTTCTCACAAGTCCCTTGATTGGCCAAGCTAGGCTATTTGAAGCCATCTCTCTGCAGTCACCAGCAGCCCCGACTCACCTGTTCCTCTTCTCTGTCGTCTGTAACAGAAGCCCTCCTTACTTCTTCCTCTTAATATTCCATGTTACTTAAATCATAGCTTTCTCTTTGGAGGTCTTAATCACCTCTGAGGACAGAGCCTTTTGCCTGATACCTAGCCCCAGAGGTTGTGACAGTGAGAGCCTTCTCCTTCTTGTAGGTACTGTATTCTTCCACATTTGTTTGATTTTCCTGTGTTCCCTCTAAATTCATTCCATTCTCTTTTCCTTGTTGGGTACTCCTTCATGTCCAAGGAGATGGGATTGCCTTTCCCAAGCTTAGCAGAGTCATTCGCAATATCTTTCCACTTTTTCCAAGAGCAGGTCCTCCTGTTCTCCACAGCACGTGAAACTGATGAGCACCACTTTTGTTTTGTTGTTGTTTAGTTGCTAAGTCACGTCCGACTCTTTGTGACCCCATGGACTATAACCCTCCAGGCTCCTCAGTCCATGGGATTCTCCAGGCAAGAATACTGAAATGGGTTGCCATTTGCTTCTCCAGAGGATCTTCCTGACCCAGAGATCAAATCTGCCTCTCCTGCATTGGAAGGCAGATTCATTACCACTGCCCCACCTGGGAAAGCCAGATGAGCACCACTAATCCCTGCTTAACCCTGGTCTTCCTAGTGTAAAAGCCCATGAACCTCCCACAGAGCCTAGTAGTTGGACAAGCTATCCCCACACTCTGACGCTCACGCACAGAGCACCCAGGCAGCTCCATGAAGAATCTCGCCCTCAGAAAAGTTTCCCACCTCTCAGAGGCAGCCAAGAGCAAACCATTCCATGTTCACATGCATCTTGGCCGGGTCCCAGAACTTGGAAGTAGCAAAGCCTCTTTATCTAGGGGTGAATGGTTCTCAACACCAACAATTTTAGTTGGTCCCATTCCAGGGTCTTATTAGTAACACACCCAAGGAAGGAAATATGCATTTCTGAAGTCACTGCGGGGTGCAGGGACTCTGCATTGCAGACTTGGACATTGTGTGATATCTGACTCACCAGCAGTGTGAGTGGTCCAGTCTTGCCGCTAGTGATGAAGCGTTTAAATCAAACAAGTGTCATGAGAGACTGGCGTCTGAAAGTTGACCTGATTTCCTAATACAAAGTCCTTGGTTTAACTTGCCTAAGATTGTTACTTTTCCTCTTTGGACTGAAAATCAGGGATTGTATTTCACTACCTGGATGCATCACTTTTTCTCATATGCTACAGAAATACTGAAGCAGCTGGTGTGTAGTTGACCACAGTGCTGTGCTAGTTTCAGGCATACAGCAAGGTGATGCTTCTGATCTTCTTCCCCAGGAAATCTGCCCTCTACCTTTGGAAATACAAAGATGCCAACTGGAGCATCCATCTCCCAAGCTTCCAAGTCAGTTACCAGGCTGTCCAGTGAACATCCAGCAGACATGATTATTTGCTTTAAAGGCTCACAACTGAGTCTGTTTTGAAAAACGCATATTACGCAAACAATAGTCAGTCTACTTTCCTTGGCTTCTTAACCTTTGTTCTCACTAAAACTCAGATTATTTCCCCATTTGCATTCTGAATATGGCCTTGAATGATCCACAAAGCTCTTCTGAGCCCCTCCCCTGGAGGGAACTATTACCTTATGTTTCTCTTCACCATCTGTTTCTTTTCTGCAAAGCTTTTTGAAGCTCAGCCTCTTGGAACAAGAGAATAACAAAGATGAAATTTATTGCCATCGATCACTTTTATATAAAGCCAAATGTCTTCCAGCTACTCTGAATTGATTTTCTTTTCCCCCTCGAGAAAGTAGCAGAAAGGAGTTAGCAACCACGCAGGGGACCAAATCAATACAGAAATGAGGGGAATTTCATGGAGGCAATTGTGTGTAGAAAAGCAGAGAGCTCGCAGGACTAGTTAATAGAAGTAAGTTGCTTATTCAGCATTATTATCAGCTCACTAGGTGGACTATAAAGATAGAAGATTTTCTCCTTAATATATGTCCCTACTCCATTGTGCAAAGAATTCAGTCATTCACTGCTTCCTTTCCATCATTCAGACCCAGCTGAGGTCTCCCATGATGACATTCAGGAGTGCCCACTGTATGTGTAGCATCATAATGTTAGGAGTAATGAGCTCAGCAGTCAGGCAAGAGCGTGATAATTGTAATGATAGTAATAAAATACTGTTACTTGAACACAGTTACTTACTTCCTCTGAGAGCTAAAAATATGTAATGGTTGTACTTTCTCTCCACTTTGACCCCTCATAGACATTGATTACTGTGTCTTCCTTAAGGTATCTTTAAATTTTAAAAAAAAACCCACAACAGTAAACTATATATAACTCCAACTTGGCCATTTTAACCATTTTTAAGTATACAATTCAGTGGCATAAATTGCAGTCACTGTATGGTGACACCATCACCACTATTTTTAAAACTTTTCCATTAGTCCAAAAAGAAACTCTGTACCCACTAAACATAGCCCAAGTACCTGATGCCCTCTGATCTATTTTTTCACCTGCACTTTATGTTTTTTCTTCTGGTTTTATTGAGATATAATTGGTACACAGCCCTGTGTAATTTAATGTGGACAGCATAATGACTTGACTTACTTATATAGTGAAATATTTACCACAATAGGGTTAGTGGACATCTATCATTTCCTAGACACAACATTAAAGAAATAGAAAAGAATACATTTTTCTTGTGATGGAAACTTAGAGGATTTACTCTCTTAACTCTCACGTGTAACATACAGCAATGCTGAATATTGTTTATCATGTTGTTACATCACTGAAAGTGAAAGTGTTAGTTGCTCAGTCATGTCTGGCTCTTTGTGACACCATAGACAGTAACCTGCCAGGCTCCTCTGTCCATAATATTCTCTAGGCAAGAATGCCGGAGTGGGTTGCCATTCCCGTCTCCAGGGATCTTCCCAACCCAGTGATTGAACCTGGGTTTCCTGCATTGCAGGCAAATTCTTCACCATCTGAGCCACCAGGAAATGTTTAATTATCTTATAACTGGAAATTTATACCTTTTGACCTCCTTCATTCGTTTCCCCTTTGACTAACACCCCCCCACCCCGGCCCCACACACACTTCTTTTTTTTTTAATTTATTTTAATCAGAGGCTAATTACTTTACACTATTGTGGTGGGTTTTGCCATACATTCACATGAATCAACCATGGATGTATGTGTGTTCCCCATCCTGACCCTCCCTTCCACCTCCCTCCCCATCCCATCCTTCGGGGTCATCCCAGTGCACCAGCCCTGAGCACCCTGTCTCATGCATCGAACCTGGACTGGTGATCTGTTTCACATACGATAATATACATGTTTCAGTGCTGTTCTCTCAAACCATCCCACCCTCGCCTTCTCCCACAGAGTCCAAAAGTCTGTTCTTTACATCTGTGTCTCTTTTGCTGTCTCACATATAGGGTCATTGTTACCATCTTTCTAAATTCCATATATATGCGTTAATATACTGCATTGGTGTTTTTCTTTCTTTCTTACTTCACTCTGTATAATAGGCTGTAGTTTCAACCACCTCATTAGAACTGATTCAAATGCCTTCTTTTTAATGGCTGAGTAATACTCCATTGTGTATATGTACCACAGCTTTCTTATCCATTCATCTGCGGATGGACATCTAGGTTGCTTCCATGTCCTGGCTATTGTAAACAATGCTGCTATGAACATTCCCCCCCACCCCCAACTTGTGGTAGCCACAAATCTGACCTCTCTTTCTATGAGTTTGTTTTTGAAGTGTAATTGATATTCATTATGTTAGTTCCTGGTACACAATTTAACTATTTGATGTTTCTATGCTTTTCAAAATGATCACCATGATAAGTCTTGTTGTCATCTGTTACCACACAAAGATATTGGATAATTATTCCTATATTCATACACTGTACATTTCATACCCATGGTTCATTTACTTTATAATAAGTTTGCACCCTGTAATCTCCCTCACCTATTTCTCTTTCCCCCAGCCCCATCCCCTCTGGCAACCACCTGTTCTCTGTATCTATGACTTTGTTTCTGTTTAGCTGTCTTTGTCCATTTGTTTTGTTTTTAGATTCCATGTATAGGTGAAATCATACAGTATTTGTTGCTGTTTTTCTGACTGACTTCACTTAGCATTATACCTGTTAGGTCCTTCCATATTGTTGCAAATAGCATGATTTCATTTCTTTTTTATGGCTGAGTAAGATTCCAGTATGTGTGTACACACACCCACATATATGTATACGTATGTAATCACATCTTCTTTATCCAGTCATCTGCAGATGTGCACTTGCATTGCTTTCATAGCTTGGCTATTGTAACTAATGCTGCAGTGAACATAGGTGTGGATATATAGTTTTGAATTCGTGTTTTTATTTTCCTAAGATAAATACCCAGAAGTGGAATTGTATGATAGTTATATTTTTAACTAGTGGATTGCATGGTAGTTATATTTTTAATATTTTGAGAAATCTTGTACTGTTTTCCACTGTGACTGGACCAGTTTACATTCCCAGCAACAGTGGACAAGGGTGCCCTTTACTCCATGCTCTTGCCATCACTTTTTTATTTGTTGATAATAGCCATTCTGACAGGTGTGAGGTGATAACTCATTGTGCTTTTCATTTGCATTTTCACGAAGCTCATGGCATCTGGACCCATCACTTCATGGGAAATAAATGGGGAAACAGTGGAAACAGTGTCAGACTTTATTTTTCTGGGCTCCAAAATCACTGCAGATGGTGACTGCAGTCATGAAATTAAAAGACGCTTACTCCTTGGAAGAAAAGTTATGACCAACCTAGATAGTATATTCAAAAGCAGAGACATTACTTTGCCAACTAAGGTCCGTCTAGTCAAGGCTATGGTTTTTCCTGTGATCACGTATGGATGTGAGAGTTGGACTGTGAAGAAGGCTGAGCACCGAAGAATTGATGCTTTTGAACTGTGGTGTTGGGGAAGACTCTTGAGAGTCCCTTGGACTACAAGGAGATCCAGCCAGTCCATTCTGAAGGAGATCAGCCCTGGGACTTCTTTGGAAGGAATGATGCTAAAGCTGAAACTCCAGTACTTTGGCCACCTCATGCGAAGAGTTGACTCATTGGAAAAGACTCTGATGCTGGGAAGGATTTGGGGCAGGAGGGGAAGGGGACGACCGAGGATGAGATGGTTGGATGGCATCACGGACTCAATGAACGTGAGTCTGAGTGAACTCCGGGAGATGGTGATGGACAGGGAGGCCTGGCGTGCTGTGATTCATGGGGTTGCAAAGAGTCGGACACGACTGAGCAACTGAACTGAACTGAACTGAATGATGTTAAGTGTCTTCTTATGTGCCTGTTGGCCAAGTGCATGTATTCCCTGGGAAAATATTCAGGTCCTCTGCCCATTTTTTGGTTGGGTCGTATTTTGATGATTAGTTGTTTGAGTTATTGTACATTTTAGATATTAACCCCTTGTTGGGTATATTTTTTGCAGATAGCTTCTCCCATTCAGTAGGTGGCCTTTCTGTTTTATTGAGTTTCTTTTGCTATGCAAACGGATTTTAGTTTGATGTAGTCCCATTTGTTTATTTTTGCTTTTGCTTCTCTTCCCTGGTGGCTCAGATGGTAAAGCGTCTACCTACAATGCCGGAGACCCGGATTCAATCCCTGGGTCAGGAAGATCTCCTGGAGAAGGAAATGGCAACCCACTTCAGTATTCTTGCCTGGAAAATCCCATGGACAGAAGAGCCTGGTAGGCTGCAGTCCATGGGGTCGCAAAGAGTTAGACATGACTGAGCAACTTCACTTTCTTTCTTTTCTTTTTTCTCCTGCCTAAAGAAACATATTCAAAAAAATACATTTCTAAGACCAATGTCAGAGACCATACTGCCTATATTTTCTTCTGAAAGTTTTTTAGTTCATATCTTACGTTTAAGTCTTTACTCCATTTTGAGTTTATTTTTGTGTATGATATGAGAAAATAGTCCAATCTGATTCATTTACTTCATTAGTTAGATATATTCCCAGGTATTTTTTTTTATGTGACTGCGAATGGGATTATTTTCTTAATTTCTCTTTCTGATAGTTTCTTGTTACTGTATAGAAACACAACAGATTTCTGTATATTAATTTTGTACCCCGCAACTTTACTGAATTCATTGATGAGTTCTAGCGGTTTTTGGTACAGTTTTAGAATTTCATATTGTAGTGTCATCTGCAAACAATGACAGTTTTACTTCTTTCTTTCCAGTTTGGATTCCTTTTGCTTATTTTCTTGTCTGATTGCTAGGACTTTCAATACTGTGGCGAATAAAAACTTCCACACAGCCCTCTGAAGTAACCAATCCTTCTGACACTTTGATTTCAGGCTTTTAGCCTCCATAACTGTGAGGCAATACATTCCTGTCATTTAAGTGACTAAATTTATAGTACTTTGTTATGGCAGCCCGAGCAATTGAGACAGTTCCCAAGTTTGGATTTATTCCCATTTTTAATCAGGATTTGGAAAAGCTGGGCTAATTCTCTTCTGTCTGATTTATCATGCTGGATCTACTTTGTAGGTTTCAAGTTCGAAACTCATATGAGATTTTCTTTTCGCATTTCCCACCATGTATTTTGAAACCATTTGAATGTGACTGGTAATGTCTCCTTCCTTGAAACTTCTGATATTCATCTTTTAGCGAGGTTTTTGAGAATTCACAAACCCTTTGGTTAACATTTAAAATAGATTTTGACGAATGAAAAAAAAAATGCAGCTCTAGGTCCAAGGAAATCTGACAGGAGCAGCAGAATCACTGTGAGACAGGAAGACCGCTCTTAGACTGTCCAGGACTCTGTCTCCTTGGTGGGTAGAGCCTATCGGCTCAGCCATGCCTCATGGAGCCACTGCCTCTTTCAGCATTTGGATTTGCTGTTTTTATTCCTGGAGCCCAACTGCAGAAATTAATGCCTGTCTGTATGGTTCTGTCAGAAGGTGCTCAGTGTTTTTCAGAACAAAATACCGATACGCCATGAAAAAATGTGCATTGATATAATGTCTCTGTTTGAACTTTCAACCCACATTCACGTTGATCCCAGTTTCCTTTGGTCCTGGCATTCTGGAAGGGAGGGGGGCCACTCACCCATGGCCAGCACACTGACCAAGCCAATGGTCACATGTAACTACAAATGTGTATGAACCTGAAAGAATCTCATATTCCCTTTGAGGTGGAGCAGGTTGTCTCCCCCTTAGCAGAATCATCCTCCAGGTCAGGTCAGAGTCAAAGCTCAAAGATTACAGACCTTGAGGTAGTTATTGAGCAGATTCAGAAGGAAGCATGCATGAGTCAGAAAGAAATGCTTGGCAGGACCAGACAGATATTTTAGGCCACATCTCTGCTTCTCAAGGTTACTCTGACCCCCCAGATTCCAGAAGCAAAATCGAAATGGAAGACTCCTGCTGCTCAGAGCAAGTGGAGGCAGCATGTGTGGTAAAAGGAACTAGGATTGAGGGCAGGCATTCCTGGGTTCAAGTCCTGGCTCCAAGTCCTGGCTCATCTGCTTGTCTGCTTCTAGTTGGATAACCTTGAGAAGACCGACTGATTCACCAATATGACCTTCACGTCCTGCATCATAGCCACCTCACAGGGCTTCTGTTAAATGAGGTCATATTAGTAAATCTGTGCAGCTGACAGTTGACTGGCTTGAATGGTTCAGAGTGAGGTACAGCCATACTCAGTATTTGTTGGGAGACCAGAGGATACATGTGACCTGAGAGGAGCTCAAGGTGAGATTCCGGGGGAGTTTACATGAAAGAAAGCCCTGAATAATGGTTCCACCCAGCATAGCCTTGGGCTGGGATCACAGTTGGTACCAGACTGGGTTCCAGAGGGAATCCCAGATCAGAGAATCTCCTGCCCAGCTCTTCTGTGCCTGAGCCACTTACCCAACTGTCCTGAGGGCCCTAGAATAGGGATATAGTCAGTGGATCAGCTTCTGGATCCCAGATGCTCTCAACTGTTTGAGGACACAGAACTAGGATGTGTCCTTATCAGCCTCTTAGTTTTCATCCCACGTACCTTCTTTTGCCTGAATGCCCTGAGAGCCAGTGAAGAAGGTATGTTCATCACCCTACCACCTTGAAATCTCCTTGGGTTCAAGGCCTCTGTGTATGAGATTAAATTTGTTCCAGTGTCAAAATAAGAAAGTTCAACAGCTTTAGCATTTTAAAAGACAGAGAATGCTTGGGTAGAATAAGTGCCTTTGAAAAGGCAACTGTTTTTCTTCATGAAAGTTATTTCTGGGACAAAAATTAACATTCTGTCCCTTATCTGTGTAAATTTCAAATGCTTTTCCCTTACAAAGGCTAGTGAAGTTGAAATTCCACACCCTTCGAAACATGCCTAAGTTGGCTTCTCTTGGCAGAAATACAAAGTAGGAACAAGAATCCAAATCTATGTGGCATATAAACGAAGAGGCAGAAATTCTGGGCACATTCCTGCGATCACTGGCACAGTTCCAGAGTGAGGCCTTAAAATAGGATGAGCTTTTACAACTGCCTCCCCTATGTGGGCATACGTTCCATGCCCCGGGCCTCCTGCAGGACTCAGGCATGTCATTCAGTACCCTGTCTTAATACGTGCATCACTGTCACAGGGAACAGTTTCCCAACGACCTTGACATGTCAGAGGTTTGACAATAGAGAGCCAGAGGCACCTTGAGAAGGTCACTGGTTGGAAATGCTCTGTTAGTCAGTTTGGGACCATTGTAATAGACTGGGTGGTTTAGACAGTAGATATTTTCATGGTTCTGGAGACTGGGGAGTCCAAGGTCAAGGAAACAGTTGATTTTTTGGTGAGGACTCTCTTCCTGGTTTGTAGGTGATTGCCTTCTTGCTATATTCACAGAGAGAATATAGAGAACAGAAGCTTTGGTATCTCTTGCTCTTACTCTGCGAGCACTAACCCCATCATGGAGTTTCTACCCTCGTGACCTCATCTAAACTTGATTACCTTCTAAAGACCCTGCCTCCACATACTGGGGTAAGAATTCTGGGGACACTCAGACATGGAGTCAATAGCTCCCAGCAGCTCCAAAAACCCTTGAGTGGCCAAATGATTTCCTTTAGGAATAGTTCTTAGGCTTTCCTTTTTTGTGTGCTAAAAAATCCTGAATACAATCAGGAGAGCAATCACTTGCTGCAAATTAGAGTCTCTAAACTCTGAGTTGGTTGATGAATGACAGCTGGGAGGAAGGCCCTTGTCCAGGAACAGGGTGTCTTGTTCAATTTTTTTTTTTTTTGTTATTGTTGAATCTTTTGATTCAAGGTTTAGATGAAGAACCAGAGAACAGGCCTATCAAAGGTGCCAGTAGCACGAGGCTTACCCAGAGGGGATGGGTGTGAGAATTAGATTTCCAGAAAACTCCTTGGGCAGAAGCAGTGAGTCAGATCTTATAAGGTGAAATTTAATGGAGCTGGCTTCATGAGACTGTGCAGTTGAATTTCAAAAATATAAAAACTACTTAAGTAGAAACTGGGGACGATGTCTTTAATAGCATTTTGGGTGGAGAGGACACACATTCCAGTCAAAACTGGTTTCATGTGAATGGAAAATGTGGTGTCTCTGCTGGAAAAGGCAGAGACAGTAATAATAGAAGCATGTCACCTGGAGGGAAGGAGAAAATAGCCTGTTTATACCCGCCTGTACCCCACGTCCCTGTCCAGACCTCACTCTCAAAGGTGGAAACGGGCTCACTGGACTGTGTACAGAGGAAGTTTCAGGCAGGATGGTGCAGAGATGCAGAGCTTTGCACTCAGAGAGTTCCACAAACCAGGGAATGGGCAGCCTGTAAAAGGATGACTTGGAGCCCAGTTGCTGCTTTCAGGTGTCAGGGAAAAGAATAAACCTAAATTTATTTGGCATGACATATTAGGGAAAGATTAAGGAAACTAATGAAAGCTACTGGAGCGTAGATTTTAATCTAATTGAAAACTTTGCATAGTCAGAAATATACTTAACACTTCTTGTGCTCACAGCCAGGGCCTGGACATCCTGACAAGGGTCCACTTCAGAAATCTTTAAACTCGGTGTCTCATTGTGTTAGGTTTAGGTTCAGCTGGGAAGGTTAAGAAATCCCAAAGTAACAGTGACTTAAAACCACACAGGGCTTTATATCCTCCTCACATGCAAATCAAAATAAGAACAGAAAATTCCAGAGGCAGGAGACAAGGCAGGCTCCTCTGTGTCTCTTCACCCGCCTTCCTGAGCTGCCTCAGGGGCCAAGACGGCCTCTCCTGTGGGGAAGGAAGTAACAGCGGGGAGAGAGAAAGGGTTCACTTCATTCCTTTCCAGAAGCTTCCGCACCACCCTCACTGGCCTGACTGAGCCCAAGTTGGAGTCTTGATGTGCGTGATGATGCTCCAGTCTAAAAAGGGAATCCTCATGGAGGCAAGAGGGGATGGATGTGCAAGGCGGCGGAATTTCGGCCACACTGGCGAAGACCGCAGCCTGCACGTTTCTTCCCCTTGTTTCGCCGTTCCTTCTGCGGCTCCCCTGCCGCCGTCACGCAGGCTGCTGCTCCTGGATCCCACCGGCTTCCTCTCGCCTCCCGCCTCCGCCTCCCGGCCCGTGCCCCTGCCGCTTTCCCTCAGCAGCCAGGGCTCTCAGCTGCGTCATCTGTCCTGTTTACTTTCCCGGGAGCATCCTCTGCTCCCCTTTCCCCCGACCTGCCTTCACCACACTCACCGATTCAGTTCTACCCTGGATCTACAACCTACCTTTTACCCTTCTAGATGGGAATGGTCTAACTTTCCTGGAGGTTATGACAAAACTGTGGATATTGGTGTATTTGTTAAGTGACTGAGAATGAAACTCAGTAGCTGAATCTTCAATTGTTCTGTTTTAACAGTATGCTTCTTTTTCTGTATGTGTTTCTGGAGTAGAATGCACAGGAAACACCATAGAAGGTCTTAGGCCAGAGGGGTGACATAGAGTCACATGAGTGAGAGTCAGGATTTGGGAACTGACTGTGTTGTGATGCTGTATTTACTTTCAGAGAATGGAAATCTCTAGCTTATTGAAGAAGTGCTATGTGCGTGCTCAGTTGTGTCCGACTCTGTGACCCCATGGACTATAGCCTACCAGGCTCCTCTGTCCATGGATTTTCCAGGCAAGAATACTGAAGAGGGTTGCCATTTCCTACTCCAGGGAATCTTGCTGACCCAGGATTAGGACCTACGGCTCTTGCATCTTCTGCATTGGCAGGCAGATTCTTTACCACTGAGGCACCTGCGAAAAGAAGATATAAGTCAGTGGATTTGGTGCTTATAAAATCTTTGGAAGGGTTGGAGGAATGGGTTCTCAGTGGGTCTCTGGGAGTATACCTTCCAGAAAAACTCCCTCACAAGGGCATGCTGTGGACACTGCTCTTCTGCCAGGGTCAGGAAGGTAGGGAGTCAGGGGCTCACTGATGCTGCAGGTGCTCTTCTCTGGAGCACATGGCCAGCACCAGAATCAGGGAACCAGAAGCTGCTGTTTCTGCACCTGCCCATCTGTATCCAGCACACTGGTCCCTCGATACTGAACTGCCATGCAGAAAACACAGCAAAAAGAAAACACACCCATGACAGTGCTTTCTACCAGCAGCAGGGAAGGAGTGGCTGTTGTTGATAGCCTCTGTGTCAGATCTGCCTTCATCCTAACCTGCAGAATCTAACATAGTCCAGAATATCACCGCAAGGTAGTTTTAAGGCCTGTGTGCTGGAGAAGTTCAGAGTTAATGTTGAGTGTCAACCCACAATATCAGGTGTAGGTGGGAAGAGTTCTAAGTGTTTAAGCAGAGAAACAAAGACATGATTTGACTTAACCTTTCCAAAGATCACTGTGGCATCTCTGGGAAAGGACCTCAGGAGAGAGCAAGAGAGGACGAGGTCAGGAAATGAGGGGCATCCATTGGAGGATATCATACAGAATAGGTGAGAGGTAAGGGGCTGGGCTTGCACCTGGAAGGCAGTGGTGCAGGTGAGAAGAGTGGGAAGATTTGGTGGGGGTGGTTTGAAAGTAGAAAGTCAAACACATCCAAAACTGGGAAGAGAAACCAACTTCCCAGATAGTTTGGATATTGGGGTATAAGGAAAAGAGGAGACAAGAATGAATCCAGAGTTGTTGGCCTGAGCAATTAGAAACCATTCCCTGAGATGGGGAAGACCATGAGAGAATCAGATTTAGTCAGGGAAGTAGAAGCTATAAGTAGAGATGTCATGTAGTCATGGAGAGAACCATCACCTAGGTGGCATTTGTAGTCATAAGACCCAATGAACTGAAGTATGTATGTTTATTAGAAAAGAAGCTGGAGGACTGAGCCCCAGGGCATTGCAGTGTTTAGATGGCAAGACAGACGGTAAAGAGCATTCATGCAGCATAGTAGACTGAGAAGGGCTGGCCAGTAAAGTAGGAGGATTGAGACAGCAAGTTCTAGAACCCAGAAGAGAGAGCAAGTCAAGGAGGAGGAACTTAGCCCTTGTGTCTGACACTGCTGGTGGGCTGTGTCCCCAAGGAGTGGAGCTGACAGAGGTCAGGGTGTGGATTTTGGTGGAACAGTGAAAGCAAAATCCAGATTGGAGGAGGTTCTGGGGAGAAGGCAAATTCAGACAGTGCTTTGAAGAAAATTTTCTGTGAAGGGGAGCAGAGAAATGATTTAGGAGCTTGATGTGGATGCTTATGGGATTTTTTTTCAAGTGGGTCATTTTAATAGAGCAGGTGTGTTTGCTGGTGGGAATAGTCCAGAACTGAGGGAAGATTTGATGACTAAAGTAACACTTTATTATATATTCTGGGTTCTGTTTTTTTCTACTTGACATTATGAGTCTTTTCCTGTTTTGATTTTTGCAGATGACTTTTAATAACTGTATTATATTACCTGGGATGAACATAATGCTTATAAAAGCCTTCTCCTTTTGTTGTGTTTGGGCTGTTTGCTCTTTTTGCTACTATAAATAACACTAGGAGGAGCATCTCTCTTTATTTGTCTCCCTACCTTTGTCTATTTTTATCATTTCTGGCTGAGGGGTTTAAATATTTTAAAGTCTCATATATTGACATGTTTGCTTTCCAAAAGTCATCTTCCCAGTTTTCAGTTTGGAATTTAAACACTTTTCTTTCAAAGGTCAGTTTTTCATTGCAATCCTAGAGAAAGGCAATGCCAAAGAATGTTCAAACTACTGTACAATTGCACTCATCTCACATGCGCCCAAAGTAATGCTCAAAAATTTCCAAGTAGGCTTCAACAGTACATGAACCGAGACTTCCAGATGTTCAAGCTGGATTTAGAAAAGGCAGAGGAACCAGAGATCAAATTGCCAACATCCACTGGAACATGGAGGAAGCAAGAGAGTTCCAGAAAAACATCTACTTCTGTTTCATTGACTACACCAAAGTCTTTGACTGCATGGATCACAACAAACTATGGAAAATTCTTCAAGAGATGGGAATACCAGACCACCTGACCTGCCTCCTGAAAAATCTGTATGCAGGTCAAGAAGCAACAGTTAGAACTGGATATGGAACAACAGACTGGTTCCAAATCGGAAAAGGAGTACGGCAAGGTTGTTATATTGTCACCCTGCTTATTTAACTTATATGTAGAGTACATCATGCAAAATGTTGGGCTAGATAAAGCAGAAGCTGGAAAGAGGATTGCCAGGAGAAATATCAATAACCTCAGATACACAGATGACCCCACCCTATGGCAGAAAGCAAAGAAGAACTAAACAGCCTCTTGATGAAAGTGAAAGAGGAGAGTTAAAAATTTGGCTTAAAACTCAACATTCAGAAACTAAGATCGTGGCATCTGGTCCTGTCACTTCATGGCAAATAGATGGGGAAACAATGGAAACAGTGACAGAGTTTATTTTGGGGGGCTCCAAAATCACTGCAGATAGTGATTGCAGCCATAAAATTAAAAGATGCTTGTTTCTTGGAAGGAAAGCTATGACCAACCTAGACAGCATATTAAAAAACAGAGACATTACTTTGCCAACAAAGGTCCATCTAGTCAAAGCTATAGTTTTTCCAGTAGTCATGTATGGATGTATGTGAGAGTTGGACCATAAAGAAAGCTGAGCGCTGAACAACTGATGCTTTTGAACTGTGGTGTTGGAGAAGACTCTTGAGAGTCCCTTGGACAGCAAGGAGATCAAACCAGTCTGTCCTAAAGGAAATCAGTCCTGAATATTCATTGGAAGGACTGATACTGAAGCTGAAACTCCAATATTTTGGCCACCTGATGTGAAGAACTGACTCCTTGGAAAAGACCCTGATGCTGGGAAAGATTGAAGGCGGGAGGAGAAGGGAACGACCGAGGATGAGATGGTTGGATGGCATCACCGACTCAATGGACATGAGTTTGAGTAAGCTCTGGGAGTTGGTGATGGACAGGAAATCCTAGCGTGCTGCAGTCCATGGGGTTCCAAAGAGTTGGTCACGACTGAGCTACTGAAGTGAACTTTCTTTCAAAGAACATAGCAGCTTCTCTAGACGTGACTTCTATCTCAGTGTCAAGCTGATATATTTGTTAAATATTGGAAGTTCAGAAAAATGCCCCAAATGGCCCCACATTACTTTAACAAAATTGCTTAGAAGCAGTTGATAAAATTTCACTGCCAAGAATTGTTCTTTTTGCTTTATATATATTTGATAAAGTTCCCAGTGGGAGAGCTGAGTTACACTGAAAAAAAAAAAAAAAAAAAGAATCATTAAGCGAGGGATTTTATCTAGATCTTTCAGTTGTTACCTGTTAAACTGACTGATGTTCTTTAACTGCACACACAGAACTTTTCTGACAGTCCTACTTATTGCTTCAGAATGGCTTAATGCTTCAAATAAAAGTCTAGATGACTTTTTCTGCTGCTGCTGCTGCTGCGTCGCTTCAGCCGTGTCCGACTCTGTGAGACCCATAGAAGGCAGCCCACAAGGCTCCCTCAACCCTGGGATTCTCCAGGTGAGAACACTGGAGTGGGTTGCCACTTTCTTCTCTACAAAACACAACATAGTCATAGATAATTTCCTGCTTTTCTACAGTCTCCCTTTGGAACTATGGATAGTCAAAATCTTAACCTTTTGAATTGATGCTTTTGAACTGTGGTGTTGGAGAAGACTCTTGAGAATCCCTCGGACTGCAAGGAGATCCAACCAGTCCGTCCTAAAGGAAATCAGTCCTGAATATTCACTGGAAGGACAGACTGATGCTGAAGCTGAAACTCCAATACTTTGGCCACCTGATGCAAAGAACTGACTCATTAGAAAAGACCCTGCTGCTGGGAAAGATTGAGGGCAGGAGGAGAAGGGAACAACAGAGGATGAGATGGCTGGATGACATCACCGACTCAATGGACGTGAGTTTGAGTAAAGTCCAAGAGTTGGCAATGGACCGGGAGGCTTGGCATGCTGCAGTCCATGGGGCTGCAAAGAGTCGGACACGACTGAGCGACTGAACTGAACTGACTGCAAATCTTCACCACGTTGATGTTCTGATTTTGATGTGCTGAAAACGTGAGTAATTTTTAGTTCTAATTTTCTGTGTATTACTATTTGTACAGGCTAGATGGCCTTAAAGGATAAAGTGTGGGTTTTTTTTGCTTTTTTTTTTTTGATAATGGAAGTTAATTACAGCATTTACAATCATTTTAGATCCCATTATAAAAGCCCAAAAGAAAATCACTCAATGACAATGTAGAGCTTTTGAAAAACAAAGTTCTCCTTTTCAGTGTAGGTTCTCAAACTCTTATCTGCATTTCCAGAATTTAAAAAATAAAGTTCAAAAACCGAAAATCTTTTTTTTTCTTTTTTTTAATTTAAATTTATTTATTTTAATTGGAGGCTAATTACTTTACAATATTGTATTGGTTTTGCCATACATCAACATAAACCCACCGTAGCTCATTTGGCTGTGAAATTTGACCTTAGCTGACATGAGGCTATAGTTGGTCTTTTGCAGAGTTATTCATGTATATTTGATTACTGATGCTGCTTTAGAACACTGATGAAAAAATCCTAATATGAAGGCACCAAGGGTTTCGGAAGAGGGATGTTGAACCTGAGTTACTTTTCCTTTCCAGTTCTAATGTATTGCTCACTAATGTCTCCTCCTTTGAAAATACTTGGTGAGATGTACAGATCTGATCAATAACTGAGCTCTAAAATACAGTCTAAGTGTAAACTAGGACTAAGTAGCACCAACATCATATTTCCCCTTTTCTGTTGAAATTCATTATGCCCAGTCAAAATAGTAAAAGGGTTTTTGTTTTTTTTTGTTTTCTTTTTTTAGTAAAAGGGTTTTGATGATTACAGAATAAACATCAAAGTCTGGTTAAAGTATCATAGGTATTTTCATTTTTATTCTGAGGTCCCTCCAGCACATATGTATATTCTTGATATTTTTGACATATAATTGATACTTTTATCAGTTTACTGATAAGAAGGAATTTATTTCTATGGCCAAATTGTTCCTGATTGAGATTGTGGACACAAGAGAACTGATACTAGTAGCAGTAGTATTGGCATTGTATAACAATTCCCTAGGACTATGGCAGTATGGGCACATGACTCAGACTGGCCAGTAGAATATTTTATCTCCATGGGCACAGCCGTTTCCTCCAGTGTGGGAGTGAGCATCTCATCCAACAGGGATGATTCTGGGATTGATTCAGATGCTGAGAATAAGGGACAAGGGAAGAGAGATCTCATTTTCTGAGACCATCACCTTAAAGAACTGCTGAGCAGTCATGAGCATCATTTTATACAGAGCCTGACCTCCAATTAGGTGATGACAAGCAGAGTCAAATAGAGCTGAGAAATGGAGAGAGAGGGAGAGGACAAAGAGTGTAAGAGAGGAAGAAATACTTGATGACATCTTTTGAACATCTTCATCAAACTGTGCCTGAAATTACAAAATGACTTTACCAGTGATGTGAGCAAACAAATGCCATTTTGGTTTTACCTATTTGGATTGACCTGTTTATTTCATTCAATATAATAACTCAAGATTCATCCATGTTGTAGCATAATAGTATTTTTTAAGGTAGAATGACATTGCATCTTAAAAAAAATAAGGTGGAATAATATTCTTTTTTAAGGTAGAATAATACTCCATTGTGTGTGTCTATATATATATATCATGTTTCAGTTCATTCATACATCAATGGACATTTAAGTCTATTTAAGTCCTACATCTTGATTAGCATGAATAGTGCTACAGTGTATGAGGGAACACTAGTATCTCTTTGAGATTCTGATTTTTGTTCTTTTGGATAAACACGCAGAAGTAAGTTTGCAAGATCATATGGTACTTTTAATTTTAATTTTTTTAGGAATATCCATATTGTTTTCTGTAGTAACTGTGCCATTTTGCATTCCCACCAACAGAGTATAGGAGTTCCCACATCCTTGCCAACACTTGCTGTTTGTCTTTTTTTTTTTTTTTTAATAGTCATCCTAAGAAGTATGAGGTTGTAACTTGTTGTGATTTGCACTTACATTTCCCTGGTTAGTGATGTCGAGTGCCTTTTTGTATGCTTTTTGGTATTTGGAGAAATGTCTGTTCTAGTCCTTAGCACTTTTTAAAATTGAGTTATTGGTTATTTGCTGTTGAATTGTAGGAGTTCATTATATAGTTAGGAAATTAACTCATTATCGGATACAATTAGCACACATTTTCTCCCATTTCGTAGTTTGCCTTTTCACTTTTATTTCCTTTCATGCAGTTTCATTTTCTTATTTGTGCTTTGTATTCTTGTTATCTGTGCCTTTGGTGTCATATCTATGAAAGCATTGCCAAGACCAAAAGCTTTTATCCCATGTTTTCTTCTAAGAGTTTTATGGTTTTAGGTCTTATGTTTTCATTGATCCATCTGTCTTATCTTTATGCCAGTACCATACTGTTTTTAATTACTGTTCAGTTCAGTCGCTCAGTTGTGACCAACACTTTGCTGGTGGGGCTGTTTACCTACTTTCATTTTCAGATAATTTATTGTTACTCTACAGAAATATAACAAATTTTTGCATGTTGATTTTGTATCCTACAACTTTACTGAGTTCATTTGTTAGCTCTAACAGATTTTTGTGGAGTTCTTACACATATAATATATACGTATTATATATCAATATCTATTAATATATAAAAGATAATTTCATCTGCAAACAGGAAAAATTTTACTTCTTCCTTTCCAATTTGGATGCCTGTTATTTCTTTTTTCTTACCTAGCTGCTCTGGCTAGGACTTCCAACACTATATTGAACAGAGGTGCTGAATGTGGGCACCCTTGCCTGCTACTGATCTTAAAGGAAAAGCTTTCAAATGGGATCACAAATAATTCTGAATAGCCAAAACTGTGTTGAGAAGAAATAACAGCATCAAAAAGAATAAAATACTTCAGAATAATCTTAAGTAAGAAGGTGAAAGACTTTTACATTGAAAACTACAAAACAGTGATGAAAGAAATTAAAGAAGACACAAACAAATGGAAAGACATCCTGTGTTTATGGGTTGAAAAACTTAATATTGTTAAAATGCCCACATTGCACAAAACAATTTGCAACTTCATTGTAGTCCCTATCAAAATTCATGTGACATTTTTTATAGAAACAGAAAAAGCAACTTCAAAATTCGTATGAATCAGAAAGAACTCCAAATTACCAAATCAGTCTCTAAAGTGTTTGCTGTGATATGATAATCGCATAATAAAAAATCTCTTGAATAAAAAGAAGTAGGATACACCTTTTGATGGAGATGTGCATACATAGGAGCTGGCACACAGACACTGCTTTTTCACATCTCTTTCTAACTCCATGTCCAGCGATGCCATTTGGTGATCTGAAATCAGATATAACGGGAGTATTTACACCACAGAAACTGGCAAATTCTACAAGTAAGGAATTTTATCTGGAAAGCCAGTCATTAAAGTTTTAAAGCACACCACTGCCTACATGTAAATGGACCGGGTAGCTCATTTTTCACTTTTGTGAATTAGTATATACGTAAAACAGTCTATATAATGTAGTGATATTAATGTAATGAGTCTTAATGTTTGTTTCATAAAAACTCACTTTCATTCAGTCTAATAACTTGGAGTTATGAAATCGAAGATTTAAGTAGATCTCTAATTAAAACAGGTAGGATAATTTAAGAAACTGAAATTAAGGAAGTATTTCTCCTCAAGCTAAATTTTGACAAGAAATACAAATTTCAAAGAGGATTGTTTTGAGACATAGATTTTGTTCTTTAAACTAGTAAATGAACTTCAGAGATTAGGGTGCCAAGTGCGTTTACTGAGGTGTTGTGTAATTTGAGGCCTCCCTGGGAGTATAAGGCCCAGCATTCTAGTTTCCTGGTAGTTCATGCTGACTTTTCACTTGGAAAGTTTGGTCACTTTCTCCCTAACCCCCAGAACATTGCACCAAGCTACAGTAGAAGCAGATTGCTGAGACAGTGCTTCACTGTAATTGACATTCCAGTTGAGCTATTTCAAATCCTGAAAGATGATGCTGTGAAAATGCTGTACTCAATATGCCAGCAAATTTGGAAAACTCAGCAGTGGCCATGGGACTGGAAAAGGTCAGTTTTCATTCCAGTCCCAAAGAAAGGCAATGCCAAAGGATGCTCAAACTTCTGCACAATTGCACTCATCTCACATGCTGGTAAAGTAATGCTCAAAATTCTCCAAGCCAGGCTTCAATAGTGCATGAACCATGAGTTTTCAGATGTTCAAGCTAGCTTTAGAAAAGGCAGAGGAACCAGAGATCAAGTTGCCAACATCTGTTGCATCTTTGAAAAAGCAAGAGAGTTCCAGGAAAACATCTATTTCTGCTTTATTGACTATGCCAAAGTCTTTAACTGTGTGGATCACAACAAACTGTGAAACATTCTTTAAGAGATGGGAATTACCAGACCACCTGGCCTGCCTCCTGAGAAATCTGTATGGAGGTCAGGAAGCAACAGTTAGAACTGGACATGGAACTACAGGCTGGTTCCAAATCAGAAAAGGAGAACTTCAAGGCTGTATATTGTCACCCTGTTTATTTAACTTACATGCAGAGTACATCATAAGAAATGCTGGGCTGGATGAAGCATAAGCTGGGAGAAATGTCAATAACCTCAGATATGCAGATGATACCACTCTTACGGCAGAAAGTGAAGAAGAACTAAAGAGCCTCTTGATGAAAGTGAAAGAGGAAAGTGAAAAAGTTGGCTTACACCTCACCATTCAGAAAAGTAAGATCATGGCATCTGGTCCCATCACTTCATGGGAAATAGATGGGGAAACAGTGGAAATAGTGACAGACTTTATTTTCTTGGGTTCCAAAATCGCTGCAGATGGTGACTGCAGCCATGAAATTAAAAGACACTTGCTCCTTGGAAGAAAAGCTATGACCAACCTAGACAGCATATTAAAAGGCAGAGATGTTACTTTGCCAACAAAGGTCTGTCTAGTCAAGGCTATGGTTTTCCAGTAGTCATGTATGGATGTGAGAGTTGGACTATAAAGAAAGCTGAGCACCAAAGAATTGATGCTTTTGAACTGTGGTGTTGGAGGAGACTCTTGAGAGTCCCTTGGCCTGCAAGGAGATCCAACTAGCCCATCCTAAAGGAGATTATTCCTGAATATTAATTGGAAGAACTGATGCTGAAGCTGAAACTCTAGTCCTTTGGCCACCTGATGCAAAGAACTGACTCATTAGAAAAGACCCTGATGCTGGGAAAGATTGAAGGTGGGAGGAGAAGGGGATGACAGAGGGTGAGATGGTTGGGTGGCATCACTGACTCAATGAACATGATTTGAGTAAACTCTGGGAGTTGGTGATGGACAGGGAAGTCTGGTGTGCACAGTTCATGGGGTCGCAAAGAGTGGGACACGACTGAGCTACTGAACTGAACTGGCTTTAAATACTGTCATATGCTGAAGAGTCCAATTCATGTCTCCAGCCCAGACCTCTCCCTGCTCTTTAGATTCAAGTATTTGACTGATTACCTGACACCTCCATTCGGATATCTAGTAACATCTAAATGTATCATGTTCAAACTTCATCTGTCCTTTCTCTCCCCTACAGCAGTATCTGCTTCTCCTACAGCCTCTGCCTTCTCAAGAGATATTAACTGCATCTGCCAGACCCTCAGAGCTGTCTTAGTCTTTTTCTCTTCCAGCTCACGTCCAGTTCATCAGCACAGTGCGTTGGCTCAGCCGTCAGACTGTATCCAGAGTGACTGCTTCCTGTGGGTGCTGCTGCTGTCACCCTGGCTAGTGGCACTGTCCTCTCTCCTGTGGCGTCACTGTGCCTTAACTCTCCTGCCTGCTTCACCCTTTCACTCTTTCCACAAGTGATTGCTAACACAGAACCCAGAGTGAGCCTGTTAGATCCTAATGGATCACGTCACTGGCCGGCTCAAAACCTCTAGTGCCTTCTCATTTCATGCACGGTAGAGGTCTGCATTCCTGCAGTGACCTGCCAAGCCCTGAGGACTTGCTGTTGCTTCCTCTCTGACCTCGTCTCCTATCACTCTTCTGCTCCCTCACTCCCTTTCAGCCACATTGATCTCTTTGTAGCTGCTCCAACACATCAGATGTGTTTCCATCTCAGGGCCTTGGCATCTGCTGCTCCTTCCACCAGAATGCTCACTTCTCAGTCATCTGTGTGCCTGGCTTCCTCCTCTCCCTGAGGCCAGATGCTGTCTTCTCACGCAGGGCTTCCCTGACCCTATTCAAAGATCGCAAAACATCTCTCCAAGTCTAAGCACATTCTGTCCTCCTGTCCTGCCTTAGTTTTTCCCAAAGCGCTTAACATTTGGCCTGTAGTGGTCTTCTTACAAGCCAAGCACCTAGAACTGTGCCAGGCATGTTATGAATGCTAATAAATATTTGTTGAAAGAAGATCAGTGGATGGAGGAAGATTCATTGTGTCTTCTCCCAAAAGGGACACTGGGACAGTGAGGAGCCAGAGGGCAGGGTGCTGCCTTCAGAAGCAGCAATCTCCCATATGAGTGCAGTTTCTCTTCTCTGGCCTAAATGACCAAAATCAAGCATGACCTTAGAAACAGTAATTACCACATACATGAGAAGACAGGCTATGAGTGGAAACTGCAGAATCAGTGACCAGCCAATTTAGGTTACCCCAAATCTGTGGACTAGAGGAGTCAGATACAGAGTGCAGAACAGTTGCTGTGAGTTGTATAAATATATAAAGGACATAGTTATAAAGAAATACAAGGAATCAATAGAGAAACTTGAAAAAAACACGGAATCAAAACTTTAGGAAATGGAAAACTGAATTGTTGATGTCAAATCACAGTGAGTGAGTTCCACAGCAGGTTAGTTACAACCAAGGAGAAGATGTATCTGAAGAATTTAGCTGAATTTACTGAAGAGAGATGACAAGAAGGAAAATATGAAAGAAAGGTTAAGGGACAAGGAGGGTTGAGTGAAAAATTCTAACTTGTAAGCAATTGGTGTCTCAGGAGCTTAAAGGGAGAAAATAGAGAGGAAATAGTTTAAATGAAAATGACTGCAAATTTTGCAGAATTTAAATGACATCTAAGAGGACTCAGGAAGTACAGTGTATCTCAAGAAGGATACTAAAGAGAAGCCCACACCTAGAAACACTGCAGAGGATCTGCAAACACCAAAGGAGAGGAGAAGATCTTAGGAACAGTTACAGAGAGAGGACGGACTGTGGCGTCGTGAGAGCAGACTTCTCAATGGCAGAAATTGACCTTAAAATACTGCGGAATGAAAATTACAAGATGTAGTGAGGATAAGTCAGCCAGAACCCAGCATTCCGCAACACTAACTCAGGAATAAAAGCAACACAAGCTATTTATAAATTTACAGTATCTGTAAAGGCGAATGTCTACTACAAAGAAACTTATTTCAAAAGAACTCTTACGTTATTGACTTCAAAAAGACTGCGATTCTCCAGGCCAGAATACTGGAATGGGTAACCTTTCCCTTCTCCAGGAAGTCTTCTCAACCCCGGGGTCAAACCCAGGTCTCCCGAGTTGCAGACAGAATTCTTTACTGTCTGAACCATCAGGGAAACCCTCAAAGAGAAGGAAAATGACTCCAAAAGAACAGTTGGGGTTGCAAGACCGAAGGGTAGACAGTAAAAGGGTGAATGTTTAGATAAACCCTTACAGGTGTTGTCTGTATGAAATTACAAGAGTGGCTGAGAGGCATTAACAAGCCGCTCAGAACTCCAGTGTCTCCCTGCCCTGTACCACCACAGAGCCTCCAGCCCCGCCAACACGCCTATTGCCTTTCTCTGCTGAGCCTCCCAGAGTCTCGCTCGGCCCACACTCCGCTGAGCGTCTGCTTGCAGTCTCCAGGGTGTTTCAGTGCACTGTTCTGGGGCTCTTTGTTTGTGTGGCTTAAGTCTTCCGTAGCCTTGCCCACAGCAGCACCAGCGCAGAGTGGGCCACCTCGCCCTCAACAGCCTCTGTTTCGGCACCATGTCTCTGCTGCCGTTTAGGGAGTGCCCTAGTAGAAACCAGCGTGAATATTGAGCTCACTGTGTGTTTCCTTTTCTCAAAGATCATAACCTTGTGCTGGCTTATTGTCCATTGCCTGAAAATGGTTGCTTTCCCATATTTTATACAGGTTTATAGTTGTTTACAGCAGAAGAATAAGTTACTTGCTACTCCCCCATGGCCAGTACTAAATCCCTACTCATTAATTTTTTAGCCGATAGCCTTTTCTGTGGCTGTAAATGATAAATTATAGCATATAAGGCTATCAATTTTCTTCAAAGCACTGTTTTTATTGCATTCCCACAAATTTTATGTAATGCTTTCAGTGTAAGTCAATTCCAAGTATGACTTCCTTCATCATTCATTGTAGTTTCTTTTTCGATGTGTGACTTACTTAAGATAGTATTTTTAAACAAAAGACATGTACATAAATCTTGAAGCCACTTTATCCTGTAAAGCCATAAATAGGGAACAACAAAGGAGTGTCAACAAAATGGACAAGTAAATTGTATATTATTACAGTGGAATTGTACTTAACAATAAAAATCACAAACCAAAACTGTAGCATAATATTGTAGAATAGATGCCAGACATGAAAGAGAAGGGATTGTATGATGCCTTTTAATAAGAAAGTCTCTCATAGTCCAAACCAATTGATGGAATTAGAAATCAGAAAAGGTGGTTACCTTGGGTTTGAGGTGACAATATGCAGAGTACATCAAGAGAAATGCTGGGCTGGAAGAAGCACAAGCTGGAATCAAGACTGCCAGGAGAAATATCAATAACCTCAGACATGCAGATGACACCACCCTTATGGCAGAAAGTAAAGAGGAACTAAAAAGCCTCTTGATGAAAGTGAAAGAGGAGAGTGAAAAAGCTGGCTTAAAGCTCAGCATTCAGAAAACGAAGATCATGGCATCTGGTCCCATCACTTCATGGGAAATAGATGGAGAAACAGTGGAAACAGTGTCAGACTTTATTTTTGGGGGGCACCAAAATCATTGCAGATGGTGATTGCAGCCATGAAATTAAAAAGACGCTTACTCCTTGGAAGAAAAGTTATGACCAACCTAGATAGCATATTAACAAGCAGAGATATTACTTTGCCAACAAAGGTCCATCTAGTGAAGTCTATGGTTTTTCCAGTGGTCACGTATGGATGTGAGAGTTGGACCATAAAGAAAGCTGAGTGCCGAAGAATTGATGCTTTTGAACTGTGGTGTTGGAGAAGACTCTTGAGGGTCCTTTCGACTGCAAGGAGATCCAACCGGTCCATCCTAAAGGAGATCAGTCCTGGGTGTTCATTGGAAGGACTGATGCTGAAGCTGAAACTCCAATACTTTGGCCACCTGATGTGAAGAGCTGACTCATTGGAAAAGACCCTGATGCTGGGAGGGATTGGGGACAGGAGGAGAAGGGGACGACAGAAGATGAGATGGCTGGATGGCATCACTGACTCGATGGACACAAGTTTGAGTGAGCTCCGGGAGTTGGTGATGGACAGGGAGGCCTGGCGTGCTGCGATTCATGGGGTCGCAAAGAGTCAGACACGACTGAGCGACTGAACTGAAACTGAACTGGGTTTGAGGAGTGGGGTGGAGTCAGGGCAGGTGGAGGTTATAAGGATACCCAGAGAGGGGACAGTTTTCTGGATATGAAACCAATGAAAAGCTTCTAGATGGAAGAAATAGAACTTGAACTTTTTCCCACACCCAGATTAATTTCTAATCTCTTAGTAGAGTCCCAGATACTCTCAGTGCTTCATTCCTGCCACATGGTTCTTGTCACTGTCTGTGTGCAGGTTGGGAAAGAATTTCCAGACATGAGACAGAATGAAAGAGAATAGGATTTGTTCATAGGGGCTGCTCCCGGGACAGCAGGCCAGCTTCCTGCTGGTCAGGGAGAACAGACCCTGAATATGGGTCAGTTGCCTGACTTTATAGCCAGGAACAAAGCACCAGGGTAGAACCCTTGCAACTCATTTGCTGGTTGAAGGAGGTACATGTACTTCCTTACATGGGGCACGGGAATGACAGGACAAATACCTTTCCTTATACGGGATGGGACAGGGACAGGCCATGCTGCCCAGGAGGGCTCAAAACAAATTCTGCACCAGTTGCAACATGGCAGGAAGGTGATAGAGGTCTGGTGCATTCTGTTCCTGCATCTGAAGCCCTTGAGCTCATCTTGTTTTTTGTCCTCTGGGCACCACAGGTCTAATGCAGCACTGAAGCCCTGGTCATCGGTCATTGTTGTGCCTACTCCACTGCTTCCAACTACCGAGTCCCCCTGCCACCTTGCACCGTTCTGGTTGCCTGGTCCCATCTTCCTAACCATGCCTTGTCGGAATCCCTAAAGAGGCTTTTTTTTTTTTCCCCCCCTGGAGAAATTAGTGAGAAACGGAGTCCAGAGAAGCTCTGCTCTCTGAATCCCCATTAAAAGTCCAGTAAGTGCTCATGCTTAGCCGTGTCCATCTCCTCGTGACCTGTAGCCCACCAGGCTCCTCCATCCTTGGGATTCTCCAAGCAAGAATACTGGAGTGGGTTGCCATTTCCTTCTCCTGGGGATCTTGCCACCCCAAGGATTGAACCTGCATCTCCTGCATTGGCAGGCAGATTCTTTACTGCCGAGCCATCTGGGAAGCCCCTCTGGACCCCTAGATGTCTTTATCTCTTTCTCATCTCAAGGAGAATCTGTCAGGCTTGGAGTGAGGGTCCCCACACTCACTCCTACTTCTGCAGAGTTTCTTATCCTACATGGGTGAAGCCTCTCCTTTTGAGCTTAGGGTTTTGGAAATACAGGCCAAAAGAAAACACATTTGCCAGGCAATGCTAGTTCTCCACCCTACCCCACCACCTGAATAGAGCCATAAACTCAGAGTCAACCCTTGGAAATTGAGAAGGCAGAGGGAAAAGAAGAAAAAAAATCCACATAGTAATGTCAAAATACTATCTTGCTTATATTATTCTTCTCTTCTCTGCCTTGTGGAAAACTCAGAGTCCACTTAACATCCAGTTATAGGCCACTCAGATATTCTTTTTCTTGTTAAAGTATTGCACTGTGCTCACAATCACCGTTTAAAAATGGTTCCATGACTCTTCTTTAGCCTTTCTTGATCATCTTAAGCATTTTCTTGACTCTGAGGGGATCTGTGATACAACAGGATTCACATGGCTGACTGTTCAGTGCCATCAGCTACTCAAACCCCAGCTAGCAGAAGCAGGATTGCAGGGTGGATAATCTGCTGGGCACAATGCCAGCAGTCTTTTTTCCATTCCTGTGATCAGCCTGACCGGAAGTGCACACAAGTTACTCCCTGGCCAGAAAAGTCCTATCCGTTAGTTGTGGTATTTGTTTCATTCTGAAAATGGATAAGGATTTCTGCTCAATCAGTGGCTAAGATGGGTAAAGAATAAATGAAGTTGTTAAACGGGTGAAGGAAAAATATCCTTTGGCAATAACTGGTGCAAAGTTGTACAAAATGTACTAAAGTTGAAAAGTATGCCGTTGTGAGCATCTTTGGTTCAGAATTACGTCTTTCCTTGACTTTCCTAAGGACTGTCTCTGACCTTCCTGTCTCATGGTTCAAATCATGCTCCATTAAAAAAGAAAAAAAGAAGGAGAATTTACATGCCAATGAGAACAAAAAGAATCACAGTAGCATTTTAATCCAGTCCATTGTAATAAACCCCTGCTATGGCAGAGACTTACTCAAACACAAGGACAAAATGGATAGACTGAATTGTCTTGGTTAAGAGCAGCCAGTCCGAAATAGAACAAATTTGCTGAATTTCTGCTTTGTTGACGCTTTGATTTAAGACTGAGTGTCGGTTTTCCTGTGGGGTTGGTGGACTTCAGCATCTGGGTTTTGTTTATTCATGGGCTGGCCCTGCCGTCTCCTGGGGACAGCCCCTTACCTGCTGCATGTGCTCTGTGCCCTGTGTCTCCAGGCCTTGTGCTGCGGGTCATCAGTCCGGCCCTGCCGCGCGTGGCTGAGTCTCCTGGGCTGTGCCACACACCAGCGCGTAGAGGAGATTCTTCTGCGCTGGTGTCGTCCCCTCTACCTCTCTCCAGAAGCGTCTTTCTGAGAGGTGTCTGGTGACAAGCAAGCAGGCAAGTGAGTTGAGTTGGATCTTCTGCCATATTCACTGATCTCAGAAAAAGATAAATTACCAAAAGATGAGTTCACCAGAAAGATGAATTCCTCTCTCCTGAGACTCATATTTCTAAAATGCTGTCAACCACTACAGTTAATTGGCAGCACTGCCTGCCCAACTTTTGGTGGAGATGTCAGATAAGCAAATACCAGCTTACCCAAGAACTAAAAACAGAAATTCGCTAATCTAAGCTGTCCTTAGGGTCAGTTTCTTACTTGATAAGCTGGATTCTAAGTTACACTTCGGAATTTACATAGCTAATGTAAATTCTTCTAATCTAATAATAGTTAATTTTATTATCTATAATTTACTGAATTTTATGTATGCTTCATCCACTAATTCAGTTAGAGTAAATGGGGTGGGTGATTTTAAGAGTCAGAGAAAGTGCTGTGTAACACCTTTTTTTGCTGTTTTCCGTAGTATTTCTGGGCTAGCCCGGTAAAGAGTCTGTGTAGCAAGCTTCGGCAGATGGCAGTTTGGCCAAGTGTTTAGACACGGCATAGTGAGGGCCAGTGCTGTCCAACCTGGCGTGTTTGTGCTTGGATCCCCACTGACTGCTCTGTCTCCTTGTTTACTCATTGTCCACAGTCTATGGCTTGAAACCAACTTGTAGCACGTTGCTTCTGAGAATAGTACACTGTCATCTATGACTTTATAAGAATTGATGCTTTTGAACTATGGTGTTAGAGAAGACACACTTGAGAGTCCCTCAGACTGCAAGGAGATCAAACCAGTCAATTGTAAAGGAAATCAGTCCTGAATATTCATTAAAAGGACTGATGCTGACACTGAAACTCCAATACTTTGGTCACCTGATGAGAAGCACAGACTCACTGGAAAAGACCCTGATGCGGGGAAAGATTGAAGGCAGGAGGAGAAGGGGACAACAGAGAATAAGATGGATGGATAGCATGACAGACTCAATGGACATGAGTTTAAGTAAGCTCTGGGAGTTGGTGATAGACAGGGAAGCCTGGCGTGCTACAGTCCATGGGATCGCAGAGTCGGACATGACTCGGTGACTGAGCTGAACTGATCGATGAATATATGGAGCCAAATAGAAGAATGCCGTCTGTTGTTGTTTATAGGTGACTCTGCTGGTAAAGAACCTGCCTGCCAATGCAGGAGACACAAGAGATGCCAGTTCAATTCCTGGGTTGGGAAGATCCCCTGGAGAAGGGCTTGGGAATTCACTCCTGTATTCTTGCCTGGAAAATCCCATGGGCAGAGGAGCCTGGCAGGCTATAGTCCCAGGGGATTGCAAAGAGTTGACCATGACTGAAGTGACGTAGCATGCACACACATGTGTTACATTACAGCTCTGTGAGTAGGTGGTTATTGATATTTGTTCAGCTGTTGAATGATACTTTCAGAGACCTGGGTTCTTTCCACCTGTCTTTTCATTACTCTGTGTGTGAGCTTTTGACCTCAGGCTGTTACCTCACTGATACTTAAATAACTGCTGCTCCAGTAAGGCAGAATGAGTATAGGAGAAAAACCACGTCAGCTGGTTACTGTCTTCTTAATGAAAAAATTTAAACTTATTAAAAAAAAATTTCTGTATTTATTATTTGGCTGCTTTGGGTCTTAGTGGTGGCATATGTGTGTCACGTATCTGTAATTGCACCACATGGATGGGCTCTCTAGCTATGGCGCATGGGCTTAGTAGCTCTTTGGTTTGTGGATCTTACTTCCCCCACCAGGGATCGAACCCACGCCCCTGCATTGCAAGGCAGATTCTTAACCCCTGGACTATTTTCACTCTAAACAGAATTCAGATGCCACTCAGAAACATCAGCCACCTTCTACTCTAGAACTGAAGAGAGTTAGGGCTTTGCTCTGCGTTAGGTTTTGGCTTAAGGGACTTCTGTGGCTGATGTGATCTACCCAGACTACTAAACTCTCCATATCAACAAGAAGGCTGCTTCCCCACCCCACCCCCTTTATCATTCATGTGCTCACTGCAGTAAAACTTTTAATTTCCTTCAAGTTACTTTTCTTTTGCATTCTCAACTTGGGTAACTTTTGACACAAGAAAGCTAGGTTTCAGCCCCACTGGCTTTCAACCTGCCTTCCTCACTAAGCTTCATTATTTCTAGCTTTTGATTTAAAGTGAGAGACATGTGACCTTCCTTTCATTTGAACACTTAGAGGCTGTTGCAGGGTTATCAATTGATGTAATTTCCTGTTGTTGTGTCTCAGGGAATAGGGAGGCCCAAGGAGAGGGGGAGAGATGGGGCAATGGCTGGTTGTTGGAGCAGTCAGAACACATCCAACATTTATTGTCCATCTCCTCATATGGGTGCAACTTGTGCCTCCCCAAAACAATTACAATAGTAACATCAAAGATCACTGACCGCAGACCACCATAATATATATAATTATAATGAAAAAGTTTTAAATATTGTGACAGTTACCAAAAGGCAACACAGAGACACAAAGTGAGCAAATGTTGTTGGAAAGTTTATGCCCATAGACTTGCTTGTTACAGGGTTGACACAGACTTTCAATCTGTAAAAACTGCAACATCTGCAAAGCACAGTAAAGCTAAGTGCAATAATATAAGGTATGCCTGTCCACCTTAACACTGCATCAGTGGGGTCTCGTATGTATAACAATGGGCCATTACATGGAAGAACTGCATGCCTCATCCTACTTAAGAAGAAACTTATAGGGAAACTAAATGATAACAGGGGAGATAAAAAACAATGACATCAGAGGAAAACTCAGCCTCCAACAGCTGCAGTAAAGAGCAAACAGTAAACACAGCCTGACTCCTACCTAGATATACAAAGAACCTTACCCTAAAGGCTCATTCACCTCAGTTGTTTTTACCCAGTACATCATGTTCAGCTCAAAGCATACTAAAACACACACACACACACACACACACACACACAAGCTGGAGAGACAAAAGAAGCATCAGAGCCACACTCAGATATTCCAGAGATGTTGGATGTATCAGATCAAAAATTTAAAACAGCCGTGATAAATAGGACCCTGGGATGGAAAAAGTACATCCTTCTATGTGCTGATTTAAAAACTGACTCTCAATAAAACTGAAAGAAAAGTGTCTAGTACAGTGGGCTCTCCATTTTCAGGGGTTCTGTATCCACAGATTCAACCAATTATGGATCAATGATATTTGGAAAAGAAATTCCAGGAAGTTCCAAAAAAGCAAAACTTGAATTTGCTGTGTGCAGGCAACTATTTACATAGCATTTACATTGTATTTGCCGTTATAAATCTTGAGGAGATTTAAAGTGTACAGGAGGATGTGCTTACACTGCATGCAAATCCTGGGCCATTTTATGTAACGGGCTTGAGCATCCATGGATTTTGGTATCCTCAGGGGTCCTGGAGTCACTTCCTAGCAGATACTGAGGAGTGACCGTAAACTCAACAGAGACCTTTGGTGACATTACTAGACAGTGTCCAGTGTATCTGTGCCTGCTTTCTTTCCTTTTGATGAAAAGAGATAAAGTTTTATGATGTCAAATAGCCTTATGACAAGACATTGTCTGAAAGTGTGAACCTTCATATGTATGTGAAGAGCACTGTTCAGAGAAAAGTTTTAGATAATTGTAAAAAGTGAAAAACACGTAGAAGACAGTTCATGATAGTTCCTTAGTTGTATTTACTGCAAAACATTCTGGACACAACTGATCACATAGTAAACCTTCTGTTTTAAAATTACTTTCTCCTTGTAACATGGATCTTTTGTTCTACATCCACCTTTAAGAAATCAGTGTGATTGTTGAGATTTTAAATAGCAGTTTTTCTGTTTCCTTCATGTTGTTGCTGATTATAATATGCTTAAGTGAACCAAAACTGCTTATGACCGCTTGAAAATCTAAAACACGACTCAGAACATCGTTCATTCTCTGGCACTACTGTTAGCTGTTTAATGAGCACAGGAAGAAAATAAGAGTTTGATAGTAACGATAATATGAAGAGGCATGAAAATACTAAAGGGGAAATGGTGTAGATTGGAAGATCCGTGATCCTGAGACCCACCGTCTTCCCTCCCTCTGCAACGTGATCCCTACCCCCAGAGTCTACATTTCTACCAGAAACACAATCAATCTCTTTAGACAAATGTAAAACTTGGATGTCATCCTCAGACCTTTTCTCCTGTCTGGTTTTCACACCCCTCTCTAAATCTCTACAGATGATAATAAAGACATTCCTAAAGATACAGTTGAATTAGTATTTCTTGACCATACAGGGAGTCAAGCTTTGATCTGAACCTAAATATAAAGGGCATTAGATATATGACATCTACCCCTGGAGCCCTGGATATTGAGACCTCCCATATTAGGTAGGTCCAGCTGAAGTCAGAAAAGAGCTATCCCATCAACCAAATTACCTGGAAAAGATCAGCATGCGTGGGCATGACAAATGGCTTCAGTTGCGTCTGACTCTGTGACCCCATGGACTGCAGCCCACCCGGCTCCTCTGTCCATGGGATTCTCCAGGCAAGAATACTGCAGTGGGTTGCCATTTCCTTCTCCAGGGGAGCTTCCTGACCCAGGGATCAAACCCACGTCTCTTACGTCTCCTGCATCGGCACTGGGGTTCTTTATCAGTAGCTCAACCCGGGAATCCCAGGAAAAGGTCAGAGCTTCCCATAATAAAAAGCTGGATTAAAGTAAATAAATATGGAGTGAAATATAGGGAAAGAGTCTGTAGAACAACTACATGGATTCTGTGAGAACAGTGACACCCATGAGCTGCGTCACTGGGACTGCCTCATAAGGTGCATGGCAGGGGCTCTGAGGCTGGCCTCCCCGCTGCCTGTTTACTGTGCTTTGCCTTAGTCTACATATTGGCCACATAGGCTTTGCTTCTCTCCATGACTTCCCATGGAGAGACTCGCATCAGTTAAGGTCTCTATAGCCACTCAGAGCTTATGTGCTACCTTTGTCACGCCCACGCCTCCTAGTGTCTCTTGTCTCATGCCCAGTACTCACCGCCTTAGTCTCTACCTACCTTCCTTGCAGCTGGGTAACTCCCTCTTCCAGCCCTTTTCTCTTCTTCCCATCATTCCTTTTCATCTTTCTATTTCTGTTCCTCATCACTTATGCCTGGACTTAAACTGAAGAAATTAGGGAAAACCACTAGACCATTCAGGTATGACCTAAATCAAATCCGTTATCATTATACAGTGGAAATGACAAATAGATTCAAGGGACTAGATCTGATCGACAGAGTGCCTGAAGACCTATGGACGGAGGTTCATGACATTGTACAGGAGGCAGGGATCAAGACCATCCCCAAGGAGAAGACATGCAAAAAGGCAAAATGGTTGTCTGAGGAGGACTTACAAATAGCTGTGAAAAGAAGAGAAGTGAAAGGAAAAGCATAAAAGGAAAGATATACTCATTTGAATACAGAGTTCCAAAGAATAGCAAGGAGAGATAAGAAAGCCTTCCTCAGAGATCAATGCAAAGAAATAGAGGAAAACAATAGAATGGGAAAGACTAAAATTGCCAAGGGACCATTTCATGCAAAAATGGGCACAATAAAGGACAGAAATGGTATGGTATAAAAGAAGCAGAAGATATTAAGAAGAGGTGGCAAGAATACTCAAAAGAACTACACAAAAAATGATCCTCATGACCCAAATAATCATGATGGTGTGATCACTTGCCTAGAGCCAGATATCCTGGGATGTGAAGTCAAGTGGCCTTAGGAAGCATCACTATGAACAAAGCTAGTGGAGGTGATGGAATTCCAACTGAGCTATTTCAAATTCTGAAAGATGATCCTGTGAAAGTGCTGCACTCAATATGCCAGTAAATTTGGAAAAGTCAGCAGTGGCCACAGGTCTGCGAAAGGTCAGTTTTCATTCCAATCCTTAAATAAGGCAATGCCAAAGAATGTTCAAACTACCGCACAATTGCACTCATCTCACACACTAGTAAAATGATGCTTAAAATTCTCCAAGCCAGGCTTCAGCAATACGTGAACTGTGAACTTCCAGATGTTCAAGCTGGTTTTAGGAAAGGCAGAGGAACCAGAGATCAAATTGCCATCGAAACTGGATCATCGAAAAAGCAAGAGAGTTCAAAAAAACATCTCCTTCTGCTTTATTGACTATGCCAAAGCCTTTGATTCTGTGGATCACAAACTGTGGAAAATTCTGAAAGAGATGGGAATACCAGACCACTTGACCTGCCTCCTGAGAAATCTGTATGCAGGTCTAGAAGCAACAGATAGAACTGGACATGGAACAACAGACTGGTTCCAAATCAAGGAAGGAGTACTTCAAGGCTGTGTATTGTCACCCTGTTTATTTAACTTATGCAGAGTACACCAAGTGAAATGCTGCACTGGACGAAGCACAAGCTGACGTCAGGACTGCTGGGAGAAATACCGATAACCTCAGATATGCAGATGACACCAGTCTTATGGCAGAAAGTGAAGAAGAACTAAAGAGCCTCTTGATGAAAGTGAAAGAGGAGAGTGAAAAAGTTGGCTTAAAGCTCAACATTCAGAAAACTAAGATCTTGGCATCTGGTCCCATCACTTCATGGCAAATAGATGGGGAAAAAAAGGAAACAGTGGCAGATTCTATTTTTCTGGGCTCCAAAATCACTGTAGATGGTGACCATAGCCATGAAATTAAAAGACACTTCCTCTTTGGAAGAAAAGCTAAGACCAACCTAGACAGCATATTAAAAAGCAGAGATGTTACTTTGCCAATAAAGGTCCATCTAGTCAAGGCTATGGTTTTTTCAGTAGTCATGCATGGATGTGAGAGTTGGACTATAAAGAAAGCTGAGTGCCAAAGAATTGATGCTTTTGAACTGTGGTGTTGGAAAAGATTCTTGAGAGTCCCTTGGACTGCAAGGAGATCCAATCAGTCCATTCTGAAGCAAATCAGTCCTGGATATTCATTGGAAGGACTGATGTTGAAGCTGAAACTCAAATACTTTGGCCACCTGATGCAAAGAGCTGACTCACTGGAAAAGACCCTGATGCTGGGAAAGATGCAGGAGGAGAAGGGGATGACAGAGGATGAGATGGTTGGATGGCATCACCGACTCGATGGACATGAGTTTGAGTACACTCCAGGAGTTGGTGATGGACAGGGAAGCCTGGTGTGCTGCAGTCCATGAGGTCACAAAGAGTCGGACACGAGTGAGCTACTGAACTGAACTGAACTGATACCTGGACAAGCTCCTTCAAGAGAGTTGCTGGTGACCTGATTTTATTGTTAGAGCAAGCCCAAGAGAGAAGTCAAGGGAAATTTCCATCAGACCTTCTGGGAGCCAGGAAGAATTTTTGCCAGCTGCTGGATGAGCACTACTTAGCAAAACAGCATGTAACATAGGCAGGCTGCCTCTGCCAGGGGAGACTGAGAGATACACTTCTCTGCCAGCTTCCTGTGCCCTGAGCCCTGGCAGGAATAACAGAGTGAATGTTTGCGCCCTCACTAACAGCTGCTTTGTTGTTGTTGCTCAGTTGTTAAGTCGTGTCTGACTCTGCACTGACTCATGGACTGCAGCATGCCAGGGCTCCCTGTCCCTCACTACTCCCGGTGTTTGCCCATGTTCGTGTCCACTGAATCGGTGATGCTATCCAGCCATCTCCTCTGGGGGCAGAGGATGAGATGAGAGCTGCTGCTTCACTGCTAAAGTTCTACGGGTCTCCTGAACACAAGCTCTGTTGGCTTTCAGAGCTAAGTTTTTTTGGGTCTTGTCCCTTGGGTGGGAGCCTTAAAAGTATGGGTAAGAGACATGTGGTCCAGACCCTTTGCTCCTCATGGGGAAGCTGGAAGTTGGGGATCCCATACCAGTTGTTTGGCGCTGTGCCAGTCCAGTGCATAGGCATCACCAAAGTAGTTTTTGAATTTCTCTCAAAGGAAATTACAGCCAATTAGCCATACATTCAGTTTATCTGAGGGATGAGGGAAGTTCAGGATTCCCCTTATCACCATCTTGGTCTGCAGTTCTAAAGGAAATTTGATAAGGAGAAAGGGAGGCTAGGCAAAACATACTAAATATAAAAACCACATAAGGGGAACTTCCCTGGCAATCCACTGGTCAAGGATTTGCCTTCCGACACAGGGGGTGCAGGTTCCACCCCTGCTCAGGAAGCTAAGATCCCCATGCTTCTCTGCCAAAAAACCAAAATGTAAAACAGAAACAATATTGTAATAAATTCAATAAAGACTTAAAAAATGGTTCATTTTAAAAAGTCTTTAAAAAATCACATAAGATATTCATACTTCCTGATTACAAAATTGATGCTTTGAGAGATTAAATAATTTGTTCAGATGGTAGCTGGCAGAACCAGACCTTTATCAAGTCTATTTTACTACAAAACCCATGATTGTAACCAACGTGATAGAATGACCCCTTGCTCACCCTTGCTCCCATAGTGACTGGTACAATATCAGCATAGGATGAACATTCTATAAACACTCCCCGAGCGATGAATGAGATGAATGAGAAGATGAATAAATAGATGGATAAAGATAATGGCAAGTGGCCAAAAATGGCTAAACTTTAGTTGTGTGGAGATTTGTGTCAGTGCACAAGGGTGAAGGTGTGGGTGGCTCACACTTCTCCTTGGGCTTATTTTCCCTGAGTAGGCTGTGTTTTTACCACCACAAGCCACAGATCTTGCCTCAGCATATTTTTGCTTGTTTTTGCTGGCCAATAATGCATCTCTCTTTGCCCCTGGCTCTTTGAACCTCCTTCATGACTGAAGCCTTCCTAGACAATCTCTATTCCCCTAGATCTCCCTTGTCTGTGAACCTCTCTACAGCATTAATTGTATTGATCTTGGTTTGCACAGCTCTCTCACTGTTTTGTGTCTAATACATATTGACCAATGCATCTCTCCAGTCAGATTAGCATCAGATTTGTGAGAACAGATAAAGGATACTTTTGCTCAGGCCCAAGTGGTGAAAAACAAATTAAAGGTGCTCCATAAATAATCATTTCTTGATTAACTGTTGAGGTATTGGTTACAAAATCAATAGTCTATATTTGGAAATGGCAAAAGCCAAGCTCCCTGGCTGTAGATCAGTCAGAGCATGATTTAAAGGTTGTGGACAGAGGACCTGGCCCACCACAGATTTACTGACCTGACGCCACACTCATCTTTGCTGTGTGCTGTCCAGTGAGCAGAATGGGAGGGCCGGAAGTCATGTGAATTACTGACAATTCATTAGAAAAAATACTTGGAAAGACAACTTGAAAATCAGAGCAAGTCACTGCTTCTTGTATGTTCCTGCAAAAATGAGGACTACTTCTGACCTGGCCATTTCTTCCTTTCTAATGCAGAAACCATAAAATGCCTTTATAAGTAATTTCTCTGATTTGGTTTACCTTGGGCAGAGTCCAAAACCCTATTTTTCTGTGCTTTCCTCACTTTTTTCCAAGGAACTATTTTTCTTGTTATAAATGAGGCTTAAGATATTTGTGTGTGTGTCAGATGTTTCCTCTGGAGGATTACTTTAATTCTCTCAGCAATACAATACAGATTTTGACATTCTTCTCCTAAATGTATTACCCAATGTTTTCAGTAAGTTCATAGAGGGAGAATCACCAAAGCTTAAGAGCAAGAAAATAAGTGCAGAGCAAACTCAGGCGTCCCAAATTTCCTTTCTTGAGAACACATATCCTGGAACTGACAAAATGAAATAGAAGCTTACAGAAGGAGTTGGGGAGCATAGCATAATACACACAGACGTACGTATAAATCGATCCTTACCAACCAGAGTAAGCATATAGTGCTGAGACAGTCCTCCCCTAAGAACGTTTTACAGCACAGTGAGTGGGCAGATGTTCCTGAACATCGTCCGAAGGCAATAATTAAAGATCATCATCTGTTTGTTTTCTTTATCTAGTCAGTGGTATTTAGGTGAAATTTTTAGCTTGTGTAAGGTTTGAATTCCCTAGAGCAGCAGGATGAGTGTCTTTATCCATTTGTGCTGCCATACCAAAAGGGCTATAGACTGAGTGGCTTGTAAACAAAAGAAATCTATTTCCCACAGTACTGAAGGCTGGGAGATGCAAAATCAAGGTGAAGCTGAAACTGTGTGCCCCAGCCTGGGACTTGAACTGATGGTCTTCTAACTGAGGTCATACACCTGGTCTCAGGACTTAATGAAGCTCAGGTTCTTGATGTCTCATTGCAGAAAGAATTCAGTGAGAAACAAAGAGAGAGGTAAGAAGTGGTTTCCCTGGTGGCTCTGCAGTAAAGAATCTACCTGCAATGCAGGAGACCTGGGTTCGATCCCTGGGTTGGGAAGATCCCCTGGAGGAGGGCATGGCGACTCACTCCAGTATTCTTGCCTGAATAATCCTACAGACAGGGGAACCTGGTGGGTTACAGTCCATGGGGTCACAAAAGAGTTGGACACAACTTAGTAACTAAGCAACAAAGAAGTGGATTTGTTTAGAGAGAAATGCACTCCACAGACAGTGTGGGCCATTACACAAGTTGAGAGTAACCTCAAAATATGGTGTAGTTAGTTTTCATGGGCTGAGTAATTTCACAGGCTAATGAGTGGGAGGAGTATTCCAACTATTTCGGGGAAGGGGACTTCCAGGAATTGGGCTACCACCCACTTTTTGGTGTTTAGTCAGCCTTGGACCTATCATGGTGCTGGTGGGTGTGTCATTTAGCTGATGTGATACAGTGAGCATGTACTGAAGTCAACTTGTCTGCCATTTTTGACCTGTTTGGTTCTAATCAATTTATGTCATGTCCTCAGGCTGTATCATTCTTTTACAGTTTGTCCTCTGCCGGCTTCCCTCTTGCTTCACTAGCAGATTAGGAGTCTGGTGAGGGTCTGCTTATAGACAGACCCCCAGCTCTAGTTCATTTAGTTCATAGACACTGTCTTCTTGTGTTCTCACCTAGCAGAAAATGAGATGGTTGGATGGCATCACCAACTCAATGGACATGAGTCTGAGCAAACTCTAGGTGATAGTGAAGGACAGGGAAGCCCGGTGTGCTGCAGACCGTGGAGTCATAAAGAGTCGGACACGGCTTAGCGACTGAATACCAGCACCACCTGGCAGAAGGGGCAAGGGAGTGCTCTGTGGCTTCTTTCATAAGGGCACTAATGCACTCATGACCTAATCACCTCTCAAAGGTCCCACCTCCAAACACCATCATTATATCAGGGATTGGGTTTCAAATATGACTTGGGGGTGGGGAACACAAACATTCAGTCTGTAACAATGAGTGCTCTCAAGATCTAAAAAGATGTTAAAGTGTAGCTATAACTGAACTTGCAGATAGGAAGACTGACATTGAATAAAGTATTAGAACAAAATAGTTTGCAGAACTCTATCCGTAACTATGAAACATCAAACCCTTCTGAAGTGTCAGAAACATCTTCGTACATTAAGACCCAGAGGTGAAAACCTTCAGAGCACCTTTCTCTTTTTAAGAGAAGTAAGACCGAAAGTTTCTGGATGCTGTGGGTTTAACTGTCGGTTTGTGTGTTTTTCCTCTTTTTTCTTCTGTCTCTTTAAAATAAAAACCCCTGCTGCTGCATGTTATGAAAATTCTAGTTTTCATATTATTGAAGCCACAAAACAAATACAGGGAGGGTGAAAATACCTTGTAGTTCCCTTTTCTGTATAAAAAGTAAGGAAGAAGAGGACAGAGGAGTGCCCTCTAAAGGCACCCTGAAGACACCAAAAAGAGATGGGAGCTGCCCCCCAAGGTGCCGGGAGCCAGCGTGAGGAATTCCACCCGTGACAAGGTCATGCGGCAGAGCTCTGATGGCAAGGGTAATCAGACCTCAGGTTTTCCCCCTGGAATTTCCTGAGCATCCACCCCCCAAAAATAAGAATCTGCCTGCTTTTCCACTCTTCTGACATTCTCTGGAAAAAGTCAATACAGGGCTTTAGTCTTCTGCATTTGAAAGAGTGTTTCAATCCAAAAACCCCTCTGGTGGCTTTCTAGCCTGCCTGCAGGACGTACAGCTGCGTACGTGATTGTTTGAGGCCTCCCGACCGCAGGAGGCACAGGAAGCTTAAAACATCCTAGGAATGTAGGGGCTTCCGAAGAGTCAAAATCATTAGAATAGGACTGATTAAAGGTTTCATTTGTTGAGCCAATACTTGCTGCCAAATTTTCATATCCTTTATTTTTAGATATAGTTGGTATATAGAGAAACAAGTAGTAGACCTGGTATTAGCAACATTAGACCTTTGAGTTAAGTACCTTCTTTGTTATAACCCACTGCACCTTTGTTCTATAGAGATGTACCTTTAATGCTTTAAGGAGATGCAGATTAAAGAAAAACACTTCAGGGGAAACGAAATTAACATTCATTAAGGAAGAGAGCCAAAAGGTGTTAACAAGCCTCTTGGCCAGAAGATAATGTAAATCACCTGAGACCTTTTGTGTACAAAAAGATATACAGAGTCTGGCTGCGAACGCTACATAATTTTGTATTACCCATTGATCTGTATGTTTAATCAAAAGTATGAAAGGCCTTGAAGGACAATAGAAGGAGAGCCAGTCGCTGGACTGGTTTCCCCCGTCCCCGTGTCTCCTCTTTACTCTAATTTCACGCTGAATTCCCATCTGGGGTGTGGAGGCTCACTGTGTCTACTTACTTGTCCCGGCTTCTAAGATCCGTAAGAGAGAGAGCCCAAGGCGGGGCACTCTCCGATATTCAAACGGGAGCCGGCGGCCTAATGTAGATGGTGCAAGCTCCTTGTCTGGAACTTTATTGGTTTTCCACGTAAACCAAGTTAATCAGCCTCTTCTCTCCGCTTAATCTTCCTACTACACTATTTCTTCCTAATCTAATCTTATATTAATAAGTTTTTCTCACGCCAACGCCGTCCCCGCTTCGAATTCCCTGGATCCACCTGGGCTGGATCCCGGCACCAAGGCTGCCTGTAGCTCCTTGCTTATTGCTTATTAACTCCACGAGACAAACAAGATAGAAGGCACACAACATTGGGTCATTTCAGGGGATCACTTATTGCAGAGTGAGAGGGACAAAGATGACAAGGAGAACTGAGGTCTCAAGATAGGACATTAATGCTGTTTTTTTTAAAGGCATCACAACACTTTCATTATGAAGATCAGAGCCAAAGCAATTTCAATTTTATGAATTTTACATTAGTATACCAATTGAATTTCTGAGGATTAAAATGTGTAATATTCCTTGATACATCAGTATACCAATTGAATTTCTGAAGATTAAAATATGTAATATTCCTTGATACAGAATTATCACACTAACACATCTTTGTGTAAATATATTGAGTCTTTAAAGCCATTTTCTATAATTTTGTAGCAGTCAGTGCCAAAAGATAAAGCTTAGAAATTTCAGATAATAAATCCAAGAAGCTTAAAACTGCGACACACAGCTTTCCAGAGAGCAAATGAATGCATTTCTCAGAATCATTTTTTTTATTATAATCATCTGCAGGGAATTCTGGTTTTGCTTCAGATATGCAAAACAAAGAGCACAATCATACAGAGGCTTCTCTGAGCAGGTTTACAAATAGAAGTTCTCTGGCTAAGAGGAGCCCTGTACACTTACGAGGAAAAGCTTGTGACAGACAAAACATATTAAAAAGCAGAGACATCACTTTGCCTACAAAAGTCTGTATAGTCAAAGCTATGGTGTTTCCAGTAGTCATATATGGATGTAAGCAAAGAAGGCTGAGCGCTGAAGAACTGATACTTTTGAACTGTGGTGTTGGAGAAGTCTCTTGAGAGGCCCTTGGACTACAAGGAGATCCAAGCAGTCAATCCTGAAAGAAATCAATCCTGAAGATTCATTGTAAGTACTAATGCTGAAGCTGAACTTCCAATACTCTGCCCACCTGATGTGAAGAGCTGACTCATTGGAAAAGACCCTGATAGTGGGAAAGATTGAGGGCAAGAGGACAAGGAGGTGACAGAGGATGAAATGGTTGGATAGCATCCTTGACTCAATGCACATGAATTTGAGCAAGCTCTCAGAGATGGTGAAGGACAGGGAAGCCCTGTGTGCTGTAGTGAACGGAGTCACAAAGAGTTGGACACCACTGGGTGGCTGAGCAACAGCAATAGCAGGAGAGGAAGAGGGCCAGTAAAGCTCCCTGCAAGCTGCCCTTCTAGGCAGGGTTCCTCCTCAGTGGAGGAAGGGAAACTTTGTTAGTTACCAACCTTGGACAAGTTAATTACTCCCTGAAGCCCAGTTTTCCAAGCTATGAAATTAAGATAATAGTAACTACACAGGACTTTAAGAGGGTCAAATGAGATAAAGTATGTGGAAGTCTCATCTACCCAATATTGGATGTGAAAGGATGACAAGTTAAAAAACTCTGAGCTGCTGCTGCCAGGAAAGACGTGATATTAAATAGGGCAGAAAATGTGTTTGGCCCAGTGGAGAATCCATTATCACACAGATTGAAATGAAAATCATTCTCCCCACCAAAAGACACATACCAGGAAAGGCCCTCCAGCTGGAGTGATATGGGCAGAATGCAAAAGGGAGAAAGTGGAAGAGACAATCAAAAAGAAGGAAACATTAGTGTCAGGATTTTTGCACCTGTATTAAGTGAAGCAAACCTTGTTAGGGATGACATGGATAATGATCCAGTACTTCAAGTCTTGGGGGTCAGTAAAGCTGACAGAACTGATGTAGGGATGAAAAAAGAAAATATCTTTTTAACCTTTAGAACATAAAAATGCTGAATATGATCAAAAAAATTTTTTAATACATCAGTCAGCTCAAAACCTAGAAACGAACAGGAAACTCCAGGTCAGAAAGGTGAGAGGAAACTGAAGCCAGAGAACTGATTCCATGTGTGGGACCTGACACTTGGGGATGAGGGCCGATGGGGAGTGAATTCTGACCCCAGGGTGTGCATCCCCAGACAGGAAGCACTCCCTTTAACTTGTCGTGTGTGTGGGAAGGTTATAGGGAGTTTGCCTTCCCTGAGGAGGTCGGGAGAAAAATAACCACTCATGAGAAGTCCGAACTGTACTCCTGCACTGCACATTGTGTGAAGTCTGCATTCACACAGGAAGGACACCAGGTTAAGAGCCTAACACGAGAGATCTGGCCGAAGTGAGCGCCCTGTATTCCCAACACGGGAAACACAAAACACTCTGTAAGGATGAAGCCATAACCAGCACACAGGGGATTCCCACGGAAAACAGCCCCAGGAAGAGACTCCCACAGTAAAAAGTAATACAATGAAAGTTGCCATGTGACACAGGAAAGCAAAACAAAGAGAATCAGAAATATAGAGACTGCTGGAAGATATGCTTTACCAAGACTGGAAGGCAATAGCACCATATCAAAGGGAATTTAAAACAAGCCTAAGATGTTTAAAGACAGAAATAGGATAAGATACTGACAGCATGAAAAAAAAAGAAAAAAAAAGAGCAAATCTTTGACAGAACCAAAAAGATAGTCTTAAAACTAAACATATGGCCATTGGAACACAAAAGCGCAAAGAAAAATAGATGTATAGACAGTGAAAAATAGTAAATTTATAGGGAAGTATAATATCAACCAAAATGCAGAGGATAAAAAGAAAGTGAAATTAAGACACATGGGGATAAATAAAAGCTCTAATATATACCTTGGAAGAATTTTAAAAGGAGAGAATAGGTAAAAGCTGTCTTTGAAGCATGGTTCATAATAAAGGCTCCTTGGATGACTCCGTGGCCTTTTAGATTACGAAGTATAGTCCAGGGTTCAAATCTTATTATCAAATAGATATGGTAGAAATTGCTCTAGGATAAGAATTCAAGGCTGCTGAACAGAATGAGCTTAAAATATCCACAGATATGGCAGAGGGGTTAACTGAGACAGCTTAACTTTATCCCAGTTTTATTTCTGTGACTAATAACTGACGATTCAAACTATAAATGACCCAGCGGGCCGTGTGTGAGGGTGAAGGTCAGGAAAATTCCCCCACAGAGCTCAGCTCTGAGCTCACCTCCACTTTAAGAGAACTGACGTCCTAGAGGGACGCAGCCCAGTCTGCAGACAGTAGGGTGGGCTGGCTCCATCCTAGGAATGTGGCGCATGTTTGTTTCAATGTGGCACATATTTTCCCCTGACATTAGCATACCTACCTCATTTCTCCAAAATACTTGAAGACTGGCTGGTACACAGCCCCCTGCACTCCAAGGAGACGTCTACCAGCTTCTGCCTCACATGTTGTTTCCTGTCCAGTAAGGGGAGTGCGTGGTTTGTTAGCAAAGATACTCTTGCCAGTCACCACCTCCCCAATACTTGTGTCTGCACACACCTGCTCTCGCTCATTGGGCAGTTAGTGGGTGGGGGTTGCATCTGGGGATATACGGGTGCCCTCGGGCTGACTCCCAGCAGCTCATTCAAGGAAAGATGCTGAGGCGGAGAAAGGTCCCTGCGCAGTGGTTCCCCAAAGCAACAGCATCACTATCACCTGGAACTTCCTAGTGATGCTGAATCTTGGGCCCCACCCCCAGACCTCCTGGAGCAGAAACTCTGGGGGCCGGCCCAGCCTTCCCCGAATAACAGGCCTCCAGGTGATTCTGACTCTCACTCAGGTTTGAGAAATGCTGGACAAGGAGAACCAGTCTTGGTGAGCAGTGGTCCCTTTTAGAATGAAAGATTTGATGTTCTTTTGAAGCAGAAGTCCACCCACACGGGTTGTGTGCGCTGCACCCTCCCGGCTGTATCAGGGTTTGCCGCTGTTCAGTCACTCAGTCGTGTCCAACTCCTTGGGACCCCATGGACTGCAGCACACCAGGCTTCCCTGTCCTTCACCATCTCCTGGAGTCTGCCCAAGTTCATGTCCATTGAGTTGGTGATGCCATCCAACCATCTCATCCTCTGTCGAACCCTTCTCCTGCCCTCAATCTTTCCCAGCATCAGGGTCTTTTCCAATGAGTTGACTCTTCATATCAGGTGGCCAAAATATTGGAGCTTCAGCTTCAGTCCTTCCAATGAGTATTCAGGGTTGATTTTCTTTAAGGTTGACTAATTTGATCTCCCTGCTGTCCAAGGAGTTCTCAAAAATCTTCACCAGCACCACAGTTGGAAAGCACCAGGGCTAATTGACTCCAGACCCAGGGAAAATGCCAGTATTCTTCTGAAGTGCCCCTAGGCAACCACCATCAATTGACTGCAGTGGGCCAGGGAGAGGATACTTATTTGCCACCCTACAGACGCTCCCCTTGACCAAACTTTAAGGCAGGCTCCTCTGAGCTCCTTTCTAACTAGGCTTCTTCCTTGGTCTCTGTCTTTGGCCTACGAAGCCCAGTTTTAGCAAAAATACTGCTTGCTTAGCTAGAGTCTCCACATGTTTGATATCTGATTAAATTCCTCACTCCACACCACTGATGATGTCTCCCTTCAGCAAGAATCCCATTTGACCAGTTTAGCAAGAATCACCCTACTCTTGACTCTTAGTCATTTTCTACCCACTGCCCCCCTCCATTTTGCCTGGCTACAAATCCCTAGCTGTTTTTGCTGTATTTGGAGTTAAACTCAGCTTCACTGAAGCTTCTCTCCCCTGTTGGAATAATACTGAATAAAATCTGTTTCTCTTGGACACACCTTAGCAGATGGTGAATAAAAACTGTATTGTAGGAAACAGATTAAAATGATTAAACAGATTATTATTAAGTAATTAACAGAAGTTAATTATTTTAATCTAATTTTGTAGGCCAGGCTAGAAAATAAACTTTGAACAATGTGAAGACAGAAACCAAACTTCACTGAGTCTTCTCTCTCATAGCTCTAGAATATAGTGAGTCAAGCCCTTTTATATACATTTTTAAAAAATACCAATTGCAATCAGAAAAAAAATTAAAATTGATATAAAGTACACTTAAGGTTCAGATGATCCTATCAAAGAAAGAAATGCTTTTATTACACTTAGAAAAGTCACCAGTAGCCTCCTAATTTCTAAACCCAATGGTTCATGCTCCGCTTTAAGTAATATTGGGTTTTCATCACCATCATCAAATGCCTGAATTGTCTTTCCCCAGTAATTTCCATCCATTTCTTGGTGAGCACCTAATTCTATCTTGGCAATATATTCATGTAACCAACTTATTTCTTAGAGAACCTGGTTATGTTTTGGCATAGCCTGCATAAAAGGAAAACAACTAGAGTTCCTTAAATGATGAAAATTTAATTTGAAGACTGTAGGTAGAAAGGAAAAAAAAGTCTAAGGATCCCAACGGAGGCTCATCAGCTCATAGGCAGACGACATTTGACTTTCTGGAAAAGGAAATGTGCTGCACTGGATTATAATTCAATTTTTATATTTCATGCACTCTAATTTTCCCTCTGTAATAGTTACATCAATTTTAAAGAAGAAAAAGGAAAGCAATTCTCCCCTTTCTAAATCAAAGATAAATGCCAGTGGGCCTTAGAATTAATTTCAAAGCCTGGAGTGAATGTCACCAAGAGGTACTTCTGCATCTGCATCAAGTATCTCATTAGAATTTATTTTTAATTAAGGTGATATCATAGGGCTTTGCTTCCTGAAGGTTTGGGAAAGAATTAGCACCATTCTGTGGTGAGCTCGCTAGAAAGTGTTTTTGATAGATTTGTTTCAACATTCTTGTGAATAACCCAGAGCTAAGAAGAAAAGGTGCACCCCTGGTACTCTAGGATAGATGTTTCTGGTTGAGGGTAAGCAAGTGAGCAAAAACTACAGAGAGGCACTGCTGGGACTTGGGCTGGGGATTCAACAGCCGGAAACCACCTGCTAATGGAAGCCGTGATTGCTCAGGTCCAGTCTCGCCCCGGCCTGGCCAGGTGCCCTCAGGCACAAATGCAGGGGCGTGCTCCTCAACCCACACACTTTTCAGAGTGGCTGGTTAGCTGTGTCATCTCCTTCCATCACCAAAGCTACTGACGTGGCCCCTGATGACACTTAATGATGTAAGCCCGTCACCTGACAGAGTATTGGCATGCAATAGATGGGCAACATGTGATTAGTAAACTGAATGGTTCAACAGCTTTCAGGCCTGACCACAAGTTGCTCCAAGCTCCAGAGCTCGCCGACTTCTTCTGCCCTGAAAATCTTTCCATTAAGAGTCTCATCTCTTCTGCCAAGGTGAAAGGAATTGTTGTTCAGTCGCTCAGTCGTATCTGACTCTTTGCGACCCCATGGACTGTAGCCCCCAAGGCGTCTCTGTCCATGGGATGCTCCAGGCAAGAATACTGGAGTGGGTTGCCATTCCCTTCACCCAGGGATCTTCCCGACCCAGGGATGGAACCTACATCTCCTGCACTGACAGGCGGGTTCTTTACCACTTAGCTGCCAGGGAAGCCCTTAAGGAGAAAGGAGCAATCCATTAACTCCAGATAATATTCCAGCTCATTTGTTACTCCTTTCAGATACCATAAGGTCTACATTCAGTTCAGGCCTCCAGGCATATTTGCAGGTCAGTGGAAGAAATAGTTTGGACCAGAAGGGCCTGTTTCTAACCCTCAGAAGACCCCGGAAGTAGGGTTCCTGGGGAGCAGCAGCAGTGAAAGGTTTGCTTTGGCAGAGAGTCAGCAATGCCTTGCCTCAGTTACTGCTGATGCGAATGCCGAACATTGCCCAGAGGGGTACAGTGTTTACAGTGATCCTGGGTGCTAAAAATAATAGCTGTTGGAGGATGGGAAGACTGTTGTGGTGTACACACTGTGGAGAGAACTCACTGGAGGGGTCCTCTGCTTTGCAGCTTCTCTCCTTTTAATAGACGGACGTCTTTTAATGTTGCATACCAATACTTTGTGGATTCAGGCTATCAAGTATAATAGCTCATAGAGGAAAGTAAACTGCTGATTCTATAAGAAATTTAGAAAAATTTATTGGACAGCTAATATTTCTAGCTAATTATTCTTTCTAATGTGGTGGATGTGGTTAAACTAGGGCACAATGCTATCCCATTTCTTGTGTGTGTTCATGTGTAGCTAAACAGCCAAAAGCTGTCTTAGAAAATGGAATCAGGAGTGTAAGACACATAGTAAGTTCTGTTCGTGCTGCAGCGAAAAGGCTTGTTGTGATGTGAGTACATTACACAGAGAACACAGCAACCTCGCAGAAATTACACTTTCTGTCTCCTTGAGGACCATATGTATTTTTCTCTTTTAAAAATTTTTTATTTTTTAATACAGCTTTAAAAGTTACAAAATATTTACAGTTATTATAAAATATTAGCTATATTCCCCATGCTGGTGCTAAGTCACTTCAGTCGTGTCCGACTCTGTGTGACCCCATAGACGGCAGCCCACCAGGCTCACCTGACCCTGGGATTCTCCATGCAAGAACACTGGAGTGGGTTGCCATTTCCTTCTCCAATGCATGAAAGAGAAAAGTGAAAGGGAAGTTGCTCAGTTGTGTCCAACTCTTTGTGACCCCATGGACTGTAGCCTATCAGGCTCCTCCGTCCATGGGATTTTCCAGGCAAGAGTGCTGGAGTGGATTGCCATTTCCTTCTCCAGTATTCCCATATTGTACAGTATATCCCTATAGCTTATCTTACATGCAATAGTTTGTGCTTCGTACTCCCCAATACCTGTATTGCTTTTTGATGATGAAAGAGATGGCACAAGGAGGCATATCCTTCACCTTATAACTGAGAGGTACAAATTCACCCAAATGGATTAACATTTTCATCTGTCATCTGCTGGTAACAGAATCAAAGGAAGTTAATCCAAAGTTGCTAACAAAAACAGACTACCTTCACATTTTCCTACTAATAATGAGAATTAGCACCTCTTCTCACTTTTGTGGCAGTTTGTATTTGAACTGCACAGTTGACCCTCAGTATCCATGTGGGATTGGTTTCAGGAAACCCACAGATACCAAAGTCCATGGACGTTCAAGTGGTTAGTGGCATAGTATTTGCATATAATGTACAAACATCTTCCCGTATACTTTAAATCATCTCTAGATGACTTACAATACCTAATATAATGTAAATACTATGTAAGTTATCACCGGTGTGTGGCAAATTCAAATTTTGGTGTTTTATGGAACTTTCTAGAACAACAACAACAGAATCCCAATCCACAGTTGATTGAATCCACAGTTGATTGAATCCACAGATGCAGAACCTGCTAGATAGGGAGGGCTAGCTGTATTTGCTATTCTAAGTGTCACGCATGGGCTGGAGAATGCAAATTCAACAGGGAAGCGTGACCTGACATAGAGAAAGAGAGAAGGGATGACAGCTGCAGTTCGCCAAGATACTGTTTCATATTCTCCCAGAAAAACTTATTTAGTACTGGACAGAAAACAAATTTAAGCAATGATCTTTCTTGCTAAAGATCATTGTGGAACTCACTTTTTAATACCCTATAGATTTCCCATAAGACAACAGGGATATTATTGCATATGTCATGTCTTATGACTGTAACAGGAAAGAACAATTATTTGCAAATATAAGAATCCTATGTGTAATTGTGATTTTAAGATTATTTATTAGTTTAAGAAAGACTAAATGCCTTTGGAGGAAAATAATTAAACATTCAAATCATTTTAAAAACAGGGAAGAAAAAAAAATTAAAGCTGGAAAAATTAGTGAAAAACTGAAAGTAGTAAAATACATGGAACCAAAAGCTGATTATTTTTAATTTTATTAAAATAAAGTTTCTAGAAAACTTAATAAAAAATAGCAAAGCACAAACACAAAGCAAAGTAAATTAAAAATGAGAAATAGAACATAACCATCCCAGAGATGAAGAATTAATTAGAAGACATTCTGTGGCTGAATCAGCCATGCCCTGGGCAAGACTGCAGGCATACATCCAAGAAAGGATAAAAGCACAAACTCATCTATTAGATCTGTGGTGCTGTAGCCTGACATAAGGCAGAACATGCCAGTGATCTCAGTCACAAGGACTTGTTCATTAGAGCGAAGGATGTCAGTAGCCTATAACCTAAGCAGACTTTTTAGACCTTCAGGAAGAGAAGTCATTTCTGCAGAGACATTGTTGGACATGGTTTGCAGCGGCAGGCTCTTCAGGATGGGTAGTTCCTCAGAAAGATACTAATCAAGTTGATTGGTAAGAGGCCATGAGAAAATAGGTGCAGGAATTTTAAGGAAATTCTTAGAGTCATGGTGGTGATTAGATGCTGCATGGTGGTGGTGTGTGCTCAGTTGAGTCCCACTCTTTGCAACCCCATGGACTGTAGCCCACCAGGCTCCTCTGTCCATGAAATTTTCCAGGAAAGAATACTAGAGTGAGTTGCCAGGCTCTCTCCTCCAGGGGATTTTCCTGACTCAGGGGATGCATCTGTGTCTGTTTCATGTCCTGCATTGCCAGGCTTGTTTTTTTTTTTTACCACCTGCATCACCTAAGTGTTAGCATTTCAGATTCTTACCAGGTGGTGCAGAGCGTAAGAAATGAATTAGCATGTATTGTGGTGACCACAAGACCTCTAAGTGGACGATTTTTAAAATCATTTGTTGGTCTTGAATGGTGAAACAACAGCTTTTTTAAAGACTTGGGCCTCAAGAACGAAGGAGAACCTTATCACTCAATGGCTTGGGAGAATGCATAGTCAAGGGGAAGAACTGTGTGCCATTTCCACTGCAGCTGTTTTATCACCGCAGGAAGTTTTATCACTGACAAGTTAGTGAAACAGGATGCCTTCAAGGGAAGTCCAGGTGTGGAAGTGCTGGCAGAGCTGGGGAAGAGAGGGGCTCATTCATCAGGGTCCAAGGCCAGTCTACGGAAGCTGAAGTAGGAGGCTGTGTCTTTGCTTCTTGCTGGGGAAAAGAGTGGCAGGAAATGAGTGAGAAAGCACTGCAGAGTTAGAAAGATTCTGGAGCGTGTGCCCCATGTGTCAGTGCATCAGCATGGTAACTTGAAATGCCAAGTGCAGTGGATTCCAGTGGCAGGGAGGGCTACTTCTGTTTAAACTGAGGTTATCTTTCAATGGAATTCTCAATTCAGGTCATTCGCTCAGTCATGTCCAACTTTTTGTGACCCCATGAACTGCAGCACGCCAGGCCTCACAGTCCATCACCAACTCCTGAAGTCTACCCAAACTCATGTCCATTGAGTTGGTGATGCCATCCAACCATCTCATCCTCTGTCATCCCCTTCTCCTCCTGCCCTCAATCTTTCCCAGCATCAGGGTCTTTTCAAATGAGTCAGCTCTTTGCATCAGGTGGCCAAGGTATTGGAGTTTCAGCTTCAAAATCAGTTCTACCAATGAACACCCAGGACTGATCTCCTAAGGATGGACTGGTTAGATCTCCTTGCAGTCCAAGGGACTCTCAAGAGTCTTCTCCAACACCACAGTTCAAAAGCACCAATTCTTTGGCACTCAGCTTTCTTTATAGTCCAACTCTCACATCCATACATGACCACTGGAAAAACCACAGCCTTGACTAGATGGACCTTTGCAGACAAAGTAATGTCTCTGCTTTTTAATATACTGTCTGCTGCTGCTGCTGCTGCTGCTGCTGCTAAGTCGCTTCAGTCGTGTCTGACTCTGTGCAACCCCAGAGACGGCAGCCCTAGGTTGGTCATAACTCCTTCCAAGGAGCAAGCGTCTTTTAATTTCATGGCTGTAATCACCATCTGCAGTCATTTTGGACCCCAGAAAAATAAAGTCAGTCACTGTTTCCACTGTTTCCCCATCTATTTGCCATGAAGTGATGGGACCAGATGCCATGATCTTAATTTTCTGAATGTTGGGCTTTGAGCCAACTTTTTCACTTTCCTCTTTCACTTTTATCAAGAGGCTCTTTAGTTCTTCACTTTCTACCATAAGGGTAGTGTTATCTGCATATCTGAGGTTATTGATATTTCTCCTAGCAATCTTGATTCCAGCTGTGCTTCCTCCAACCCAGTATTTCTCATGATGTACTCTGCATATAAGTTAAATAAACAGGGTGACAATATACAGCCTTGATGTACTCCTTTTCCTATTTAGAACCAGTCTGTTCCATGTCCAGTTCTAACTGTTGCTTCCTGACCTGCATACAGGTTTCTCAAGAGGCAGGTCATGTGGTCTGATATTACCATCTCTTTGAGAATTTTCCACAGTTTATTTTGATCCACACAGTCAAAAGCTTTGGCCCAAGAAAAAGAAATTCAAAGAAGCAAAATGGCTGTCTGAGGAGGCCTTACAAATAGCTGTGCAAAGAAGGGAAGTAAAGCAAAGGAGAAAAGGAAATATATACCCATTTATATACCCAAATATATACTTTGAATGCAGAGTTCCAAAGAATAGCAAGGAGAGATAAGAAAGCCTTCCTCAGTGATCAATGCAAAGAAATAGAGGAAAACAATAGAATGGGAAAGACTAGAGAGCTCTTCAAGAAAATCAGAGATACCAAGGGAACATTTCATGCAAAGAATGGGCTCGATAAAGGACAGAAATGGTATGGACCTAACAGAAGCAGAAGATATTAAGAAGAGGTGGCAAGAATACACAGAAGAACTGTTTAAAAAAGATCTTCATGACCAAATGATCATGATGGTGGGATCACTTACCTAGAGCCAGACATTCTGGAATGTGAAGTCAAGTGGACATCAGAAAATATCACTACAAACAAAGCTAGTGGAGGTGATGGAATTCCAGTGGAGCTATTTTAAATCCTGAAAGATGATGCTGTGAAAGTGCTGCACTCAATATGCCACCAAATTTGGAAAACTCAGCAGTGGCCACAGGACTGGAAAAGGTCAGTTTTCATTTCAATCCCAAAGAAAGGCAATGCCAAAGAGTGCTCCAACTACCGCACAATTGCACTCATCTCACACGCTAGTAAAGTAATGCTCCAAATTCTCCAAGCCAGGCTTTAGCAATACGTGAACCATGAAGTTCCAGATGTTCAAGCTGATTTTAAGAAAAGGCAGAGGAACAAGAGGTCAAATTGCCAACATCTACTGGATCATCAAAAAAGCAAGAGAGTTCCAGAAAAACATCTATTTCTGCTTTGTTAACTATGCCAAAGCCTTTGAGTGTGTGGAATTTTCAGGATGGTTATATATGGGAGGGAAATTATATGACTGTCAAAAACCTTTCTCAGTATAGCTGCAAGGGCTGAGCAAACAACCAAGTTCAGCCAGTCCAAACCATTCAGAAAGCAAATAGCTCTAAACTCCACAGGCCAAGGAGAAACCTTTATTTCAGGTCAGCTGAGATGTTAGTGGGAAGACTGAATGTGGTGTAAGCTGTCCAGGATTAAGCTGTAAGCAGAAGGCTGGTGGAACAGGGATGAGGGCAGACGTCACCCACCCAGTAAGGGAGACCACCAAAATTTTGCCACTTTCCTCCTAATTTGGTGCCCCACAGTGGTAAGCTTGCTGGCGTCCATACAGCTAATTCCTCTCAGGTGCCTGATGGATCCATATAAGTTGCTTCAACTGTCAGTCATAAAAGCTTGTGTCTTTGGGGGAGTGAGTGGCGAGCAAGATATATAAGTGTGCCTTCTTAGTTTAGCTTCTCAGCTTTCTAAGAACCCCACTGATCCAGTTCCTTCTGAACCTTTCATTTGTTTATTGAATCCATTTCTTACTTGGGCAAGACAGCTAAACCATTTCCCGAGGCTGGTTTATTTGTTAAAATGCATAAATAAAATTTCAAGTAAATGACTAGAAAATAAAATTAGAGAGTACTGTGTGTTAGAGTAATAATCTGCCATAATTGAGAAGATTTTATTTAGAAAGAAAAGAAAGGATCAATATTAGGCAAGCTAATGAAATAAAACATCATTTGATTGATAAAATATGAGACAAAAATGAACCACTTCAATAGATATTGAAAAGACATTCAGTGTAGTTGTTTCCATTACTGATTTAAATTGTTGTTGTTCAGTCACTAAGTCGCGTCCAACTCCTCATAATCCCATGGACTGCAGCGGTTCAGGCTTCCCTGTTGTGTACTGTCTCCTGGAGTTTGCTCAGATTCATGTCCATTGAGTTGATGATGCCATCTAGCTATCTCATCCTCTGCCATCCTCTTCTTCTTTTGTCTTCAAATCTTTCCCACATCAGGGTCTTTTCCAATGAGTTTTTGAAAGCATGTTAGCAGCCTGTTGCTGGATAACAAATAACCCCAAATTAGCAGTTTAAATCATTAAGCATTTATTATTTCACAAAGTTTTTGTGAATTCAAGAGCAGTTGAGTTGCATGATTCTGGTTCAAGGGCTTTCATGAGGTTGCACCCACAATCCCGGCCAGGACTGCAGTCATCTGAAGGCCAGTGTGAGCCAGAGTCTCTGTCTCTAAGGTGACCACACACAAGCCAGCGAGTTAGTGCTGGTGGGATGCGAGACCTCCACTCCTGACCACTGTAGCGCTACCTGAGAGTCTTCACCTCATGGCAATGGATTCCCTCTGGGTGAGTGAACCGGAAAAAAATCACCAGGCAAAAGTCTCATTGTTTTCTATGAACTAGCCCAGAAGTCAACAAAACATCATTTCTGTAATATCCCTATTGGTTGCATGGATCAGCCTTAGTCAGTGTGGGAGGAGACTGACTGTACAGAGATGTGACTACCTGAGGCCAAGAGTCTTTAGAGGCTGGCTATCCCAATTCATAAGATAATATAAATTATATCTATTTTAAGCCATCAACAACATCTAAGTTAAAATGGAAATCCTAGAGAAAGCTGCAATAAAGCTCAGAATAAAACCAAGATTCCTGGTATAATCTTAATATTCAACATGTCATATAAAAGTTTCCCCTAAGACAGCACACAAAACCAACTAGTAAATTTATTGAAAGAGAACCTTTTCAAGTATTGGTAAACCATAGAAAACTCACTTATGCCAACAATAACCAGTTAGAAGATGCCTTTCACCAATAGCACCAAAAGGAAGCCTGTTGGAGACCCTGTGATTTAGGTAATTCATTAGACAATGATTACCAAGTTGCAAATTTGATTGCTAAAGAGAAAACTGTCATCCCGAGACTTGGCTTTGCTCAGTGTAAAACAAAGAAGTCTACAGCCAGTGTCTCCATGAGACTTTTCTTGCATTCATTCATTCAGGATTTGTTTCTATGAGACTTGGTGTGCAGAATGCACTGTTAAATTTTCCTTTCTCTTGCCTTTCCCTTTGTACTGTTTGCATTTATAAACAATTTCATATAAATAAATTATGTCAATTTTTCCTGTGAATGAGAAACTGCTGTTTCTTAATCACTCTTTAATTAAGGACTAAAACTATGGCCTGAGTTATAAGACCATAAAATGAAAAATAACCTTTTAGCAACTTACTATATGCAGAATGATGAGCGAATGTTTCATTTTATAAGTGGTTTTTTATGTGTTTTTTTTATAAGTGACCCCTATAAACCCACTTAAATCAACATGGAAAATGCTTCCCTGAACTTATGATTAATGTTACACTTATCTCTGGAGACGAAGATGCCAGTGATGAATAAAACAGACAGCAAAGTTGTATATTTTTTTTTAAGTTCTGGCATCTTAGCATTTCCAAATGCTGAAATTAATCTGAGGATTAATGATGGATAAGGTTGTGAGGCAGATTTAGCCTGCACATTTCGCAGGATAGAATTAAAGAGAGGAACTAATCTCCAGAATGGGAGAAAGGAGTCAGAGACAAATCTACCATAAATTCACTGAGGCCTGTGTACTGAGTGGGAGGAGTGGCCCTGCGTCTGGGGCTTCCTTGCCACTGGCCTGGATTTATGGGCTTTATTGGAGTTTCACAGTTGGAGCATAACTTATGTCACAGTCACTTAGACAGTACCTATTAGGCACTCTGTGCTCATTCCTCCAACTTCAAACATCCCTGCACACCCACAGCGGCTGCCGCTAGTCCCGTCACTAGTGGCAGTTTGCATCAGGGCACCTGCTGTCACGTGTCGTCCTCATCTCACGGAAACCACACAGATAAAACAATGGTGGATTTCAGTCTTCACCTTCCCTGTGGAAGGTTTGTCCTGCCTGAGTCCAGTAGGAAATTGGTTGTCTCCTCAAGGTGATAAGTATGTATGAGCATGAAGGTTATGAGAGATGAGAAGCAAATCGCTTTAAAGGGGTTCCTGTTATCAAGCTGGCTAAAGACGTCTCTCAAACCACAGGAATTTTGAAATACACTTTGAATACAGAATGTTGGGCTTCTCAAGTGGCACAGAGGTAAAGAATCCACTTTCAGGAGATGCAATAGACACAGATTCGATCTCTGGGTTGGAAAGATCCCCTGGAATAGGAAATGGCAACCCACTGCAGTATTCTTGCCTTGGACAGAATTCCATGGACAGAGGGAGGCTGACAGGCTACAGTCCTTGGGGTTGCAAAAGAGGAGACCTGCAGGGTGTGGAGGGAGGGCTAGTGTAAGCCATCTTTCACACCTGACAACCACGAAATGTCCATTAGATGCACAATCATTCCCTGGAGTCTCTGAAATTACTGGGGAAAGGACTCATACAAAGGCTGTTCTTCCTGGTGTCATGTGGAACAGAAGCTCTGTAAAGGTCAGTTTGATATCAAAGTGATGGGTCCCTTCCAGCACCTGGCAACAACAGTATTAAATGCTGGTAATGATGTGGCATAAGGGGAAGGCTCAGACCTTCCACCGGGCGTGTCAGCTGGTCTGACCATTTTGGGAAACAGCTCCAGATTATTTGATAAAGTTGTATGCACAGATCCTCTAGAACCCAGAGTTCCACTCCCGATTATTTGATAAAGTTGTATGCACAGATCCTCTAGAACCCAGAGTTCCACTCCCGATTATTTGATAAAGTTGTATGCACAGATCCTCTAGAACCCAGAGTTCCACTCCAGATTATTTGATAAAGTTGTATGCACAGATCCTCTAGAACCCAGAGTTCCACTCCAGATTATTTGATAAAGTTGTATGCACAGATCCTCTAGAACCCAGAGTTCCACTCCAGATTATTTGATAAAGTTGTATGCACAGATCCTCTAGAACCCAGAGTTCCACTCCCGATTATTTGATAAAGTTGTATGCACAGATCCTCTAGAACCCAGAGTTCCACTCCCGATTATTTGATAAAGTTGTATGCACAGATCCTCTAGAACCCAGAGTTCCACTCCAGATTATTTGATAAAGTTGTATGCACAGATCCTCTAGAACCCAGAGTTCCACTCCAGATTATTTGATAAAGTTGTATGCACAGATCCTCTAGAACCCAGAGTTCCACTCCAGATTATTTGATAAAGTTGTATGCACAGATCCTCTAGAACCCAGAGTTCCACTCCCGATTATTTGATAAAGTTGTATGCACAGATCCTCTAGAACCCAGAGTTCCACTCCCGATGTGCACCCTGCGGTAACACATGCAAACATGAGCCAAGAACAGGTGCCAGGATGTTCATGGCATTATCACTAGGGTGAACCTTAAACAGGAAACAACCCTGATGTCATTCAGCCGAATGAGTAAATAAAGTGTGTGATCAGCAACAAAATGCTGTACTATAGTAAGAGTGAATTACTACAACATGTAACATTTGTGAGTGTGACTCATCTCACAGATACACTCCTGAGCGAAAGAAGTCAGACACAAAAGGATGCACATTATAAGATTCAATTTTCATAGAGTTCAAAACCAGCAAAACTAAATCACATTAGCAGAGCTCAAGATCTGATTACCTTTGGGAAGGAGAGAATGGGTGGTAAGTGGGGAGAACATAAGAGATTGGCTGTGTTCTAGGTCTTGGTGAGGACACAGGCTTTTCTTTTGTGATAATGCATTAAAATGCTGGTTTACATTTTGTGCATTTTCTGTGTGTATTTTACTTCAACAAAGGGTTACGAAATTGTAGAATACAAGCTCATACAGAACCACATGATTTTACGTATGTTCTCAGTTTTGATCATGAATGTAGCCCATTTTTCCTCATTTGTCTTTTGTACTAGCAGAAAGAGGCTCACTCAAAGGGACAAGAAAGAAAGCTCATTTTTCACCCAAATGAGGGTCATATGTCAGAAATGGAAACATGGAAAATAAACACCACAATCTATGGTGGCTTTTAAAAGCTGAAATCAGACATAATCAGGAAACTTGGTGAAATCCCACTGCAAAGGAAGCTATCTGGTCTCCCCTGGTTCTTTTCTTTTAAGGATGTTGTGTTTCCTGGTAAGTTTGATTTTTACTATTCAAGTTTTGAAAACATGAAACTGGGTCTCTGGGAAACAGAGCGAACAACCAAAATGAAAGGCCCAGGCAGCTTCCTCCTCTACCTGCCTGCCAGCAACATGTAATTTTGCTTAGGAAAAATGAATAATGTCAACTTGGATGTGAAACTAATTAAAGGTGGGATTCCCTAGTGGCTCAGATGGTAAAGCGTCTGTCTGCAATGCAGGAGACCTGGGTTCGATCGCTGGGTTGGGAAGATCCCCTGGAGAAGGAAATGGTAGGCCACTCCACTATTCTTGCCTGGGAAATCCCATGGACCTCAGAGCCTGGTAGGCTACCGTCCGTGGGGTCACAAAGAGTCAGACATGACTGAGTGACTTCACTTTCACTTTCTAAAAATTCAGGATTGATTTCCTCTCTTCCCCGTCTAGAGAAGCCCCAGCAAACAGGAAACCTCTGAGAGTGGGAAATCAACAGCCGCCGGCCCGTGGGGCCAGAATACTTGAAGGCAGGAAACTGAAAGCAGCGGTTCTGTTGTCACGGCCAGATGAAGGCTTCAGCGGATACCGGGGATGAGGGGGGATAGAATTGCAAGTGGTCCTAGGGGGGCCGTAATGCTAATAAGCGGCTCACTCTCCCCACCTACATCTTTGTCTGTAGATGTGGAAGTCCCTGCCCTAAACACTGAAATGGCAATGACGATGAAATGGAAAGAGAGCAGTTTTAAGATGCTCCAGAATTTGGAGTCGGTGTATAGACAGTGACTGTGTGAGTTCACTGCTAATGGGGCCAGCAGTTAAATGGGAAGCAGCTGAGTGCTCTGGAGTAAAATGTATTTAGGTTTTCACTGGGTTTTCAACCTTGCTCCGCTGTTTAGGTATGTGACCTTGGTTACTTGATCTTTCTAAGCCTTGATTTCTTCATCTGTAAAATTCACATAGTAGTACCTACCTGATAGGGTAATTGTTGTTGCTCAGTTGCTAAATCATTTCCAGCTCTTTGTGACTCCATGGACTACAGCATGCCAGGCTTCCCTATCCTTACTATCTCTTAGAGCTTGCTCAAAATCATTGAGTCAGTGATGCTATCCAACCATCTCATCCTCTGCCGCCCTCTTCTCCTCCTTCCCTCAAGTATCAGGGTCTTTTCCAGTGAGTTAGCTCTTCACATTAGGTGGCCAAAGTATTGGAGCTTCAGCGTCAGTCCTTCCAATGAATATTCAGGACTGATTTCCTTTAGGACTGGTTTGATCTCCTTGCTGTCCAAGGGAATCTTAAGAGTCTTCTCCAGCACCGCAATTCGAAAGTACCAGTTCTCTGTCACTCAGCCTTCTTTCTGGTCCAACTCTCACGTCTGTATGTGACTACTGGAAAAACCATAGCTTTGACTATACAAACCTTTGGGTAAGTGAGAAATGAGAATTCAACATTCAACTGTTTAAAGGACTCAGTGCAGGTGTACATTACCTGTGTGCCAGGTCAGGCAATATGTTGCAGACACCATTAGCCTAAAAGCAGAAACTGTCAGCACTGAAGTGTAAGCTTGTAGCCCTGCAGTCACTTCGTACTCATTCTGTTCATCATATAAGCAGAGGATTCCATGAACAATAGCAGTGGGCTCCTTTAAGAAGAAGCATCAGTGAGAAGCAGAGGCATATTTGCAGAGGCAAGGGGGACAGCATGCAGAGCTTAAGCCAGTAAATCTCTGTGGTATCTCATTTATTTCTCAGAAAAGGGAGGAAGAACTAAGAAGAGTGGGTGGTGAGGTGTCAGAGTAAGCAGTGGAGTCAGCAAAATTCTGCTGACCAGTGGAGCCCTTTGCTAACTTGTCTGAAATAAATTATTTCAGAAGTCCCACAGCGGCCCCAGTGGAGAAACTTGTGAGGCTTCCATGTCCCAGAGGAAGAAGAGAAGTGCCAGGCTCCACGGAAAAGCAGTACTGGAAAGGCAGACAAGCTTCTCTTCCTACCTGATACCTGTCGCTTTGCCGTGCTTCAGGGGTCCATCCGTACTTAAACGGTGTGGAGACTTGAGCTGCAGGAACTTGAAAGGGGCCAGGTGGTGAAAACAGCAGTTGCTCCACTGCTGTATGCTGTTAGGAGTATTAACAAATCATTATGTAACTGTTAATTATCAAAAATGTTAGAGAAGAGAAAATAAGAACCATATGGCATCCAGTCATGGGCTAAACGTGAATGTGATTTTTTTTTGGGGGGGGGCAGGTTTGCATCTAGCTGGTTGTTTGGGGGTGAATATGATTACACAGCTTTCCTAGGTGGCCCAAGTGGTAAAGAATCTGCCTGCCGATGCTGGAGACTAAGTTACTCAGGTTCAGTCCCTGGGTTGGGAAGATCCCCTGGAGGAGGAAATGGCAAATCACTCCAGTATCTTTCCCTGGATAATCCCATGAACAGTGGAGCCTGGTAGGTTACAGTCCAGGGGATCACAAAGAGTCAGACATGACTGAAGCAAGTTAGCATGCATGATTACACAGACACCTGGTTCAGAAGGTGAAGGGAGAACCACAGATCTGAGCTAGAGTTCACTCCTGTATCCTTTGAGCATCTGTTCTCAAAGTGTGGTCCCCGGACCAGCATCAGTGGCATACCCGGATACAACAGAAGTACAGATTCTCAGGGTCCCCTCCACATCTACTGAATTAGAAGCCGTGGGGATCTTTGAGAAAGCCTTCCTGAGATTCTGATGTGTGCCCTCTTTTGAGAACCACAAGCTTAGAAGATATGTGAGCAGCAAAGCAGACTGCCTGGGCTCAAACCTATCTCAGGTTCTGTGGGTGAATCTGGGCTAGGGATTCCAAATTACAAGTGTCAGTTTCTTCATTTATGAAACAGGGATGGTAGCCACATAAGGTTGCTGTGAGCTAATTCATGTTTAATGTAGCGCCTGCTATCAGTTCAGTTCAGTCGCTCAGTTGTGTCCAACTCTTTGCCACCCCATGAATCACAGCACACCAGGCCTCCCTGTCCATCACCAACTCCCGGAGTTTACCCAAAATCATGTCCATCGAGTCAGTGATGCCATCTAGCCATGTCATCCTCTGTCGTCCCCTTCTCCTCCTGCCCCCAATCCTTCCCAGCATCAGGGTCTTTTCCAATGCGTAAACTCTTCACATAAGGTGGCCAAAGTACTGGAATTTCAGCTTCAGCATCAGTCCTTCCAATGAACACCCAGGACTGATCTCCTTTAAGATGGACTGGTTGGATCTCCTTGCAGTCCAAGGGACTCTCAAGAGTCTTCTCCAACACCACAGTTCAGAAGCATCAATTCTTCGGCGCTCAGCTTTCTTCAAAGTCCAACTCTCACATTCATACATGACTATTGGAAAAAGCATAGCCTTGACTAGATGGACTTTTGTTGGCAAAGTAATGTCTCTGCTTGTTAATACACTATCTAGGTTGGTCAAAACTTTCCTTCCAAAGAGTAAGTGTCTTTTAATTTCATGGCTGCAGTCACCATCTGCAGTGATTTTGGAGCCCAGAAAAATAAAGTCTGACACTGTTTCCACTGTTTCCCCATCTATTTCCCATGAAGTGATGGGACCAGATGCCATGATCTTCATTTTCTGAATGTTGAGCTTTAAGCCAACTTTTTCACTCTCCTCTTTCACTTTCATCAAGAAGCTTTTTAGTTCCTCTTCACTTTCTGCCATAAAGGTGGTGTCATCTGCATATCTGAGGTTATTGATATTTTTCCAAGCAATCTTGATTGCAGCTTGTGCTCCTTCCAGCCCAGCATTTCTCACGATGTAATCTGCATATAAGTTAAATAAGCAGGGTGACAGTATACAGCCTTGATGTACTCCTTTTCCTATTTGGAACCAGTCTGTTGTTCCATGTCCAGTTCTAACTATTGCTTCCTGACCTGCATACAGGTTTCTCAAGAGGCAGGTCAGGTGTTTTGGTATTCCCATCTCTCTCAGAATTTTCCACAGTTTATTGTGATCCACACAGTCAAAGGCCTTGGCGGAGTCAATAAAGCAGAAATAGATGTTTTTCTGGAACTCTCTTGGTTTTTCGATGATTCAGCAGATATTGGCAATTTGATCTCTGGTTCCTCTGCCTTTTCTAAAACCAGCTTGAACATCAGAAATTTCACGGTTCACATATTGCTGAAGCCTGGCTTGGAGAATTTTGAGCATTACTTTACTAGTGTGTGAGATGAGTGCAATTGTGCAGTAGTTTGAGCATTCTTTGGCATTGCCTTTCTTTGGGGTTGGAATGAAATCTGACCTTTTCCAGTCCTGTGGCCACTGCTGAGTTTTCCAAATTTGGTGACATACTGAGTGCAGCACTTTCACAGCATCATCTTTCAGGATTTGAAATGGCTCTACTGAAATTCCATCACCTCCACTAGCTTTGTTTGTAGTGATGTTTCCTAAGGTCCACTTGACTTCACATTCCAGGATATCTGGCTCTAGGTGAGTGATCCCACCATCATGATTATCCGGGTCATGAAGCTCTTTCTTGTACAGTTCTTCTGTGTATTCTTGCCACCTCTTCTTAATATCTTCTGCTTCTGTTAGGTCCCTACCATTTCTGTCCTTTATCGAGCCCATCTTTGCAGAAATGTTCCCTTGGTATCTCTAATTTTCTTGAGATCTCTAGTCTTTCCCATTCTGTTGTTTTCCCCTACTTCTTTACATTGATTGCTGAGGAAGGCTTTCTTATCTCTCCTTGCTATTCTTTGGACCTCTGCATTCAGATGGGTATATCTTTCCTTTTCTCCTTTGCTTTTCACTTCTCTTCTTTTCACAGCTATTTGTAAGGACTGCTATACATGATTGATAAATATAATAAATATTAACTATGCTTTTCACTGGTGCACAATAATCAGACTTGTACTAATATAAATTGCTCACAGCCACACAGTGTCCATTGAACTGTAGCTTTGTTCAGACCCCAAGGTAGAAACAGCACTGGTGGGGACTGTCCCTTAACTGGAGCATTGAACACATTCACATTTAAAGTAATCACCTAGATTTTGGAGCTAAAGTCTCTGTCTTACTTTGTACATTCAACATACTTGTAGTTTCTTTTCCTTTTTTCCTAAGCTGATTTTATTTTATTTTTGCCACTTAAATATTTACTGGTTTAGAAATTTTGTCTGTTTCTATTTGTTTAGTTGCTACCCTGGAAATTACATGTGTATTTAGCTTACTGACCTCTAAAGTTACTTGCTGCATTTACCCTTCTACGAAATGTGGTGACTTGAGCAGGCTTTATATCCAGTTGGGCTTCCCTGATTGCTCATACAGTTAAGAATCCAGCTGCAAGGCAGGAGACCGGGTTTGATCTCTGGGTCAGGAAGATCCCCTGGAGAAGGCAACCCACTCCATTATCCTGGCCTGGAGAATCCCATGGACAGAGGCGCCTGGTGGGCTACAGTCCCTGGGGTTACAGAGAGTCGGACACGACTGAGCAGCTAGCACACTTGTAATGCTGTCTCCAGTCAACCTTTTGCAATAGGCTGTGTGGTTGCTTTTAGTTATTCACTGCCCTCTCTCTATTGGGCCTCTTAGTAAAAGCGTCTTCTAGATTAGGCTTCTTGGAGAGGAGATTATTTCTCCTGCTCCAGTGTCATAAGACTTGGCCATGTGACCTGCTTTGACCCATCTAAGTATGGAAACAGTAAGGGCCATCATTGGTTCAGCCTTTGCTTGACTCCCTTTGCCAGACAGGCTCTGCTCTTACACCTTGGATCCCAGAATGAAGAAGACACATAGAATGAAGAGTGGCACCATGACTGTCCCATCACTGACATATAAACACAGTGAAAAGGAAACCTTTGTTTTTATAAACCACCAGGACTTAAAGGTTGTCAGCAAAATATAACATGGCTGAGGAAGTGGCAGACTTGTTCTGCAAAGGGCCAAACAGTAAATGCTTTAGGCGTCTCAGACCACATACACTCTCTGGCACATGTACTTCTTGGGTTTTTTTGGTTTGTTGTTAATAACTCTTTAAGAACATAAAAACCCAGTCTTAACTCAGGGACCGTAGAGAAGCATACTGTGGGCCTCCTTTCAGTTTGCTAACTTACATGGTTGTGATCGATGACAGCACTAAGGCAGCATTTTTATGCAAGAGACCACAGGTAGACAAGTATTAGGCTTTATGTGGGCACACGAGTGTTTAGACAATAGTCGTGGTCATCATTAGGATAAGATATCCCCGAGTGCTGTACAAAGAGGTACGCCTCTCCCAGCAAATGTTGTTGCCATTACGTATTTAGTTTGCTGTTTTTTCTTCTAGTTCCTTCAGGGTAAAGTTATTGATTTGTGCTCTTTCTTTTTCTTCTTCTTTTTTTTTTAATGCAGGTGTTTACAACCATGAACTTCCCTCTGAGCACTGCTTTCACTGATTCCCATAAATTCCGGTAAGTTGTGTTTTGTTTTTATTTGTCTCATAGTATTTTCTAATACCCCTTGTGATTTATTCTTTGGCCCAGTGGTTGTTTAGGATTATGTTATTTAATTTCCATGTGTTTGTGAGTTTTCTGCGTTTTACATAGCTTTGTTTTTACTTAGCTTTGTTCCATTGTGGTTAGAGAAGACACTGAGTAAGTTTTTAAATTTATCGAGACTCATTTTATGACTTAACATGCTATCTGTGCTGGAGTATGTCCCATGTGAACTTGAGAAGAATGTGCATTCTGCTGTTTTGGGGTGTTGGAGTTGATCGAGTCGTGTTATTCAGGTCCTCCGTTTCCTTACTAATCTGTATAGAAGTTGTGTACCTTATTGACAGTGGTACTACATTACCGTAAGCCTGTTTCTCCCTTCACTTTTGGCAGTGTTTGCTTTATGTACTGTGGAGCTCTACTGTTTGGTGTGCACATGTTTATAATTCCTATATCATCTTGATAAGTTGACCCTCTTAGGATAAGAGGGCCTCTTTCCTGCTCCCCACACAGCCTCCAGTTGCATCACAGGGAACTGGACAGTGGTAAGCATATTCATTCTCTCCTCAGCCTCCCCGACACTAGCCCTGTGCAGTGGCGGCGGGGAGGTTAGGGAAGGAACTTTGTTGCTTCCAGGTAGAGGTGGAATTCCAGTCTCCCGCAGTGGTTCCCACTGACATCATGGGGCTTTGGGGCCTTTATTACCATCCAGTGGGGCTGGAAGTCCCAGCTCCCTGTTGAGTGTTCCTGACAACACCTCTTTGTAGCCTGGCAAGGATGAGAGCCTAGATTCCCCACTCAGCCTTTGCTATCATGGGTGGGAGAAGGGGCACAGTATTTTCCGTGGTGTTAGGCCAGAGTAGAGCAGTTATTATCTGACAGAGTTTTGATCTTTCTAGGCTGCCCCTGTCCTGATCCTTTGGCAGGAGAGTGGGACCTTTTTGGGATTTTTTTTTTTTTTTGTCTGAAGTCATTGGTGTTTCTGGGTTGCCAGCTTCATTAACTCCAAGTCTAGAATATATGAGGCAAAAAGAAAATCCATGAAACGTGCCTCTGTTTCATTCCACTGGTCCCCAATTCCCTAGCTGGTCTGCCTCCTCTCTCCACCTCTCAGAGTTGTCTTCTGTTTGGTTTTGTATATAATGTGGTTATGGAAGGTTTCTAGTTATACATAGGAAGAGGAATAGGGCAAAGTACATCTATTCTGTCTTCCCTGAGCAGAGCTATAATCTCATTTTTTACATGTAAATCACAGACCCTTTGGAGTTTGTCTTTGTGAGTAGTTAATAGGTACTCAACTTTACTTGTTTTCCAGGTGGCCATCTAGTCAAACAAAATCCACATTTGAGAAGTTGGTATTTTCCTCATTGATTCAAGATAATATGTTCTGGGCTTTCTGTTCTAAATGTCAGGTAATTACAATATTCATGATTGTCTTTTTATCTGGTAGAGACAACTTCTTTAATTTCTTTTCAACATGAAATTTAGAATCTACCTCACTAGCTCTAGAAAAACACCCATTGCTGCTTTTATATACATAGATTTAGGGAGAGTGAAGAAGGCTGAGCGCCAAAGAATTGATGCTTTTGAACTGTGTTGTTGGAGAAGACCCTTGAGAGTCCCTTGGACTGCAAGGAGATCCAACCAGTCCATTCTGAAGGAGATCAGCCCTGGGATTTCTTTGGAAGGAATGATGCTAAAGCTGAAACTCCAGTACTTTGGCCACCTCATGCGAAGAGTTGACTCATTGGAAAAGACTCTAATGCTGGGAGGGATTAGGGGCAGGAGGAGAAGGGGATGACCCAAGATGAGATGGCTGGATGGCATCACTGACTCGATGGACGTGAGTCTGAGTGAACTCCGGGAGATGGTGATGGACAGGGAGGCCTGGTGTGCTGCAATTCCTGGGGTCGCAAAGAGTTGGACACGACTGAGCAACTGAACTGAACTGAACTGAGATATTTTGATAATGAATCCTCCTTACTTTTTTATCACCTTTAATGAAGAAAGTTTTTTTTTTTTAATGTAATCTATTTCCTCATCTGACACTTTTCTGTTTCAACCCTAACCTAGTCAGATTTTGTGTCCCAGTCCCAGATATTTTTCCTTTCCATTTTTGTTGACTCCAAGGAGAGTACTGACCTTGTGAGCATAGGTTGAGAGCCTTTGGGTCTATTTTTTGTTCTGTAAGAGAGTTGTGTTTATTTTCGTTTAAAATTCAGATTTTATTTTTAAAGTAAATGTTTGTTATTCACATTAAATTATGAAATATTTTCCTATTTTAAAGCCTAATTTGTATTTTAAAAAGTTACTTTGAAATCTTAGGTGCTTGTTCTTCAAATAGCTATTAATCAACTGAGAGAGAACTCTTCGAAGGCACAGTCTGCGTGTCATTCACTGCTTTCTCTGCAGTTTGGCACCGTGTCTGGAAATTCCACAAATATTCAAGAAATTGAATCGAATACTAATACTTTTACAAAGTAAATGATGAATCTGTGTAGAGAGTGAACACCCACAGAGATGGGGGAGAGAGAAACCATTTCCAGCAGGGGTTCTTGTGCTGAAATGCTTTCCCAACACGGTAGAGTTTGAGCTCTGCTTTAAAGAATTTTGAAGATAAATTATAGAGGCAGAGGTGAAGAGGAAGCTAATTTCATTTGGATGTAGGGTGAGCAGAGGTATAGACACAGAAAAGCACCAGGTATTTTGGAATCATTAGTAGTCATGAGTAGAGGGCTTATGAAGACAGGCTGTTGAAAGTAAAGCTGAAACTGCATATCACGGCTGACTAGCGGATTCTACTTTATTCTGTGTGCGAGAGGGAGCCATTGCAGGCTTTTACTATGTGCTCCCTCAATATGTGAACAACCTGTGTGAGTAGGGATACTTCGCCCTATATCATCTGGCACTTACCTTTGAGACCAGTTTTCATCTCATTGCACTACTAATATTTTTAAAAAACAATGTGGTTTTTTAATCTACTTGGATCCCATTATGAATAATGTCCTATGAAAGCAAAATAATTTATTATTATAAAACTTGAAAAACCCATCCTCATGAATAGATAGATACAAAACATACTGAAGGCAGAAGAAAACGTGTTTAATATCATGTCCTAAAGATGGTGAATTATTAAAATCATGATGTTTTTTAAAGATTAAACTGCCTTCTCTACACCATTTACAACATTTTCTAAAAGACAGGCATACATATTGAAAGATTAAAATCTTGGACTCTTCCTCTGATTATCTGGGTCCAAACCCCATATCTGTCAACTAATCAGCCATTTAAACTTAAATAAGTTATTTACACTCTAAGCAGTTTATTTATCTAAGAAAATGTAGTAATTGTATTTGTTTTCTATTGCTGTATAACAAATTGCAGTATACTTAGGAACTTAAAACACTTTTTCTATTTTTTATTGCAGTGAAATACATATAAAATTGGCCATCTTAATCATTTTTATTAAGTAGAAGCTTAATGCTTCTTAAGCTCTTTATACTTCTGTTAACCAGGATATGTGAACTAATGTAAAAACAGCCTCACTCTAGTCAGTCATATGGTAAACAACAGAGACTTGTCAAAATGATAGGAATTAATAAGCCCATAGATAATTTTGACGGTTTCCATTTTGCAGTATATTCAATATCATGCCTGATAGTGAACTGTTGTGTTCCTCGGTATAAGATAAAGTACACAAGATGAAGCTGAGTTTTTGATTACTGATTTGATTTTAAGGATCATTTGATCTTAAGGATCATTTCTGAAGGAAATCCCAGCGATCAACAGAGATAGTGGCCTCCCTAAGTAATCTGATCAATCACTGTGTATTTGACTGGATAGCATTAGGATAGAAAGACTTACCCCTGGTTTTTGTACAGTGTTGCTCCAAGGAAAGAGAAACCCAAGTAAGAGGGTAGGTGTTGCGAGACGGCATCAGAGGGCAGACACACTGAAACCATAATCACAGAAAACTAGCCAATCTGATCACACAGACAACAGCCTTGTCTAACTCAGTGAAACTAAGCCATGCTGTGTGGGGCTATCCAAGATGGACGGGTCATAGTGGAGAGGTCTGACAGAATATGGTCCTCTGGAGAAGGGAATGGCAAACCACTTCAGTATTCTTGCCTTGAGAACCCCATGGACAGTATTAAAAGGCAAAATGATAGGATACTGAAAGAGGAACTCCCCAGGTCGGTAGGTGCCCAATATGCTACTGGAGATCAGTGGAGAAATAACTCCAGAAAGAATGAAGGGATGGAGCCAAAGCAAAAACAATACCCAGTTGCGGATGTGACTGGTGATAGAAGCAAGGTCCAATGCTGTAAAGAGCAGTATTGCTTAGGAACCTGGAATGTCAGGTCCATGAAACAAGGAAAATTGGACGTGGTCAAACAGGAGATGGAAAGAGTGAACATCAACATTCTAGGAATCAGTGAACTAAAATGGATTGGAACGGGTGAATTTAACTCAGATGACCATTATATCTACTATGGTGGGCAGGAATTCCTTAGAATAAATGGAGTAGCCATCATGGTAAACAAAAGAGTGCAAAATGCAGTACTTGGATGCCATCTCAAAAACAACACAAAAGTCTCAGTTCGTTTCCAAGGCAAAATGTTCAGTATCACGGTGATCCAAGCTTATGCCCCAACCAGTAATGCTGAAGAAGCTGAATGGTTCTATGAAGACCTACAAGACCTTTTAGAACTAACACTCGAAAGAGATGTCCTTTTCATTATAGGGGACTGGAATACAAAAGTAGGAAGTCAAGAAACACCTGGAGTAACAGACAAATTTGGCCTTGGAGTAGAGAATAAGTAGGGCAAAGACTAATAGAGTTTAGCCAACAGAACCGACTGGTCATAGCAAACACCCTCTTTCAACAACACAAGAGAAGACTCTACACATGGACATCACCAGATGGTCAATACTGAAATCAGATTGATTATATTCTTTGCAGCCAAAGATGGAGAAGCTCTATTCAGTCAGCAAAAACAAGACGAGGAGCTGACTGTGGCTCAGATCATGAACTCCTTATTGCCAAATTCAGACTTAAATTGAAGAAAATGGGGAAAACCAATAGACCATTCAGGTATGACCTAAAACAAATTCCTTATGATTATACAGTGGAAGTGAGAAATAGATTTAAGGGATTAGATCTGATAGACAGAGTGCCTGATGAACTATGGGCGGAGGTTCGTGACATTGTACAGGAGACAGGGATCAAGACCATCCCCATGAAAAAGAAATGCAAAAAGGCAAAATGGCTATCTGAGGAGGCCTTACAAATACCTGTGAAAAGAAGAGAAGCAAAAGGCAAAGGAGGAAAGGAAAGATATACCCATTTGAATGCAGAGTTCCAAAGAATAGCAAGGATAGATAAGAAAGCCTTCCTCAGTGATCAAATGCAAATAAATAGAGGAAAACAACAGAATGGGAAAGACTAGAGATCTGAGATACCAAGGGAACATTTAATGCAAAGATGGGCTCGATAAAGGACAGAAATGGTCTGGACCTAACAGAAGCAGAAGATATTAAGAAGAGGTGGCAAGAATACACAGAAGAACTGTACAAGAAAGAGCTTCATGACCCAGATAATCATGATGGTGTGATCACTCACCTAGAGCCAGACATCCTGCAATATGAAGTCAAGTGGGCCTTGGGAAGCATCACTACGAACAAAGCTAGTGGAGGTGATGGAATTCCAGTTGAGCTTTTTCAAATCCTGAAAGATGGTGCTGTGAAAGTGCTGCACTCAATATGCCACCAAATTTGGAAAGCTCAGCAGTTGCCACAGGACTGGTAAAGGTCAGATTTCATTCCAATCCCAAAGAAAGGCAATGCCAAAGAATGCTCAAACTACCGCACAATTGCACTCATCTCACACGCTAGTAAAGTCATGCTCAAAATTCTCCAAGCAGGCTTCAGCAATACATGAACCATGAACTTCCAGGTGTTCAAGCTGGTTTTAGAAAAGGCAGAGAAACCAGAGATCAAATTGCCAACATCCGCTGCCTCATTGAAAAAACAAGAGAGTTCCAGAAAAACATCTATTTCTGCTTTATTGACTATGCCAAAGCCTTTGACTGTGTGGATCACAATAAACTGTGGAAAATTCTGAAGAGATGGGAATTACCAGACCACCTTACCTGCCTCTTGAGAAACCTATATGCAGGTCAGGAAGCGACAGTTAGAACTAGACATGGAACAACAGACTGGTTCCAAATAGGAAAAGGAGTACGTCAAGGCTGTATATTGTCACCCTGCTTATTTAACTTATATGCATCATGAGAAATGCTGGGCTGGAAGAAGCACAAGCTGGAATCAAGACTGCCGGGAGAAATATCAATAACCTCAGATATGCAGATGACACCACCCTTATGGCAGAAAGTGAAGAGGAGCTAAAAAGCCTCTTGATGAAAGTGAAAGAGGAGAGTGAAAAAGTTGACTCAAAGCTCAACATTCAGAAAACTAAGATCATGGCATCCGGTCCCATCACCGCATGGCAAATAGATGGTGAAACAGTGGAAACTGTGTCAGACTTTTTTGGGGGGCTCCAAAATCACTGCAGATGGTGATTGCAGCCATGAAATTAAAAGACGTTTACTCCTGGGAAGGAAAGCTATGACCAACCTAGATAGCATATTGAAAAGCAGATATATTACTTTGCCAACAAAGGTCTGTCTTATCAAGGCTATGGTTTTTCCAGTAGTTGTGTATGGATGTGAGAGTTGGACTGTGAAGAAAGCTGAGCACCAAAGAATTAATGCTTTTGAACTGTGGTGTTGGAGAAGACTCTTGAGAGTCCCTTGGACTGCAAGGAGATCCAGCCAATCCATTCTAAAGGAGATCAGTACTGGATGTTCTTTGGAAGGACTGATGCTAACTCTGAAACTCCCATACTTTGGCCACCTCATGCGAAGAGTTGACTCATTGGAAAAGACCCTGATGCTAGGAGGGACTGGGGGCAGGAGGAGAAGGGGACGACAGAGGATGAAATGGCTGGATTGCATCACCAACTCGATGGACATGTGTTTGAGTGAACTCCGGGAAATGGTGATGGACAGGGAGGCCTGGTGTGCTGTGATTCACGGGGTCGCAAAGATTCGGACATGACTGAGTGACTGAACTGAACTGTTCCATCTAAAAATGTTTTCCGGCGGCGGTCCTAAGATGGCGGAGGAATAGGACGGGAAGACCACTTTCTCCCTCACAAATTCCTCAAAAGAACATTTCAACGCTGAGCAAACTCCACAAAACAACTTCTAAATGCTGGCAGAGGACATCAGGCAACCAGAAAAGCAGACCATTGTCTTCGAAAACAGGTAGGAAAAAATATAAAAGACAAAAAGAGAGACAAAGGAGGTGGGGAGGGAGCTCCATCCCAGGAAGGGAAGCCTGTCCCGGAAAGGAATTTTAAGAAGAAAGGTTTCCAAATACCAGGAAACACTCTCCCTGCCGAGTCTGTGGCGAGTCTTGGAAACACAGAGGACAACATAACAGGAAGGAAAAATAAATAAATAATTAAAACCAACAGATTACAAGCCCAACTCCCCCAGCGGAAAAGCAGCACAGACGCCTGCATCCGCCACTAGTAAGTGGGGGCAGGGCAGGGAAGCATGGGAGGCACAGGCTGCAGAGATTTGTAAGAATCGGGCAGGAACACCCCACGCGTAACTAGAATGATCTAACTTGGGCTAGCAAACCAGACTGTGGGATAGCTACCACGTGAAAGGCTGGAACATAAGACACCGCCAGGACCGCGCACAGAACAACGGACGGATCGGAAATAGCCGGCTGCAGACCATCCCCCGCCGGGGACAGGCAGCCAGAGCCGTAAGGGCTGGAAAGGGGCAATTGCAGCCCCGGAGAGACTCTACCTACCAAACTGCAAGCAGGCTTCTTTGCTAAGACTTTTGGGGGTGCTGGACAGTCACCATCTGCCTCACAAGGGGTGCCAGCGGCACACCCAGAAAACTGAGCAGCAGAGACAGAAAAGGCGACAACTCGCAGCGACCGCGCTCGCCAAACTCCTGAGCTACTCGGACCTGGGAAGGGCACAAAACACAGTCCCAACCGAATCTGAGCCTCTGAGGGCTACCTGAGCTCCGAACCTGAGCGGCTTAGACCGGGGAGATGCACGTAGCCTAGGGCCGGCCTCAGACGGTTCCCAGCTGAGCATCGTAGAACTGGAGCAGTTCGTGCGCCGCGAGAAGGGACAGGTCCAGCGGGGCTGAGACACTGTGTGCACACGACAGTGCTATTTGTTTGCAGCATCCCCCCCCCCTCCCCACAGCGCGACTGAACTATTGAGCCTAAAAAACCAGCAAACAGAAGAAGTTAAACAGAGGGAACTGCCTTGGAAGTGACCCCACACCGCCCACAACATCAGAGAAGGGCCAGATATATCTTTACTATTTTTACAATCATTCCTTTGTTTTTTTCCCCTCTTTTTTCTTTTTGTTTCTTGCTTTTTTTTCCTAACTTTTTTTTTAATTGTTAAGTCTTCTATTTCTCCTCTAATTTTTATTTCTATAACCTACTATTACTTTTCAAAAAATAAGACTCTATTTTTTTAAGGCAAACACCATATATAGTCTTTATGTGGTTGTTGTTGGAGTTTTTAAATAATTCTTGTGGCTTTTTTTTTTCTTTTTTCCTTCTGCTTCTTTTCTTTAATATTGTATTTTTGAAAATCCAACCTCTACTCTAGATTTTTAACCTTTGCTTTTTGGTTTTGTTGTCAATTTTGTACATTTAAAAACCCAAACTTCACTACCCAATTTTACCTGAGAGCGAGATTACTGGCTTGACCACTCTCTCCTCCTTTGGACTCTCCTTTTTCTCCACCAGGTGGCCTCTGTCTCTTTCTTCCCCCATCTCTTCTCTATCCAACTCTGTGAATCTCTGTGTGTTCCAGATGGTGGAGAACACCTAAGGAACTGGTAACTGGCAGGATTTGTCTCTCTCCTTTTCATTCCTCTCTCTTATCCTCCTGGCCACCTCTGTCTACTTCCTCCCTCTCCTCTTCCCTGTATAACTCCGTAAATACCTCTGAGCAGTCCAGACTATGGAGCGCACATAAGGAAGTGACTACTGGCTAGCTTGATCTCTCCTCTTTTGATCTCACCGCATCTCATTCTAGTCACCTCTAACTACCCCCTCCCTCTTCTCTTCTCCTTGTAACTCAGTGAACCTCTCTGGGTGTCCCTCAATGTGGAGAAACTTTTCATCTTTAACCTAGATGTTTTATCATCGGTACTATACAGATGGAGAAATCTAGAGGCTACTGTAAAAATAAAACTGAAAACCAGAAGCAGGAGGCTTAACTCCAAAGCCTGAGAACATCAGAGAACTCCTGAATTCAGGGAACATTAAGCAATAGGAGCTCATCAAACGCCTCCATACTTACACTGAAACCAAGCTCCACCCAAGGGCCAACAAGTTCCAGAGCAAGACATACCTCGCAAATTCTCCAGCAACACAGGAACACAGCCCTGAGCTTCAATATACAGGCAGCTCAAAGTTACTCCAAAACCATTGATATCTCATAACCCATTACTGGTCACTCCACTGCACTCCAGAGAGAAGAAACCCAGCTCCACCCACCAGAACTCCAACACAAGCCTCCCTAACCAGGAAACCTTGACGAGCCACTGATACAACCCCAGCCACAGTGAGGAAGCTCCGTAATAAAGAGAACTGCACAAATTCCCAGAATATAGAAAGGCCACCCCAAACGTAGCAATATAACCAAGATGAAGAGACAGAGAAATACTCAGCAGGTTAAGGAACAGGAGAAATGCCCACCTAACCAAACAAAAGAGGAAGAGATAGGGAATCTACCTGAGAAAGAATTCCGAATATTGATAGTGAAAATGATCCAAAATCTTGAAATCAAAATGGAATCACAGATAAATAGCCTAGAGACAAGGATTGAGAAGATGCAAGAAAGGTTTAACAAGGACCTAGAAGAAATAAAAAAGAGTCAATATATAATGAATAATGCAATAAATGAGATCAGAAACACTCTGGAGGCAACAAATAGTAGAATAACGGAGGCAGAAGATAGGATTAGTGAAATAGAAGATAGAATGGTATAAATAAATGAGTCAGAGAGGAAACAAGAAAAACGAATTAAAAGAAATGAGGACAATCTCAGAGACCTCCAGGACATATGAAACGCTCCAACATTCGAATTATAGGAGTCCCAGAAGAAGAAGAAGACAAAAAGAAAGACCATGAGAAAATCCTTGAGGAGATAATACTTGAAAACTTCCCTAAAATGGGGAAGGAAATAATCACCCAAGTCCAAGAAACACGGAGAGTTCCAAATAGGATAAACCCAAGGCGAAACACCCCAAGACACATATTAATCAAATTAACAAAGATCAAACACAAAGAACAAATATTAAAAGCAGCAAGGGAAAAACAACAATTAACACACAAGGGGATTCCCATAAGGATAACAGCTGATCTTTCAATAGAAACTCTTCAGGCCAGGAGGGAATGGCAAGACATACTTAAAGTGATGAAAGAAAATAACCTACAGCCCAGATTACTGTACCCAGCAAGGATCTCATTCAAATACGAAGGAGCAATCAAAAGCTTTACAGACAAGCAAAAGCTGAGAGAATTCAGCACCACCAAACCAGCTCTCCAACAAATTCTAAAACGTATTCTCTAGACAGGAAACACAAAAGGGTGTATAAACCCGAACCCAAAACAATAAAGTAAATGGTAATAGGATCATACTTATCAATAATTACCTTAAACGTAAATGGGCTGAATGCCCCAACCAAAAGACAAAGATTGGCCGAATGGATACAAAAATAAGACCCCTCTATATGCTGCTTACAAGAGACCCACCTCAAAACAAGGGACGCATACAGACTGAAAGTGAAGGGCTGGAAAAGATATTCCACGCAAATAGAAACCAAAAGAAAGCAGGAGTGGCAATACTCATATCCGATAAAATAGACTTTAAAACAAAGGCTGTGAAAAGAGATAAAGAAGGCCACTACATAATGATCAAAGGATCAATCCAAGAAGAAGATATAACAATTATAAATATATATGCACCCAATAGAGGAGCACCACAATATGTAAGACAAATGCTAACAAGTATGAAAGGGAAATTAACAATAACACAATAATAGTGGGAGACTTTAATACCGCACTCACACTTATGGACAGATCAACTAAACAGAAAATTAACAAAGAAACGCAAACTTTAAATGATACATTAGACCAGTTAGACCTAATTGATATCTATAGGACATTTCACCCCAAAACAATGAATTTCACCTTTTTCTCAAGTGCTCATGGAACCTTCTCCAGGATAGATCACATCCTGGGCCATAAATCTAACCTTGATAAATTCAAAAAATCGAAATCATTCCAAGCATCTTTTCTGACCATAATGCATTAAGATTAGATCTCAATTACAGAAGAAAAACTATTAAAAATGCCAACATATGGAGGTTGAACAACACACTTCTGAATAACCAACAAATTACAGAAGGAATCAAAAAAGAAATCAAAATATGCATAGAAACTAATGAAAATGAAAACTCAACAACCCAAAACCTGTGGGACACTATAAAAGCAGTGCTAAGAGGAAAGTTCACAGCACTACAGGCATACCTCAAGAAACAAGAAAAAAGTCAAATAAATAACCTAACTCTACACCTAAAGCAACTAGAAAAGGAAGAATTGGAGAACCCCAGAGTTAGTAGAAGGAAAGAAATTTTTAAAATTAGGGCAGAAATAAATGCAAAAGAAACAAAAGAGACCATAGCAAAAATCAACAAAGCCAAAAGCTGGTTCTTTGAAAGGATAAATAAAATTGACAAACCATTAGCCAGACTCATCAAGAAGCAAAGAGAGAAAAATCAAATCAATAAAATTAGAAATGAAAATGGAGAGATCACAACAGACAACACAGAAATACAAAGGATCATAAGAGACTACTATCAGCAGTTATATGCCAATAAAATGGACAATGTGGGAGAAATGGACAAATTCTTAGAAAAGTACAATATTCCAAAACTGAACCAGGAAGAAATAGAAAATCTTAACAGACCCATCACAAGCACGGAAATTGAAACTGTAATCAGAAATCTTCCAGCAAACAAAAGCCCAGGTCCAGACGGCTTCACAGCTGAATTCTACCAAAAATTTCGAGAAGAGCTAACACCTATCCTCCTCAAACGCTTCCAGAAAATTGCAGAGGAAGGTAAACTTCCAAACTCATTCTATGAGGCCACCATCACCCTAATACTAAAACCTGACAAAGATACTACAAAAAAAGAAAACTACAGGCCAATATCACTGATGAACATAGATGCAAAAATCCTCAACAAAATTCTAGCAATCAGAATCCAACAACACATTAAAAAGATCATACACCATGACCAAGTGGGCTTTATCCCAGGGATGCAAGGATTCTTCAATATCCGCAAATCAATCAATGTAATTCACCACATTAACAAACTGAAAAATAAAAGCCATATGATTATCTCAGTAGATGCAGAGAAGGCCTTTGACAAAATTCAACATCCATTTATGATAAAAACTCTCCAGAGAGCAGGACTAGAAGGAACATACCTCAACATAATAAAAGCTGTATATGACAAACCCACAGCAAACATTATCCTCAATGGTGAAAAATTGAAAGCATTTCCCCTAAAGTCAGGAACAAGACAAGGGTGCCCACTTTCACCGCTACTATTCAACATAGTTTGGGAAGTTTTGGCCACAGCAATCAGAGCAGAAAAAGAAATAAAAGGAATCCAACTTGGAAAAGAAGAAGTAAAACTCTCACTGTTTGCAGATGACATGATCCTCTACATAGAAAACCCTAAAGACTCCACCAGAAAATTACTAGAGCTAATCAATGAATATAGTAAAGTTGCAGGATATAAAATCAACACACAGAAATCTCTTGCATTCCTATACACGAATAATGAGAAAGTAGAAAAAGAAATTAAGGAAACAATTCCATTCACCATTGCAACGAAAAGAATAAAATACTTAGGAATATATCTACCTAAAGAAACTAAAGACCTATATATAGAAAACTATAAAAAACTGATGGAAGAAATCAAAGAGGACACTAATAGATGGAGAAATATATCATGTTCATGGATCGGAAGAATCAATATAGTGAAAACGAGTATACTACCCAAAGCAATTTACAAATTCAATGCAAACCCTATCAAGCTACCAGCCATATTTTTCACAGAACTAGAACAAATCATTTCAAGATTTGTATGGAAATACAAAAACCCTCGAATAGCCAAAGCAATCTTGAGAAAGAAGAATGGAACTGGAGGAATCAACTTGCCTGACTTCAGGCTCTACTACAAAGCCACAGTCATCAAGACAGTATGGTACTGGCACAAAGACAGAAATATAGATCAATGGAACAAAATAGAAAGCCCAGAGATAAATCCACACACATATGGACACCTTATCTTTGACGAAGGAGGCAAGAATATACAATGGAGTAAAGACAATCTCTTTAACAAGTGGTGCTGGGGAAACGGGTCAACCACTTGTAAAAGAATGAAACTAGATCACTTTCTAACACCGCACACGAAAATAAACTCAAAATGGATTAAAGATCTAAATGTAAGACCAGAAACTATAAAACTCCTAGAGGAGAACATAGGCAAAACACTCTCCGACATAAATCACAGCAGGATCCTCTATGATCCACCTCCCAGAATTATGGAAATAAAAGCAAAAATAAACAAATGGGATCTCATTAAAATTAAAAGCTTCTGCACAACAAAGGAAAATATAAGCAAGGTGAAAAGACAGCCTTCTGAATGGGAGAAAATAATAGCAAATGAAGCAACTGACAAACAACTAATCTCAAAAATATACAAGCAACTTCTGCAGCTCAATTCCAGAAAAATAAACGACCCAATCAAAAAATGGGCCAAAGAACTAAATAGACATTTCTCCAAAGAAGACATACGGATGGCTAACAAACACATGAAAAGATGCTCAACGTCACTCATTATTAGAGAAATGCAAATCAAAACCACAATGAGGTACCACTTCACACCAGTCAGAATGGCTGCGATCCAAAAATCTGCAAGCAATAAATGCTGGAGAGGGTGTGGAGAAAAGGGAACCCTCCTACACTGTTGGTGGGAATGCAAACTAGTACAGCCACTATGGAGAACAGTGTGGAGATTCCTTAAAAAATTGCAAAAAGAACTACCTTATGACCCAGCAATCCCACCGCTGGGCATACACACCGAGGAAACCAGAATTGAAAGAGACACATGTACCCCAATGTTCATTGCAGCACTGTTTATAATAGCCAGGACATGGAAACAACCTAGATGTCCATCAGCAGATGAATGGATAAGAAAGCTGTGGTACATATACACAATGGAGTATTACTCAGCCATTAAAAATAATACATTTGAATCAGTTCTGATGAGAGGGATGAAACTGGAGCCGATTATACAGAGTGAAGTAAGCCAGAAAGAAAAACACCAATACAGTATACTAACACATATATATGGAATTTAGAAAGATGGCAATGATGACCCTGTATGCAAGACAGCAAAAAAGACACAGATGTGTATAATGGACTTTTGGACTCAGAGGGAGAGGGAGAGGGTGGGATGATTTGGGAGAATGGCATTGAAACATGTATGCTATCATGTAAGAATCGAATCACCAGTCTATGTCCAACGCAGGATACAGCATGCTTGGGGCTGGTGCATGGGGAGGACCCGGAGGGATGTTGTGGGGAGGGAGGTGGGAGGGGGGTTCATGTTTGGGATCGCATGTATACCCGTGGTGGATTCATGTCAATGTATGGCAAAACCAATACAGTATTATAAAGTAAAATAAAGTAAAAATTAAAAGTTTAAAAAATAATAAAAATAAAAATGTTTTCCTTGATTCATGTAGACCTTGGGCTAAAGTCTCCAAGTAAACCTAAGTGCTACAGTGAATTAATTTACGTTTAAATGTATGTTTTCCAGGTGTTAAGTTGTCGTATGTTAATTGTTTGCATTGTTCTTGCACCCAGAAGATAAATCAGCTTTCTCCTTATCTGTCAAAAGAATGTCATGTGGAAATAAAATGCAAATACAGAATTCTGATTTCATCAGAACATTTGACCTCATTATGTCTCTGTGAATACATATTTACTAGTCTGTCAGTTTCACTGTCCCTGGAAGCTGGTACTAAACCTGCTGTCTTAGCTATGGGCTGAGTCTTTCTTATCTTTTTAGCTGAGGAAAAATGCATGTTTATAAAATCTGTGGATACTTACTGTTTATGACAGGCTACTATCTATTCTCCCAGGTTAATTCTCCCCTTTTCCCATAGTGATTCATCTTAACTTGGGTTCATGGCTGTGTATCTAGAGAGTACATTTCTCAATTTCTCTCAACTGTTACTGTTGGATGTAGCAGTGAATACTTTATATGGGGCTGGTTTCTCACTGATGAATTCTTTAAGTAGGCAGTTTTCTCATCCTTGGAGTACAAAGAGTGGGGAAGACTTAATGGACATTTCATCCCCAATCATGTGTGCAGTCTCTGTTAAGCTAGTGTTGTGAGACTATACCATATTCTCACCCTACCTGAGAAAATTTTCTCAGTATTTTCTCACACTACCTGAGAAAATATTTTAGATTGTGAAATGTAAGGGAAAGTGAGATACACTTTTCCCTTGTCTCTTACTAAAAAATAAATCACTTGCCCTCCACATCCTGGGGATTGAGACAGGAACAAGGCAGTGACCCAACTCCCTTAGCTGAATGAGATCAGTACCCGTGGATAACGATGGTACAGTAAGACAAAAATAGTGATTTGGTGTCTGAATGGCTGTGTGGAACATTTAGCCAAATAACTAAAGGCTTTAACGGATACTCAGTTCAGTCGCTTAGTTGGGTCTGACTCTTTGCGACCCCAGGGACTGCAGCACACGAGGGCTCCCAGTCCATCACCAACTCCCAGAGTTTACTCAAACTCGTGTCCATTGAGTTAATGATGCCATCCAACCATCTCATCCTCTCTACTCCCGCCTTCAATCTTTCCCAGTATCAGGGTCTTTTCCAATGAGTCAGCTCTTCGCATCAGGTGGCCAAAGTATTGGAGTTTCAGCTTCTAAATCAGTCCTTTCAGTGACTATTCAGGACTGATTTTAGGATGGGATGGTTGGATCTCCTTACAGTCCAAGGGACTCTCAAGAGTCTTCTCCAACACCATAGCTCAGAAGCATCAATTCTTCGGCACTCAGCTTTCTTTATAGTCCAAATCTCACATCCATATATGACTATGGGAAAAAATATAGCCTTGATTAGATGGACCTTTGTTGGCAAAGTAACATCTCTGCTTTTTAACATGCTGTCTACGTTGGTCATAACTTTTCTTCCCAGGAATAAACGTCTTTTAATTTCATGGCCACCCAAAAATAAAGTTTGCCACTGTTTCCACTGTTTCTCCATCTATTTCCCATGAAGTGATGGGACCAGATGCCATGATCTTCGTTTCAGAATGTTGAGTTTTAAGCCAACTTTTTCACTCTCCTCTTTCACTTTCATCAAGAGGCTCTTTACTTCTTCTTCACTTTCTGTCATAAGGGTGGTGTCATCTGCATATCTGAAGTTATGGATATTTCTGCCAGCAAACTTGATTCCAGCTTGTTCTTCCTCCAGCCCAGCGTTTCTCATGATGTACTCTGCATATAAGTTAAATAAGCAGGGTGACAATATACAACCTTGATGTACTCCTTTTCCTGTTTGGAACCAGTCTGTTGTTCCATGTCCAGTTCTAACTGTCGCTTCCTGACCTGCATACAGATTTCTCAAGCGGCAGGTCAGGTGGTCTGGTATTCCCATCTTTTGAAGAATTTTCCACAGTTTATTGTGATCCACACAGTCAAAGGCTTTGGCATAGTCAATAAAGCAGAAATGGATGTTTGTTCTGGAACTCTCTTGCTTTTTCGATGATCCATTGGATGTTGGCAATTTGATCTCTGGTTCCTCTGCCTTTTCTAAAACCAGCTTGAACATCTGGAACTTCATGGTTCACGTGTTTTGAAGACTGACTTGGAGAATTTTGAGCATGACTTTACTAGCATGTGAGATGAGTGCAATTGTGCGGTAGTTTGAGCATTCTTTGGCATTGCCTTTCTTTGGGATTGGAATGAAAACTGACCATTTCCAGTCCCATGGCCACTGCTGAGCTTTCCAAATTTGCTGACATATTGAGTGCATCATCTCAGAGCATCATCTTTTACAATTTGAAATAGCTCAACTGGAATTCCATCACCTCCACTAGCTTTGTTCATAGTGATGCTTCCTAAGGCCCACTTGACTTCACATACCAGAGTGTCTGACTCTAGGTGAGTGATCACACCATCATGATTATCTGGGTCATGAAGATCTTTTTGTGCAGTTCTTCTGTGTATTCTTGCCACCTCTTCTTAATATCTTCTGCTTCTGTTAGGTCCATACCATTTCTGTCCTTTATTGAGCCCATCTTTGCATGAAATGTTCCCTTGGTATCTCTGATTTTCTTGAAAAGATTTCTAGTCTTTCCCATTCTATTGTTTTCCTCTATTTCTTTGCACTGGTCGCTGAGGAAGGCTTTCTTATCTCTCCTTGCTATTCTTTGGAACTCTGCATTCAAATGGGTATATCTTTCCTTTTCTCCTTTGCTTTTTGCTTCTCTTCTTTTCACAGGTATTTGTAAGGCCTCCTCAGACAGCCATTTTGGTTTCTTGCATTTCTTTTTCTTGGGGATGGTCTTGCTCCCTATCTCCTGTGCAGTGTCACAAACCTCCGTCCATAGTTAATCAGGCACTCTGTCTATCAGATCTAGTCCCTCAAATCCATTTCTCACTTCCACTGTGTAATCATTAGGGATTTGATTTAGGTCATACCTGAATGGTCGAGTACTGGAATGGGTTACCATTTCCTTCTCCAGAGGATCTTCCCAACCCAGGGATCGAACCTGGGTCTCCCGCATTGTAGGCAGACGCTTTACTATCTGAGCCACCAGGGAAGTCAGTGATTTTCCCTACTTACTTCAATTTAAGTCTGAATTTGGCAATAAGGAGTTCATGATCTGAGCCATAGTCAGCCCCTGGTCTTGTTTTTGCTGACTGTATAGAGCTTCTCCATCTTTGGCTGAATATAATCAGAATATAATCAGTCTGATTTCAGTGTTGACCATATGGTGATGTCCATGTGTAGAGTCTTCTCTTGCGTTGTTGGAAGAGGGTGTTTGCTGTGACCAGTGAGTTCTCTTGGTAAAACTCTATTAGCCCTTGCCCTGCTTTATTCTCTACTCCAAGGCCAAATTTGTCTGTTACTCCAGGTGTTTCTTGACTTCCTAGTTTTGCATTCCAGTCCCCTATAATGAAAAGGACATCTCTTTTGGGTGTTAGTTCTAGAAGGTCTTGTAGGTCTTCATAGAACCATTCAACTTCAGCTTCTTCAGCATTACCTGAAATATGCAGATGACAGAAAGCGAAGAAGAACTGAAGAGTAATGCTTCTTCAACATTATTTTAATTACCGTGATATTGAATGGTTTGCCTTGGAAATGAACAGAGATCATTCTGTTGTTATTGAGATTGCATCCAAGTACTGCATTTTGAACTCTTGTTGACTATGATGGCTATTCCATCTTCTTCTAAGGGATTCTTGCCCACAGTAGTAGATATAATTGTCATCTGCGTTAGATTCACCCATTCCAGTCCATTTTAATTTGATGATTTCTAAAATGTCGATGTTCACTCTTGTCATCTCCTGTATGACCACTTCCAATTTGCCTTGATTCATGGAGCTGACATTCCAGGTTTCTATGCAATATTGCTCTTTACAGCATCGGACCTTGCTTCCATCACCAGTCATATCCAGAACTGAGTGTTGTTTTGCTTTGGCTCCATCCCTTCATTCATTCTGGAATTATTTCTCCACTGATCTCCAGTAGCATATTGGGCACCTACTGACCTGGGGAGTTCATCTTTCAGTGTTCTGTCTTTTTGCCTTTTCATACTGTTCGTGGGGTTCTCAAGGCAAGAATACTGAAGTGCTTTGCCTTTCTCTTCTCCAGTGGACCACATTCTGTCATCCACATTTGAGGAACATTTGACGACATTTGTCAAACACATTTGACGGATACTGGTGTTCACTATTCGCGCATCCATACACACACAGTAGAGTATGAAGAGGCTTCACCTGCCCATGGGCTCGTGACCATCATAGGCAATGTGGAAAATCTTCTTTTACTTGGTCACCTACAACTCTCCACGCATGCACTGAATGATCACCTGACTGTAACCATAGTTGTTTGCTTTAGTGTTGCTGTGTCTGGCGTCAGGACCGCTTGTGTGAATGAATGATTAAAAGTGTTAAGGTACAGCCATTCTTCAATCATCAGACCTCTTGCAGATCCAAAACCTTGGGGGGGGGGCAAAAGCGACTTGTAAAGTGATTTGTTCTCTTAAAAACTGGTTTTATCAACATACACGAGGAACAAGGTAAGGAGTTGGGGTAGAGCAGTTGGCCCATGAGGGAAGAATATAACTGACACTGTTTAGAACTGCCATGGCATGTGTGAGCTAAGTCACTTCAATTGTGTCCAACTCTTTGTGACCCTATGGACTGTAGCCTGCCAGGCTCCTCTGTCCATTGAATTCTCCAGGCAAGAATGCTGGAGTGGGTTGCCATTCCCTTCTCCAGGGATCTTCCCGACCCAGGGCTCAAACCTGCATCTCTTCATGTCTCCTAAAGTCAGACTCTTTACCACTGTTGCCACCTGATAATTAAAAGACAAACCTCTATCAGTTTCAATATTGTTTTAAAATTCTCTGCAGTTGATTATCTCTGTTCCTGCCAGTAGCTCACTCCCACTATATATGCTCATCTGATTATCGCTGGATTTTACACAGCTGGTTTTCAGAAGAGCTCAAATGCCTGGAACGATAAGATTAACTTGTAGTAGCATTTGATAAAAACAAACTAAGAGAAACTAGTAAACTGTGCCCTGCAGACGCCTTCAGCAAACATTGCCACTGTCAGTGCCCATATTCCTTCACCATTGTTTTGATTTGTTCAGCTATTGTAACCAAATACCAGAGACTAGTTGACTTGAACAATGTACATATGTTCTCTCTCTGTTTCCGGGGCTGGAAGTCTGAGATTAGGGTGCCAGTGTGAACAGGTTCTGATGAGAGTTCTCTTCCTGGCTTTCAGGCAGACATCTTGCCAGGCCTGGCGTTCTGTTGCTTCTTCTCTGGACACTAATTTCATGACAGCCCCACCCTCATAACCTTATTTGACCCTAATCGCTTCCCAAAGGGTCCATCACATTGGGGTGAGGGCTTCAACATATAAAATTGAGGCTGAGGTGGCATACAGTTCCGTCCATGTTGTTGTTCAGTCACTAAGTTGTGTCCAACTCTTTGCAACCCTATGGACTGCAGTACGCCAAGCTTCCCTGTCCTTCACTAGCTCCCAGAGTGTCAATGATGCCATCCAACCATTTCATTCTCTGTTGACCCCTTCTCCTTCTGCCTTCAATCTTTCCCAGCATCAAGGTCTTTCCCAATACTAGGCTCTTTGCATCAGGTGGCCAAAGTTTTAGAAGTTCAGCTTCAGCATCAGTCCTTCTAATGAATATTCAGGCTTGATTTCCTTCAGGATTGACTGGTTTCATCTCCTTGCTATCCAAGGGACTGTCAAAGAGTCTTCTCCAGCACCACAGTTTGAAAGCATTCCTTCTTCTGTGCTCAGCCTTCCTTATGGTCCAATTCTCACATTCGTACATGACTACTGGAAAAAACCATAGCTTTGACTATACAGACCTTTGTCGGCAAAGTGATGTCTCTGCTTTTTAATACTCTGTCTGCGTTTGTCATAACTTTCCTTCCAAAGAGCAAGTGTCTTTTAATCTCATGGCTGTAGTCACCATCAGCAGTGGTTTTGGAGCCCAAGAAAATAAAGTCTGTCACTGCTTCCACTTTTTACCCATCTATTTGCCATGAGGTGATGGGACCAGATGCCATGATCTTCATTTTTTGAATGTTGATTTTAAGCCAGCTTTTTTACTCTCCTCTTTCACTTTCATCAGAGGCTCGTTAGTTCCTCTTCACTGTCTGCCATTAGGGTGTCATCACCTGCATATCTGAGGTTATTGATATTCCTCCCCGCAATTTTGATTCCAGCCCTTGATTGATCCAGCCTCGCATTTCATATAATAGCAGGTAAATCTATGCCTGTCATCATTCCTGATTTGACTCTTCGAGCACAGTGTCTATGTGGTAAACACTTAGATGATCTTCCTAATAATTGTCTTAGACGTATTTTAGCACAGTGTCTGGCACACAGTAGGCTCTTAATCAGTATTTCTGAATGACTCAGCGAGTGACTAATGAGCTATCATCCAATGATACTTGACATGAATAAATAATGTCTGTATGGTGGAATAATTTCCATCTTGTTGCAATCTTTTAAATGCCATTTTCACTATGTCTCATGTGATTTCTTTGCATTTCTATAGTGTGGTCTAACTCCTTGCAGAATGTGGTCTGTAAATCAGTACCATCATATCACTTGGAAAATTGTTAGAAATGTGGACTCCTAGGTCTGACTTGACTGAATCAGAATCTGCATCTTAACAGCATCTCTGGTGATTTCTTTGTACGTGAAAGCATGACAAGTGTTGTTGTAGAATAAGGAGGCTACTTTGATAGAGATGAATCAGTTCAATTGTTCTCAACTCTGGAACAGTGGAATCTAAAAGATACTGATGCCCAGGCCTCACCCCAGAGAAATTAAATTAAACTCAGCCCCACTAGTTAGATGTTGAGAATTACCTACATTGCATGAGGACTGTGTTCAGTTCAGTTGCTCAGTTGTGTCTGACTCTTTGTGACCCTATGGACTGCAGCAGCCTGTACCTATATTGCACCGGGACTGTATTACTTGTAAGATATTAATAAAGAGAATCTTAAATTAGATATACTTAGGAGACCAGAAATGGCAACCCATTCCAGTACTCTTGCCTGGAAACGCCCATGGACGGAGGAGCCTTGGTAGGCTGCAGTCCATGGGGTCGCTAAGGGTCAGACATGACTGAGCGACTTCACTTTCACTTTTCACTTTCATGCATCGGAGAAGGAATGGCAACCCACTCCAGTGTTCTTGCCTGGAGAATCCCAGGGACAGGGGAGCCTGGTGGGCTGCCGTCTGTAGGGTCGCACAGAGTCGGACACGACTGAAGGACTTAGCAGCGGCAGGGGACCAGAAGGGGGCGCTCTCATGCCCTGCAGCACTGGTGAGCCCAAGAAGGAGAAGAAAGACACTTCTTTCCTAAACAGGACTCACCGAATGAAAAGCCATGGATTCTTTGTTTACTTAGCCCTCCCAACTTCCTTTCCCTCCCTATAAAAGCATTGTGCTTCCTTTGTGTATGCACGTGGCCCACTTACCCCAAATTGTAGACCCCAAATCGCGTTTCTCTGCTGAGCTTGAATAAACCCATCTTTTCTAGAGAAATCTCTGGCAGTCTCTTTGGTTTGGTAGTACGTGGTGACTCTCTATCCATATCTGTATCTGTACCTTTATCTTTCCCTACACATTTTATTTATATCCACTGATATAAATGAAGAAGAAGTACATTAAACAAGGCATGACATTAATGAGGAGAATCTGGTAGGAGAAACTGACATGTTGAGTTGTGATCAAGAGAGTAAACACAAGTTTGGATGACACAGAAATAATATTTTGGAGCATGTTGGAGATCAGTGCCAACAGAAAAAAACTACAATAAAGGAGTATTTATAAAGGTTATGTAAAGCAACTGATCTGAGTTGGGAACTTAACCATTTATAAGCCAAGAAACAGAAGCCAGAAATAAAGACAGCCTTGAAATATAAAAATGGTAAGAAATAATGATAATAATAACTACACTACAGGTTAGTTGGGAATATTTGCTTTACCCAGAATAAGAATTAAGTGGTTTATAGATGATTTCAGTCACTTAAAAATATTTTTCTTTACCCTGATTTTATGAAAGAAAAAATTCATCATGAAAAGTTGGGAAAGGAAATAACTAACTAGGAAAAAGAAAACATAGTGTAATCATTATCCTATAACCCCAACATAACTATAATTAACATTTTGCTGTTTGTCCTCCTAGGGACCTATCTCTAGGTATGTATCTTATTTCCTTGATCTTGGAAGCTTTTGTTTTTAAGACACTTTACCAATTTAATAACATTTTTACCAAGACAAGAGAAGTGTACAAATTTTCCTTTTTAACAAATTGAAAACAGATTAAAAGAAATATGTATATGACACATAATGCATTCCTGTAAGCCTTCTGCTTTAATTTAAATATTGTTATAAATGACTCTATGCTATCATCATCAGCAATCCCTGGCAGCAGGGATCATTACTTCTGGCAGTCTGTAATCATTACTGCTTCATCCCTTTTGGAACTGAAAATATACCTTTGAGATATGTTTTTGAAATATCAGGATTTTTCTGCATTTCCTATTCAGTTAAAGTTAGTCCAAGTGTTTCCTTATGCAGTTCCTCTTGGTCTTCGGTCTGAGCTCTTGACATGTAGCTATTCAGGCCTGAGCAAAAGTCCTTCACAATACTCACTTGGTCATACCATCTCTCCTAGTTTTGAAAATTTTAAGACCAGGATAATTTCTGTAGACTTTATTGCCATCACCTAATGTGTGGCCAAGTGCATGGCAGGCAGTCTTCTGCATGCAAAGTAGTTTTTGTTTGAAGTATGCACCTAGAATAATTTTAAGACATTAAAAGCAATACTTTGCAATTCAAATTTATGTTAAAATCACTGCCTGTACGAGTCCAATAAAAGTAACTCAACTGAGGTGGCAATCAGACATACATAAATTCTGGTTTCTACTTCTAATTATTTTTTTATGGCACATTCTTTGATAACCTAAAACCCAAAGCAACTCGTTACTTTGTTTTATCTCAGATGTCTTTTTTATTAGTGAAATTGAACATGTTTGTGCTCATTGGTCATTTGCATTTCATCTTCTATGAATTGTCCTAGAAATGGTTTCTGTTCATTTTTCCTTATATATTAAGAAAAAGTAGCATTTGCTTGTAACTTTCAAGGCAAATATTTTTCTGGTGTATTGTTTGACTTTTAGACTTAGGTTTATGGATGTATACAAAATAGTCATATTTGTTCAAGGAGTCAAATAAATTTTTTGGTGAGATTTTTTTTCAGTGATTTTATATTTGGGAAGTTCTTTCTCCAGTTTGAGATCAGATTTAAAAAAACTATTTAGTGTATATTGAGTTTTTAAATGTATCTTTGTTATAATGTTATAATTTATGGGTATCACTTTGATGAACTTAATGTATGTTATATACAGCTCTGATATTTTTACCTAGTGGAAATGATTCCTGTAAGTCAGCCCCCTCTAAGTAATATATGATACTTTGCTTATTACTACCTTGGAATATATAATCTATTATATATTGCAAGGTATGTTTGGGGGTTTTCTGGATTGTATTTCTGCCCAGTATATCTATATCTTTTCTTATATCAGATGCAGGCAACTTTAATGTTGTACTATATCAGTTTGGATGGTATTCAACTGTAACAGAAATCCTTACCACAAGGAAGGCATTATTTTATTCACTCAGTAAGAAGTCAAGGAATGGGCAGCCCAAGGGTGTTTCAGCTGCTCGTGATACTGTCAGAAACTCAGAATTCTTCTCTTCTTGCTCCATCAAACGTAATGGCTTCTGCAGCTCCAGCCAGTACACACTCATTTGCATGAAGATGGAAAGTCAGGAAGAGGCGGTATCTAGGCTACAGGCTCATGTTTACAGCCAGAGAGTTCACGAAACTATAGGAGGGTTTTAGGGGTTTTTGTTTATTTGTGTGTTTTGTTTTTATAGCCTCTGTAAATTAGAAGACAAAGGGGATTAAAAACAGCATCGAGTGAGCCAACACAGAGCGTTTGTCACATGTAACTATACACTAAGTTTGACATCTTTAAATTTGTTTCTTTCCCCGGACCATCTGAGAACAGTGTTCTGTAGTCCTCACACATCAACTTCAGTCACAGTCTTTTTCTGTTGGGAGCTTTAGGTTTTGCTTCATCGCCTGCTAGCATTTATTGTTTTTGAGGTTCACTCTGGGACCGTCTTGACTTGTTTCTCTTTGTTGATAACCTGGACATTTTCTCCTGGCTCATTCTTGGATCTTCCTTTAATCTTTGAAAATTCCACCAGAGTTATCTTTTTATCATTGTTTTTTTTTTTTCATAAAAGGAAATACAGTCTCAATTTTTAGAATAAGGTTTTATTTATTTCGATCTGTAAAGCATGTTTCTGTTTGTTTATTGTTTCTATGTTTTGTATTTGGAGGCCATCTATATAATCAGCGTACTAAAAATATTGGATCATACCGATGTAGTAATTGAGCTGAAGTCAGTAAGAAATTAATTGAGATACCCATCCAAGTCTTCATAAAAGAAACTTGAGGCTTAACCAGTTCTCCTGCGAACTGGGAAAGGGGGTGCAAGTAGCTGTAGTAGAGATGCCTCATCCCTCTCCAACCCCCCATGCTTGGTCTTCCTGATTCTCTGCACATGTGGTTTCTGTATTTGAATTGAATTTTCATGTCCTTGCAGCTCCAGCTGCAAGTTAAGTGGTAGGTCCACAGTCCGTTCTTAGCAGTGTTTCTAGTAGTAACCAAGAGATAGTGGAGGCTTACCAGTACTTCTCCCACCTGTACAAAACTTCTTTTCTAAGATAGTGTATAAGATCTTCATAACTTAAGTGTTGCACCATCCAAACTATATATTGGGGTAGACATTCCATGAAGTTTATGGTATGTCAGTGATACTGTCACTAATTTTCATCTCAGGCTTTTCCAAATTTGTGTGTACCACTCTATTTGTTGCTACTGCTGTTGTGTAGGTGCAATTCACATACAACACATGGATCTTCAATGTTCCATTTAGTGAGTTTTAAGAAGTGTTCATACTCATGTAAGTCTATCCAAAATCAAGATATGGAATTTTCCTATTATCCAAGAACATTGCCTTGTGCCTCCTTCCACGGAGTCTTCCTCATGCCAAGGCAAAATTTTTTTACTTATATCACCAGAAATTGTCTTGTCTCTTCTTTAAAGTCATACAGACGGGATCAGGCTTACATCACTCAGTGTTAACGCTTTTGAGATTTATCCACGTCGTTGCACATGTCATTAGTTCTGTCCTCTTTTTGACTGAGTAGTATTCCAGTATTTGAATATATTACAGTTTGTTTATCCGTTCTCCTGTTGACATGACGTTTGATTTGTTTCTGGTTTAGGGCTGTTATGAATAAGGCTGCAATGAATGTTTCCACTTCAGCCTTCTTGCTTCTGTTGAATTTCTGAGTAACAAATTAACTATAATTAAATTCTGCAGGATTTTTTTCAGCCTTAAAACAAACTATAATAAAAGTTTTCAAAATGCCTTAGCATTGGCTTTCATTTTAAAACACTGCTACTGTCAATTTCAGAAGTAGGATTTAGTGATTATTAATAGTAGAAAATGGATGTACCTAGAAAGTATTATTACTCATTATTAACGAAAATCTGAAGGGGGACCTCTGTGGCCATTAGGCTATCTCTATCTTGATTCTGTCAGGGCTAGGGTCTCTTCCCAGTTCAACATTTCAGTTAAGAAGTTAAACACTCCTATTTATCATCTCTATGGATGATATGAAGCTCTAAATAAAGGAACAGATAGCTAATATAATGGGTAATAGTATCAAATTGAGAATAATATGTGTAATAGTAGGAAAAAATTTTCAGAGGAATGTGTAAGAGGTGATTCCAGAATCAAGTGGGAGCTGAAACTAGGAGGGGGGAGTGTTAAGAATCAACATTTTGGAGGCATTTGTTTAGATGAGAATTCAGGACTCTGCATTGGATGACCTCCAAGGCCCCTTCTAACCTGAAGGCAGTATATTTCTATTAATAGTTTGAATGCTTTCTGATGTCCTTGAATTATGCCAGAGCCAGATGTCATCTTAGATGTGCCAAAAGGAATTTACAATGATGTGATAATGCATCTTTCAAAAGACAAGAGGGACAACAAAAAGGTCCCCAGTAAGGATAAGGAAGATTGGAGGAGATACATGGTTATAGGAATTAAGACCTGGCTGATTCATGTCAATGTATGGCAAAACCACTACAATATTGTAAAGTAATTAGCCTCCAATTAAAATAAATAAATTTTTTAGAAAAAGGAATTAAGACCAAGAAGCGATGATGATAAAAGAATTCCCAGGAATTTGGCTTCTGCTTTTATAAACTCTCCAAGTTTCTGCATAAAATGTGAATGAATTTTCTGTCATTGTTTGAAAAATGGATAGGCATTTCTCTTGTGCTAAATAGATGTATTAATAAATGGGGAGAAGTATAGATTCCATGCCAGCAATCTAAGCTGTAAAAATGTAATTGCTCCCAAATTGAGATACACGATCAATTCCTAGTTTAATAGTGGTTCAAAATTAAAGGTCATTAATTAGCATGTTTGGCACAGGCAGGAACATAGTGCAATCTAAAATAGGTTTTGAAAACAGGGAATCTAAACCTTAGTTACCATTTTTTAAATTGTGTGCCATGGGACAGGTCTCGTGTTAGGCAGCTTATTTACCTTGCCTATGTTCTTTACAGTAGTCCTGCAAATCAGGTTTGTGGGTATAGAATATCACAGAACAGCATGGTAGAAGGGAATGTGGAAATAGGATTTTAGTCTGAGCTCTGCCACAACTTGGGTGACCTCTGTGTTAGGTAACAACATTTTGTTGTTGTTCAGTTGCCCAGTTGTGTCCAACTCTTTGCAACGCCACGGACTGCAACATGCCAGGCTTCCCTGTCCTTCACTATCTCCTAGGGTTTTTTCCATTGAATCGGTGATGCCATCCAACCATCTCATCCTCTGTTGCCCCCTTCTCCTCCTGCCCTCAGTCTTTCCCAGCATCAGGGTCTTTTCCATGGAGTTGGCTCTTCGCATCAGCTGTTTTGAATTTAAAGTATGAAAAATAGAGTAACTTTGAGCTTCATGATGTATTAATGAGGATTACCTGAGTTATGCAGCTGTAACAAACAGCCCCATCATCTCACTGCTTTACACAGTAAAAGGTTTTCACTCGCAGTCCACTCAGAGTGTGGCTGACTGTTCAAATCAACTGCTCTCCACTCAGTGACCACTAATCCAACCTGCTTAGATCCTCTGGTTTCATCATTTATCGTGAGTGAGAGACCCACAGAATCTGCTTCTAACCATGAGACACTGCATTTCTACTCATGCCTCATCAAGTAGGACAAGTCATGCCCCCGCCTGCCTGCTTAGTTCAGTTCATTTCAGCTATTCAGCTGTGTCTGACTGTTTGCGACCCCATGGACTGCAGCACACCAGGTTTCCCTGTCCATCACCAACTCCGGGAGCCTACTCAAACTCACGTCCATCGTGTCGGTGATGCCATCCAACCATCTCGTCCTTTGTCATTCCCTTCTCCTCCAGCCTTCAATCCTTCCCAGCATCGGGGTCTTTTCTGATGAGTCAGTTCTTTGCATCACATGGCCAAAGTACTGGAATTTCAGCTTCAGCATCAGTCCGGATTCCAATAACACTGAGGACTGATTTCCTTTGGGATTGACTGGTTGGATCTCCTTGCAGTCCAAGGGACTCTCAAGAGTCTTCTCCAACACCACAGTTCAAAGCATCAATTCTTCTATGATGCTTTCTTCTTTCTTTATGGTCCAACTCTCACATCCATACCTGACTATTGGAAAAACCATAGCTTTGACTAGAAGGACTTTTGTTGGCAAAGTAATGTCCCTGCTTTTTAATATGTTGTCTGGGTTGGTCATAGCTTTTCTTCCAAGGAGCAAGCTGGTAGCTAGAAATAAAGTCTATTAAAAAGACATAAAGTCCCAGGAATACAAAAGAACTCAGTTTGGGTGAGCCCCAGGAAGGCCCACAAATCACCTCTTCTCTTTCAGTGTTAGCAGAGACAGCCTCAAGGACGCTTGGTTAAGACCATTTGATTCCAGCAGATTATAGATGGGTGAGCAAAAACAGCTCATAATTACCCAGACGCATATGCAGGTCAGGAAGCAACAGTTAGAACTGGACATGGAACAACGGACTGGTTCCAAATAGGAAAAGGAGTATGTCAAGGCTGTGTATTGTCACCATGCTTATTTAACTTATATGCAGAGTACATCATGAGAAACGCTGGGCTAGAAGAAGCACAAGCTGGAATCAAGATTGCCGGGAGAAATATCAATAACCTCAGATATGCAGATGACACCACCCTTATGGCAGAAAGTGAAGAGGAACTAAAAAGCCTCTTGATGAAAGTGAAAGAGGAGAGTGAAAAAGTTGGCTTAAAGCTCAACATTCAGAAAACGAAGATCATGGCATCTGGTCCCATCACTTCATCAGAAATAGATGAGGAAACAGTGGAAACAGTGTCAGACTTTATTTTGGGGGGCTCCAAAACCATTGCAGATGGTGACTGCAGCCATGAAATTAAAAGACGCTTACTCATTGGAAGGAAAGTTATGACCAACCTAGACAGCATATTGAAAAGCAGAGACATTACTTTGAAAACAAAGGTCCGTCTAGTCAAGGCTATGGTTTTTCCAGTAGTCATGTATGGATGCGAGAGTTGGACTGTGAAGAAAGCTGAGCACCGAAGAATTGATGCTTTTGAACTGTGGTGTTGGAGAAGACTCTTGAGAGTCCCTTGGACTGCAAGGAGATCCTACCAGTCCATTCTGAAGGAGATCAGCCCTGGGATTTCTTTGGAAGGAATGATGCTAAAGCTGAAACTCCAGTACTTTGGCCACCTCATGCGAAGGGTTGACTCATTGGAAAAGACTCTGGTGCTGGGAGGGATTGGGGGCAGGAGGAGAAGGGGACGACAGAGGATAAGATGGCTGGATGGCATTACCGACTCGATGAACGTCAGTTTGAGTGAACTCTGGGAGATGGTGATGGACAGGGAGCCCTGGCGTGCTGCAATTCATGGGGTCGCAAAGAGTCGGACATGACTGAGCGACTGAAGTGAACTGATGCTACTGATCACCTCTAATGAATGTTTAATTTTTATCACTATTATTACAAGTGCTCTTTAGATATTATGACAGAATGCTAGAAACTTGAGGTAATAATTATAACAGTAACACTTAAGGGCAATTTGTACAGGAGTTGAGGCTGAGTGCTTTAAATAGATTAAATTAATTCAGTCTCACAACTTTTTGCAGTATGTATTTTTGTAATTCTCATTTCACAGCTTAAGGACAAAAATAAAAACAAATATTTTAAAAGGCTTCAGCTAAGTAATATATCCATATTTAAATCATTAGTGTACAATGGAATCAGACTTGAATTCTGTCTGCTCTCAAAATTCATGTCCATAATCAAGTCATACTTGATTAAGGAACATGGAAACTGAGGCTCTGAGAAGTATGCGTCCTTAGTGGAGTTACAGATCCTGAAGGCTGTGAAGCCAGGACATATGCACCGTTGGAACTGGAATATTTTTTCTATATGTGAGTCACTTAATTATTATTTCTGTGCGTGAGTACCTTAAAACAAGGTAGCTGTGAGAATAGCCTCTAAAGCAGACATTGTCCATTACATTCTCTTACATTCATTTTTGGCTGCCAACACCTTGGCCACAATGCTTGGATCTACAGTCTTCTCCAGGTTCCTTTTACTTCAGTTTTTTCTCTATCCGTGTCTACTGTATTGAAGCACACAGAGTCATTCAAGGATGCACAAAAGAACTTTAGAATATGGATCTCCTATTTTGATGTTTTATTGAGTGAAAGATGCTATAAATTCTGTGGTGCTTACAGTTTTCAAAAATTTCATACACATGATTTCATATAATTAAATAATAACCTCTTTTTTCTTCCTACACCTATATTGTCCCTCCTTCTAACACTCCCCCCACTGGTAATCACTGGTATGTCTTCTATATCTGTGAATCTGCTGCTTTTCCTATTATTAAAAACTACAGATCCTATTCACTTGGTCAAGGTGTGTTTTTCCTTCAGGAGCAACTGTATCACCAGTCAGTAAATATTTGTTGAGATAAAGACATTTGAATGATTAAGTTAGAATTCAGTTCATTGCATTAATAAAGAACTTCTTTGGTATCAGGACTGAGAACTTGTTGCAGAATTATTCCATGTACCTAGCCTTCCATTGTTCGAGAGCAGCTGGCCTTGAACAAGAGGGAGAAGGAGAGACTTGCATTGCTGTTGATGAGGCTATCGTAAGAGTAGGATTCTAACAGCCTTTTTGTCGTCCATGACATCTTTCAAGAAAATCTTGCATTGCCCCCTGTTTACCACAGGAAACTAAGAATTATCCTAAGATCTCTTGAATATAGTGCCAGAAGTGGGTCTACGGAGAAACTTAATTCCTAAAACTATAAGAAATCTTTCTCTTTCTTCCTTCTTCCCTTTCCTCCTCTTCTCTCCCCTGTCCTTCCTCTCCTCCTCTCTCTTCCCTGTTTTTTTTCTTCTTCCTGAAATTTGCACCTATCTTTTTATCAACTACCACTGAGGTATAGGAGTTACTCATTTATCTTTGGTGATGGAGGGGGAAATCCAACAGAGTAAACACAGTATCTAAACAAAATATAAAACTTACTGTCCCTGGCATGTTTCTGAAAGGGAAGGAAAAATGTTTCCAAAAATGATTTAAAAGATAATTGAGACATTAAATGCAAGCAGGCCCTCTCAGCTTAAACACTTGAAAAATAAAATAAAAAGGAAAGTGTGGAAGAGAAAGAAATTAAAGTAGAAGGAATAGAAAGCAGCAGTTCTCGCAGCCACTACGTGGAAGCACCACTGAAAGATGACCCCATAGCCACTCACGCTCCAGGGCTGCTACTGATCTGTTGGCTGCTTGTTACGAAAGATGCTGAGCCCTAAGTCCTGGGCTCCTCCAGTCCTGTGCAGCGCAGTGCAGGCAGAGCTTCTTTCTGGGCCCATCGTATCACCCATGGGACTTGGGACAAGGGAGACTGGCACAACTATGCTTGCGTTCTCACTGTTTCTCATACTGCACAAGGATTTCAATAGACATTTCACCAAAGACGCTATTATGAATAGCTAATAAGTACATAAAAATATGTTAAACATCATGAATCATTAGGGAAATGCAAAGTAAAACCAAAATGAGATACCCCTTTACTCCCACTATTATGATGATAATCAGAAAGACAGAAATGTGGAGAACCAGGAGCCCTTATTCAGAGCTAGTGGGAGTGCAAAGAGCAGAAAGCCTCTTGGGAAAACAACTTGACAGTTTCCTTAAAATGTTAAACATAAAACTTTCCATGTGACCCTAATTTATACTTAAGAGAAATGGAAATCATGGCCACCCAAAGTTTGAATGCAGATTTTTTTTACCATTTATATTATTTATTATTCACAATCACCTAAAATTGGAAGCAATTCAAATGTTTACCAGTTCAGTTCAGTTCAGTCACTCAGTCGTGTCCGACTCTCTGTGACCCCATGAATTGCAGCACGCCAGGCCTCCCTGTCCATCACCAACTCCCAGAGTTCACTCAGACTCGTGTCCATCGAGTCAGTGATGCCATCCAGCCATCTCATCCTCTGTCGTCCCCTTCTCCTCCTGCCCCCAATCCCTCCCAGCATCAGGGTCTTTTCCAATGAGTCAACTCTTCGCATGAGGTGGCCAAAGTACTGGAGTTTCGGCTTTAGCATTATTCCCTCCAAAGAACACCCAGGGCTGATCTCCTTCAGAATGGACTGGTTGGATCTCCTTGCAGTCCAAGGGACTCTCAAGAGTCTTCTCCAACACTACAGTTCAAAAGCATCCATTCTTCGGCGCTCAGCTTTCTTCACAGTCCAGCTCTCACATCCATACATGACCATTGGAAAAACCATAGCCTTGACTAGATGGACCTTTGTTGGCAAAGTAATGTCTCTGCTTTTCAATATGCTATCTAGGTTGGTGATAACTTTTCTTCCAAGGAGCAAACGTCTTTTAATTTCATGGCTGCAGTCACCATCTGCAATGATTTTGGAGCCCCCCAAAATAAAGTCTGACACTGTTTCCACTTTTTCCCCATCTATTTCTCATGAAGTGATAGGACAAGATGCCATGATCTTCGTTTTCTGAATGTTGAGCTTTAAGCCAACTTTTTCACTGTCCGCTTTCACTTTCATCAAGAGGCTTTTTAGTTCCTCTTCACGTTCTGCCATAAGGGTGGTGTCATCTGCATATCTGAGGTTATTGATATTTCTCCCAGCAATCTTGATTCCAGCTTGTGTTTCTTCCAGCCCACCAATGATGAGTAAATGAGATTAGTTAGTATTTATCCCTACAATGAAATACTGTTCAGAAATAAAAAGGAATCAACTACTAATACTTGCTGCAATGTAAGTAAACTTCAAAACCATGTTAGTAAAAGAAAACTCATTCCTATTAGAATGGGCAAAATCCAGAAAGTTGATTGACACCATCAAATGCTGGTGAGGAACCCTCATTCATTATAGGTGAGGATGTAGAATGGGACAGCCACTTTGGAAAATAGTTTGGTGGTTCCATCCTTTGTTACCATACAATCAGTCCTGCGGTCATATTCCTTGGAATTTACCCAGAAGAGTTGAAAACTTATGTCCACACAAAAACCTGCACTCAGGCACATGGGTGTTTATCTGCCAAAACATGGAAGCAATCGAGATATCCTTCAGTAAGTGAATAGATAGATTGTGGTACATCTGAACACTTAAATATTAGCACCAAAACCAGATGAGCTACCAAGTCATGACAAGACATGGAGGGATCTTAAATGCATATTAATAATTAAAGGAAGCCAATCTGAAAAGGCTATGAACTATATAATTCTAACTATATGACATTCTGGGAAAGGCAAAACTATGGAGATAGTGAAAACAGACACATGGATCAATGGAACAGGATAGAGAGCCCAGAAATAAATCCACACCCTTATGGTCAATTTATTTACAACAAAGGAAACAAGAATGTACAATGGTGAAAAGACAGTCTCTTCAGGAAATGGTGCTAGGAAAACTGAACAGCTACTTGAAAAAGAATGAAATTAGAACATGCTGTAATACCTATACAAAAATAAACTCAAAATGATTAAGAATCCAAATAAAAGATTATATACTATAAAACTCCCAGAAGAAAACATAGGCAAAACACTCTTTGACATGAATCACAGAAATGTTTTTTTGTATTTGTCTCCTAGAGTAATGGGAATAAAAGCAAAAATAAACAAATGGAACCTAATTAAACCTAAAAGCTTTTGCACAGCAAAGGAAACCCTTGACATAATGAAAAGATGACCTACAGAATGAGAGAAAATATTTGCAAATTATATGACCAATAAAGGATTAATGGCCAGCATTTATAAACAGTTCATGCAGTTCAACAGCAAAACAAACAGCCCAGTTTAAAAATGAGCAGAACTAAGTAGACACTCTTCCAAAGAGAAAATGCAAATGACCAATGGGTCATTACACAAGTAAAAAAGAACAAAATTTTGCCATTTTATGGACTTGGAGGGCATTATGCCAAGTGAAATAGGTCAGAAAGACAAATACTGTATGATATCACGTATACGTGAAATCTAAAAACGTACAAGCTAGTGAATATAACATAAAAGAGGCAGACTCACAGATACAGAGGATGGAGAAGGGGCACTAAAGAAGTGAGGGAGTGGAGGCCCGGATTACAGGGTGCAAGCTAGCTTCAAGTATTATACAACACAGCGAGTCCGTGGTGGCTCAGACAGTAAAGTATCTGCCTACAATGCGGGAGACCCGGGTTCGATCCCTGGTTCAGGAAGATCCCCTGGAGAAGGCAATGGCAACCCACTCCAGTACTCTTGCCTGGAAAATCCCATGGACAGAGGAGTGTGGTAGGCTACAGTCCATGGGGTAGCAAAGAGTCAGACACGACTGACTGACTTCACTTTGTCATAACTGTAAATGGAAAGTGTGTGTGCGCGCTCACTCGTGTCCGACTCTTTGCAGTCCCATGGACTGTAGCCCGCCAGGCTCCTCTGTCCATTTTCCAGGCAAGAACACTGGAGTGGGTTGCCATTTCCTCCTCCAGGGATCCTTCCTGGCTCAGGGATGGGACCTGCATTTCCTGAGTCTCCTGCATTGGCAGGTGGATTCTTTACCAGTAGCACCACCTGGGAAGCCCCTTAAATAGAAAGTAACTTTAAAAAATTGTAGAAAACATTTTTAAATTTTAAATAAAATTTTTTTAAAAAGCATGAGTGTCTCCTTGGGGTAGAGGATGGGGAAGAAGGGGAATAGATGAATAGGTAGAGCACAGCGGATTTTTAGGACAGTGAAAATATTCCAAAATGATAGACACATGCCATTATATGTTTGTCCAAACCTATAGAGTGTATGACACTCCAAGTGAACAATAATGTAAACTGTGTTTTGTGGGTGGCTATGATGTGTCAGTGTAGGTTTATCAGTTGTAATAAATGTACCATCTGGTAAAGAGGCTGTGCATGGGTGGGAGTAGGTATAAGGGAAATCTTTTTATTATCTTAGTTTTCCTGTGAACCTAAAACATCTCTAAGAAAAATGAAGTCTTAAAAAAAAATTTTTTTTTAAGTATTGTCTTTGGGAACTGGAACTCATTAGGGCTAAGAAAGGGCTTATAATTCTTTAATCTATGCATTCATGGGCTTTCCAGGTGACACAGTGGTAAAGAATCCGCCTGCCAATGCAAGAGATGCCAGAGATGCAAGTTTGATCCCCGTATTCTTGCCTGGGAAATTGCATGGACAGAGAAGCCTGGCAGGCTACAGTCCATGGGGTCACAAAGAGTCGGACAAGAATGAGCAACTGAACACACATATGCACTCATTAAACAGAACCTTATTGAATACCAATCATGTGCCAAGCCTCATTTATTGTTTTATTTTAACATTGTGCATATATTGCATTAAGAAACATTAAAAATTGGAGAAGCTAAACAAAATAAAAATGGAAATAAGTTACAAATATAATTTAGCCTTCAGCATATAAAAACCTCTTCTATAACTGGAAATGTTTTTTTTTTAAAATTTCATGTTTATGTAGTTCCATAATGTATAACACTGAATTACTACTTAAATTGCCTTTGTCCCTAACTGAACCAGAAAGACTCAAATTAGAACATTCATTTTTACCCATACTGCTCAGTACTTCTTTCTTTCATTGTTCTTTTAGGACTTGCAACTACTAATCAGATATTTCTGAAACTCGGAAACTAAATAGGGAAAAGTCTTATGGTATAGACTGAATGGCTTTTTAAAAATTATTTATATACTCATTTTCTTTCAAAAGTAGTTTTAAGAATTTTGTAACTCTAACATAAGATTGTTAAAAGAAAGAAGGAGGAAGCAGAGATCATTGTCTAGACCTGGCAATTTTAAATTTTTTATTGAAGAATAGTTGATAAATAATATTACATGTTAAAAATGTACAATATAGTGATTCACAATTTGTAAAGGTTATGCTCCACTTATAGCTATTATACAGTATTGGCCATATTCCCTGTGTTGCACATCTATCTTCGTAGTCTATTTTATGTATAATAGCTTGTATCTCTTAGTCTCCTACCCTTCTTTGCCCGTCTCCCCACTAGGAACCACTAGTTTGTTCTCTATATCTGTGAGTTTGCTTCTTTCTTTGTTATATTCACTAGTTTGTTGTATTTTTTAGGTTCCACATGTAAGTGATGCCATACCAGTATTTGTCTTCCTCTGACTTATTTCACTTTTCATAATTCCGTCCAAGTCCATCTATGTTGTTTCGAATAGCAAAATTTCATTCTTTTTGTGGCTAATACTCCTTTGTGTATGCATACCACATCTTTATCCATTCATCTGTTGAAGGACCCTTGGGTTGCTTCTATATCTCAGCAATTGTCAATAATGGTGTTATGAACATGAGGGTACATAGTTCTTTCAAATGCATGGTTTTTGTTTTTTCCAATATATACCCTGGAGTGCAAATGCAGATCATAAAGCACTTCTGTTTTTAGTTTTTTGAGAAAACCTTTGTACTGTTTTCCATAGTGGCTGTACAAATTTATACCCCCACCAACATTGTGCAAGATTTTTGAGGGTTCCCTGTTTTGTGTGTCCATGCCAGCATTTGTTATTTGTGTTCTTTTTGATGATAGCCGTTGTGACCGCTGGGAGGTAATATCTCTGTAATTTTAATTTGCAGTGTAGCAGTGTTGAGCACCTTTTCATGTTAGAAGAGACAGTTTTTAAAATACCACTAGAATTAAACCTTGCTGTGGCTTGTAGCATTGCAGGCTCAGATAGGTCTCAAGGCAAAACAAACTTTCTGAAGTTTGGCTTCTTGCAGAAAGGTTCTAGGCAACGTATATAGTCAGGAAAACGTTTCACTGGTGTGCATTGAAGAAGTGTGGGGAATCCTTCTGATGTAGAAAGGGAGACCCCTTCTAGGGTCTGAAAGGGGGCTCTTGTCTAACACTCAGAAATGAATTTTCTGAGGAGACACGTGCATGCTGCTAAGACACTTCAGTCATGTCCGACTCTTTTTGACCCTGTGGACTGTAGCCCGCCAGCCTCCTTTGTCCATAGGATACTCCAGGTAAGAATACTAGAATGGGTTGCCATGCCCTCCTCTAGGGGATCTTCCCAACCCAGGGATCGAACCTGCATCTCTTACCTTTCCTGCATTAGCAGGTGGATTTTTTACTCCTAGCGCCATCTGGGAAGCCCACATGCTGACAAAGCAAGAGACTTTACTGGCAGAGGGGTGCCCGGGCAGAGAGCAGGAGGGTGAGGGAACCCAGGAGGACCGCTGTGCCACATGGCTCTCAGTCTTGGTTTTACAGTGATGGGATTAGTTTCCAGGTTGTCTCGGCCAATCATTCTGACTCAGGGTCCTTCCTGGTGGTGCACGTATTGCTCAGCCGAGATGGATGCCAGCAAGAAGGATTCTGGGAGGTGGCAGGACACATGGCATCTCCTTTTGACCTCTCCTGTATGTGTCCAGTTGGTGGTGGCTTGTTAGTTCTGTGTTCCTTACCGGGATCTCCTGTCATATAATAGCTCATACAACTGGTTACTATGGTGCCTGGCCAGGGCGGGCAGTTTCAGTCAGGGTGTTTCCCCTAACAGTTCTGCAAAGTAAAAGATGGGTTGGGTCCTCCTATAGGGCACCTTGAGCGCCAATCTTCCCAACTCCTTCAATTTTATATAGAGAAGTTTCAAACAGGGCATGAGATAGAGCAGTTTTGCACAACTGCTTTCTTTTTCTGTAGCTGTTAATTAAAGGTAATGTATTGATATCACTTACGTAGTCTCTTCCAGCAGTTTTTCTCAGCTTTTTCCTTGGGAAAATATAATTGCACCTTAGCCTTTCAGAAGTTTTGCTTTGCTGTAAAAATTATCTCCAACTCCCATTCCTCTAAACCTCTACTCTGTAAACCACTATTTGTTAAAAAACCAGACTTCTCACCCAAATCTGCACCATGACCCTCCTTACCAATCTTCTTAGCACTTAAAGTTTACTTTATTCTTCTCTTGGTCTTGGTGTAACTAAAGAAAACAATGTGAAGTTCTAGGCACAGGAAATTCACAATAATATGAAAATCAAAGTTCAAGTAAGAAAACTTGTGTTTAGGGCCAGGGACTGAAAAAGCAGGAGTGGCTCACTTTGTGCAGTAGGGCTGTATTATTCCGTTTAATTCAGTGGGTTTTGGAGAAATACTCTCTACCCTGCTGCATATCCAGTGCAGAGGGATCTGCAATTGCCATATGGAAAAAAGAAGAGTCTAAATCGAGATTAGATGATGAGGTGATATTATGAGTCATTAGAAGAAACCAGTTAGCTTCCTCTCTTAATAAGCAGAAATTTTCAACCAGGCTTCCTCCTTGCTGTATAGCCAAGGATATGGAATATAACTGCATTGTGATAAATGTAGCCAGCTCTCGCCCCTGGGAGGACAGGTTTAAAGACGATGAATAAGGGGAGCTACTAACCTTTCGTGGTACAGCCAGACTGCTGACACCAGGCTCCCTAGGACTACTTCCCGCTTCCTGTGTGCTGGGCTTCCATTTCCTGTTGCATAACCTGGGGCCTGATGATTGCATGTCTGCTCGAGGTGGTTGTGAGGAAGGAATATATGATTTAACATATATCAAACACATGGCACATCATGGGCATTCACTAGACATCAGCTGTAATAATAATCAGTATTATTTTTTCTGCATTTCATTTAGGATGTAAAATAATTAGCTGGGGAGCATTCTAACTGAGTTCTAACTGAGTGGCCACCATAAATCTTACTCTGCTAGCTGCTGCAAAATAAGAAGATAAGCAAGTACTTTAATAAAACACCAGTGTGTTGTTTTTCATCATCACATTTCCCCTACATTCATGGCATTCAAATCTAGAAGACCGAATAGATATAACAGGAGAAGGACTTGGGTGAGAGTTAGAGGCCATCTTCCCTTTGCTACATTGAAAATGGCTGATTTGCTACATTGAAAATAACACTGAGGTACTAGTGTTATTTTTTACTAGGAATCCAACCAGTCCATTCTGAAGGATATCAGCCCTGGGATTTCTTTGGAAGGAATGATGCTAAAGCTGAAACTCCAGTACTTTGGCCACCTCATGCGAAGAGCTGACTCATTGGAAAAGACTCTGATGCTGGGAGGTATTGGGGGCAGGAGGAGAAGGGGATGACAGAGGATGAGATGGCTGGATGGCATCACTGACTCGATGGACATGAGTCTGAGTGAACTCTTGGAGTTGGTGATGGACAGGGAGGCCTGGCATGCTGCGATTCATGGGGTCGCAAAGAGTCAGACACGACTGAGCAACTGAACTGAACTGAACTGAACTGAATCCAGTATCTAACCTCAGGGTCAAGGCATACGCAGTAGTGGGCTAAAGCTGGCCTGTATCAAAAAGCAATTATTAAATAGTCATGAATGTTTGCAAACTGGTCACTAATCCATTGATTACTCGTGTTCCTGCTCAGTTCAGTTCACTTCAGTTTAGTTCAGTCGCTCAGTCATGTCCAACTCTTTGGAACCCATGGACTACAACACCTAAGGCCTCCCTGTCCATCACCAACTCCCAGAGCTTACTCAAACCTGTGTCCATCAAGTCAGTGATGCCATCCAACCATCTGATCCTCTGTCATCCCCTTCTCCTCCTGCCTTCAATCTTTCCCAGCATCAGGGTCTTTTCAAATGAGTCAGTTCTTCGCATCAGGTAGCCAAAGTATTGGAGTTTCAGCTTCAGCATCAGTCCTTCCAATGAATATTCAGGGTTGATTTCCTTTAGGATTGACTGGTTTAATCTCCTTACAGTCCAAGGGACTCTCAACAGTCTTCTCCAACACCACAATTCAAAAGAATCAATTCTTTGGTGCTCAGCTTTTTTCATGGTCCAACTCTCACACCCATACATGACTACTGGAAAATGATAGCCTTGACTAGACGGACCTTTGTTGGCAAAGTAACATCTCTACTTTTTAATATGCTGTCTAGGCTGGTCATAACTTTTCTTCCAAGGAGCAAAATGTCTTTTAATTTCATCGCTGCAGTCACCATCAGCAGTGATTTTGGAGCCCAGAAAAATAAAGTCTGACACTGTTTCCATTGTTTCCTCATCTGTTTGCCATGAAGTGATGGGACCAGATGCCATGATCTTAGTTTTCTGAATGGTGAGGTGTAAGCCAACTTTTTCACTCTCCTCTTTCACTTTCATCAAGAGGCTTTTTAGCTCCTCTTCACTTTCTGCCATAAGGGTGGTGTCATCTGCATATCTGAGGTTATTGATATTTCTCCTGGCAGTCTTGATTCCAGTTTTTGCTTCATCCAGTCCAGAATTTCTCATGATGTACTCTGTATATAAGTTAAATAACCAGGAGGACAATATACAGCCTTGACTTACTCCTTTCCCAATTTGGAACCAGTCTGTTGTTCCATGTCCAGTTCTAACTGTTCTTTCTTGATCTGCATACAGATTTCTCAAGAGGCAGGTCAGGTGATCTGGTATTCCCATCTCTTGAAGAATTTTCCACAGTTTATTGTGATCCACACAGTCAAAGGTTTTGGCATAATCAATAAAGCATAAATGTATGTTTTTCTGGAACTCTTCTTCTTTTTTTGATGATCCAGTGGATGTTGGCAATTTGATCTACCTTTTCTAAAACCAGCTTGAACATCTGGAAGTTCACAGTTCATGTACTGTTGAAGCTTGGCTTGGAGAATTTTGAGCATTACTTTGCTAGCATGTGAGACTAGTGTGATCGTGTGGTAGTTTGAGCATTCTTTGGCATTGCCCTTCTTAGGGACTGGAATGAAAACTGACCTTTCCCAATCCTGTGGCCATGGCTGAGTTTTCCAAATTTGCTGGCATATTGAGTGCAGCACTTTCACAGCCTCATTTTTTTGGATTTGAAATAGCTCAACTGGAATTCCATCACCTCCACAGCTTTGTTCATAGTGATGCTTCCTAAGGCCCACTTGACTTCACATTCCACAATGTCTGGCTCTAAGTGAGTAATCACATCATCATGATTATCTGGGTCATGAAGTTCTTTTTGTACAGTTCTTCTGTGCATTCTTGCCAACTCTTCTTAATATCTTCTGCTTCTGTTAGGTCCAGACCATTTCTGACCTTTATTGAGCCCATCTTTGCATGAAATGTTCCCTTGGTATCTCTAATTTTCTTGGAGAGATCTCTAGTCTTTCCCATTCTATTGTTTTCCTCTATTTCTTTGCACTGGTCACTGAGGAAGGCTTTCTTATCTCTCCTTGCTATTCTTTTGGAACTCTGCATTCAAATGGGTATATCTTTCCTTTTCTCCTTTGCCTTTCACTTCTCAACTTTCCATAGCTATTTGTAAGCCCTCCTCAGACAACCATTTTGCCTTTTTACATTTTTTTTTCCCTTGGGGATGGTCTTGATCACTGCCTCCTGTACAATGTCACGAACCTCCACCCATAGTTCTTCAAGCACTTGGTCTCTTAGATCTAATCTCTTATATCTATTTGTCACTTCCCCTGTATAATTGTAAGGGATTTTATTTAGATCATACCTGAATGGTCTAGTGTCCTGCTCAGTCATGTCTAAGTCTTTGCAACCCCGTGGACTGTAGCCTGCCAGGCTCCTCTGTTCATGGAATTCTCCAGGCAAGAAAGCTGGAGTCCTGACCTGGGGATCGAGCCCACATATTTTGCGTTTCCAGCACTGCCAGGTGGGTTCTTTACCACTGCACCACCACTATGGTGGGAGTATGTATACCACAGAAGTCAGTAGGTGCTATAGCTTGGGGTCTTTTTTCTCCTGGGGAGCCAATTTACTAGCATACCACTGAGTCTGTGTGTCCTGTACAATACATGGAAGGAAATGCAGACACTTCAAAGGTACTGGCTTGCTCTTTCCAAAGTGTTCTCATCCTATTTAAATGATCTTTCCACCAGCTCTATGCTAGCAGCAGAGTCTTGTTCTTATTCAGGCTTCTTGACTTAGCACAACATTTGTTCTATCTTGGTTTTAAGACACAGTATCATATGATTTTTATTTTTGGCAATTTGGTATGTCCAATTAATTTTAAGAGATATTACAACATTTCTAAATGAAAAAAGAAATCTGCATTAAATATTCCATATATCACTTTACTGGAGGTTAAGGGAGGTGAGGAGGAAGTTGAGGACATGGTGCGTATTTCCTACGGATATAAATCTTCATTTGTCAGCGTTAGAGGAATCCTGTGCTGCTGGCCTTTGGGCATGGACGGAGAACATCAAAGAGACAGAAACTGCACACATGTGCCCGAGGACAGCTTCGCTATAGCTAGCAACCCTGCACAGATATATGAAGTGCTTAAGAATGTTTACAAAGCAATATAACAGCAAACACAATACAGTTGTGTTCAGAACAGGGCCACAGGCACTGAGGGGCTCTTCAGAGGCAGCCTCCTGGAGGAGGGGATTTCAGGTGTTTCTTCAGGAGGTGTAGGCTAAACCCGAATAGCTGAAGAGGGTGGGAGAGGAGGTGACGGCCAACCAAGGACCACCTGCCCCACAGTCCCACCAACCTCTGCTTAGTGTTACCCCTTCTGGGGATGGGGAGGAAACTCACATCAGACAGTTGTACTACATCTTTTCCAGTCTGGTAAAAAGAAAAGAGAAAGAGTTTGAAAATCAGTAACAGAATAGATTGAAGCCTAGGATTTTCTTTTGTTTTCTGTCTCTTTCCTTAGTCATTGTGATGTTCCAGTGGATAAATTTCTGTATCGGGCATAGGAATAGCTGAGACATTTTTCCTGTTGTGCTCTTTGAAGCTACGTGACATATTGTTGTACTACAATGAACAGAAAGCTAGCAGATAAATATCCAAACTCAAACCAAATGGATCAGGGTGTGGTTATTTGAGTCACAAAAAGAGATTCTCCATTTTATAAAAGGATTCGCTGTTGCTCTATTCATTCATTTCTTTAACAGATATTCGTTTAGTGCAGAGTGTATTTCAGGGACTTAAAGACACAAAGCTGTATAAAGCAGGTCTTCCGCCCTCCTAGATCTCAGAGTACGCTGCAGGAGTGAAGTGATTGATTCTGGCATAATTACAGTCACTCTCAAGTGTTGTAATAGAGGCTCACCTTACTCACTTTATTTCAGCTATCAAGACAGTTAACTGTTACAGATATTGAGCAAGTATACAAAAAGAGGGGGATGCTTCAAGAGGAAATGAGTGGGTTCACCAGACCAAAAGAGATAGCGTTCCCAAAGGATGACAAACTAGAAAAGAAAGCAGGTATTGAAGAAAACTGTGTTGCCATGGTTTCCACCTGGCCCAATCTAGAGGACCACTTAGATATAATAACTGAAGGACTGATGTGAAATTAGGAGTAGTCTTCACTTTATGCCACAGAAGCAAAAAGACTGTTGCGATGTTTATAATTGGAGCGGGGACATTGAAGTTTCTGGAGAGAGATTAGGTGTCAGTAATAGGAAGGCTTCCCTGGTAGCTCAGATGGTAAAGTGTCTGCCTACAATGCAGGAGACCTGGGTTCGATCCCTGGCTTGGCAACAGCCCTTGGAGAAGGAAATGGCAACCCCCTCCAGTATTCTTGCCTGGAAAATCCCAGGGACTGAGGAGCCTGGTAGGCTATAGTCCATGGGGTCACAAAGAGTCGGACACAACTGAGCAACTTCACATAACTTCACATAATAGGAAGTTACTGAACATTTTTAGCAAGAGCAACTGTGGCCTGCTCTGATTCATAACTTTATGAAAACGATCATTTTAGAGATGATATAGAAGGTGGATTGATGCTTTTGAACTGTGGTGTTGGAGAAGACTCTTGAGAGTCCCTTGGACTACAAGGAGATCTAACCAGTCCATTCTAAAGGAGATCAGTCCTGGATGTTCATTGGAAGGACTGATGTTGAAGTTGAAACTCCAATACTTTGGCCACCTGATGCAAAGAGCTGACTCATTGGAAAAGACCCTGATGCTGGGAAAAATTGAGGGCAGGAGGAGAATGGGACAACAGAGGATGAGATGGTTGGATGTCATCACCGACACAATGGACATAGGTTTGGGTGGACTCCGGGAGTTGGTGATGGACAGGGAGGCCTGGCGTGCTGTGGTTCATGGGGTCACAAAGAGTCAGACACAACTGAGCGACTGAACTGAACTGAGAAGGTGGATTGAGAAGTCAAATTGTTTAAATAGAAGATCCCTCGTTCCTTTAAAACCTGATTTTATTTGCAAAGTTCTGCTTACATAGAGTAAGCCCCTAATCTGTCCTCTGAAGCAAGTAGACACACCTCTGATATGGCAGGTGTGGTCCCAGAAAGCACAAGTGTTCTCGGTATTCTAGTACCATGTGCCTCCAATTTTCAGTGGCACAAACCGATTCTGCTTAGAGCAACTGTCCCTGATATAGTGATTGATTTTGTACCACCCACACCATAAATAGTTTCAAAGTATCAAAGCAGTGCTCCAAACAGTTCAGATGATGTGAAAATTCCCTGTCATTCATCTTCTGTTTTCCCACCGAAATCACTTTATAGGTTCTTTGAAACCTTAAAGTGACTCCCCTTTTCTTTTGCTTTGAGATGTTGTCATGAGTTAAGTACCCTCTGGGCTTTCTTCACAGCTGGGATGGGGTCACTTCATTCCTTAAAATACACAAAGGCCAGCTTATAAGAAATCTTGCATAATGAGAGCAACAATATTTATAAATATACATATGATAGGCACATATATAGGGGTGTGTGTGTGTGTGTGTGTGTGTGTGTGTGTGTGTGTGTGTGTGTGATAGGCACTGGGTATTTTTTCCAAGGAATTTCTAAATTTAGCTTACAGTTTGCTTCTGATAGCCAGCATTCTGCTGAGTTAATGATTTTCAAAATCAGAAAACATAAAATAATTAAACAAAATTGCTTCTGAAGATCCTGTGAAGGACAGGAGACAGTCACAATTACTCAGGCTGTGCTTTGGAGTGCTTGCTGATGTGGCAGTGGTGTTTTCTTTCTGCTTCAAATCCCCTTACTTTTGGAAACCATCTTTTGGCACTTATGACCTCAGTCCTCCTCTGCCAGCATAGAAGAGTACTATTCTGGTTTTCATTTTTCACTTTTAAAAGAGGTGAGAGACTTGAGAAAAGTCAATCTCAAACTTCTTGAATCCAGGAAAATGGCCCTGGAAAGGAAAATGACCCTGCCTGCCACTTATAAAAATCCAGATAGATTGTATTTTATATCAGAGAGTCTGAAAATCAATTATCTCTGCTTCTTTCTTTTATCTGTTGTTGACAGATTCTCCTATTTTCTTAATGTAGGAGGAGGGAACAAGTGTCTGGCAATGGCAAGTTACCTACAATTGGAACAGACCGTGGACTGCTGAAAATTTTTCAGCCATTGGCTCTTAAAGACACATATCGATCTACGAGGTTACTTGCATTCATGACTTCATTTCCTTTTTTACTGAAGTTTACTTGACTTGCAAGATTGTATTAGTTTCAAGTATACAACAGTGATGCAATGTTTTTATAGATTATACTCTATTTAAAGTAATTACAAAACAGTGGTGGTTGTATTTCCCTGTTATACAATATATTCTTGTTGCGTATCTTTTTATACATAGTAGTCTGGACCTCTTAATTCCATGCCCCTTTCTTGCCCATCCCTCCTTCCTTCTTCTCACTGGCTACTGCTGGTTTGGTCTCTATATCTGCGAGTCTGTTTCTGTTTTGTTATACACATTCATATTTTGGGAGGATTCTACATATAATTGATAACATAGTGTGTTTGTCTCTTTCTATCTGACTTATTTCACTGTACATAATACTCTCTAGGTCTATCCACATTGTTGCAAATGGCAGAATTTCATTCTTTTTATGGCTGAGTAATAGTCTATCATATATATATTCTCTATATATATCACATCTTTTTGTATAATCTTTTTAAAAATTAATTCATTTATTTTAATGGAGGCTAATTACTTTACAATATGGTAGCGGTTTTTGCCATACATTGACATGAATCAGCCATGAGTGTACATGTGTCCCCCATCCTGAACCCCTCCCACCTCCCTCCCCATCCCATCCCTCAGGGTTGTCCCAGTGCACCAGCTTTGAGTGCCCCATTTCATGCATCAAACTTGGACTGGTGATACACATTTCAATGTTATTCTCTCAAATCATCCCACCCTCATCTTCTCACACAGAGTTCAAAAGTCTATTCTTTATATCTGTGTCTCTTTTGCTGTCTCGCATACAGGGTTATCGTTACCATCTTTCTAAATTCCATATCTATATGCATTAATATACTGTATTGGTGTTTTTCTTTCTGACTTACTTCACTCTGTAGAATAGGCTCCAGTTTCATCCACCTCATTAGAACTGATTCAAACGCATTCTTTTTAATAGCAGAGTAATATTCCATTGTGTACATGTACCACAACTTTGTTATCCATTCATCTACCGATGGACATCTAGGTTGCTTCCGAATCCTGGCTATTGTAAACAGTGCTGTGATGAACATTGGGGTACACGTGTCTCTTTCAATTTTGGTTTCCTCAGTGTGTATGCCCAGCGGTGGGATTGCTGAGTCGTATGGCAGTTCTATACATATGTATTCTATCATATATATGTATATATATACCACATCTTCTTATCTGTTCATCTGTTGATGGATGTCAGCTTGCTTCCATATTTTAGCTACTAAAAATAATACTGCTATGAACACTGGAGTTCATGTATCTTTTCCAATTGGTATTTTAGTTTTCTTCAGATATATACACAGGAGTGGAATAGCTGGATCACATAGTAGTACAATTTTTGTTTTTTGAGGAGCCTCAGTATTGTTTTCCATAGTGGCTGCACCAGTTTACATTCCCACCAGCAGTATATGAGGGTTTACTTTTCTCTACATACTCATCCACATTTGTTATTTGTGCCATTCTGACACGTGTGAGGTGATATCTCATTGTGGTTTTGGTTTGCATTTCTCTCATGATTAGTGATATTGAACATCTTTTCATATGCTTGGCCACGTGAATATCTTCTTTGGGAAAAATATCTATTCAGGTTCTGGGAAAAGTATCTATTCAGGTTTTCAGCTCATTTTAAAATTAGGTTGTTAGTTTCTTTGATATTGAGTTGTATGAGCTATTTATAGATTTTGGATATTAACCCCTTCTTGGCCATATCATTTGCAAATATTTTCTCCCATTCAGTAGGTTGTCTTTTTGGTCTGTTGATGGTTTTTTTGTTTTGTTTGTGTGTGTGTGTGTGTGTGTGTGTGTGTGTGTGTGTGTGTTTGCTGTGCAAAGCTTTTAAGTTTAATTAGGTCCCATTTGTTTATTGTTGGGTTTCCCTGTGGCTCAGGTGGTAAAGAATCTGCCTGCAGTGCGGGAGACCTGGATTCAATCCCTGGGTTGGGAAGATCCCCGGAGAAGGGACTGGCTACCCACTCCAGTATTCTGGCCTGGAGAACTCCATGGACTGCAGAGTCCATTGGGTCACAAAGAGTTGGACACGACTGAGCGACTTTCATTTCACTTCACTTTGTTTATTGTTGCCGTTCTTTCATCTTTGAAGACAGAGCCAAAAGAAAGGCTTTCATCTTTCCACTGAGTGTGCTATGGCTGTGAGTTCATCATAAATGGTCTTCATTATGTTGAGATGTGTCCCTTCATACCAACTTGGGTAAGAATGAGTTTTTATCATAATTGAATGGTAGATGCTCCCTGGTGGTCTAGTGGTTAGGATTTAGCACTCTCTCATGAATGGATGTTGAACTTTATCAAATGATTTTTCTGTCTATTGAGCTGATGATGTAGTTTTCTTCTTTTTTTAGTGTCTTTGTCTGGTTTTGGTATCAGGGTCATAGTAGTCCTATAGAAACGTGGGAGTGTTTCCATACTCTTCAGTTTTGGGGAATGGTTTGAGGTGGCTAAGTATTGGCTCGTCTTTGTAATTTACAATTATACTTTTATTTCAATCACAGTTTCAGTTGACGTTAGGCTGTGACTAGGTATTTTAAGACATGAAGGCTATAGGCTATTGTGGCATAAGAACTGAGGAGGCTTTGCCCAGGTGCTAAATGGCTTTGAAAACAGTCAGTGATGTTGGGGTGGTGAGGGGAAAGCACTAGACTGGTCTATATAGTTGTCTAAATAATCATCTTAAAATACTCCGTAAATCCTTCTTATTGTGTCAAGACTGAGTTCTCTACCTTAGGATACAGTGCCTTCAGTTTACAGGCCTCACTCTGAGTTTCTGTTTTGCTTTTCCCTGGTGCCCTCCATCCCGTCAGCTGGTGCCCTGTGGTCTGCCTGTGGTCCTTTACTATCGTGACCCACGTTTCATGTCTTTGCCTATTTTCCCTCATCTCCAGCCAAGGATACTCTCTTAAGTTCTCTAGAGTAAACTGAATCCTCCAATTCCTTCAAGACCCAGACTTTAAAACTTCTCCTTAACCAAACTTAACCCATTCTTCAAAGATTCTTTGGTGCCCTGTTGATACTCTGAATCCTTTCTCACATGTTTTTAGCCCTTTCATACATAATCATCAGTCTGAGAGCTAGAAGAGGCCTTAGAGATCGTTTCTAGAAGGGGATGGTGAGGCCCAGAGAGACCAGGGGCTTGCCCAGTGATACAGAAGAGCACAGTGACATCTGCTCCTGACAGTCTGGGGGCCCTGTGGTACCATGAGATGACGTCACAGTCATCAAAGGATGGTTCATTGTAGCTTCACGGTGGAATCCTGGTCTCAGAAAGCAAGTATTACAGGTGATTCCTGCATGACATCTCCCAGCTCTGTAGTGCTAATGTACCTGAAGCATCACAGCATCCACTCACCCCAAGGCAGAGAGCGTGTCTCATGGTTGGAAACTTTCCTTGGTTGTTTTATGTAGTGTTAAGGTTTTGTCCCGTAAAAACTATTTACCTCCCCATAGCAAATATTTGCCACTTTTATAATTGAATTGAACTGTGGTTATCATTATTATTGTGATAATGACATTATAGTTGGACTATATAATCATGAAGGCAGGGACTGGAGTTATTTTGTGTTGCATCCCAGTCCCTAGAGTTGGACACGACTGAGTGACTGAACTGAACTGAACTGAGAGCACAATGCCTTGAACACAGCAAGTTCTTAAGAAAGGTTGAATGAATGAATGATTATGCTTGCATTTAAAGTCTAAAGGACAGGAACTTAGTTCCTGTTAGCTTAAAGCAACTAAATTAAAGCCAAATCAGGGTTTTAAAATAAAATATACTAGAACAGGAGTCACAAATTTAACTACTTATCAGTTCAGTTCAGTGCAGTCCCTCAGTCGTGTCTGACTCTTTGCGACCCCATGAATCCCAGCACTCCAGGCCTCCCTGTCCATCACCAACTCCTGGAGTTCACTCAACTTATATCCATCAAGTCGGTGATGACATCCAGCCATCTCAGCCTCTGTCGTCCCCTTCTCCTCCTGCCCTTAATCCCTCCCAGTGTCAGGGTCTTTTCCAATGAGTCAACTCTTTGCATGAGGTGGCCAAAGTACTGGATTTTAGCTTCAGCATCAGTCCTACCAATGAACACCCAGGACTAATCTCCTTTAGGATGGACTGGTTGGACCTCCTTCAATCCAAGGGACTCTCAAGAGTCTTCTCCAACACCACAGTTCAAAAGCATCAATTCTTCAGTGTTCAGCTTTCTTTACAGTCCAACTCTCACATCCATACATGACCGCTGGAAAAGCCATAGCCTTGACTAGATGGACCTTTGTTGGCAAAGTAATGTCTCTGCTTTCCAATATGCTGTTTAGGTTGGTCATAACTTTCCTTCCAAGGAGTAAGGGTCTTTTCATTTCATGGCTGCAATCACCATCTGCGGTGATTTTGGAGCCCCCCAAAATAAAGTCTGACACTGTTTCCATTGTTTCCTCATCTATTTGCCATGAAGTGATGGGACCAGATGCCGATCTTTTCTGAATGTTGAGCTTTAAGCCAACTTTTTCACTCTCCTCTTTCACTTTTCATCAAGAGGCTTTTTAGTTCCTCACTTTCTGCCATAAGAATGGTGTCATCAGCATATCTGAGGTTATTGATATTCCCCTGGCAATCTAGATTCCAGCTTGTGCTTCTTCCAGCCCCACATTTCTCATGATGGACTCTGCATAGAAGTTAAATAAGCAGGGTGACAATACACAGCCTTGACATACTCCTTTTCCTGTTTGGAACCAGTCTGTTGTTCCATGTCCAGTTCTAACTGTTGCTTTCTGACCTGCATATAGGTTTCTCAAGAGGCAGGTCAGGTGGTCTGGTATTCCAATCTCTTGAAGAATTTTCCACAGTTTGTTGTGATCTACACAGTCAAAGGCTTTGGCATAGTCAGTAAAGCAGAAATAGGTATTTTTCTGGAACTCTCTTGCTTTTTCGATGATCCAGCGGATGTTGGCAATTTGATCTCTGGTTTCTCTGCCTTTTCTAAAACCAGCTTGAACATCTGGAAGTTCATGGCTCATATACTGCTGAAGCCTGGCTTGGAGAATTTTGAGCATTACTTTACTAGCCTGTGAGATGAGTGCAATTGTGCGGTAGTTTGAGCATACTTTGGCATTGCCTTTCTTTGGAATTGGAATGAAAACTGACAATTTCCAGTCCTGTAGCCACTGCTAAGTTTTCCAAATTTGCTGGCATGTTGAGTGTAGCACTTTCATAGCATCATCTTTCAGGATTTGAAAAAACTCAACTGGAATTCCATCACCTCCACTAGCTTTGTTCATAATGATGCTTCCTAAGGCCCACTTGACTTCCTATTCCAGGATGTCTGGCTCTAGATGAGTGATCACACCATCGTGATTATCTGGGTCATGAAGCTCTTTTTTGTACAGTTCTCCTGTGTATTCTTGCCACCTCTTCTTAATAGCTTCTGCTTCTGTTAGGTCCCTACCATTTCTGTCCTTTATCAAGCCCATCTTTGCATGAAATTTTGCCTTGGTATCTCTAATTTTCTTGAAGAGATCTCTAGTCTTTCCCATTCTGTTGTTTTCCTCTATTTCTTTGCACTGATAGCTGAGGAAGGCTTTCTTATCTCTCCTTGCTATTCTTTGGAACTCTGCATTCAGATGCTTATATCTTTCCTTTTCTCCTTTGCTTTTTGCTTCTCTTCTTTTCACAGGTATTTGTAAGGCCTCCTCAGACAGCCATTTTGATTTTTTTGCATTTCTTTTCCATGGGGATGGTCTTGATCCCTGTCTCCTGTACAATGTCACGAATCTCCCTCCGTCCATAGTTCATCAGGCTCTCTGTTGATCAGATCTAGTCCCTTAAATCTATTTCTCATTTCTTCTGTATAATCATAAGGGATTTGATTTAGGTCATACCTGAATGGTCTATTGGTTTTCCCTACTTTCTTCAATTTAAGTCTGAATTTGGCAATAAGGAGCTCATGATCTGAGCCACAGTCAGCTCTTGGTCTTGTTTTTGCTGACTCTATAGAGCTTCTCCATCTTTGGCTGCAAAGACTATAATCAATCTGATTTCAGTGTTGACCATCTGGTGATGTCCATGTGTAGAGTCTTCTCTTGTGTTGTTGGAAGAGGGTGTTTGCTATGACCAGTGCATTCTCTTGGCAAAACTGTATTAGCCTTTGCCCTGCTTCATTCCTCATTCCAAGGCCAAATTTGCCTGTTACTCCAGGTGTTTCTTGACTTCCTACTTTTGCATTCCAGTCCCCTATAATGAAGAGGACATCTTTTTGGGGTGTTAGCTCTAAAAGGTCTTGTAGGTCTTCATAGAACCATTCAGCTTCAGCTTCTTCAGCGTTATTGTTTGGGGCATAGGCTTGGATTACCGTGATATTGAATGGTTTGCCTTGGAGACAAACAGAGATCATTCTGTCGTTTTTGAGATTGCATCCAAGTACTGCATTTCGGACTCTTTTGTTGACCATGATGGCTACTCCATTTCTTCTGAGGGATTCCTGCCCACAGTAGTAGATATAATGGTCATCTGAGTTAAATTCACCCATTCCAATCCATTTTAGTTCTCTGATTCCTAGAATGTCAACGTTCACTCTTGCCATGTCCTGTTTGACCACTTCAAATTTGCCTTGATTCATGGACCTGACATTCCTGGTTCCTATGCAATATTGCTCTTTACAGAATCGGACCTTGCTTCTATCACCAGTCACATTCACAACTGGGTATTGTTTTTGCTTTGGCTCCATCCCTTCATTCTTTCTGGAGTTATTTCTCCACTGATCTCCAGTAGCATATTGGGCACCTACCGACCTGGGGAGTTCATCTTTCAGTATCCTATCATTTTGCCTTTTCATACTGTTCATGGGGTTTTCAAGGCAAGAATACTGAAGTGGTTTGCCATTCCCTTCTCCAGAGGACCATATTCTGTCAGACCTCTCCACCATGACCCTCCGGTCCTGGGTGACCCCATACAGCATGGCTTAGTTTCACTGAGTTAGACAAGGCTGTGGCCCGTGTGATCAGATTGACTAGTTTTCTGTGATTATGGTTTCAGTGTGTCTGCCCTCTGGTGCCCTCTCGCAACACCTACCATCTTACTTGCATTTCTCTTACCTTGAGCGTGGGGTTTCCCTCACAGCTGCTCCAGCAAAATGCAGCCGCTGCTCCTTACCTTGGAGGAGGGCTATCTCCTCACGGCTGCTCAGCCCTCCTATGCCCGCACAGCTACCACTCCTTGGATGTGGGGTTGCTCCTCTCGGCCACCTCCCCTGACCTCGGACATGGGGTTGCTCCTCTCGGCTGCCTCCCCTGACCTCGCAAGTGGAGTAGCTCCTCTAGGAAGCTCCTGTGCCGTCACCACCCCTGACCTTGGGCGAGGGGTGGCTCCTCTCAGCCGTGCTTCTGCACAGTCTGTAGCAGCCAGCGCACTTCTGCGCAGTCCATTGCTGCCAAACACAAATAGCAAGCCAGTCTGGTGTGAGAAATAACAACAGTGCATGCCCTATGATGAAAATATTACTGGTAACTAGAGCTTCCCTGATAGCTCAGCTGGTAAAGAATCTGCCTGCAGTGCAGGAGACCCCTGTTCGACTCCTCAGTCAGGAAGATCCCCTGGAGAAGGGAATGGCTACCCACTCCAGTATTCTGGCCTGGAGAATTCCATGGACTATATAGTCCATGGGTTCGCAAAGAGCGGACACAATTGAGCAACTTTCCCTTTCATGAGGAATGGGGCCTCATAGAGGAAAGAACATGGGCCTCGTCTAGACAGGGTAGTTGTTCCCATGTGGGAATGGAGACCCCATGTATCTAGATCTTCTGATTTTTCCTGAAAGGCTGAAATCCAAACTTTAATATATAAATATTACAATATTAAAATGTTTGTAATAAATTAATTTTAAAAGAAAAGCACTGTGTGGACAAAGCAAACTTTCTGTGGGCAGCTCAAAGACTGCCAGCTCCCAGACTTTTGGTGTAGAATCAAAGTTCTATGTCAAGCATCTCTCTACGGACCACTGAGCCCAGTCTTCCTGTCTCCTCTGTGGGACGTGTGGGACGTGTAGCATACATCACTGTGTGCTACATCACTGTGCCTCCAAACTTGAGCCACCAGGAGAGCTACATGGACCATTCCCTTTATTCTGATCCAGGATCCACAGGGGCCAAAAGGAGATGGCACAAGTGTGCCCTGTTGGCAGACTTGGCAGCTTTGGAAGGCAGTAATTGATTTGACATTTTAAAAATAGAAAAAGCAATAAGATTTATGCACTCTAAATTGACCATGGAATGCTTGCTCTCCAAGCAAAATTGTCACCAAGCCATTCTGAAATGTCTTCCAAAAAAACTCAGAAGGAAAGACTAGAAGGAAGGAAACCTTTTTTCTTCAGTTTAGAGACTCTGAATCACCTACATATTTGGGACAGTTCTTAAAATAGCAGTGGTAACTTGATTGAGACCTTTGGTGCATAATACAGAAGAGCATGGGCTCAAGAAAAGGCTTTTTCATAAAAATGATTTTGTTTATTTAGAACATGCAGTATATCACTTATTTTTTACATGGCCTGCTGTGTAAGAGATGTAATATATTGCATATGTTCTAAACTAAATCTTTTTGGCCGAAACAGATTTTTCCACTAGAGAAAGTTAGTTGAATCTCTTACTTGTATAAGTAGTCATATTTTTAAAAAATCAAAGCAAAAATGCAAAAACTCAAGCAGCATACACACATGCACATGTGCGCGCACACACACACACACACACACACACACACACACACACACACACACACCTTGAGCTATGTGAATAATTGTTTTGTTAAAAACAGAATTTCGGAAAACTACCTTACTAAGTATGTCCATGGCCCTAAAAGAACCCTCATTCAGTTCCAGGTTTGCTGAGCAGCCTGTGGTGAAATGGGGAAGCTGGCTGGCGGTCAGCACTAGTGCCCTTGGAGGAGCGCTTAGCGGCAGACTCAGGCTCAGCGGGTGGTGCAGCTCATGGAGGTCACACGGGCTGAGCCCCAGCCCTGCAGGAACACCCAGACTCCTCGCCCACTCCAGCCCTGCTTAGAGACACCCATTTTCAAAATGAGGCACCTAAGGCAACACTGCTCCTCAGAGTGAAAATGTAGTTGTTTCAAAACACATGCTTGTTTCTCTGAGCCCATTTGGATGTCTTTTGACAAACAATGCCTGTGCCTGCTGGCTCAGCACAGACAGCAGGAGCTTTGCCTCTGGGCTGCGGGTCCTTCTCCTGACCCAGCCTGGTGCGCCTGCCTTTCCTCTCAGCACAGACAGCAGGAGCTTTGCCTCTGGGCTGCGGGTCTCTCTCCTGATCCAGCCTAGTGCGCCTGCCTTTCCTCCCGGCCTCTCTGCATCAGGTACCCACAGCAGCCACTCCTCTCCCAGCAGGTCCTTTCCGACCTCTTACGTGAGCTGGGGGCATGAGAACAAGGAGCAAGACATAACTGAGCACACATACTTTACAGTTAAGGGTAAGCAAAACTGCGTGAGTACTGATATGGCATTCTGAGTTAAGGAGACATGTTTCTATTTGGATACGTTCTCTATCTTGACTTCATGTGTATAAATGCCTGTGATTCTCATTACAGTGCTCTGAGCTTAGAAGGGCAGATGTTACCTGCTTCATTTTACTTTCAAAAAAAAGTGAAGAAGTATTACTCACTCTGTCGTGTTCACTTCTTTGTGACTGCATGGAACTGTAGCCCGCCAGGCTCCTCTGTCCGTGGGATTTCCCAGGTAAGAATACTGGAGTGGGCTGCCATTTCCTCCTGCAGTGGAATCTTCCTAACCCAGGGATCGAACCCGAGTCTCTTACATCCCCTGCATTGGCAGGTGGATTCTTACCACTAGCGCCACCTGGGAAGCCCCACTGTAAAGTGAAAGTGTTGGTCACTCAGTTGTGCCGAACTCTTTGCGATCCCATGGACTGTAGCCCACCAGCCTCCTCTGTCCATGGGATTCTCCAGGCAAGAATATTGGAGTGGGTAGCCATGTCCTTCTCCAGGAGATCTTCCCGACTCAGGGATCAAACCAGGGTCTTCCTCATTGCAGTCAGATTCTTTACCGTCTGAGCCACAAGGGAAGCCCATTGTAAAGTGGGAGACCCAAACTTAGCCACATAGTGTCATCTTTAAGATGATAAAAATAACAAAAAACATATTCTTGAAAATGACTAACTATGCTCTGGAATGAAAGCACCTGCTCTTTACCATTCATACTTAGAGGCAAAGAACCAGGTTCTAACATTATTCTCTAATTTACTCCTGCTAAGGAATGGGTGATACCCTTCACCAGTCAGGCTAAAAGATGATTTCTGGTCCACTCTGGTTCTCATCTCTGGAGTCAGAAACTCGGGCTTGGTCTCTCACTCCCCAGCCTCAGTCCTGGTGCTCCTGCCTCTTGTTTCCTCTTGAATCAGTGAACTTCTCTCCTTCACCCTTGTGCAGACCTTCTTTGTCCCTCATCCAGATTATTGTAACAGCCTCTGCACTGGTCTCCCTTCTCCAGGATGCTCCTCTCCAATCCATCCATCACACAATCTGTTGCTAGGAGACAGATCTGACCAGGCCACAACCCTGCTCAAAACCCTTCAAAGACCATCCTTTGCCCTTAGATATAAGACTTACCTCCTTACCAGACTTTCAAGGCCCTCCAGACCCTGACATCTGCCTGTCTTCTCTGCCTCCTTTCCTGTTTTCCATCACATGTGGCCATCTTTCCTCTTGCTTTTAGGACTTCCCGTGTGCTAGTCTTAGCCTGTAATGCCATTCCGCACCACCCCCCACCCCAGTTCCAGACTGACCCCTCCATGTGACTGGGCAAAATCAGACTTATCCCCCAGCTATGGCTTAACTTTTCCTTCCTCAAGGGGAGCTTGCCAGGCACTTTGCATTGCGTAGCACACCCTGTCTCCTTCCCCTGCCTTGCGTCTTCCCGTGCTGTGCTGTGATGTCTGTCCTCCGGTGAGGCTCTGAGCTCCGTGAGGGTGAGTCCATGTAGGGCGTGCTGATACACACAGCGTTTATGGTGTAGCTCTGTAGAGTGTGCTGGAGCTCCACCCCAGGGCCCAGCACCGTGAGGAGAGACGCCAGGGGCTCGGCAGCATGTGCTGGTGGAGCAGGCGAGGGGCCGGGTGAGTCCATCTGCCATGCGGAGGGTTCTCCCCGCTATAGGCTGCCTGCTGTGTGCTGTGATACCTGCTTTTTTCAGGGCTTTTATTTGTAATCACACAGTTCTTCATCTTGCTTGTGCTTGCTAGTCTTTTGCGTACCAATCTTGTCCACTGATTCCCATTGATAACTACCCAGCATCACACCTTCCCTTTCCCCATGGGCATTGTGAAATATGAATTCTCAGTTACAAAGCTACCATGTGGATATAGATCTCCTCATATTCAAAATCCCTAAGCCATTTGCGTGAATAAAGCAAGTTAAAAAAAAAAACATACTTACCCTAAATAATACTATATGTTTGTACAGGGCTGATTTAAGAAATTTGTAGGCCCTAACCAATCTTAAATATTGAAGACACTGCTCCACCTCATTTGGAATGTATTTCCCAAATTAAATGTAAATTTTTGTTGCAAAAAGAGAAAGAATTTTTTTTTCATTTTGCTTGTGAAAAAATCTGGTTACAAGCAATTTATTTAATTTGCAGTTAGCTATGATTTTTCAATGACTGTCATTTCTATTTGGGAACATTTGTGAAGTGAGGGGAACCCAGTCTTTTCAAATGTAATGACTTCTTCATGAATACTAAGCTCAACAATATTAAATTTGGTAGTAATTTAAACATTATTTTTTGCTTATTTTTCCCCCCTTTGGAGGCAATACAAAAATACCTGAAGAGTGAGGAGATATTTGTCATTATGCTTTTGGGGCCCAGTCGATCAAATGACTGTATGGCTATAGATGAAAATGCATTGAAGAAATAAAAGGGCTGGAATTTTATATAATAAATTGATAACCGTGGTTACTTCTGGGTAGGGAACCCGGGTTGGAAATGGAGGGCTGAGGAATACTAGCTTAATTCATGTCTAAATTTTTCAAGAGAATATATTCCTACATTACTTGAAAAATAGAAATTAAAAGACAATATTTTTTTAAATGAAGTATAAAAAGAAGACTGAAGTGGGTGATCTCGCAGACACTGATGACTTTACAAGTAGATATGGGTAGTTATTAATGATGGAAATATTTCTAGGCCTATTTCTGCATGGCTGTAGCATATTTGGATAAATGAGATAGTGTTGGTTTTATACAAAACAAACAAAAAATTTCCAATTGTCCAGGAACATCACTGTAGTATCTGACTATATCAGGTCTCTTGAAATGGATAACTTCATACAAAACTTTGGGTTTCCCAAGTGATTCAGTGGTAAAGAATCTGCCTGCCAATGCAGGGGATGTAAGGGACACAGGTTTGATCCCCGGGTCAGGAAGATCCTCTAGGGTGAGAAATGGCAGCATTCTCCGGTATTATTTGCCTGGAAGATTCCATGGACAGAGGAGCCTGGTGGGCCACAGCCCATGGGATCACAAAGAGTCAGGCACGACTGAGCAGCTGAGCTGAGGAGCACATGTAACTTCGGTGATAAATCTTCTCCGGTGTTAATTTCTTATTTTATAGCTTCTGGATACTCATAAAGGGGAAAGAAACTGCCTTTAAACTTCTGGTATTAAAATGACAACACTACAGAGGAAAAATTAAGCAGATCACGTCTCATTAATGTTTTTATCCTGTAGTTAGTTGGGTTTCACATCAGCATTTTTTCTGCGACCTGGATTCCTTACAAAGGCTTTTTCTAACTAAGGTCACCATACCTAAAGAGATCTATCACAGATGAGGATATGGGAATTCCAAGTAACAAGACCTCCATCGCTTCACTATATATTTTAATAATTACTTTCCCTAACATCTGCAAGCAGGCATGGGTATGCAAGCAGAAGCATGAGAAGCTCGTGTTTGTTTTCATGCAGCCAAGAATATTCTGCTTTCACTCATTCTGACAAGACAGTATTATTTTAAGTGTTAGAGTTTTTGTACAGTCTAAACCAGTAAAAGAAAAAAAGAAAGTATTCCTCTAATAATCTGGCTACCACATGATTATTCTCCTGTACTGTGTGACTAACCATAGAAAGTAATTCTTGAGTTTTTTTCTTAATAGCCTTCTTTTGTTTAGAAATTTTCTTTCTATTTAGAGGTTATTTTCAAATACAAAATCTGAACTGACTATGGTGAAGACAAGGAGAATCTTATGTTCTATTTTGTAGCATGCAGAAGTTTATTTATTATCTTTTTATTTCCAAGATAAAGTCTAGAGAAAATGTTAATTGATTCCTTTTGGCAGTACTTGAGATCTGGCAAAATCATCATTCTAAAAACATGAAGTAGCAAGTAATTTTAAAGAAAAAAGAAAGAGTTGGGAAATATCAAAGCCTATTTTTCCAAAATGATGAATTATGAAAGGACATGGAGCCTTCAACACAGGGAGAAGATACAGGAACAAAGAAATATATCAAACCAATGAGAGCAAAATTATCAAAATGCCACGATACTCAAAAAGTGGCAAGCAAGTGTGAAATTAAGACATCTCTGAAAAAGATGGGATTGAGAACAGTGAATGTAACATGGAGCAGTGAAGAGGAAAAGTGAAGCAATCAGGACAATTAGCAAACTGCAGTTGTTAATGGATTGTGACACTTTTAAAAACACTGAAAAACATCTGTGTTTTTTTTTTTTAAGGGAGTGTGTTATCTAGAATGAAGCTTTAGCATACGTATATATATATTATTTAGTGCTCTGGGTCTTCGTTGCTGTGCAGGCTTTTTCTTGGCTGCAGAGAGTGGGGGTTACTCTCAAGTTATGGTGCTTGGGCTTCTCATTACGGTGGCTTCTTTTGTTGCCGAGCACGGGCTCTAGGCATTCAGGCTTCAGTAATGGAGGCGTTTGAGGTCTAGAGCACAGGCTCAATAGCTGCAGCACACAGGCGTGTGGGATCTCCCCCGACCAGGCATCGAACCCATGTCCCCTTCTATGGCAGGTGAATTCTTTACCACTGAGCCACCAGGGAAGCCCCCAAGAAACCTGTTTTTAAATACTGATCCTATGAATTCTGTGACCCAAACATAATGCTATGAAAGACCCTTCGGTTAAAATGGTTGAGTGGAAAGATGACCTTCCTTCCAGTAGGAATCCTGGGTCGTCCAGCTCGAGGCTTGGTTCTCTTTTGACGCTGTATCAGTATTTGAGGTGATGTAGAGAAACAGATCAACTTTGAGATCAGTTCTAAGCCGCCTCGCATATCTGGGCAGGTGTTCTGGGCCTGGATTTGGCCGAAAGCGCCTCGGTGCTGCTTTGCTTCAGGTTTGGGTTTGGCAGAGCCATGTGTTTCATGGCCTCAGACCTGCATCTCTGAACCCTCACGGTCATGAAGTTTCAGTCTCCCTCCTCCCTTTGAGACTGACTGGAACACCCGTGCTTCATTTGGAGGGGGCCTTCACATCTTTGAACATCTCCTGGAGTAAAACATTGAACTGAACTCAAACACTGAAGCCACAAGCACAGCCCCTTCTCCCCTCCACCAAGTCCCTAGAAGCCTTGTGAGCCTGTCTGTGCCCAGCCTGGCAGCCGAGCCATGTTCCAGATCTTCCCAGACACCGGGGCATCACTCCTGCAAAATCCCAGAAAGCAGAAAACTCCCTCTGTGTTTTTTTCATTTGCAATGTTGGGGAGAAGAGAAATTTTGGAGGAAATTAAAATGTTCATCAGCTCTTGATGTGAGTGTACTAATGCAGTCACATGTCAGCATCTGGCATTTGGGGGACAAGGAAGCCACACCACACTTGGGGAGGTCTTGGGACATGGCCTGGGGGTATGTTGTTGTTTAGTTGCTAAGTCATGCCCGACTCTTTTGTGACTCCATGGACTGTAGCCCACGAGGCTCCTCTTTCTATGGGATTCTCCAGGCATGAATCGTGGAGTGGGGTGTCATTTCCTCCTCGAGGGGGCCTTCCTGACCCAGGGGATTGGACCTGAGTCTCCTGCATTGGCAGGCAGATTCTTTACCACTGCGCCACCAGGGAAGCCCACCTGGGGATATAGGGCCCTCAGTAAACATTCTCAGAAGGGGACTCAGCAAAACACAGAGCTGTTACCACTTCCTATCTGCTGCTGCTGCTGCTGCTGCTGCTGCTAAGTCGCTTCAGTCGTGTCCGACTCTGTGCGACCCCATAGACTGCAGCCCACCAGGCTCCCCTGTAAGTAGAATTCTCCAGGCAAGAACACTGGAGTGGGTTGCCATTTCCATCTACCCCTCACCAAATCCAAGATAACTTCTAAAAATGAGTCTTAATATTGCCTGCTTTCTGCTGAAATAAGGCGACTGCTCAGAAGGGTTGTTCTAATTTACGGAAGCTCAGGTACATCAAAAATATTCTTGCTATGACACCGAGATTATAAAAAATGAGCATGACTGTTTGACTTTTTTCTTTAAATCTATTCTAAATCATGGGCTACATTCAAGCTTTCTTTTTCTTTTTTTCTGTGTTCACCCAGATGAACTTGGCTCGTTAGGTGTGACCCCAGGGGCAACTGGCCACGTGTCCAGGCCTTTATCTCCTCCACAGCCATCTCATTTTCATCAGTGAAACAGACCAGCAGCCAACATTATTTTTCTTTTCAACTGTCTTTGTGGTTGTAAAACAGGACAAATAAGTAAAACTGAGCTCTCAGTGCTTGGCACATCACCGGTTTCAGTTTTAAGTTGTTGAATTCTCTCAGGGAGACCTCATGCCTTTCTGACTGAAGACCCACAGGCCTTTCTGATTGAAGAGGTGCTGCGCTTGTTCCCATCTCCTGTCCAGCGATTTCTGTGGCATCTACTCCACTTAGATTTCTTAGTGTCTGTTCATCTTAGATTTTCCAGAAGAGCCTCCACTTTAAATATTTTGTGAAGGATCCACTCCCAGGACACTTCTTGGGCCCAGAGATCCCACACAAGTTATGGAGATCATCGGATGGGTGCTCCCTTCTCCCCTGTCATCCTGCAGTGGTCCAGGGTCTGCTGCCCCTGGGCACCAGGCTTGGGACCACACTTGTGTCTTTGAAAGAACTGGCAAGACGTGGCCGTTTCTGCAGGGTCCAAGGGTAGCCTGTTAGCAGAAGGAATCCCACCAGTCACAGCTCCTCTTGGAGCCAAGAGAATGGCTAAAAGTCTCTCTTCACAGTTCCCTTTGGTCATTTTTCAGAGGCTTTCTCAGAAAGAAGTCCTTCTCCCTGATTTTTTTCCTTTCTTTCCTCTGCCCACCCTCAGGACCCTCTTTGTCACAGGACCCTGTTTCTGAGCCCCAGGAAGCTATCCCTGGTTTCACCCAAAAACGGGATGGTGAGCTCCTACCTTCAGATGGGAGCCCTTTCAAAACAAACCAGCCTCTTCCCTGTGTTAACATGGGTGTGTAATTCTGTGGAAGTCCCTCCCCGGCAGAGATGACGATGCATAGGAATCAATGCTCAAGGAGACACACAGGGATGGCAAGAACTGGGGAGAAAAAAATTTTAGTTTAAAAAAATGTTTTCATTTGTTTCTTAATTCTTATTAGAGTACGGTTGATGTGCAATGTTGTTACTTTCTACTGTACAGCAAAGTGAATCAGTTATATATGCTCTTTTTTAGATTTTTTCCCCCTATAGGTCATTACTGAGTATTGAGTAGAGTTCCCTGTGCTATATAGCAGGTCCTTATGAATTATCTGTTTTATATCTAGTAGTGTGTCAGAGAAGGCAATGGCAACCCACTCCAGTACTCTTGCCTGGAAAATCCCATGGGCAGAGGAGCCTAGTGGGCTGCAGTCCATGGGGTAGCACAGAGTCGGACACGACTGAGGTGACTTAGCAGCAGCAGCAGCAGCAGTGTGTATGTGTCGATCCCAATCTCCTTTCTCCCTCCCCCACTTTCCCTCCAGCACCTATAAGACTGTTCTCTACATCTACATCTGTTTTGTAAATAAGTTCATTTGTGCCTTTTTTTTTTTAGAGTCCACATATAAATGATATCCTATGATGTTGTTTCTCTCTATCTGACTTAGAGAAGAAAATTTTCTAAATGAAAATAGTTTGCCTGCTGCTGCTGCTAAGTCTCTTCAGTCGTGTCCGACCCTGTGCGACCCCATAGATGGCAGCCCACCAGGCTCCTCCGTCCCTGGGATTTTTCAGGCAAGAGCACTGGAGTGGGGTGCCATTGCCTTCTATGAGATACTGACCTAAATAAGTGCTTTATTTGGATTGTATTATTTAATCCTGAAAAGTACTCAAAGTAGTAGGTGTTATTATGGTCAACGTTTTCTAGATGAGGAAACAGATTGGGAAGATGACAGCTATTGCAATTAGACTGTGCGTTCTGAGTTTTGGTTCAGAAGATGATGTGCACAGTCCATGTTATAGTTATTTGAATATAAGAGTTAATCCCATATTAAATTAAAAGGACCTAGAAGTCAAAATGTTTTGTGCCTCCCCCCACGTATACACACTCACGTAGAACTTAGAACAATGAACTGCACGTTAAGGAACTAACAAATCTTTGTAAAATGCATGAAGGCATAGCAGGATTTGCATAAGTTAAAGCAGAAACATAACCACACTTTTAGAGGTATAGTCACGTGTTCACTCTTTGAGGTCACCAATAGAGAAATAAGAAGTAAAGTATAGCAGTAATGGGAAACATATTTATTTATTTATTTATTTGCAATTTCCAGTTACTTTATTTTTTATTTTTTTATTTATTTTATTTTATTTTATTTTATTTTATAGTGTGATAGAATATATATATATATTTTTACTTTATTTTACTTTACAATACTGTATTGGTTTTGCCATACATTGACATGAATCCACCACAGGTGTACATGCATTCCCAAACATGAACCCCCTCCCACCTCCCTCCCCATAACATCTCTCTGGGTCATCACCGTGCACCCGCCCCAAGCATGCTGTATCCTGCGTCGGACATAGACTAGCGATTCGATTCTTACATGATAGTATACATGTTACAATGCCATTCTCCCAAATCATCCCACCCTCTCCCTCTCCCTCTGAGTCCAAAAGTCCGTTATACACATCTGTGTCTTTTTCCCTGTCTTGCATACAGGGTCGTCATTGCCATCTTTCTAAATTCCATATATATGTGTTAGTATACTGTATTGGTGTTTTTCTTTCTGGCTTACTTCACTCGGCTCCAGTTTCATCCATCTCATCAGAACTGATTCAAATGTATTCCGTTTAACAGCTGAGTAATACTCCATTGTGTATATGTACCACAGCTTTCTTATCCATTCATCTGCTGATGGACATCTAGGTTGTTTCCATGTCCTGGCTATTATAAACAGTGCTGCAATGAACATTGGGGTCATGTGTCTCTTTCAATTCTGGTTTCCTCGGTGTGTATGCCCAGCAGTGGGATTGCTGGGTCATAAGGCAGTTCTATTTGCAATTTTTTAAGTAATCTCCACACTGTTTTCCATAGTGGTTGTACTAGTTTGCATTCCACCAACAGTGTAGGAGGGTTCCCTTTTCTCCACACCCTCTCCAGCATTTATTGCTTGCAGATTTTTGGATCGCAGCCATTCTGACTGGTGTGAAGTGGTACCTCATTGTGGTTTTGATTTGCATTTCTCTAATAATGAGTGATGTTGAGCATCTTTTCATGTGTTTGTTAGCCATCCGTATGACTTCTTTGGAGAAATGTCTATTTAGTTCTTTGGCCCATTTTTTGATTGGGTCGTTTATTTTTCTGGAATTGAGTTGCATAAGTTGCTTGTATATTTTTGAGATTAGTTGTTTGTCAGTTGCTTCATTTGCTATTATTTTCTCCCATTCAGAAGGCTGTCTTTTCACTTTGCTTATATTTTCCTTTGTTGTGCAGAAGCTTTTAATTTTAATTAGATCCCATTTGTTTATTTTTACTTTTATTTCCAGTATTCTGGGAGGAGGATCATAGAGGATCCTGCTGTGATTTATGTCGGAGAGTGTTTTGCCTATATTCTCCTCTAGGAGTTTTATAGTTTCCGGTCTTACATTTAGATCTGTAATCCATTTTGAGTTTATTTTTGTGTATGGTGTTAGAAAGTGATCTAGTTTCATTCTTTTACAAGTGGTTGACCCGTTTTCCCAGCACCACTTGTTAAAGAGATTGTCTTTACTCCATTGTATATTCTTGCCTCCTTTGTCAAAGATAAGGTGTCCATAGGTGCGTGGATTTATCTCTGGGCTTTCTATTTTGTTCCATTGATCTATATTTCTGTCTTTGTGCCAGTACCATACTGTCTTGATGACTGTGGCTTTGTAGTAGAGCCTGAAGTCAGGCAAGTTGATTCCTCCAGTTCCATTCTTCTTTCTCAAGATTGCTTTGGCTATTCGAGGGTTTTTGTATTTCCATACAAATCTTGAAATGATTTGTTCTAGTTCTGTGAAAATATGGCTGGTAGCTTGATAGGGATTGCATTGAATTTGTAAATTGCTTTGGGTAGTATACTCATTTCACTATATTGATTCTTCCAATCCATGAACATGGTATATTTCTCCATCTATTAGTGTCCTCTTTGATTTCTTTCACCAGTGTTTTATAGTTTTCTATATATAGGTCTTTAGTTTCTTTAGGTAGATATATTCCTAAGTATTTTATTCTTTTCGTTGCAATGGTGAATGGAATTGTTTCCTTAATTTCTTTTTCTACTTTCTCATTATTCGTGTATAGGAATGCAAGGGATTTCTGTGTGTTGATTTTATATCCTGCAACTTTACTATATTCATTGATTAGCTCTAGTAATTTTCTGGTGGAGTCTTTAGGGTTTTCTATGTAGAGGATCATGTCATCTGCAAACAGTGAGAATTTTACTTCTTCTTTTCCAATCTGGATTCCTTTTATTTCTTTTTCTGCTCTGATTGCTGTGGCCAAAACTTCCAGAACTATGTTGAATAGTAGCGGTGAAAGTGGGCACCCTTGTCTTGTTCCTGACTTTAGGGGAAATGCTTTCAATTTTTCACCATTGAGGATAATGTTTGCTGTGGGTTTGTCATATATAGCTTTTATTATGTTGAGGTATGTTCCTTCTATTCCTGCTTTCTGGAGAGTTTTTATCATAAATGGATGTTGAATTTTATCAAAGGCCTTCTCTGCATCTATTGAGATAATCATATGGTTTTTATTTTCAATTTGTTAATGTGGTGAATTACATTGATTGATTTGCGGATATTGAAGAATCCTTGCATCCCTGGGATAAAGCCCACTTGGTCATGATGTATGATCTTTTTAATGCGTTGTTGGATTCTGATTGCTAGAATTTTGTTGAGGATTTTTGCATCTATGTTCATCAGTAATATTGGCCTGTAGTTTTCTTTTTTTGTAGTATCTTTGTCAGGTTTTGGTATTAGGGTGATGGTGGCCTCATAGAATGAGGTTGGCAGTTTACCTTCCTCTGCAATTTTCTGGAAGAGTTTGAGGAGGATAGGTGTTAGCTCTTCTCTAAATTTTTGGTAGAATTCAGCTGTGAAGCCGTCTGGACCTGGGCTTTTGTTTGCTGGAAGATTTCTGATTACAGTTTCAATTTCCGTGCTTGTGATGGGTCTGTTAAGATTTTCTATTTCTTCCTGGTTCAGTTTTGGAATATTGTACTTTTCCAGGAGTTTGTCCATTTCTTCCAAGTTGTCCATTTTATTGGCATATAACTGCTGATAGTAGTCTCTTATGATCCTTTGTATTTCTGTGTTGTCTGTTGTGATCTCTCCATTTTCATTTCTAATTTTATTGATTTGATTTTTCTCTCTTTGCTTCTTGATGAGTCTGGCTAATGGTTTGTCAATTTTATTTATCCTTTCAAAGAACCAGCTTTTGGCTTTGTTGATTTTTGCTATGGTCTCTTTTGTTCCTTTTGCATTTATTTCTGCCCTAATTTTAAAAATTTCTTTCCTTCTACTAACTCTGGGGTTCTCCAATTCTTCCTTTTCTAGTTGCTTTAGGTGTAGAGTTAGGTTATTTATTTGACTTTTTTCTTGTTTCTTGAGGTATGCCTGTAGTGCTATGAACTTTCCTCTTAGCACTGCTTTTATAGTGTCCCACAGGTTTGGGGTTGTTGTGTTTTCATTTTCATTAGTTTCTATGCATATTTTGATTTCTTTTTGATTCCTTCTGTGATTTGTTGGTTATTCAGAAGTGTGTTGTTCCACCTCCATATGTTGGAATTTTTAATAGTTTTTCTCCTGAAATTGAGATCTAATCTTAATGCATTATGGTCAGAAAAGATGCTTGGAATGATTTCGATTTTTTGAATTTATCAAGTTTAGATTTATGGCCCAGGATGTGATCTATTCTGGAGAATGTTCCATGAGCACTTGAGAAAAAGGTGAAATTCATTGTTTTGGGGTGAAATGTCCTATAGATATCAATTAGGTCTAACTGGTGTAATGTATCATTTAAAGTTTGCGTTTCTTTGTTGATTTTCTGTTTAGTTGATCTGTCCATAGGTGTGAGTGGGGTATTAAAGTCTCCCACTATTATTGTGTTATTGTTAATTTCCCCTTTCATACTTGTTAGCATTTGTCTTACATATTGTGGTGCTCCTATATTGGGTGCATATATATTTATAATTGTTATATCTTCTTCTTGGATTGATCCTTTGATCATTATGTAGTGGCCTTCTTTGTCTCTTTTCACAGCCTTTGTTTTAAAGTCTATTTTATCGGAAATGAGTATTGCCACTCCTGCTTTCTTTTGGTCTCTATTTGCATGGCATATCTTTTTCCAGCCCTTCGCTTTCAGTCTGTATGTGTCCCTTGTTTTGAGGTCGGTCTCTTGTAAGCAGCATATAGAGGGGTCTTGTTTTTGTATCCATTCGGCCAGTCTTTGTCTTTTGGTTGGGGCATTCAGCCCATTTACGTTTAAGGTAATTATTGATAAGTATGATCCTGCTACCATTTACTTTATTGTTTTGGGTTCAGGTTTATACACCCTTTTTGTGTTTCCTGTCTAGAGAATATCCTTTAGAATTTGTTGGAGAGCTGGTTTGGTGGTGCTGAATTCTCTCAGCTTTTGCTTGTCTGTAAAGCTTTTGATTTCTCCTTCGTATTTGAATGAGATCCTTGCTGGGTACAGTAATCTGGGCTGTAGGTTATTGTCTTTCATCACTTTAAGTATGTCTTGCCATTCCCTCCTGGCCTGAAGAGTTTCTATTGAAAGATCAGCTGTTATCCTTATGGGAATCCCCTTGTGTGTTATTTGTTGTTTATCCCTTGCTGCTTTTAATATTTGTTCTTTGTGTTTGATCTTTGTTAATTTGATTAATATGTGTCTTGGGGTGTTTCGCCTTGGGTTTATCCTATTTGGAACTCTCCGTGATTCTTGGACTTGGGTGATTATTTTCTTCCCCATTTTAGGGAAATTTTCAAGTATTATCTCCTCAAGGATTTTCTCATGGTCTTTCTTTTTGTCTTCTTCTGGGACTCCTATAATTCGAATGTTGGAGCGTTTCATATCGTCCTGGAGGTTTCTGAGATTGTCCTCATTTCTTTCAATTCGTTTTTCTTGTTTCCTCTCTGATTCATTTATTTCTACCATTCTATCTTCTATTTCACTAATCCTATCTTCTGCCTCCATTATTCTACTATTTGTTGCTTCCAGAGTGTTTCTGATCTCATTTATTGCGTTATTCATTATATATTGACTCTTTTTTATTTCTTCTAGGTCCTTGTTAAACCTTTCTTGCATCTTCTCAATCCTTGTCTCTAGGCTATTTATCTGTGATTCCATTTTGATTTCAAGATTTTGGATCATTTTCACTATCAATATTCGGAATTCTTTCTCAGGTAGATTCCCTACCTCTTCCTCTTATGTTTGGTTTGGTGGGCAATCCTCCTGTTCCTTTATCTGCTGAGTATTCCTCTGTCTCTTCACCTTGATTATATTGCTGCGTTTGGGGTGGCCTTTTTATATTCTGGTAATTTGTGGAGTTCTCTTTATTATGGAACTTCCTCACTGTGGGTGGGGTTGTATCAGTGGCTTGTCTAGATTTCCTGGTTAGGGAGGCTTGTGTTGGAGTTCTGGTGGGTGGAGTTGGGTTTCTTCTCTCTGGAGTGCAGTGGAGTGATCAGTAATGGGTTATGAGACGTCAAAGGTTTTGGAGTAACTTTGAGCTCCCTGTATATTGCAGCTCAGGAGTGTGTTCCTGTGTTGCTGGAGAATTTGTGTGGTATGTCTTGTTCTGGAACTTGTTGGTCCTTGGGTGGAGCTTGGTTTCAGTGTAGGTATGGAGGCATTTGATGAGCTCCTATTGCTTAATGTTCCCTGAATTCAGGAGTTCTCTGATGTTTTCAGGCTTTGGACTTAAGCCTTCTGCTTCTGGTTTTCAGTTTTATTTTTACGTAGCCTCTAGACTTCTCCATCTATACAGCACCGATGATAAAACATCTAGGTTAAAGATGAAAAGTTTCTCCACATTGAGGAACACCCAGAGACGTTCACTGGTTTTGAAGACAATGGTCTGCTTTTCTGGTTGCCTGATGTCCTCTGCCAGCCTACAGAAGTTGTTTTGTGGAGTATGCTCAGTGTTGAAATGTTCTTTTGAGGAATTTGTGGGGAACATATTTAAAGAGAGAAACGAAAGACCTTAGCCAGAATTTAAAACAAGAGAAATGCCATCCTGGACCAGGGATGGTTGGAGGTGCAGAGGGTGAGGCTGGCTGAAACCAAAAGCCTGCTGGGCTCTGGGTTTGGGCACCCAGGAGGTGAGGTTCCGCAGGATGAAGGACTCAAAAGTTCTCCATCACACATGTGGCAGGAGCCAGATTCAGGGCACGAAGGTGGGTGAGGTGGGGAACTCCCTCACCCTGAAGACACTTAACAACGAAGGAAAACATGTGCACCTTCCTCCTGGAGCCAAGCATCTCAGAAAGCAGCCTGAGGGTTCAGGGAACACGAGGCAGTGAGCCCGCTCCTGCCAGCTTGCAGGGCCCTGCTGTTTCCAGCTGCTATTGCTGTTGACTCAACACCCCTTCCTACTCCCAAGGGCAGGAGAAAGCAGTGGCACCTCTGCTAGTGTGAGGAAGACAAACTTGTTCTGAAATTTAATGTGGAAAAAGACAGCCAACAAAAGTCAGCCACCGAAACGTTGTCGGGTATTTTATAGACTCAATTTTGTAGAATATTTTTGGCCAAACCTTTAAATAAGTATGCTATGCTAATGCTATGCTAAGTCGCTTCAGTCGTGTCCGACTCTGTGCGACCCCAGAGACGGCAGCCCGCTAGGCTCCCCCGACCCTGGGATTCTCCAGGCAAGAACACTGGAGTGGGTTGCCATTTCCTTCTCCAATAAATAAGTACGCTAAATGTGCTCAAAAAGTAAAGCATAACTTTTTAAAAACAAACTCCGTTAAGTAAAAATAAGAAACGAAACAGGTACAAGGAGCAATGAAAAAGAACCAACTGTGAACTTGAAAATAAAAACTGTCAAAATTTTTTAAAAACTATGTAATTTCCAGTAAGAACAAAGTTGAAGAGAGACAAGTACTGTGGATGGCAGCGGTGGTGTCTCTGTGTGTTAGACACTAAGTCATGTCTGACTCTTTGCGACCCCAGGGACTATAGCCCGCCAGGCTCCTCTGTCCATGGGATTTCCCAGGCAAGAATACTGGAGTGGGTGGCTGTATCCTACTCCAGGGATCAAAAGCGGATCTCCTGCATTGCAGGCAGATTCTTTACCGTCTGAGCCACCAGGAAAGCCAAAGCAGAGAGGACAAGACTGTTTTTCAGTTCACAAGAAGAAACTCCCTGCGAGGTCTTGCCTTTTTATTCTCAATCCTGTGAAAGACTTTGCTTTGAGTCTGCTTCAGCTCTTCCAGCGTTAGCCAGCAGCCATCTTGGAAAGCTTTCTAAGAGGAAATGTGTCCTCTTTCTGTCCATTAGGGATACTCAGTTCTATAAAAGTGTGTGCACCCCACTGTGCTGGAATCAGGATTCTAAAGTGATGAGAAGTGTCTTGCTCCCTCCACTCTCCTCAAGCCCGTTTCTGTGACGGAGGCAAGGATGGCGCAGCTGGGATGGGGGCTGCATTCCGTGAGCAAACTTGGGTGCTCTCATGAAACTCACGGCACGAGGGCCCAGCCTGGCCCCCTAAACCCCAAGGTGGACAGGGACAAAGCTCTCAGTGTTGCCAGGAGCTGTAGAGGAGAGAGTTGAGGGTGAGAAGGGGTGTCAGCCACTGTGTCTGAAGGGAGAGATGGCGCCGATGGGTTTTACACAGTCCAGTCCAGGGAAAGTCAAGCTTCAGAAGGAGGGTTCTGTGCACAGCTGTGAGGAGGCGTCATTCCCGGCTGAGTCTCTAGGTCCCTGGGGGCTAAGATGCAGCAGAAGGGGCACTCCTCGGGTCCTGCCCCTTAGAGCTGTGTCCCTGCTGAAGGAACCCGTGCCGCCTGCCTGGATGGCTCAGTATCTCCGCCAGAAGCAGCTCTCTGCCCGGAGGAACTAGAAACATGCAGGAAACTGAGGGGCTCCAGGCTACTTGAAGCTGCAGCACAGAACGTATACGTGGGATTTTCTTCCCATTTGTTCAGACTTTTAAAAATACGTATACACTCCCATATAGATAGCCAATGGGCTATGAGTCAGGGAACTCAAACCAGGACTCTGTGACAACACAGAGAGGGGGGATGGGTGGGAGGTAGGAGGGAATTTTAAGAGGGAGGGGACATGCGTGTAACTGTGGCTGACTCATGTTGATGTATGGCAGAAAGCAGCACAGTATTGTAAAGCAGTTATCCTTCAATTAAAAATAAATAAACTAAAAAAAAATACTGCGGACAGCGTGCCTGCTGTTTGAAAGGTCAGTGCGCAACACTGCTGAGAATTTGAGCAAAGTGCATACTGCCATGGGCGTCTTTTACATAAGTAACAATATCGTCTTGAAAGTAGGTTGAGGACCTTGAGTCATTTTGCTTGGACGATGTTCTCCGCAGTGGCTGCACTGAGCAGTTTGGTTTGTGACTTGACCTTAGACGGTCTCAAGCTGAGTCCCACCTTTTCCTGTGGTACCAGATCCAGTGTGGACCTTGAACTCTGGGCACGTCCCTCCCATCCTTGCCCCTTTTATCTGGCTCTTACTTTCCTTTGGCCAGGCTTTTCTTCCTCCCTTGAGTGACTCTCAGCTCTCCAGAAACTTCTGCCTCCCCTCCTATCCTGTGTAAAAATTTATTTTTATTGTTTCCTGTCTCATTTATTTACTGGGTTGGCCAAAAGTTTCATTCAAGTTTTTCCATGACATCTTACAGAAGAACCCAAGTGAACCTTCTGATCAACCCAATATTTTGTTTGGTTTCTGTAGAAACAGAGCTAGAAGATCATGTAGAGGTTTTCCAGCTCAGCACCCATATCTTACAGATGAGAAAACTGAGGTCCAGAGAGACTGTTACACTTTGTTACACTCTGAGCTGTGAAGAAAGGACTCTCCAAGAAGGATTTGGCTTGTCTCAGAGGGCGGGCTGCGTTTCCAGGACTTCACGTCAGTAGTTTCTCAGGGTGGCAGACTTCCTGCCTCCCCCAGAACGCCCCAGAGGCGCAGCAGTGCAGGTCACTCTGCAGAGCTCTGCTCCCCCTCAGGAAGGCGGACTCTGTCTCTGACCTGCTGCACTCCTGGCTTACTCTGACCCAGTGTGCTCCTGCGCCAGCTTCCTGACAGTCCTGCTGTCCAGCCCCACGTTCTCCTGCCAGCCTGACCCGATTCTCCCTGCCTCTGTCTAGTACCCATCTCCTGGCCATGGCCTGCCTGTGAGCCTCCTTGTGACAGCAAGCAGGGCACAGCTGCTGGGCTGCGGTGGGGCCAGCTCTGCTCCCAGCCCGGCAGCCACGGGGCCATGACCCGGACGCACCTGCATGGCGTGCTTGCCAAGACAGGATGCTGCGGATGTCAGCGCTGATGAGGACGGCCTCTCAGAGAGTTTTGCCGGACATCTGTGACACGGGGTTTCTTCTCTTCAGAGGGGATAAAGCAGGACAAATTCAAGTGACCTTGGAACCGTAGTGTCAGTGACAAACGGTCCAGATGAGAGCCTGGTGGGTGTCAGATCTGGGTCATCCAGATCATTTCAGGAGGTGATGAGGGATTCAGATTCCTGGGCCTCCCCCACAGAGGTCACAGTTTCCGTGGCCCACAGGAGAGCCCAGGAAATTGAGTCTGTAATAAGCACAGGTGATGCTGATTTCCCCGGTGGGCACACCTCCTGAGGCTCCAGGGCCAGGCCCACGGTCCTCACCCGGTGCTGCAGGCTGGCCAGGCTTGCAGAGAGGAGCCTCCAGTGTTGACCCGACACCTCCTCCCTCCCTCCACACAGCTGCTTCTCCTCTGTGCCAGTGCCTCCTCCCCTGACTCGTTAGGAGCTGTGTCCCAGAGGAGTAGCCGGAGGAAGCAGGGGCGCACAGAGGTACCAGGGCAGGCGGCACAGAAACGGAGTCGAGAAGTGGTGAGGACGCTGCTCATCTTTCTGCCAGAGGAAATTACTGAGCCGAAGCATGCAGTTGTCGTGTTGAACACCAGCTGTCCAGCATCGGCCAGCCCATGACATGTGTGGTGAGTCCCTTGCTTCTCAACCCCATCACGGAGGTCTGCTGCAGCCCTTCCTTCTCCAGCCTTACCTTCCTCCCCTCCCCCTCCCCCTTATCTTACTACCCTACGTGTACCGGATTAGGAAGGGAGATTAATGTAAAAGGCGCACTGTTTACACGATGTCAACCTTGTCTGATTGACGTTTTCCCCGGGTCTTTAGATAGGACGCCATGCAAATGAAAACGTGTAAAGTTGTCACCTCATTCCTAAATGGACCAGGAACGGTGTGGTGTGCCGGCATGACCCTTCCTTCTTGGCTTGTGTTGTGTTTCCTTTTCCCAGAGGGACGCCGGGGATCAAGGGTGACTTGCACAGAGAGTGCAGAGGGGAAGGCCTGGACAGTTCCTGGTGGAAATGCCCTTTAAAACATGACTTTATATTTCAGCTTGTAAAGGGCTTCCCAGGTGGAGCAGTGGTAAAGAGTCCACCCGCCAATGCAGGAGATTCAGGTTCAGTCCCTCAGTTGGGAAGATCCCCTGGAGAAGGAAATGGCAACCCACTCCAGTACTATTGCCTGGAGAGTCCCATGGATAGAGGAGTCGGACAGGCTACAGTCCATGGGGGTGCAAAGAGTTAGACCAGACTGAACACATACGCACGCACGCGCACACTCACACACACCTAGCCTTCCGTGTGAATTCCTCTTTAAAATTAAAATGGCCATTAAGCTCTTTTGCGCCTAGCATACAATTTCAAATTATTTCCTCTTGCAGCTGTCTCAGTGCTTGCCAAGACCTCACAGATGAGAGGATGTTTTATGCCTTCAGTATAAGTTTTGTTCCACTTACAGACATTAATCACCAAATGCCAAGGAGTGGTAAACATGGGACAAAACACCAGCATAAATTACATTTTCAAGGCGCCCAGATAAGAGCAAAACCCATGTCTCCACATAGCACCTTAGATCTCTTCTGGAATTTGGTAGTGGTATAAATCTCAAGTTATAAATGTATGTGATGTTTCTGCACTGTATTACACCATCATAAAAGCAAATCACTTTTTCCCCTTTCTGAGTGTGCCTGAATTTGAAGCAGAAGCAAAAATGAATTTAAAGAAACACAAAAATGTGCTAAATGGAAGCAAATTTAAACTGGGAATTTTTTTTTTTTTAATCACTAAGTGAAAGTCACCATCAAACATTGCAACTGCTTAAGAACTCCAGTCAAAGTGTGGCAAAATTTTCTGGGATAAAAGATCCTCTTCCACTTTGTGGGACGGTGCTTCACAAGTGGGTTTACTTAAAATGTTAAAGTTACAGCTGTCTGATTCCTGCCATCAGATATCTGGTTAGGAAAACACCGGGGTGGAAACCCTGATGATAAAACATGCGAAGCAGCCTGTGCTTCTGGAACACTCCACATATGCATGTGCTGTGTGAATTTCTGTGAGTGTCAGTTCTTAAGATGTGCCAGGAAGAGGTTTGGACTGCAAGGCTTTTGAAGTGGGGGTGTCTCTCACAGGCAATCACCCAGAAGTGATTAAACATTCAACAAACGAAAGTAAAAGTGGTAGCGTTTGTTTCTGCACATACTGAAGGGGCGCTTAGAGACATGCTTGACTACAAAACACTTCCAGATTCGAGGGGAAAATCCAGTATTTTTTAAATCACGCTTAACTTCTGAAAGTGATTTTATTGTGGTTTTATAGGAGAAACATTTTTATTTTACTCATAAAAATATCACTCCATTTATTAAAACCAACACAACAATCATAATCTGCAGATGTAGCAATATCCCAACAATTCTGGGGAAAAGGTGTAAAACTATGTGGTTAAAAATAAATACATGGACACAGCAAATGAAAAATGCAATGAATGTACTGACGAATATAGAACTATATGCTTTTTATGTGATGCCATAAACGCAAATGGCACTGTTGCTTTTCAGAGAGTGCTGGCACCTGAAAAGCCAATCACAATGTAGATTGTATGTTAATGAATTTTTGTGTAGCAGTCCAGGCAAAACAAAAAATAGGGCTTTCCTGATGGCTCAGTTGGTAAAGAATCTGCCTGCAGTGTGGGAAACCAGGGTTCGATTCCTGGCTCGGGAAGATCCGCTGCAGAAGGGATAGGCTACCCACTCCAGTATTCTTGGGCTTCGCTTGTGGCTCAGCTGGTAACGAATCTGCCTGCAATGCAGGACGCCTGGGTTGGGAAGATCCCTTGGAGAAGGAAAAGGCTACCCACTCCAGTATTCTGGCCTGGAGAATTCCATGGACTGTATAGTCCTCAGGTTCACAAACAGTCGGACATGACTGAGCGACTTTTACTTTTTCCAGACAAAATAAACACATCAGTTGAAACTGAAAAAAAAAAGCTAATAGCAAAATGCGATACATTTGAAATTAATTCACAAGGAGAGAGCCAAAGTATGTATAAACAAAACGATAACTGATAGAAAGCTTTAAACTATACAATAAAGAGCAAGGAATTCCAATATTATGCCCTTTATGCGACATCTAAATACTTCCTGAGTGAATAGGAAAGTAGAAACCCATTCAGTTCAGTTCAGCCGCTCAGTCGTGTCCGACTCTCTGGGACCCCATGAATCGCAGCACGCCAGGCCTCCCTGTCCATCACCATCTCCCGGAGTTCACTCAGACTCACGTCCATCAAGTCAGTGATGCCATCCAGCCATCTCATCCTCTGTTGTCCCCTTCTCCTCCTGCCCCCCAATCCCTCCCAGCATCAGGGTCTTTTCCAATGAGTCAACTCTTCGCATGAGGTGGCCAAAGTACTGGAGTTTCGGCTTTAGCATCATTCCTTCCAAAGAAATCCCAGGGCTGATCTCCTTCAGAATGGACTGGTTGGATCTCCTTGCAGTCCAAGGGACTCTCAAGAGTCTTCTCCAACACCACAGTTCAAAAGCATCAATTCTTTGGCGCTCAGCCTTCTTCACAGTCCAACTCTCACATCCATACATGACCACAGGAAAAACCATAGCCTTGACTAGATGGACCTTAGTCAGCAAAGTAATGTCTCTGCTTTTCAATATGCTATCTAGGTTGGTCATAACTTTCCTTCCAACAGAGTTAGCGTCTTTTAATTTCATGGGTGCAGTCACCATCTGCAGTGATTTTGGAGCCCCCCAAAATAAAGTCTGACACTGTTTCCACTGTTGCCCCATCTATTTCCCATGAAGTGATCTAATATAGTCTACCCTGAACTTGTTATTAAGGTGACTCTTTCGGTTTTAAGTCATAAGTTGTTTTAAGACAAATTTGTATCTAAAGTTTAGTGAAGTAATCCAGAGTTTAGTGAAGTAACTCTTTATCAGTTATGTGGCCTCGGGATTGTTGTTTTTTGTTTGAGAAGTAAATAAGTACCTACCTTGGACGCCAAGTTGCACTGTGAAGAGTACTGATCCCACTGTTGTCCACCATCCTCAGACCTTGGGGGCCTGGCCTGACCATTGGAATCGGAACTCACGTAGGGAAAGCTATTTATACTTGGAGGGTTGGGGGATGTACTATAGAGACAAATCCAACACAGTTTAGATCATGTAACAATAACTGATGTACTGATGTGGTTGCTCAGTGGTAAAGAATCTGCCTGCCAATGCAAGAGACCCAGGACATGTAGATTTGATCCCTGGATCAGGAAGATCTCCTGGAGGAGGACATGGCAACCAACTCCAGTATTTTTGCCTGGGAAATCCCATGGACAGAGGAGACTGGTGGGCTGTAGTCCATGGGGTCACAGAGAGTCAGACACAACTGAGTGACTGAGCATGCATGTAAATGATTTTAATCTTCTCAGTAGCAAAAGGACACCAGCTCTTGAACACCCACCTGTCAATAAGCCCAATTTTTGAATCCAGTACCTAAAGATTATATGAACACTGTACACTAGGCCAGAAGGAAAAGAGGACCCCGATTGACGAAAAGCCCCATTGAAAGTAAATGTAGAGAGAGGATGGCCTGGGCTGACAAGGAGCCTGTGATCAGAGCGTAACTGTGAACTAAACAGAGTTTACAAGTAAAAGGGACCAATAGTGACAATTAGGGGGCTTTCCAGGTGGCGCTGGTGGTGAAGAACCCAGCTGCCAATGCAGGAGACATAAGAGATGTGGGTTCAATCCCTGGGCCGGAAAGATGCCCTGGAGGAGGGCATGGCAACCCACTCCAGTATGCTTGCCTGGATAATCCCATGGACGGGGGAGCCTGGTAGGCTTACAGTCCATGGGGTCACATAGAGTCGGACACAACTGAAGCAACCTAGCACACACATACACACAGCGACAATTAGAAAGATTGCCTTAATTAGATCATTAGTGTTCTGCGAGGCAGCTACATTAAACTGCTCAGGAATTCATTTAGCTGTCATGGCCTCAGCCGTCTTTATGAAAAGGAGGCAAATAAGTATTATGCACACTGATACCAGGGATTTTCCAAAGTAGTAATAACAAAAAAACACACTTCAGGACCATCAGCCCACAATCTACCATCTGCATCTACATCTGAGTCTGCAGTTACAATGAATGAACTAAACAGAGTGAGTTGTGGCTGACGCTTGTGCACCCAAGGCTTATCTCTATTGTGTATTCGAGTCAGTGTGCTCTGTCTCATAAAACAAGGGCATGTACACTTTGAAAAGTTTCCCATTAAAAGTGAATTATAAAATTTAAAAGGCTTAAAGCCGTCTGAGTAAACTTGGCCCTCCAGAAGTTCTTATTGCCCCAGTACTCTGTGCTGTGGACTGCTTTAAACACAATACTGTGTCGATTGATTTGGGATCAAACTCCTGTTTAAAAATCATTGTATCGTCTTTCTCCTCCTCAGCTCCTCATCCACACACCATGCATGGATTCTTTTGATGCACACACATAGTTTTTCAGCTCAGCATAAATGTCCCTTACCTATTTCTCTTGGTAAATCGTAAACTCTTGTCCCTGTTTTAGCCTCAGTCCTCCTTTTCTCTCCCCCTTTCCTTTTGGAAGCTGTAGTCACAGTGCCGGCAAATGTCTACCGGTTGAAAGTTCTTTGTTGCAAATCACAGCGTGCAGATGGTCTCCCTGAGAAGACGAGGGAAGCCCTCGCTGTGCTGCCCTCTTGCTTTCTGCTGTCTTCTGAACGCTAGTCCCGGGGTCTGAGCTAGAAGAGATGCCACAAATCACCTGGCTTACTCTCCGTATTTTACGGCTGAGGGAATTAGAAGCCCAAGATGTGAATTAACTCCTTCCAACATCATACTGCTGGCTGACGGCAGTGCACGTGGTCCTGTCATTGACCTCCTGAGCCCCAGCCCCGTGCTCGTCCCACTGCATAAGACCCCTTCCCTGCCCCCACCCCCTCCACTTCCTGTCTGTTGATGGTGATGTGTGTTGAAGCTTGGTTTGCTTGTTTGGGAAGAGAGGAGTGAAGTGGGTGATAAGAGAGGAGCTGGATGGGTCCCACTTGTCTGTTTTCCAGAAGAATATTAGGATGCATGGATGTTTCAAATGTATTTTGCAAGGAGAACGTCCCCCCAAATAAACATGAAGCATTCATAAGACTCAGATATGGTTTGTTGAACCACAATGTGGATAACTTCCAGATACGGAATGTGGAGTATGGAAATACACCCTTTCAGTACTCATCTCTTTCCATTCCCCAACACTCAGATTGGCAGGGCCCAGAATTTAAACATCATCTTCAGTCTGCCCAGGGCTGTGATTAAGAACACTTCCAACAGCACTGTAAACACGTAAACAACATGCTGTCAAATTTCTTTTCCCAAAAGTGTATACAACTGTCTACCGTGGAGGTTTCTTCAAACCCAGACCACCGCATAGATGCATACAGGCTGTTCTTCCTCCTGTCCTACAAGCCACAACCTGGTCAACCATCAGTCAGCCCTCCAGGGCTCTGCCTCCACTTCCGCAAGTTTCCTCTTGATTCCCCGGTGGCCCCAGAGGCTCACCACCTCCCAGCTAGAATACAGCATTGCTGGGAAAATGCCAGGGCGGTGTGTGTAAACCCTAGTGCAAAGGACCTTCTGAAATGTGCATGTAGCCACCTCCCACCTCACAGCAGAGCTACACCTCCTTAGGGAACAGCTTTCCTGTAGCTGACATGTAATACCGGTTGGGGACAGCTGTAGGCAAAACGGTGACCAGGCAAGAGATCTCTAGCGCGTTCCGGGCCCTTTGCCCCTTGGGTGACTTGGTGACCCTCAACATTTCCGCTACTATCAAGCAAGTTTTGAAGGGTCAGTGAATTGCTTTAGCTTCATGAGAATATTACAGAGAAAAACCAGCAGTCCAGACTAAAGCGTGCTTATGGAAGTAAACCTGGATAGCAGGTTTGGACATAGCAAAAAGTTGAAGAATGACTCGCATTCATACCCAACTCCGTATTACAGAAGCCGACCTAAACGTAAAGAAACTTAAGGCTTATGAAAAAACTGAGGTAAAACTTCTTGTCATGAGAAAGACAGTGTTGTTGTTATTCGGTTACTAAGTTGTGTCCTACTCTTCACGACCCCATGAATTGCAGCACGCCAGGATTCCCTGTCCTTCACCATCTTTCAGAGTTTGCTCAAACTCATGTCCATTGAGTTGGCCACGCCATCCAACCCTCTCATCCTCAGTCGCTCCCTTCTCCTGCCCTCAGGTTTTCCCAGTGTCAAGGTCTTTTCCAGTGAGTCGGCTCTTTACATCAGGTGGCCCAAGTACTGGAGCTTCAGCGTCAGTCCTTCCAATGAATGTTCAGGGTTGATTTCCTTTAGAATGGACTGGTTGGATCTCCTTGCAGTCCAAGGGACTCTCAACAGTGTTCTCCAAAACCACAGTTCAAAAGCATCAATTCTTCAGCTCTCAGCCTTCTTTATGGTCCAACTCTCACATCCGTACATGACCACTGGAAATATCATAGCATTAGCTGATTTTTAAAAGGCAATTTGGTTAGGTTGGAAATCCATTAAGCCAATGAACTATCACTTTCTGAGTTTGAAGAGCAAAACTTTTATAAGTTTCATTGTCCTTGAACTCACTCAACGCTTTTAAATTGGAAATCTATCTTTTCTTTTAATCCACTTCCTTTTCAAATAACTTAAATCTTTGCCTCTCCTCTTCATCCTAACTCTGTGTACTTAAAATTTTCTTTTTCCAAAATCCTTAGGAAAGGGAAGGAGAGGGAGGAAAAGATATTTAACAGAGTCTTGCGTAGAAGCTTGATAGCCGTTTTCATTGATCTACGACTGTAACAAACCGAGTTTTTCCAGTAACTCTGAGCAGCTTTTGGCACTCTGGGTGCTAACTCATCTGCTGACTCACCGACCTGGACTGGCTGCTGGATGGAAATAGAGGGAAAGGTGGCCCAGTTATCAAGGCTCCCAGAGTGTTCAGATATTAAGCTCCTCCCACATCCTGGAGGAGGCCCTGCCTCCCTCCGACCTGCCCGCTACCCCTTCCCAGCTCCTCCCTGTCTTGATAAGTGTGCTTAGTTGCTCATTTGTGTCTCTTTGCGATCCCATGGACTGTAGCCACCAGGCTCCTCTGTCCATGGAATTTTCCAGGCAAGAATCCTGGAGTGGGTTCCCATTTCCCTCTCCAGGGGATCTTCCCAACCCAGGGATCAAAGCCACATCTCTTGCCTCTCCTAAGGTGGCTTCTCTCGTGGTGGAGCATGGGCTTTAGGTACGCGGGCTTCAGTAGCTGTGCCTACTTCTTGATGGCTGTGGCTCTTGGGCTCAGTTGCTCCGAGGCGTGTGGGACCTTTCCGGATCAGGGACTGAACTGGTGTTTCCTGCCTTGGCAGGCAGTTTCTTTACTGCTGAGCCATCAAGGAAGCCCCAGCATTTTTTAGGCATGTGGGCTCAGTCATGTCATACTCTTTGTGACTGCATGGACTGTAGCTGGCCAGGCTTCTCTGTCCATGGAATTTTTCAGGCAAGAATACTGGAGTGGGTTGCCATTTGCTTGTCCAGGGGATCTTCCCAACCTAGGGATCGAACCCACATCTCTTGTGTCTCCTGCATTGGCAGGCAGATTCTTTACCAGCTGAGCCACCAGGGAAGCATTTTTTAAAGAATGGTCAAATATGCAAGAATAAGCAAGTGCATACATTTGAAATTTATAGACACTAGAGAATGTAAGGAAGTTGGACAACAAGAATAGCTGCTCTAAACAGAACTGTTTAGTTTTGCAAACCAGTATTTAGGGCCTTCATTCCCTAAAACATAAGAGCCTCAGTTTTGCCCATTTGTCCTAAGAACCGAGACGGTCATTGCAAACTTACCAGGGGAAGTTTGGCGTCTGCAAAATCTCCAGGAAATGATGCTGTCTCCTTCCACCTTCCTAAAAGACTTGGTGCCCTGTGAAGGGATGAGAAGGGGTACAGATCAAGGGGAGATAAGTGCAGAAGGGTCATCAGAGACCTGGTGGGACCTAGTGTCACAGCCGTGCCTGGAAGCTGTGTCTCAATGTTCCCAAAACTCCGGACAGCATCTCGTTTCCAAAGAGGAGAAAGGTGGTTTCCTTTGCTTGTTGGACCTTGATGATGGAAATGTGGTTCTAATTTATTCCAGCCAAGTGTTTCCAAACTGTACTCAACACTGATTTTTTTTTTTTTTCCTAACTTTTCCTCCCTTTTTGATCCTAAGCAGCTTGGAGAGGGGAACTTGGTAGGAATCATACAGGCTCCATGTGCTGATTCCAGTTTTTACGATAGTCCCTGCCTAACAGTCTTTACTTTTTTTTTTATTGGACTATATTTGCTTTACAGTATTCTTAGTTTCTATTGTACAGCAAAGTGAATCAGCTGTATGTTTACATGTCTCCCCTTCTTTTCGGATTTCCTTCCCATTTAGGTCACCACAGAGCACTGAGTAGAATTCCCTGACCTATACAGTAGGTTCTCATTAGTTACCTATTTTATACATAATATCAACAGTGTATGTATGTCAATCTCAGTGTCCCAGTTCATCCTCTCCCCCTTTCCCCCTTGATGTCCATACATTTGATCTCTATGTGTGTCCCTGTTTCTGCTTTGCAGATAAGATCATTTTTACCATTTATCTAGATTCCATATATAAGTGATATTATACGGTATTTACTTGGAATTTTTACTTTTGCATTTAATTTTGTTATTCTGACTCGCTTTGTATGACACTCTCTAGGTCTATCCACATCTCTGCAGTGGCTCCGTTCGTTCCTTGTTATGGCTGAGTAATATTCCATTGTATTTATGTACCACACCTTTTTATCCACTCCTGTCTATGCACATTTAGGTTGCTTCCATGCCTGGCTATTGAAAGCAGTGCTACAATGAACACTGGGGTGCATGTATCTTTTGGAATTAGGTTTTCTCTGGATGTATGCCCAGGAGTGGGATTGCTAGGTAGTTCTATTTTTAGCTTTCTAAGGAACCTCTGTGCTGGTCTCCATAGTGACTGTGCCAATTTACATTCCCGCCAACAGTGTAAAAGGGTTCCCTTTCCTCCACAGCATCTCCAGAAAGGTTTTATAAACGTTTTGATGATGGTCATTCTGATGTGGGGTGATAGTCTAATAACGAGTGATGTTGAGCATCTTTTCATGTGGTTGTTGACCATCTATATGTCTTCTTTGGAGAGATGTCTAATTAGATCTTCTGCCCAATTTTTGATTGTTTTTTTTTTTTCTTTTGCAATATTGAGTTGCATGAGTTGTTTGTATATTTTGGAGGTTAATCCCTGTCAGTTGCTTTGTTTGCAAATATTTGCTCCCATTCTGAGGGTTGTCTTTTCACCTTGTTTATGGTTTTTTGGCTGTGCAAAACTTTTTGAGTTTAATTATGTCCTATTTGTTTATGTTTGTTTTGATTTTCATTACTGTAGGAGGTGGGTCAAAAAAGATCCGGCTGTGATTTATGTAAGGGAGTCTAACAGTCTTTAAAATCGGGGCACAGGGGGAGGATGGAGGTTTAGGGAATACTAAGCAACCAGCTTACGAGTCCACCATGTCACTCCCCTCAGTCCATGCATTTCAGACCCTCCTGTGTCCTGTCACACAGACATGTCCCTGGCTCAGGGCAGAGTTGCTAAAAAGGAGGGTGTTTCATTTTTAGTCCCATCCATCGTTTGCTAATACACCCTATTTGCTTTTAACAGAAACAAGCAAGCACATAAAACTATGGAGTAGGTAAGGGACTAATTCTGTCTGGACCTTTCTTAAACAGTTTCTGGATTTCCAAGGCAAATTGTTTTGGTGCCTTATTTTTTTTCTTGAGAACCTTAAACATTTTTTCCTTAACTGAAAAATCTTAAGAATAAGTACAAAGTATTTTGTTTAACATATTGCTAGTGCAGATTAGAATTCTGCTCAGAATATTACAGTTGCTTATCAGTCAATAGTTTCTACTTGCTGATGGTAGGAACCATGTTTAAAAGCTGACTCTTGTGTGAAGTACAGACCCATAAAGTCAATAAAATGGGGGTATTCTCCTTGAAATGGGGGCTGAAAGACCTCAATGTCCTGTCTCTTTGATCTGTCCCAGATTACACACACACACAGGCACTCACAGACACATTCACCAACCACTGAGGAGGCTCCTGACACACCTCCTGGAACACAAGCCTCTGAGGGACAGAACTGTGAAGCCACAGCTCTAGAGGGACCCGTTCTTCTAAGCCTCACAATAATCCTCTTTTGCAGGTGGCCACACTGGTTATCCTGAATAGGATTTTTTTGTTTTTTTTGGCATGTCCAACATTGGACTTTGCCTTGTTTATCTCCAAAGACTACCAGAAAATATAAAAGGTACCATGTATAACTCATTTTAAAATTTATCCTTGCCCTTCTATAACAATAGAAATAAAAATAGTTTATAAATTATTTAATAAATTATTAAAATTCTTTAAGAGGAATCTGGAGATTTCACCTTGATCTGCTCTTTGGCTTAAGTTTTTTGTCTGTTTGTTAAATGAATATTTCCTCAACTCCTCCTGCATGTAAGACAGTCAGCTGTCCAGGCCAGACAGGTTAAAGCAGCATGGTTAAATGGAAAGGACGTGAGCTTTGCAATTATTCCCCAGTTCAGCCAGTTACTGGTTAGCTCACTGAGCCTCAGTTTCTCCATCTGTAGCTTGGGGATAACGCATGACTTACTGTGTGGTTGAGAGGTTCAGTGGGATGATGCATATGGCAACACCTGTCCTAGCACTTGGCCCCGAACATATTAAATTTCCCTTGAGGTGGGAGCTGAAGGGGGAGGAGCAAGGCTAGGCGATTTCTCTGCTTTACCCAGAGTGCAGAGTAAAAGCCTGACATCTAGTGGCAGAAGTGGCAGTTGCACTTCATCCCGCTGGAAGGTTGGGTCTCGGCAGTTCCCAGCTTGCATCTGCATCACAATCACCTGGAGAGCCAGACCCCTCCCTTGGAGATCCTGAAACTACAGGTCAAGGCTAAGATCAGGGAAGGTCTCGCTTTACCAGCTCGCCAAAATGATTCTTACTCACCTGTCAGCCATAAGTAGTTTGAGGTCATTGACCTTAGGGTTCAAAGAGGAGAGGCTGGTGGATGAGAATGCTCTTTATTTTAAGCTTCTTTTAAAAAGAAGTCTCCCTGAGAAAATCATAATTGAAAAAAACATGTTACCCCAATGTTCACTGCAACACTATTTACAATAGCCAGGACATGGAAGGAACCTAGATGGAATGGATAAAGAAGCTGTGGTACATATATACAATGGAATATTACTCAGCCATGACAAGGAACGCATTTGAGTTAGTGCTAGTGATGAACCTAGAGCCTATTATACAGAGTGAAGTAAGTCAGAGAGCAACAAGTATCAAATATTAATACATATATATGGAATCTAGAAAGATGGTCCTGATGAACCTATTTGCAGGGCAGCAGTGGAGACGCAGACCTAGAGAACAGACTTGTATACAGGGGAGGAAGGAGAGAGTGGGACAAATGGAGGGAGTAGCATGAAAACATATACATTCAGTTCAGTTCAGTCGCTCAGTTGTGTCCGACTCTCTGCGGCCCCATGAATCGCAGCACGCCAGGCCTCCCTGTCCATCACCAACTCCCGGAGTTCACTCAGACTCACGTCCATCGAGTCAATGATGCCATCCAGCCATCTCATCCTCTGTTGTCCCCTTCTTGTCCTGCCCCCAATCCCTCCCAGCATCAGGGTCTTTTCCAATGAGTCAACTCTTCACATGAGGTGGCCAAAGTACTGGAGTTTCAGCTTTAGCATGAGTCCTTTCAATGAACACCCAGGGCTGATCTCCTTTAGGATGGACTGGTTGGATCTCCTTGCAGTCCAAGGGATTCTCAAGAGTCTTCTCCAACACCACATTTCAAAAGCATCAATTCTTTGGCACTCAGCCTTCTTCACAGTCCAACTCTCACATCCATACATGACCACAGGAAAAACCATAGCCTTGACTAGACGGACCTTTGTTGGCAAAGTAATGTCTCTGCTTTTCAATATGCTGTCTAGGTTGGTCATAACTTTTCTTCCAAGGAGTAAGTGTCTTTTAATTTCATGGCTGCAATCACATATACATTACCATGTGTGAAATAGATAGCCAGTGGGAATTTGCTGTATGACTCAGGGAGCTCAGACTGGGGCTGTGTGACAACCTAGAGGGGTGAGGTGGGGTGAGAGGTGGTGGAGAGGTTTAAGAAGGAGGGGACATATGTATACCTATGGCTGATTCATGCAGAAACCAACACAATATTGTAAAGCAATCATCTTCCAATTAAAAATAATATTTTTAAAAGAGGTTTGGTGCTTGCAGGAGTGCCAAAGCAACACATTACTTTATGAGAGAGTTGGTTTTAAGGTATGCAAATGCAAGTGACTCCAACCCAAATTAAGAATGATCCCATGAAGGAAAAGCAGTAACTATAGTTCCTTCCATATAGTGTGTTGTTCTTGTTGTTTAGTCACTAAGATATGTCCAGCTCTTTGTGATCCCACAGACTGCAGTGTGCCAGGCTTCCTTGTCCTTCACCATCTCCTGGAGTTTGTTCAAACTCATGTCCATCAAGTTGGCGATGCCATCCAACCATCTTATCTTCTGTCATCCCCTTCTCTTGCCCTCAATCATTCCCAGCATCAGAGTCTTTTCCAATGAGTAGGAAAACATATGGTTGACTTACCTTCTAATTACAGATTATTCTCTGAGAAGCAAAGAAAATCAATTATAGCATTTGTATACATTTGACAAACATTCCTTTAACAAATATTAATTCATATCCATCTATGAGGTTCATAACATTGTACAGGAGGCAGTGATCAAAACCGTCCCCAAGAAGAAGAAATACAAACAGGTAAACTGGTTGTCTGGGGAGGCCTTACAAATAGCTGAGAAGAGAAGCAAAAAGCAAAGGAGGAAAGGAAAAATATATCCATCTGAATGCAGAGTTCCAAAGAATAGCAAGGAAGAGATAAGAAAGCCTTCCTCAGTGATTAATGTGAAGAAATAGAGGAAAACAATAGAATGGGAAAGACTAGAGATCTCTTCAAGAAAATTAGAGATACCAAGGGAACATTTCATGAGAAGGTGGGCACAGTAAAGGACAGAAATGGTATGAACCTAACCAAAAGCAGAAGATGTTAAGAAGAGGTGACAAAAATACACAGAAAACCTATAGAAAAGAGGTCTTCATGACCCAAATAACCATGATGGTGTTATCTAGATCACTTACCTAGAGCGAGACATCCTGGAATGTGAAGCCAAGTGGGCCTTAAGAAGCATCACTATGAACAAAGCTAGTGGAGGTGATGGAATTCCAGTTGAGCTATTTCAGCTCCTAAAAGATGATGCTGTGAAAGTGCTACACTCCACATGCCAGCAAATTTGGAGAACTCAGCAGTGGCCACAGGACTGGAAAAGGTCAGTTTTCATTCTAATCCCCAAAAAAGGCAATGCCAAAGAATATTCAAACTACTCCACAATTGCATTCATCCCACACACTGGCAAAGTAATGCTCAAAATTCTCCAAGCCAGGCTTCAACAGTACGTGAACCATGAACTTCCAGATGTTCAAGCTGGATTTTAAAAAGATAAGAGGAACCAGAGATCAAATTGCCAACATTTGTTGGATCATAGAAAAAGCAAGAGAGTTCCAGAAAAACATTTACTTCTGCTTTATGGACTACACCAAAGCCTTTGACTGTGTGGATCACAACAAACTGTGGAAAATTCTGAAAGAGATGGGAATACCAGACCACCTGACCTGCCTCTTGAGATATCTGTATGCAGGTCCAGAAGCAACACTTAGAACTGGACATGGAACAACAGACTGGTTCCAAATTGGGAACAGAGTATGTCAAAGCTATATGTCGTCACCTTGCTTATTTAATTTATATGCCCAGTACATCATGTGAAATGCCAGGCTGGATGAAGCGCAAGCTGGAATCAAGATTTCCAGGAGAAATATCAATAACCTCAGATATGCAGATGACACTACCCTTATGGCAGAAAGCAAAGAGGACTTAAAGAGCCTCTTGATTAAAGTGAAAGAGGAGAGTGAAAAAACTGGCTTAAAACTCAACATTCAAAAAATGAAGATCATGGTATCTGGTCCCATCACTTCATGACAAATAGATGGAGAAACAATGGAAGCAGTGACAGACTTTATTTTGGGCTCCAAAATCACTGCATATGGTGACTATAGCCATGAAATTTTAAAACATGCTTGCTCCTTGGAAGGAAAGTTAAGACCAACCTAGATAGCATATTAAAAAGCAGGGACATTACTTTGCCAACCAAGGTCCATTTAGTCAAGGCTATGATTTTTCCAGTGGTCATGTATGGATGTGAGAGTTGGACTATAAAGAAAGCTGAGTGCCAAAGAACTGATGCTTTTAAACTGTGGCTGAAGAAGACTCTTGAGAGTCCCTCGGACAGCAAGGGAACCAAACCAGTCAATCCTAAGGGAAATCAGTCCTGAATATACATTGGAAGGACTGATGCTGAAGCTGAAACTCCAGTTCTTTGGCCACCTGATGCAAAGAACTGACTCATTAGAAAAGACCCTGATGCTGGGAAAGATTGAAGGCAGGAGGAGAAGGGGACGACAGAGGATGAGATGGTTGGATGGCATCACTGATTCGATGGACTTGAGTTTCAATAAGCTCCAAGAGTTGGTGATGGACAGGGAGGCCTGGCGTGCTGCAGTCCATGGGGTTGCAAAGAGTCAAACATGACCATCCTCGTCCTTGAGAATATAAGTGGGATAATATTGATTCAGTATATTACCTTACAGGTCTTTATAGGCTGTGAGGGAGAGAGAAACACATGATCAGACTGTTAAAATAGAATTTTAGGAGTCTTAAGATGTAGAAAAGAAAGGCCTGGAAGCATGTGGAAAACCTTTTCCATTAGTTTTCTGTTGGTACTACAACAAATTACCACAAGCCTAGTGGTTTAAAGCAAGGCAAATTTATTATCTAAATTTGCAGTTTAATCTAAATGGTCATACTGGACTAAATTGTGCTGTTGCTGTCCACAGAGCTGTGTTCAGTAGAGCCTCTAGAGAAATATCTACATTCTTGCCTGTTCCCGGAGTTCCCAGGCTCACGGCTTCCTCAGTCTGACCTCAGCTTCCCTTGTTACGTTGCCTTCTCCGATCCTGATTCTCCTGATTTCCCCTTATAAGAACCCTTGTGATGACATTGGATCCATCTTGATGGCCCCAGCTGATCATCCCACTTCAGTGTCTATAACTTAATCACATCTACAAAGCCCCTTCTGTTGTGTAAGATGACAGGTTCACAAATGGATATCACTGGGGAGATATTACTGTTCCCACTGCCCCATTTCACTCTGACTTGGGGAATCAGGGAGCATTCCTAGAAGGAGAGCCATCTAACTGAAACTTAACTAAAAAAATATTGTATTTCTTGGGCGTGGGTTGGGGAAGGGATGAACGGAAGGAGTCATAAAAAGAGTAAGATTCTCCAAAGAGAAGAAATGTGAGAAGACCCAAAGTTAGAGAAAGCTTGTGTGTGGGAACTCTAGAAAGCGTTTTAGGGCTGTGTGGTGGGTGGGTGATAAAGCTGCCTGGATGAGCGTTGGGCGGCTGGTTGATGACACTGCTTCATGCTACAAGGCTTCTTTACTTCCATCCACGTGACCTTCCGCAGCCTGCTCAGCCTCTGTGTACCTCATCTCCTCTATCTATAGAAACAGGAGTAACACTCACGTCACTGGAGCTTGCTCAGTAGTATTAAGTGAGGGAATACATTTAAAGGACATGGTACAAAACCTGGTACATAGTAAAAAGGTCCAGTAAAAGTTAGCAGTTGCTCTTTAATGACCATTTCAAAGCCGGAACTGAGATAACTGGGGGATTCAAGAGATACGTAGGAGGAAGCATGAGTAGAGCCAGGGCCAGGCTGTTGAGGTGACGTGAGGCAGACCAGGGGGCTGAGGCCTCACAGGGGGCTCAGCTGTCTGGGCGGGTAAGGGACTGCATGGTACTGCAGGTGGCAGTGGCTCAGGACCAGGGTGGCTCTGTTTTTAACATGTTGAGTTTGAAGGTGTTCAGACTCCTCTCTCAAGAGGAGAGGTCCAGTAGACATGGTTTGGGTTTGTCTAGAAAGGATTGTGCTGGAGGTCTCTACTTGGGAGTCATTACTTGGATCCAGGAGAATGAATGAGGTCGCCCAGGAACCCATACACAGTGAGGAGAGGGTCACCCAGGGTGGAGCACTGGAAGGACTCTGCATGCCCCTTCTCATGGCGTTTATTACCCTCTATTGTCATTTCTCACTCAATAACCCTGTTAGACTGCAAGAGCCCTGAGGGCAATGGTTGCATCTAGATTGCTCACCATTGTGTGTCCAAAGGGTTGAATCCAGTTATCGTACAGCTCAGTTCAGTCGTTCTGTCCGAGTCTTTGCAACCCTATGGACTGCAGCATGCCAGGCCTTCCTGTCCATCACCAACTCCCATAGTTTACTCAAACTCATGTCCATTGAGTCACTGATGCCATCCAACCATCTCATCCTCTGTCCCCTTCTCCTCCCACCTTCAATCTTTCCCAGCATCAGGGTCTTTTCTAATGAGTCAGTTCTTCGCATCAGGTAGTCAAAGTATCAGTTTCAGCTTCAACATCAGTCCTTCCGATGAATATTCAGGACTGATTCCTTTAGGATGGACTGGTTGGATCTCCTTGCTGTCCAAGGGACTCTCAAGAGTCTTCTCCAACCACAGTTCAAAAGCATCAGTTCTTTGGCGCTCAGCTTTCTTTATAGTCCAACTCTCACATCCATACATGACCACTGGAAAAACCATAGCTTTGACTAGACAGACTGCTGGCAAAGCAATGTCTCCGCTTTTTAATATGCTGTCTGGGTTGGTTATAACTTTTCTTCCAAGGAGTAAGCATCTTTTAATTTCATGGCTGCAGTCACCATCTGCAGTCATTTTGGAGCCCCAATATAAAGTCTGCCATTGTTTCCACTGTTTCCCCATCTATTTCCCATGAAGTGATGGGACCAGATGCCATGATCTTAGTTTTCTGAATGTTGAGTTTTAAGCCAACTTTTTCACTCTTCTCTTTCACTTTCATCAGGAGGCTCTTTAGTTCTTCACTTTCTGCCAAAAGGGTGGTGTCATCTATATATCTGAGGTTATTGATACCCACTCAATAAATAGCTCCAGTAAATGATTAAATCATAGACAATGTCCAAAACCAAATCTGAAGGCAACAAAAGCCTTTTTAAAAAAATGCTTAATATCTGCCAGATACTGTGCCAGCTGTTTTACATAAATCAGCTCATTTAGCCTTCACAACAGCTCAGATTAGGGAGGCTTGTTTTCCCTGTCATGCATGTGATGGGCCTGAGGCGAAAGGAGCTTAAGTGAATTGGCTCAGATCTATGGTAGATGACAGCACTGGGCTTGTTTACCCCCAAAGCCTGTGCCCTGCGCTGTACCTGGGATGGCAGACAAGTAAAGGGAAGTGGGCTGGCCTCCTCCAGGAGGGAAAGGTGAGAACAAGCCTTGTTTCCCGTGCTGAGAACCTCTTTACCCATGCCTCCCCCAGCCTCTCAGGGCACTCCTTCCAGAAAGAGGCTGTGGATCATGGCCACTAGAGGGCAGACATGCCTGGAGTGTCACCAGCCAGATGGGAACCCCTGCCCATTCCCTGTCCAGCCTCATTCAGACCGGGACTGGAGGGGGGACTGCTGAGTCTGCAGAATACACGCTCGTGGTTACCACTGACTCTTCCCCAGCCCTTCACAGTCCACGCATCCCTCCTAACTCACGTCTCACTTCATCCTTGGGGCAGCGTCATCACATAGTGTTTTCGTCATTTTCTTTTTACAAAAAGTAATGAGACACACACCTATGGTTTCAGTATCAATATTTTTCTAAATTGCAGAGACTTGCTAGAACCGTAGAAAGCACTGGTACCTCAAGACAGATTGGTCCAATGGAATAAGAAACCCGAGGTGTGGCGTGTAGGCACTTCAGTCCAGGGTCCCACACAAACAGGTGCTTGAGAAATATTAATGAACTTAAGTGATTCAAAAAATAAAACCTCAAGAAAAAGTTCATGACTCACAGGATTTTATACACAGGACTACTTGACATTATTATCTCATTTTAAAAGCAAGGTATTTGAAGTCCATAGAAACTAATGTTAAACTACAAAATTTTTCAGTGAGAAAAGCAGGGCTTGTGTTAGGTATTTATTGTCAGAGCTCTTTTCACCATACCTCCTCATTATCACTGGATCTAGAACCTAAAAAAAATAAAAAATCAAAGTCCAAAGACACAAGCTGACAACCAGCTTCCGGGAGGCTGGTGAGTTCAGGCCTTCTGTCTCTGACAGGAAAATTCCCCCGAATGCGGCACGTCCAGCCCACTCCGTCGGATGAGGCTTAGAGAAAGCTGCTCGCCAGGCATAGATCACAGAGCATTAAAAGAATGCTTAGAAAGCTGTTAAAAGGAAAATTAAGAAAAACTGACTCTAACTAGGTCATGAAGATGGCCACCAAAGAACTTCTTCCAAACGACGCTGAAGGTGCCTGCACTAAGACAGCATTACACACCCAGTTTTGACATCCCAGACGATGAGACACCCAAGGAGGAGAGTGTCCTACAGGGCTTACTCTGCTTACCCCTTCAGCCAGATCCCAGCGTTTCGGCTCTGGCGACTGAGAAGGCTCCCGAGACACACCTCCAGCTGGTCCTCTGCCCAGCCGGCTTGCTCCTGGTGAACAGCCGGCTGCTGCCTCTTCACGCGACACTCCTTTTGGACTCCTTGTTTCATTCTCCGCTCTGGCTTCGCCCTGCGGTACTGCCTTGTGGATTCCCTCAGCCCCATATTCGGCACCCCCTACCACCAAACCCATCCCACCCCCACTTACAATCTGGCCTCTAGAGTCCCATGCTGTGTGGGACCCTGGCCCTACTCTTCCCCTAAAGGAGTTCTCCACAGAAAGGGAGCCATTTGCATAGCACTGATTCATTATCATTCACCAAATTCCAAAGCAGTGTTATTCACCAACTATGTATTACTTTGGCCACCTGGTGCAAAGAACTGACTCATTTGAAGGGACCCTGATCCTGGAAAAGATTGGGGGTAGGAGGAGAAGGGGATGACCAAAGATGAGATGGTTGGATGGCATCACCGACTCAATGGACATGAGTTTGAGCAAACTCTGGAAGACAGTGAAGGACTGGGAAGCCTGGCGTGCTGCAGTCCATGGGGTCATAAAGAGTTGGACATGACTGAGCAACTGAACTGAATGTATTACAAATGTCCTGTGTACAGGTTGTGCTAGGTACATGCAAGGATCTAAAGAAAATTGAAGTAAAAATCCATATATTCACGTTCAATCATCTATTGGAAATGGGGACAGATTAGGGCAAGATAACCACAATATATGATGAAATGGGTTGAGTTTCATTACAAACAGAAAATGGTGTAGGTGTCCAGAGGATAAAGCAATTACAGAAGGGCCAGGAGAACCTTTGTAAAGAGTTGACATTTAATAAGCATTGAAAAGGTCCAAAGAGAAGGGTGGTTTGAGAGAGAAGAGGACCCCCTCAAGAGCACGTGCAGTGAAGCCACTGAAAGCATGTTTGGGTTTTCAGAACGGTCCAGTGTGGCTGGAGAACAGTCCCATGTGGGATCCTGGAAAGGGTTGGGGTCGGTGGAGGGGGTCAACCACATGGCTTCCTGAGATCTGGGAAGGAGATAAATGAAACTGACCTTCTCAGATGACAGGCACAGTGTGTTCTGAGGCATCAAGCATTGAGCAATGTTTAAACCATGTTTCCAGTAGACAGACATGTGCTAGGTGGAGCTCCTTGGTCCTGATTCAGTTCATTGACATTTGGAACTCTTTCTGTCCCCCTCCACAGTTCATTATGCTCTTTTCTCTCTGCTCCCGCACGTCATAAAACTTACACCTCTTTTTCCAAATCCTGACTCATTTCCTAGAAGAGGGGTAGTGATTTACCTTTAATTACTAAATGTGTTATCCCAGCCTGTCCTTCAGAGCTTACTTCCATCTCTCTCCCCAAAATTCAGACCTCTCATCCTCCCCACATCAGACATTTTGCTCACTTTTTGAGCTAAACAGTGATTGTTAAGAATTGGTTACACCCATGTCCATCGCCCAGGTGCTGCCTGTCTCAGGTGGTGAGGTCTGCGTGCTGTGCTTTTCCATGCAGCGTGAATCACTGCCATCGTGTGGCTGGAAAGCAGGGCTCAGGAGCAACGCCCGGGTCCAGTCTGGTACCCCATGAAGTGCTTCATAGATGCTTTCTGTGGTGTTGACATAAATCTAAACATCAGTTCACAGACTCTGCAGAGAAATAGCTCAGGAGTGATCTGGGGTATGATGCATAGTGATGGCTTCATTCACTGGTGGTGTGCTGTTAATTCTCGGGTCATTGTCAGCCGATAGGACTTTGGGTGATACAAGAATTTGTTCCATCTTTCAACGCCTCTTCCACAGCGAATGATGAGAACCTAACAAGATGGTTACAAATAGGTTTCTACAGGCTGGTGATCCATCCAGCGTGCCCAGAGCAAGGGTGAAAATAATGAAGAGACAGGGCTGTCCTCTCTGCCTCTCCATTTCCATTGAGTGTGCTATAAAGTTGCCTGTAAGAACCTGGAAAGCTCAATTAATTTTCAAAATATCTCTGACTTAAGTTTCAGAATCCTTTGTGAGGGTGCAGAACTGAGATGTACTTTTATATTTGCAGAGGGGGGGAAAAAAGGCTTTACTAAGCAAGCAGTTTTGATTAGTGTATTTCTCTTCTTTTCCATATTCGTGAATTATTTTTCCCAATTTTACCTATGTGTTTCTTCCTCCCATATAATTGACTGATCTGATTATGAGCTGAACATGTGAAAATGGGTTAAAAGATAACATTGGGTTTGCTGAAAAGTAAGAGAAGAACAAAGAGAGAGTCTAAGTATTCTGATGGTATGTAGAAGGAAGGTGGGATTATAAGGCTGTTGATCTGAATGCATAATTTTCACCATTCTTTAAAAATCAGAATAAGGAGAAGGAAATTGCCAAAATACGAATATAGAATGTGGTGACAAAATAAAGACAGAGGGCTTTGAAGAAGTCGTATGAAGACTGATAAACATTTTTTTCTGCAATTAACTTCACAAACTAATCTGTCCACACCTGAAATGGGAATTTTATTCTATTTTCACGGAACATTCCTTGCACCTCAAGTGGCTTGTCCTCATTTGGGCTCTCCAAGGTAAGGGTGCGCATTAGTCATTGTCTGGTGTATGTGTTTTAACACCTGTATGCACGTAACACTTTCTTATCTTTATGGCCATTTGTCCATCAGTGCAACTTGGATGCAAGAATAAGAGGGATGTCACCATTCCCAGCTTGGCTTAGCATGTTTGTGTAGCCTTGTGATGAGCTTGAAGCCAGATATACCAGGCCTGCCTGTCCGCAAGCCACAAGAGCTCACAAGGACCAAACCTCTGAAACATGTCCACCTGCCCGGGCTGGTTTGAACCAATCAGCTGCAGCATACGCCCTGCCCAGATGCTTCTTGCAGATCCATGAACTCCCAGTTTTGCATACTGCATTCTTTCCTCTTAGGTCTACTCCAAAACCCCTCCTTTAACATACAAGGCAAGCCCATCGAAGTTAGGCGTTCCTTTGGATAGGCTTTCGGTGTCCCATGCTCCAACTCACAAGACAGCAGTTGCTAACAACTCTCAGACTCTGGCCTTGCGCCTCGTGTCTGGTCCTCATCAGTGGCTCTAACTCACTGGATGCTGCGAGTGTCCTGAAGCTAACCACCTGGAATTGTTTTAAAGAACAGTCCTCTAAGGAGAAATCAACTCAGAATGAGGGCTCACACCCGCCCAGCTTCTCACCGCACCCAGGACACGTCCTGCTTCTTTGACTCTGTATCCCGGCCTTCAAGGCCCTCCTAGCTCAGGCCTGCTGCCTCTGGCTTCCTGGGGCTGCCTGCTCCCTGACTTTGCCAGCATTTTGCTCCAAGTCTAGAAGGCTCTTTGGTCTTGACTTGTCCAGAGGTCATCATGCTCCCTGTAAAAGCTCCTCCACAGACCAGCTAAAACCTTCCCATGGCAGTTGGGTCTTCCTCTCTTCTCTGGATCCAGACAATTATTTATCCATACCATTTACTTCCCAGGTGCCATGTACTTAGTTATGACTCTGTTGTGTCTCAACATTAACTTCTCATTTACTACTTCACTTGTTATGACCTTTATTCTCCACTTTCCCCTGTTTCTTGAGAGCACAGGCCCTGTTTTCTACATCTTTATATCCCTCAGGGCACCAACCAGTTAGCACACAGTAGAGACTCAGTACATATTTGCTGATAACATGTAAGACTCCAGAAGCCTTATCCTTATGGGAGATTGGGGGGAAAATACATATAATCAATGGGAACAAAAAAATAAAATCTCTCTCTATATATATATTCAGTGATGCCAGCTCTCTGGAGAGACAAATGAAGCCAGCCAGCTCTCCTCCTGACCTGGTGTCTTTCTTGGGCTCCAGCCCCACTCTCTCTGCTCCGCCTCTGACCACACATGAAAGAGGCCCTGGTAGACAGAGTCTCTCAGCGCTGCTACCCTGCCTTCTGCCCTCTTTCCCCTTTCTGCTCCTAGGCTCCTTGTCTGGGTCAACAACCTAACACTTGATCTTGTGCTCTCTTTTGTTTTGATCCATGTTAGAATCCACAGGTTCTGACAGTGATCAGGACTGGATTTCCCCACACCTGCACAAGTCTGTGCTCCCTCCCTCCTGTGTGGAGGTGTGAGTCATCCCTCTGGTTATTTATCCTCTCCAGTATCAGCCTCCTTGTGATGCTCTGTTTTGTACACATATATCTAAATAATGTGCATAATATATATATATATATTTTAGAAAACTTAGGAATTTTGCCTCAATAAAAAATATATGATATTTTGATTCCACTGGTTTGACTTACTGTGAATAGACTGCTAGATTTCTAATTTAAAAAAATACTTATGCAACATTTGCTACTTAATAAGCCCTCGAGAAACAATGACTGTTAATAGTCCATCTTCATGATTATCGTTGTAGTTGTTCCTGGGGTCAAGCAGTGAGGTCACCATTCTCCTCATTCTCCTAAAGCATTTCTGGACCATTCTCTTCCACCTCCTGGTGAAGACCCCTACCCTGCAGAGTACCCGCTGCCCAGGGAACATCAGCCTCGGCTCTTCTTAGGTGCTGTGAGCGGAGCCACTGGCTCACAGGTGCTTTGTCTTCTCTTCATCAACCAGCCCTGCGTCTTGCTCTGGGGTTTAGATTTCATCACAAACCATCTCCATCCCACTCTTGCCCAAACCTAAACTCACTTGTCCATCTTCTGACTTCTCCAGACACATCTCATCCCTGAATGGCATCAGTTTTGCTTTCTCTGTGCCGGTGCCTGGGCTGGTAAGCTCTGAACTCATCTGGCTGATGTTTACAGGAACTTTTTCATGTACTTCATAATACAGACTATTCTGAAATTTTGTTTCTGTAATACATTGTGAAAAGCCCTGAGCATTTGTGAAAGACCTGATTTGCTCCCAGATGAAAGGAAATCGCAACCCACTCCAATATTCTTGCCTGGAGGATCCCATGGACTGAGGAGCCTGGAGGGCTACAGTCCAAGGGTCGCAAAGAGTCAGACACGATGGAGCACACACACACTAATAATAGCAGTGAAGACATGACAGAGCCATGGCTTCTTGAAACCTAAAGCCATGGCTTCAGGTCTGTAAAATAAATGGGGGTGATTTTCATTTCTTTTTGCTGTTGGATAGTATAACAGGGCAGATTAACCTACTCCTTAAACGTTTCATAGTGAGTAGTGTTGATCGATTTTATTGTGGAGTTTTGGCCTTTAAAATAAGAATCATTTAGAAATGGAAATTACTTAAATTGACATAGATTCAGTAATAGAATCAGGAAGGAATACTTTAAGCACGTCGCTGAGTTCTGGATTGTTCTTCAAGACAGCTTTTGATCAGTTTACTTTTGGTCAAGACAGCATCTTCTGGGCTTTTGGTCTTAAAGTGCCTGGTTGCAGACTATATGGAAGAACAACTAGTTAAGGGATCACTGAGTGATGAATTTGGGCACAGTGTTCCACTTCCCTTCACCTCAAGACGGACATGCAAACCCTGCCCGAGTTTCTGGTCTGCAGGCTTGCCAGCCCTCACCATTATGTGAGCCAATTTATTACCAAAAAAAAAAAAAAAAAGTGTGTGTGTGTGTGCGTGTGCATGTGTGTGTATTGTATTGGTTTTGTTGTGCGGAGACCTGACTGATACTCATAAACCAAAGTCAGCTATGTTTAGAACTGTCTCTTCACTTTCCAGGGGCCATGATCCGCTGTTATTTTCCTTCCCGTGACATCACAGGCAACACAAGCCGTCACTGACCTAAAGTTTCATGAGCACTTAGGAGAACCTAAACCCTCAGATGCTTTCAAACAGCAAACTCATGCAGTTTTTCAAAAATATTTTTTTAATAATAACACCTGGGGAAATGTTCACAAAATTACATAAAATTTCTTAAATCAATAGAAAATCTGTAAATACTTGGTGGGTGACATCCAGGGCACTTTAAGAAACCGATTTTTCTTAAACTTCATTCCAGTCAAGTATGATCCCAATTTAAAAATCAAAAGCAAAACTGAAAAAAACGTACAGGCATCATTCATTTCCTTGAGGTGGAATTACATATGGATATTTAAATTTTATTCACAGTGAACATATATTATATATATTAATCAAAAAAATAAAGATTCTGAAAAACAGAAAACATTTTCATATTACACATTTAAAGCAGAATTGGCAATGTTGGATAATGCAGATATTAAAGAAATGTTGAAAAACATTGAGAAGTTGAGAACTCCAGGGTATAGGAATGCCAGTTGATTTGGTAGCATCACAAATCTATGTGTGAGGCACTCAGACAGACCAAGAATGCAGGTAAGAGTCTTTACCATCACACAGTGGGAGGAAGTTAGAGATTTAGCTGCCTGGAAAAGCCAAGCTCAGAGGTCTGAATGCTGGGCAGTGGAATATGACACTCTATTAAAAAGTAAGGCCGTTACTAGGGGCCCAGAGTCCTGGTGGGTCAGCTCTGTGTCTGTTCATCAGCGGCCACTGGGGACGCCCCTGCGGTGAAGGGGAAGGATGAAGCAGGGAGTGGCTGAACAAGAGGAAAGGACTTGGGAACAAACTGTTATCCAGAGAGACTGAGCCATAGAGAACTAGGAAAAGGAGCTCAGCTCGTCTACTGTTTGTGTTTTTTTTTTTTAAAAAAAAAAAAAGCAAAACAAAACAAATGTGTGTCATAATAAGTTAAATTGAAATGAGTTGCATCTGAAAATACAGCTGCAGCAGATGAGAAAGATATTCAGAAACATATTTAAACTTTGAGAAACTTTATCAATCAAATGCCATCTCTTCTGGATGAAAATCCTTTCACCAAATCATGTAAAGGCTTTATGAGTTTTCCAGAAGAAGGGCACCCTGGAAATTTAAGTTATTTTTATCACTTTTATTGAAAAGGCCATTTTTTTGCCGTAAGGCTGAATTCTTTGATGCAAGCTCAGTAGCTTTGGAGTGAATCTAAATGCAGTTTTCAGAGCAGTTGAAAAAAGTCATGCAGTGTTGAGATGCCAGCATTCCTCCCAGAAATCATTTGAAAGTAACTGATAAAGATGCTTAGGGCTGTGAATTATTGTGAAGTATGATATTCAAAGAAACTGGTAGTTTGGAACACTTTTCTATAATTATGTGCTGTTGAATTCTTAAATGTCATATAGCAATGTAAGAGCAAGATACGTTCATTTTTAACTCACCATGGACAAAATGCATAGATGCAGTCTCCAATTTGAGGCTAAGGAGGTGGCTGTGGGTGCACCAGTCAGGTTATCTTATTGACTCATCTTAGTGGTTATCATCCATGCCGTGGCCCTTAAGGAAGGAAATGACTGCATCAGACATTTCAAGGATTTGGCAAAGATGTATCAAATGCCAGAGGGGAAAATGGGATAGAAACAATGACAACGAAAGTCCTCTTGAGACCAAGGACTGGCCCACGACCCGCATAACATCCCATAGAAAGCAGTGACACACCATTCTAACACAAGAACCAAATCGTATCGTTTCTGAAGTTTGGGCATTTGTAGACTGTTGTTTTTCAGAATTTTCTTGTTGCTTTTGTAGCACAGTTTGAACTTTAAAACTCCTCTTATACACTGAGTCACTCATTTAGTATAGTGGCCAGTGCACACCATGCTCTTTCTGTACCAGGCACTATAGTTTACAGGCGGCGTCCCACCAGAGCCCTGTAAGATAGGGGGTTGTGTCCACTCCCACTTCGTAGAGGAGAAGACTGAGTCACAGGGGCTTAACTTGCCTGAGGTTACACAGCTCTTCGGTGACACAGCTAGGCTTCAAAGACAGGAAGCCCAGCTTGCAAGCTGAGGCCTGTATACTGACCCCTCACACTGCAGGGGTGCTGTTTCTATCGGGCGTTGTTAAGGAGGCAGCACTTGGCTTGTGTCTATAGATGAAACAAGATTTTTTTTTAAGTTTTAATAAATGAAGTGTTTTTCTACTTTCTAAAAGCCCATGTGCCTATACACTGAGCAGTTCACCACGTAGCCTCTAGCGCCGCCTGTACTAAAAATCCCCCAAACAGTGTCTGTCATGAGCCAGTTTTGCATCCTGCCATGTTCATAGACTGGTGAAAGCCCGCATCCTGCTCTCATAATACAGACCCAGTGTGCACTGCACAGATTTGTTTGGGCTTGTTTTTCTGCTTGATGCTACTGGTGACCCTTGAGGAAGCTCACTTGGCACCAGTGGCATTCTTGTGGGTACAGAGAGGCAACATCCAGCCTTACCAAAGGGGCTCACTGAGCTCTGTCCCCGCTGAGCTGGAGGCTGATTCCTCACTGCCTGGCTGCCCGGCAGGCGGTCCTGCTGCAGCAAGTGGCTTCTCCCCATCTCCCGTGTTGCTGGAGGCAGAACCAACCAACCATGCCTCCTTTCAAGCCTCTGACCTCACTGCCGGGCCCTCCCCACCTGCCCCTGTGCTTCCATTACTACTGTGCTTCCATTACTACAAATGCCAGGGCCTTACTGGCACCCCCACCGCACCCCATGGTTCTCCAGGAGGGGTCTTCCAAGCTCCAGATTGCAGAGAGGCGGGCATAAAATGTTGCTACTACAGGCCCTTTCATGAGCTCGATGCCGCCGCTCTTGGGACAGAACTTCCCAGAAATGTGGGGCAACTGACACCCAGTGGTGGAGAAGAGGAGGAGACTGGCCAGCCAGCAACAGGAGATGGGAGCAAACAGGTGGATTCTCCTCCTTTACCCCTCCCCAAGGGGCTGTGCGGGGACCCAGTGCATCCGCACACCCTCTCTGAGGGTGTCCTATGTGTCAGAACACATAACAGCCAGGATGTTTCTCTGGTAAAGTCTGGATGGCACACCTTTGACCTGCTGCCTCTCTCCTCCTACCTCACTCACTCGTTCCCTTCACATCTGCCTCCCCTGAGTGTGTCCTCAGCAAAGGGGTGTGTGCACACGCATGCATGCGTTCAGTTTTGTCCGACTCTGAGACCCCATGGACTGTAGCCCACCAGGCTCCTCTGTCCATGGGATTCTCCAGGCGAGAATACTGGAGTGGGTTGCCATTTCCTTCTCCAGGGGATCTTCCTGATGCAGGAACTGAACCTGAGTCTCCTGCATTGACACACAGATTCTTTAAGGCTGAGCCACCGGGGAAGTCCAAGCAAAGCTTTAGCACTTAGGTTTTTCCATAGGCTCAGTTTTCTGGGGAAACCAGGCTGAGAGATTCACCACCAACAGGAAAGGGAGCATAGTCCTCTTGATTCCCTAAGTGCTTGTGGTTTTGCTAAATGAGTATTATCTCTATTAATCCTTAAGGACAGCTGTACAGTAGATACCATTTTTCCCATCACAGTGAGAAGCCAAGGCTCAGTGAGCCTTAAGTAACCCACCCAGGACGGCACCACGAGGAGGAGGAGACGAGCGCTCAGGTGCTCACATCAGCACATCTTGCTTCAGAGCCAGGACTCCTCTCTCTGCTCCTCACTGTCTCCAGTGGGGATGTGGGGGGGGGTGGGGGTGGGCAGGGAGCCTGTGTAGTTTCCATGTGGTAATTCATCACCAGGGTCCTCAGAACCTGTGAGAATGATTCAGTGAAGGACATTGTAAATATCCAAGCAGAGCATGATAAGGCAGCCCTGAAATGACTGACTGGGTGAGCCATCAATAAAAGCAGATGGTTAAGCCAACATCACTGGACATTTAGATGCTACTTTGTATAGTCATCTCTAGATGGAATCACATTGATGAACCAGCTTAAAGGTCATGAAAGGAGTTGCTCCAGGGAGGAGACACAAGTTCCAGCAGAGAAGCGAGGGCTCTCCCCAAGCCCAGCTCAGAGCTCCATCATGCACAGAATTGCTAGGCCAGGCTCCTCTAGAACATCTGAATCTGCCTGTTCTTTCCACAAAGATCCCTGAGAACAAAGTGTACAAAGATGTAACCAGAAGATTCATCTTGCCAGCAACCGAGGCAGGATGGACTCCCTGCTCCTGAACAGGGTGTTACTGGCGGAGCTCTATATGTGTCCAGGGACTTAGGCTCAGAACTGCACTTTGGAAATTGGAAAAAGACCTAATTTGGACCCTGAAAACACTGCTCGGCATCTCTCCAAATCATGGGTTAGGAAGTCACTTGTGTCCCTCCCGTGGGAAAGAGCTGGTTTTTTGTGTGATTGAAAAGTCAGACTGTTAACAGATCTAATCATTTTATCTTGGTCTGATAAAAGTGTTGATGGGTCAGCCCCTTGAAGAGTCGTTAATTTATAGGTGCAAAACAAATTACAAAAAACACGTAGATCTGTGTATTGTGCTGGCCAAAAAGGTCATTCAGATTTTTCCATAAAATGTTATAAAAAAACCCAAATGGCCTTTTTGGCAAACCCAGTATACACAAAGAAATCATTAATACCACCTGCCTGATACTAAAACTCCTGCCTCTGAACTTGATAAGCATCCCAGAGGCCTTCAGGAGCTCTGCTGTGCCACAGTAGAGGTGACACCTCTGAGCATGGCTGGCAGCAGAGGCTATTCTCAATGAAGTCTTTTCCTTTGGGGCACACAGTTGCAATGCCAAGCCCCCACCTAAAGAATCAGCACTTACTTCTGAATAAAACAGCCCTTATCCTCTCATACCTCAACCCCCTCCCCCTCCAAAAAACTGCTCAAAGAGCTTAACCCACCATGTCTCAGATTTCAATATCAATCACCTGGAGGTCTTGATACAATGAAGTGACATTTTGATTCATGAATCAAAATGGGGCAGAATGGGGCCCAAGATTCTGCATTTCTTCCAGATGAAATGACTTCCAGGATAGGCCGGTGCTTATCTGTGAACAATGCTTCGAGTAGCAAGAGTTTAGAAGACCATCCCATTTTCCTTCTGAATATTTTAAAGCTGATTTGGCCCTTAGAAAAATTTGCCCCTTGAAAATTCCTCAGATGCTACCAACAAGCTGTTCTGAGCACCACTGCAGAAATGTTTAAACAGACGGGGCTGAAGTATGGAGCACTAGAAAGCATTACGCTAGAGTTGTTCTCTTGGCCACATTTGTTTAGTTCTCGGCACAAGCACAAACTCAGTGCTGACCTAAAGGCTTACTTTCAAAATACACATAAAAATGGATTTTACTGACACTCCTTGGCTAAATGTGCTTGTCCCTGGGACCACCAGGCTCATTTCATTCAGTCTCAAATTTGTTATTTTCCATCAGGTGATTTCGATTGTTGTATAGGGTAAGAAGATTTTAATGGTAAAGCACATAAACAGGAGCAGTTTAATTGCGCATTTAAATTCTGTGTTTAATGGAACAGAAGTAATACTTGTTATTCTGCAGCTATTTCAGGGTTCTCATTTTCTGCTTGGAGAATTCAGTCATTTTAATGTCAAAAAAAAAAAAAAAAAACAACCCTAAAAACATTGTGGGAAATGCAACCGGTTCAAACCATCTTAAACTGCCTTAAACAGATGAGGGAGAGGGGTATTAAACTAGGCAGCTTTTTCCAGATGCTTTAGAAATACCTACTATATACTGCCTTTTACCTCCAAAAGCATAGCTATACATTATCTCTTGTAGAAAAATAACTTACTTGGAGAAAAATAAACATGTGGTTTTGTACAAACTATACCAATTCTTAGGTTTATCCCTCACATTCCTTTTTTTTTTTTTTAATACCTAGGATCTTTATTCTTAGGTCTAATATTGAGTCTGTAATATGTCACTATTTAGAGAATGAAAGTTCCCATTATCTTCATTCAAGTCTTCAGCCACAAAGTTACACCTTATTCTCATACAAGAAAAGGGTTGGTAGGGGATTAAGGAAGTACACTGAGGATAAAAGCAAAAGAGAACACTTTTACAAGCATATCGTCCCTGTTACCGTGAAGGTTACATTTCAGGTTAATTTACAAAAGTAGTGACAGAACCATGATTTCAGTGAAAATCAGCACATTATACCTTTTCAAAAACCAATTCAGAAATGCTAAGTCAGGCAAGCATGCAAAATTCAGAGTATAAAGAAACGCAAGGGCTGGCTGCCCAAACAAGTATTTCCCTCAGAAAGAGATTTTTGAAAACGCTGCACAGAACAAAAGGAATTTAGAAGCTTAATTAGCAGACCCATTTCCTCACTTTATACAATAGGCAAGTGGACAGACACTAACTGGTAAAGCTTACTCAGCCAGGTTAAGAATGCACAGAGATCTAATTCCTGCTGCTATCTGCAACTACACGTATCTAAAATACAATGAGATAAATATCCAGAACACATCAAACCCACTGATTTAAAGAAAACATTTAAATGGTGGGGGTGAAGTTACTATAATGTAGCAGCATGTTGTACATATTTAAGAGATTAAATGGAAAGAAATAATCTATTTTAGTGCTTGGTTTTGATCAACACAAGTTTCCAGCCAACTTTCTGATGTACAGCAAAATTTATCAGCTTTTTTTAAAAAAGTGCATTCTTCAGTTTTCTTCTACACTTTTTTTGGCCTATCTTTCAAAACTGAGTGCTGGGTATTTTTAATGTAAGTAATGGGATGTTATGGGCTCAATAAGGGACAGAAATGGTAGGGACCTAACAGAAGCAGAAGATATTAAGAAGAGGTGGCAAGAATACACAGAAGAACTGTACAAAAAAGAGCTTCACAACCCAGATCATCACGATGGTGTGATCACTCACCTAGAGCCAGACATCCTGGAATGTGAAGTCAAGTGGACCTTAGGAAGCATCACTATGAACAGAGCTAGTGGAGGTGATAGAATTCCAGTTGAGCTATTTCAAATCCTGAAAGATGATGCTGTGAAAGTGCTGCACTCAATATGCCAGTAATTTGGAAAACTCAGCAATGGCCACAGGACTGGAAAAGGTCAGTTTTCATTCCAATCCCAAAGAAAGGCAATGCCAAAGAATGCCCAAACTATTGCACAATTGCACTCATCTCACACACTAGTAAAGTGATGCTTAAAATTCTCCAAGCCAGGCTTCAGCAATACATGAACTGTGAACTTCCAGTTGTTCAAGCTGGTTTTAGAAAAGGCAGAGGAACCAGAGATCAAATTGCCAACATCCTCTGGATCATGGAAAAAACAAGAGAGTTCCAGAAAAATATCTATTTCTGCTTTATTGACTATGCCAAAGCCTTTGAGTGTGTGGTGCTGGGGTCCAGTCCTGGTGGATCCAGGGAATTCGAGGGGAGACAGAGTCGGCATCCTAAGAAAGAACTATTTAATTAGAAAAGAGAAATTAGGAAAGAATGTTGTAGATAAGAAAATAGAGGAGAGAAAGAGGCTGATATTCCTTGGTTTACATAGAGAACCAGTAAAACTTTGAGACAAGAAGTTTGCCCTGTTCACGGAGGCCACAGGTGCCCTCCTGGTCTCCCGAGGGAGTGAAGACGCAGAACGTCTTCCCGTTCAGGTCTTAGAAACCTGGGCAGATAAGTGAATGCAGGGAGCCTCTATGCTCCAAGGGATCAGCCTGAAAAAGAGAGGGAGAGGAGAGAGAGAGAATGATTGACACGGGGAGACCAAGCTGCTTCGGTGAGCGAGGCCCAATAGCTTTATTTTCAAAAGGACTTTTATACCTTTCCCACAAATGATGTTGTGTACATTATCTTCTGGCCTTGGAGGCCTGTGAACATTTTAAGACCCTCTTTTGATAAAGTCTGCTCAACCAGAAAACTTATTTTCCCTTGAAGTGTTTTTTCTTTATATTTCTAATCTACGTCAGCCTCAGAAAGTATCAAACAAAGTTACATTTTCACCAAGCAAGGGTGTAGTAAGTTACAACAAAGAAAGAACCAATTAGCTCAAAGGTGATGTGGTTAGTTTCAAGGCTATTATTTTGTTTTCTTACATTCCAACTATGTTAACGAACGCACTCCCAGGTGCACAGTGGATAAGAGATATGGGAACTTAGCAACAAGCATTGGCCCAATAATGAAATCCTACACCAGCACTACTCTAATAACTTTTAACTCTTTGAAAGGCTTTATGTTTTAGGCTTCCCGTGCCTCTCACAGCTGGGGGGCTGTAAACAATCACATGCGTAGTTGTAAAGTCCAGGTAAGGCAAGTTAGAGAGCCATCAGAAGGGTTTGAGCTGAAACACGCCTTTTATATGCAGGACTATCAACTGGAGCTCTAAGTTAGCTTATTTCAGAGAAAGATGGTTGGGGATAGCCCCCTCCATAATGTCAGAAGACTAGGTGGAAAGCATAATGCAGTAAGGCAGGCAGACTCTGGTTTTGGGGGTAGTTCAAGAAAGCCCAGGAGTTTTCCTTGAGGCCTGATCTCGCCTTTACGTTTTGTCAGGCCCCTTTCCTCATGACCTTTGCCACGGGCAGGATTCCCCATGCTGGCTCCTGGCAGTGTGGATCACAATAAACTGTGGAAAATTCTGAAAGAGATAGGAATACCAGACCACCTGACCTGCCTGTTGAGAAATTTGTATGCAGGTCAGGAAGCAACAGTTAGAACTGGACATGGACCAACAGACTGGTTCCAAATAGGAAAAGGAGTACGTCAAGCTGTATATTGTCACCCTACTTATTTAACTTCTATGCAGAGTACATCATGAGACACTCTGGGCTGGAGGAAGCGCAAGCTGGAATCAAGATTGCCAGGAAAAATATCAATAACCTCAGATATGCAGATGACACCACCCTTATGGCAGAAAGTGAGAAAGAACCAAAAAGCCTCTTGATGAAAGTGAAAGAGGAGAGTGAAAAAGTTGGCTTAAAGCTCAACATTCAGAAAACTAAGATCATGGCATCCAGTCCCATGACTTCATGGCAAATAGATGGGGAAACAGTGGAAACAGTGGCTGACTTTATTTTTCTGGGCTCCAAAATCACTGCAGATGGTGACTGCAGCCATGAAATTAAAAGATGCTTACTCCTTGAAAGGAAAGTTATGACCAACCTAGACAGCATATTAAAAGGCAGAAACATTACTTTGTCGACAAAAGTCCGTCTAGTCAAGACTATGGTTTTTCCAATGGTTATGTACGGATGTGAGAGTTGGACTATAAAGAAAGCTGAGCACTGAAGAATTGATGCTTTTGAACTGTGGCGTTAGAGAAGACTCTTGAAAGTCCCTTGGACTGCAAGGAGATCCAACCAGTCCATCCTAAAGGAGATCAGTCCTGGGTGTTCATTGGAAGGACTGATGTTGAAGCTGAAGCTCCAATACCTTGGCCACCGCATGCAAAGAGCTGACTCATTTGAAAAGACTCTGATGCTGGGAAAGATTGAGGGCAGGAGGAGAAGGGGATGACAAAGGATAAGGTGGTTGGGTGGCATCACCAACTCAATGGACATGGGTTTGGGTGGACTCCAGGAGTTGGTGATGGACAGGGAGGCCTGGCATGCTGTGGTTCATGGGGTCGTGAAGAGTCAGACAGGACTGAGTGACTGAGCTGAACTGAATGGGATGTTATATGTACATTCTAATTACACATTTGAGAAATAAACAAAATGCATATTTCAGTAATTCAGAGTGTATTTATAAAATGAAAAGCCCTCTAGCAAAAATACACTTTTCACTGGGAAAAATAAAACAGACAAATGGATCTACACAAAGTAAAACTTAACTTTGGGAGACTCCAGTGTGGAGGACAGTCCATAGCAGGCTTTATCTGTCCTTCCTCCCCTAGAGCCCATCATCTTCTGAGTTAAGATTTTAAAAATATGCTTTGATTGAGATCATTATGTCGACATTTGTTTCTCATCCCACATCATCTTTAGCGAAGCTCTGCTGCTGCTGCCGCTGCTGCTAAGTTCTTCAGATGTGTCCAACACTGTGCAACCCCGTAGACGGCAGCCCATCAGGCTCTGCTGTCCCTGGGATATTCCAGGCAAGAACACTGGAGTGGGTTGCCATTCCCTTCTCCAATGCATTAAAGTGAAAAGTGAAAGTGAAGTCGCTCAGTCATGTCTGACTCTTCGAGACCCCATGGACTGCAGCCTACCAGGCTCCTCCGTCCATGGGATTTTCCAGGCAAGAGTACTGGAGTGGGTTGCCATTGCCCTAAGCACTTACAGTTCTCTGACTAATTGCCGGGTGCTCAGTGAGAGTCGTCTGGAACACTGGTGATGGAAGGGTTTGTTCCAACACTTGCCGTGACTGCTGCGGCAGTCCGCACACAGCCAATGCTTGCCAGGTGGTGCACACCCTTCTCGTATTCACCTTGAGCTAGGCCTTCTTCACCAAGCTGTGCTTCTTCTAGGAAGAATTTCCGAACAGTTTCAGCATCTTTAAGGTCAGGTAGCTCAGAAAGCCCAGCCCTCCGCTTGGCAAGCTTCTAATTCTTTTTTTGGTTCTCGCAGCCTGTTCTTGAAGTTGGGGTCACTCCAGGGCCCCGCACCCACGGGCAGCGATGGCGCTGACCCAGCCCCCACCCCCCCACACACACATCCTCCCGCCCCTGTCTTCTCTCCACCGAGGAGGAGCCGGTATGTGCAGCAGGGCCCCAGCAAAAAAGCCTTTCACCAAGAGGCCAGATCCTGGTGCGTAGCTCTGTCCCCACACCTGCTGCGAGGGATGTGCCCCTTAGATTCATTTCTGAAAGCTGCCTGCCTCGCTCAAATCTTTACCAGTACATTTTGCTGACAGTCTCCTAGTATTCTTCTCTCTAGATTCTGTCTATTCCAGCGTGTTAGTCGCTTGGTCATGTCCGACTCTTTGCGACCCCCTATACTGGAACCCACCATGTTCTTCTGTCCATGGGATTCCCCAGGCGGGAATACTGGAGTGGGTTGCCATGCCCTTCTCCAGAGAATCTTCCCAAGCCAGGGACCGAACCCAGGTCTTCTGCATTGCAGACAGATTTTTTTTTTTTTTTTTTTTTTTTTTACTGTCTGAGTTAACAGGGAAGTCCAGTAGATGTCTGTTCCCTAACACGTCTGCTAAAATAATCTCCTTAAAGAGACTAAGATCTTTAGAGTCATTTTTCATATCAATCTCCTATTTCAAGACATTTGCTCAAAATCTGTAGTTCTCAGCCTACTACTCAGCACCTTTCCCTAAATAAACTAACAGCAAAAATCTCAGATTTGGGAACCAGTTGGTTCCTCACTAGAGGAAAAAAATAAAGAGCTCTGCATCCCCAAGATGATCTTAGTTATTTTGCTTAGTTCATACTGACTTGTGCGATTTAACTATGACTTCACTTTTTTTTTAACAGATATAGAACTGTATCTGTTCTTCTTCAGTGAGTTTTGGCAGTTTGTGTCTTCCAAGGAATTGTTCCATTTCATCTAAGTTTTTTAATGTATGTGATTAGAGTTATTCACAGTTTCCCTTGTAATATTTTAATGTGTGTTGTGTCTGTAATGGTAACATTCTCTCACTGCTGATATAGTAATATGTTTCTGCTCTCATTTTCTTGATCAGTCTGTTTAGAAGTTTAGCAATTTTAGTGGGCTTTTCTAAGAATCAGCTTCTGGTTTTATTGATTTCACTATTGTTTTGCTATTTTCAATTTTACCTTTTTGCTCTTACCTTTTTTCTATTTTCAATTTTATGGTTTTCTGCTCTTATCTTTGTTGTTCAGTCGCTAAGCTGTATCCAACTCTTTGAAGTTGTATCCGACTCTTTGTGACCCCATGGACTGCAGCACGCCTGGCTTCCCTGTCCTTCACTATCTCCCAGAGTTTGCCCAAACTCATGTCTGTTGAGTCAGTGATGCCATCCAACCATCTCATCCTCTGTCGCTGCCTTCTCCCCCTGCCCTCAATCTTTTCCAGCATCAGTCTTTTCCAGTGAGTCAGCTCGTTGCATCAGGTCACCAAAGTATTGGAGCTTCAGTTTCAACGTCAGTCCTTCCAATGAATATTCAGGGTTGATTTCCTTTAAGATAGACTGATTTGATCTCCTTGCTCTCCATGGGACTCTCAAGAGTCCCTTGCTCTTATCTTTATTTATTTATTATAAGTTTGGTTTATTCTGCTCTTCTTTTCTAATTCCCTGAGATGGAATCCGTATTCATTTGAGGCCTCTTTTTTCCTAATACATGCATTTAATGACACGTTTTCTTCTAAGCACTACTTTAAGCTTTATCTCGCAAATTTGATATGTTTCATTTTCACTCAATTAGAATCTTTTCAAATTTCCTTTGATACTTGCTCTTTGACCCATGGATTATTTACAAATATTTAATTTCTAAGAATTTGGAGATTTTCCAGATATTTTTCTGTTGTTGATTTCTAGATTAATTCCTGTATGGTCAGAGAATATACTTTGTATGATTTCAATACTTAATTTTTTTAAAATATGTTAAGGTTGTTTTATGACCCAGTGTGTGGTCTGTCCTGACAAGTGTTCCTTGTGCACTTGAAAAGAATGTGTATTCAGCTGTTTTTCACTGGAGTGATATTGTTTGATGCTTCTGTGGTCTTGCTGATTTTTTGTCTCCTTGTTCTATTGCTCAAAGAGGAAACTGAAAGCCTCCAACTATGGCTGTGGATTTATTTCTCCCTGCCTCTCTTCCAGTTGTATTTTAATGTTTTTTTTTCTGTGTGTGCATGCATACTAAAGACGATATGTCTTCTCAGTGCATTCACCTTATCACTATGTAATGAGGCCTCTTTGTTCTTGTAATTTTCCTTGTTCAAATCCACTTTGTCTAGTACAAATAGATATAACCCAATTTCCTTTTGTTAAGTGTTTGCTTAATACACATTTTTCCATCCTTTTACTTTTAACCTATCTGTGTTAGGATATTTCAAGTGAGTCTCTTGACCACATATGTCTGAGTCTGAGGTTTTTATGTTGTTCAATTTGATGATTACTACCTTTTATTTGGTATGCTTAGAGCATTTCTATTTAATGTAATTGTTGCTAAGGTGGTCTTTTGGTCTACCATTGTTTTGAGGTGACATGGCGCACAGAAATAATCCAGTTATTAGCAGTGTTGAGCACCATTACCCGGGACAAAGGAAACAGTGGTTCTCCCCGCTAGCATCACTCTCATGTCAGTCAAGCCCCTATATAATTGGTGGGCCTGTGGGGACCTCCTGTGTCTGTTTCACCTGTAATTTCTGTTGATGAGGCAGGGTGAGTCAGCAGAAGGGAGGGTCTGTGGTCATATACTTTGATCCAGCCACACAGACAGGTGCTGGCCTACATTGTCAGGGCATAAATGATGGAATCTCAGCCTATTTCCCTGTCTATTTTTTACCTTTTAATGATTCTTTTTTTTTCTTTTTTAATTAGGGAAGCAAGAGATCTGGTATGTGTTCCTCCTTGGCAGTGTTCTATGTAAATTGATTTAAGTATCTCAGTTTTGCCAGGTATTGGATCCTTAAACAAGATATTTTATTTTTCTGGGTCTTACTTAGTTTATTTAGCTAAATGATAGAAATAATTATATTTATTGCAATTCAACCAGACTTGATAACATCTACAATTACTCCATGTTAACACACTTTTAAGAAGAGATTTTTTGGTTTATTTAATAAGCTCTGATGATACTCTTTGCCAGCCATTATTCTCAGCAAAGTACAAATATGGATTCATTTAATTTTAATAACAATATGATGTGGGTATTATTTTCCTCATTTTTAAAGGTGGAGTAATTTACCCAATGTCACAAAGCCATAAAGGGCAGAGCTGAGGCCAGGGTCTGTGTTCTTAACTGCCATGCACACTGCCTTATATTTGGGATTAGATGTCAAACTTTAATAGAAAAAGAAATTAATGTCCCTCACTAAAAAGGACAGTCATTTGTGTTGAAGCAGCAGCTTGCATTGTGCTAAGTCACTTCAGTCGTGTCTGACTCTGTGACCCCCATGGACTGTAGCCCGCCAGGCTTCTCTGTCCACGGGGTTTTCCTGGCAAGAATACTGGAGTGGGTTGCCATTTCCTCCTCCAGGGGATCTTCCCGACCCAGGGATCGAACCATCGTCTCTTAGTTCTCCTGCATTGGCAGGCAGAAACTAGCACCACTTGCATTATCCAATATTAAATAATACTCATGCTTAGTGCTCTCTATGTAGCACAGGGTATGCAGACACACGTATTGACTGCTGACTTGCCACACAATTACTGATCTGTTTGCCAAACTGACAAAACACAGAGGGCAAGTAATGGTCAATCATTTACATTTGGCCTGTGAATATCTAATACTCTTGAGCAAGGTGGAGAGGGTTCCCCTTCTAAATGTCCTTTCCCTCATCCGTTTACTAAATCATCCCTCAGACATTCTGCAAGAGGTCAGTAAGTTTTCTCTGACTTTATCTCATTAAAAATATCATTTCCTATAGTTCCAAAATCATTTTACTCTTTTAGTCTTTATGAATCTGTAACTCCTGTTTGTTCGGTGAACTCTCTACTCCAGGTTATACATGCTGTCAGCTCAGGGGTGGCAGATGGGTTTTATCTGGAGGGTCAACTCTGGACAGCTGTGTCTCCCTTGGAGCAATGGATAAAAGAGCTCTGAGCTGGCTCCTGGTTTAATGGAGCATCTTCTGCAGGGGGCCAGGGGAGGCATGGCCACACAGTGACACTTGTTTCCATCCTGTGGCCCAGATCCTTACTCACTACTCTGCGTCTAACCATCAGAGTACAATAATAGTCATGAGGGATTCAGACCCCATTGTTAGCAGATCTTCACATGGTGAGAAACACGTCTTCACGTTTTTAAACTGAAATCCAGCAAAGATAAGAGCCATCAGTGTCAATTTTTGCCTGTCATTCTTAAAAGTCAAACAGGATTCTACTTCTTATATTTTATCAGCTGCCAGTGACCAGCCTCTGAAACAAGAGATTCTGAAACAAAGGTCATTAGCGGTCCCTTTGTTCAAAGTTAAGAGGCTGGAGATGATGTAGGTCAAATCAAGGGTGGCAGGGATAGCTGGGAACTAGTGGGATCTGGGAGTTTAAAGTCAGGATCCTGGTCTTTGGTGAGCATGGGTTCATCTGTCTATAAAATGTCACCTATTTCTCAAAGATGAGTCATTGGAGATAAGATACTGTATTTATAGGATAAATATAGGGAATGTGTAAAATACTAGAATTCCTTTTCCTAATAGTGACTTAGACAAAGTCAAGTTTTAATGAAGTAAAGTACAGTACTAAAAAAGTAATTTATTTGACTTCCTTTAGAGGTACTCAACTTTCTTCCACCAAATGGCCTGCTCCCTGGGAATCTTAGGAGATGGTCTATGTGTGAAGAAAATGAAAATCAACAAAAGTTTGGTGGAAAATTGAAGAAACTAAGGCAGAGTCAGCCCCTGCTGTGTACATAAAAGTTTGAGGCCCAGTGGGTGGTGATTATGTCAGAATGTGTGCGTGCATGCTAAGTCACTTCAGTCGTGTCCAGCTGTTTGCGACCCTAAGGACTGTAGCCTACCAGGCTTCTATGTCCAAGGGATTGTCTAGGCAAGAATACTGGAGTGGGTTTGCCATGCCCTCCTCATGGAATCTTCCTGACCCAGGGATCTAACCCTCACCTCCTGCACTGCAGGCGTATTCTTTACCCACTGAACCACGTGGGAAGACCTGTCATCTTGGAATACTGCCCCAATTCATGTTCCCTCTGACTCTTTTTCCTCCCTACAAAGGCACAGGAGAGCATGCTCATTCTTTCTGTCTCAGAGACCTCTGGCAGCATCAGATTCCACTGGTGCTTAAGTTTCTCCTCCCATCCTTGTGGTGTCTGTCACAAGGATTTCAGGCACATAAATATGGTTGACCAGCCTGAGACATCCAGGGAAACCCATGGCAGAAAAAGAAATCACCAAGTGTATAAAAATGTTTCTACCATTTCAACTTCAAAACATTAGAAAGAGACTTTTAGAACTGAAAGTAGCCCAATGACTTGAAGGATCTATTAGCTTTTCTTTTTTTAATAAACACATAAATTAAACTGGACTCTTTATATCTCAGGGGGAAAAAAGAGTGGATAGAGAACTGTGTCATTTCACAAAGTGACTTTTTTCAAAAAAAAGTCACTTTGACTCTCCTCTTTGAAAAGGATGACATTCAATAGGCACTAAAAGCCTCACATTAGTAGTCACTACTTTCTGAGCTCCTGTTGAATATGGTCTCTGATTATGGTGTTTCTGGATAGACTCCCATTATTAACAGCTGCCTAGCCATCCACTGAAACGACAAAAGGAGGGCCACATGGCGGGAGAGATGACACTTAGTGCAGCACGGACAGGAGAGGTGACAAAAAAAACCTTCCTCCAGTCAGCTGCAAGGATGCCTCTACACCTGGGAGCAGACAGAGAGCTTTCAAGCTGAAGCACAGAATTATCTTTGGAACTCTGGGGATCAGAATGGAATGGTGAAGCTTCGGCACAGGATGAATCAAAGTGATTTTAAATTAGTATTAGCAACCTGAGAGTGTAACGCCTGTAGTAGAATTTGCTACAATAACACTCCAATTATTACTTCTTAGCCATGGATTAAGCTATCATCTTTATGAAGGTCTGTGGGCATCCCTTTCATTGCTACCTTTTTAACTGCAGTCAAACATAGATTATACTAATGTAGAGTTAAGATGGATGACAACTGTAGGTAAACCTCCCTGGGATTTTTTTTTTTAATACCTATGATTCTTGCTTTTGCAGAGATCAGATTTTCTAAGAGCAAAGTTTGAGAAAGAGAAACGTGGAAACTGCTGCTGTGACACAAGTCTTTTAAGACTCCATTCCTATTTAATATGAGCAATAGTGAGGTGGATTGAGAAGTAAATGCAGCATGCTTTCTATGTGTTTAATGCCCCCCCCAAAAAAGCATTTTTAATACATGAAAGTGTGTGTTTCCTAACTTTAGTTTTTGAAATAACTAAGCTTACAAGAAGTTGCAAAAATAGAGTTGAATAGAATTCTGTGAACCCTCTTTCCACAATGGTGTTACCTTTTATAACTGTAGTGCAACATCAAACTCAGCCCTAACTGGATTTGAGAGGTTACTCAGTTTTCACCATTATTACATGAAGCCAGGTGTGTGCATGCAATGCAGGAGGTGCTGGAGACCCGGGTTCCATCCCTGGGTGGGGAAGATCCCCTGAAGGAGGAAACGGCAACCCACTCCAGTGTTCTTGCCTGGAGAATCCCATAGACAAAGGAGCCTGGAGGGCTATGGTCCTTAGGGTTGCAGAGTTGGACACAACTGAAGCGACTGAGCACGCGCAGGTGTGTATGTAACTTATGTGGTTTTATGGGCAAGTTCTGCCTGATAGCTGAGGCAGTAGTAAAGAATCTGCCTGCAATGCAGGAGACCTGGCTTCAATTCCTGGGTCAGGAAGATCCCCGGGAGAAGGGAACTGCAACCCACTCCAGTATCCTTGCCTGGAGAATCCCATGGACAGAGGAGCCTGGTGGGCTACAATCCATGGGATCACAAAGAGTCGCATATGAATGAGTGACTAACACTTTCACTTTTATGGACACTTTCTATCACACTTTTGAGAAACAGATTATTTTAATCATGTGTTAAAGTGGACCACAGGCAGTGTCAACATTTGTTTAGCTGAAAATTGACTATGAGTTATATATTTGATATAAATATAATTCCATTTTTGCTATTGAGAATTTATAACAGTAGTGTGTCTTTTAATTTTGTTGGGTTCTTGAGTTTATTTTTATTTTTCCACAGAAGTAAACAATATATAATGTCTTTGAAAGACATGCAAATCTATCTTTTATATAAATTTAAACTGAAGTATCATTCAGCTGAAGCTGGCAGAAGTTTCATCTGGCCTGGAGAAAAGTTCTGTTAGTGAAAGGATTATTCGAGGATAGTTCAAAGGTATCGTTCTGTAGTTTTGTAATATAGTAGTCTCAAGTCAGGTATCTGAATCCTCCAGCATTGTTTTTCTTTCTCAAGTTGATTTTGGCTATTCAGGGTCTTTGTGTTTTCATACAAATTAAAAAATTTTTAATTCTAGTTCTGTGAAAAATACCATTGGTAATTTAATAGGAAATACATTGAATCTGTAGATTGCTTTGGGTAATATAGTCATTTTGACAGTGTGGATTCTTCCAATCCAAGAACATGGTATATCTCTCCATCTGTGTATATCATCTTTGATTTCTTTCATCAGCAGCTTATAGTTTCCTGAGTTCAGGTCTTTTGCCTCCTTAGGTTTATTCCTCAGTATTTTATTCTTTTTGATGTGATGGTAAATGATATTATTTACTTAATTTGTCTTTCTAATCTTTTCTTGTTAGTGTATAGAAATGCAAGTGATTTCTGCATATTCATTTTGTATCCTGCAACTTAACCAAATCAGTTGATGAGCTCTAGTAGTTTTCTGATAACATCTTTAGAATTTTCCATGGATAGTATCATATCATCTGCAAACAATGACTGTTTTCCTTCTTTTTCAATTTGGATTCCATTTATCTCTTTTTCTTCTCTGATTGCCATGTCTAGGGCTTTTGAAACTGTGTTGAGTAAAAGCAGTAAGAGTGGACATCCTTGGCTTGTTCCTGATCTTAGAGGGATGGCTTCATTTTTTTGTTAACAGTATGATACTGGCACAAAAACAGAAATATAGATCAATGGAACAGGATAGACAGTCCAGAGATAAATCTGGGCACCTGTGATCAACTAATCTATTGCAAAGGCAGTAATACACAGTGGAGAAAAGACAGTTTCTTCAATAAGAGAGGCTGGAAAACCTGGACAGATAAATGTAAAAAAAAAAAAAAAAGGAATTAGAACATTCCCTACCACCATACACAAAAATAAGCTAAAAATGGATTAAAGACCTAAATATAAGACCAGATACTGTAAAACTCTCAGAAGAAAACATAGGCAGAACACTCTCTGATATAAACTGAAGCAAGATCTTTTTTGATCCACCTCTTAATGAACATAAAAGCAAAAATAAGCAAATGGGACCTAACTAAAATGTAAAAGCTTTTGTACAGCAAAAGTCACCATAAACAAAGTGAAAAAAACACCCACACAATGAGAGAAAATATTTGAAAACAAAACAACTGGCAAGGGATTAATCACCAAAATATACAGAAAGCTCATTAGCTTAATATAAAAAAGCCAAACAACCCAATCAAAAAATGAGCAGATCTAAATAGACACTTCTTCAAAGAAGATATACAGAAGGCCAAAAAGCACATGAAAAAAATGCTCCATCTCACTAATTTTTCAGTTCAGTTCAGTCTCTCGGTCGTATCCAACTCTTTGCAACCCCAATTGTTACATCAATTCAAATTAAAACTACAATGAAGTTATCACCTCACGCAGGTCAAAATAGCCATAATCCAAAAATCTACAAACAGTAAATGCTGGAGAGAGTGTGGACCAAATGTAGGTGCATTCCCACCTACACTGTTGGTGGGAATGTAAATTGGTATAACCACTATAGAGAACAGTGTGGAGGTTCCTTAAAAATCTAAATGTAGAACCATCATATCCCACTCGTAGGCATATATCTGAAGAAAACCTTTCAGAAAGATACATGCACCCCATTGTTCACTGCAGCATTGTTTATAATAAACAGCACATGAAAGCAACCTAAATATTCATCTACAGTGGAATGGATAAAGATGTCATACATATATACAATGTAATACTACTCAACCATAAAAAAGAATGAATTAGTGCCATTTGCAGCAACATGGATGAACCTAAAGGTTGTCATACTAAGTGAAGTCAGACAAAGAAAATTATATGATATCGCTTATATGTGGAATCTAATAAAAAAGATAAAAATGCAGTTATTTACAAACAGAAATGATTCAGAGATCTTGAAGTCAAACTTATGGTTATCAAAGGGAAATGTGAGAGGGAAGTGAAAAATTAGGAGTTTAACATATACACACCACTATATATAAAATAGATAACTAATAATGACCTACTGTGCAGCACAGAGAACTCTACTTAATATTCTGTAATAACCAATATGGAAAAGAAATCTCAAGAAGAATATATGTATATGTATAACTGATTCACTTAGCTGTACATTTGAAACTAACACAACATGTTGAATCAGCTATACTCCTGTAAAGTTATTTTTTTTAATTTCATTCTGGGAATATGACTTTCAAAATTGAATCACAAAAGAGATCTAAATTTGTTTTAAATCACCAATAAACAAAAATTCTAGCCTACAAGCAATAACTCAGACATTTGTTGCAAACTTAAGCAGTGTCCAATACAAGACATCAACACTTGGCTACAATAAACAAGGTCAAAACATTGGACAGATGGGCACAATGATTGATGGGACATCAAAGACAGACTTATTTTGGAGAGGATCAAAGCCTATGAAAAAGAAAATAGAAATTGCATGACAATAAAAAAACTATCTGGACAGGGTCTGGATGTTGTTGAAGCACATGAATATGCATATACTGAGACTAGAGAAGATTCTAATGATGGTTTTGTAGTCTGTTCAACCCAAGTGAAACAGCTACCAGCATTATCATTTGCATGTACCAGACTCACTGGAACTTTCTCCAGTGGACTACCTTCATGCACCTCATTTGGACGCCAAAAAATCAAAAACTCTTTCAATAAAGTTATAGTAAATTGGAGAGCTAGTACAGTTTATACTATCTAAAACTACCTTGTGTTTCATTGTTCCGTCGTGTCTAACTCTTTCTGTGTGACCCCAAGATTTGTAGTGCACCAGGCTCAGAGCTCTGTCCATGGAATTCTCCAGGCAAGAAAACTGGAATGGGTTGCCATTTCCTTCTCCAAAACTATCATATTTTAAATATAATATTTAATATGCTGGTATAAGGAAACTTCAGTGCTTGTGGTACATATTGGTAGACTGAAACTTTTTTCCTGAAACTCCAGAATTTTCAGTATTGTCTATAAGGACAGCAATTTCATATTATATAAACTGTTTCAGAAAACAGAAAAATAGGGGAACATTATTCAACTTATCTCTAAGAGCCAGAGAACTATGACACCAAAGTCAGACAAATACTGTATAATAAATTAAAATTATGGAATGACATCACTCATTTATCTACATGGAAAAAAATCTTAGACATGATGATAAGATATACTAGATCCAGTAATATGAAGAATAAACACTACATTCTGACCAAGTAGGGGTTATTCTACAGATGCAGGAATGGTTACCATTAAAAAAAAAAACAAACCAGCAAAACTCTAAACATAGTTCATCACATTAACACAGAAAAACTTCACTTAACACTTCAGTAGGGGCACAGAGTACATTTGATAAAATTCCACACATATTCGCAATTAAAGAAAAAAAGAATCTCTTGGTAAATTCAAGGTAAGAAATATAAGAGAATGCTCTTATTATGATTAAGGTTACCTACTCAAAGCCTAACCTAATGGCATAAGGGTGAAACATTAAAAGCATTTCTTTGAAAATCAAGAGTAAGAAAATGGTGCCCAATTCCACCATACCCATTCCACTGTTCTCGTGATTCTGGCCAGAGCTGTAAAACAAAAAGAAGAAAAAAAAATATAAGGGTTAGAAAGGAATTAGAATATGACACATTAGAGTAATTAGAAAATGACACATTAGAATAATGTGTCGTTATTCACATCAGGTTGTGTACATAAAAACGCCCAACAAACCTACAGATTATATTAATCAATAATAGACTTGACCATGGAGACGGCAATGGCAACCCACTCCAGCACTCTTGCCTGTAAAGTCCCATGGATGGAGGAGCCTGGTGGGCTACAGTCCATGGGGTCGCTGAGAGTCCAACGCAACTGAACGACTTCACTTTCACTTTTCGTTTTCATGCATTGGAGAAGGAAATGGCAACCCACTCCAGTGTTCTTGCCTGGACAATCCCAGGGATGAGGAAGCCTGGTGGGCTGCCGTCTACGGGGTTGCACAGAGTTGTCGGAAACGACTGAAGCGACTTAGCAGCAGCAGCATGCCGGAGTCCAACTTCAGCAACCAGGGATTCAACCTGAAGAGATGAACGCTATCGATGATGAGGCAGCCTCTCAGTTTTCTTTTGGACTGCCTGTTTATTTCACGTTTAAGATTCTCTTTTATACTTTTATAAAAGCATTAGGCCAGAGGTTTGACATTTTCAGATCCCCCTCTCCCAGATTTATTATCTCCATAAATCATTGTTGCTCTTCAAACAGAGTTCCTGCTTCAGTGATTCTCTGGGAATCAGCCTTATCATCTATTATATACCTCTTCTAATGTGTCCTACAGTTAACTTGTGATTACATTCTAACTCATGCTACATTCCTCAGTTTACTACTTATCTTCCTAAGTCCTGTTTGCCCCTAACATCCTGAGCTCACTATCCCTTAAAAAGGCTTCTAGCTATAGTGTCTCTAAAAATTCCTAACTGCTATAAGCTATAGTAAAATATGCTAACTTTACAACATTCCTTAAATCTTTAACTTCTAACTGTTTTAATTATTTCTAAGCCCTAAATTCAGTAAACTCCTTTGCCATAAACATTCTACTCACAAATGGGCTTCAGATAGCAATCCCTCCCAAGGCCTCAAGCTACGGCCTATGTGCTCATCCATTCATCCATCCACCCATCCATTCATCCTCCATCCACTCATCCACCCATTCATCTTTTGTAAAAAGATGAACACTCTTTTGTAAAAGTCCTTGAACAAATGTCAATGATTAACTTTATGAATTATTTTCTGAGCAATGCTGCAGAAGGCTTTGCGCCTTCTCATGCTCCTCTCGAGAACAATAAGCACCTTAATATTCCTTTTCAGTCAACTCAGCCGAGGAGAGGAAAAGACAAGTCAGAATTACAAGGCCTAACTCCTTCATCCCGGGATCCGTGCCGGTGGAATGAGAAGAGGGGCCTGGGGACCGTGCCTCCATTTTGTCAGTAATGCCTAACACGGCTCCCGACAGCAGCAGAGTTAACCAAGTTTAACATTAATATTCAAAAGTCAGTTTCACTTCTGCACAATTTCTATAACTAGTTAGAAATTATAGTTTTGTCAGGAGAGTGTATGCTCCTCGGTTCTGTCTCGTCACAACAAAGATTTGGAGTGATGGACATTAAAGCCTTTGGCGTGTCACAGCTCTCGGGTCTTGGATAGACTGTGTTATAGCTCTCAGGTCTCGAACAGACCGTGTTATAACTCTTAGACAAATCAGTGTTACAGCTCTGTGTTACAGCTCTATTTTATTTAGAAAAAAGCAGGAAAACCCATACTCGGGGCATGAGAGCATGTTGACCCAAAGACGTGAAGAGAAGAGAGTGGGGGAGTGCACCAGCATGCGGGAGAGAGACCATGGCCCTTTGGCTCCTCTTTGTATATGTTTCTCCTCCGCCTGGGCCTGCCCTGTGTAAACTGGGCTAGCCAGGGCTGCTGTTTGTTCTAACTGAGGTCCTCACACGGGTCCTCAGACCTTCCTTTGTTCTATTTTCGCGGGCTTTTCTCTTCCTTGTCTTTTAGCCACCGCCATTTTGGACTCCTGTTTCCTGTTCTAATTACCTAATAGTTCTGAAAGTGAAACCAAATTAACAACAACAAAAAAAAGCACACCTAGGAATAAATTTTGCAAACTGTATACAGAGACCTTTTCAGAGAATATATTAAAATGTTATTGAACGACATTAAAGATTACTTAAATGAAAAGCTACTCAATAGAGAGATTCAGTGTTGTAAAGATATAAATACTTTTGTAAAGACTGTAAATTTGTTAATATTGTAAAAATATCAATTTCCACCAGTTTATTTGTACATTGTTTGCAATGCTTGCTGAAACCCAAACTGACATTTTGGTAGAGAAATTTGACAATTTATTCTAAAAGAATAGAATGCAGGGGGAAAAAAAATAGCAAAAGAAGAAAAAAAGTAGCCAGAATATGCTTGAGAAGACTTGACCTACCAGATCTCAAAACTCATTAGGAGTCTATGGTAAAGTAGAACATTGTTTCCCTGGATGCAAGGATAGACATATCGGTCAGTGGATCTGTGTAGAGCTCATAAGAACACTCACACCTCCATAGAAAGTTAAGTGATAAAAGTGACATTTCACATCCACAGGAAAGACAGGCCAGATTGGATTTCTATCTCATATCTTATGAAAAATTGATTCTAGATATTTTAAAAGCTTCACTAAAGTTAAAATTCTGGAAGGAAATGAAAGAGCATTTTTACAACTTTGAGTAGGGAAATTCATCTTAAACAAGACTTAGAGCTCTAACTGCAGAATATTCAAAATTATGTTGTTGAAATCAAGGGCTTAGGTTAAATAGAAGACATCATAAACTGAAAGGAGAGGCCCTAAAAGCAGAAGATATTTACAACACGTAACCGACAAATGAGTATTTAAAATTTTATACGAAATCTAAAAATCTCCTACAACAACAACAACAACATCTTGAGGCTAGGGTGGGAAGGAATGGGCTAAGGATTTGAACAACTAATTTATTTCACTAAAGGGAAAATATTGACAGACATTCACCTTCATTAGTAATCAAGGACCTGCAACTTAAGATCATAATGAAATATTTTATACCTGTTAAATGGGTTAAAAATAAATATATAAGACATTTGTTAGTAACAGCTATTGTTGTGGAGAAGGCAATGGCACCCCACTCCAGTACTCTTGCCTGTAAATTTCCATAGATGGAGGAGCCTGGTAGGCTGCAGTCCATGGGGTCGCTAAGAGTCAGGCACGACCGAGTGACTTCACTTTCACTTTTCACCTTCATGCACTGGAGAAGGCAATGGCAACCCACTCCAGTGTTCTTGCCTGGAGAATCCCAGGGACGGGGGAGCCTGGCGGGCTGCCGTCTATGGGTCGCACAGAGTCGGACACAACTGAAGAGACTTAGCAGCAGCAGCAGCAGCAGCAGCAGCAGCAGCAGCAGCTATTGTTGGGATGTGTATTAATGGAAATTTTTGTCCTGCTGACATGTGTAAATTGATTTAACCATCCTGAAAAACAATTTGGCATTGTCTTGTAAAGCTGAACACCTGAATATTCATGTCACTAACTGGTTGTGAACCCCTGCCCCTGTGTTTGCATGCCTGTTCTCCTTTACTAACAGAACACCCCAAGTTTTAGCTGGACGTATGGACACTGAGCTGGAGAATAGATTCCTTAGTCTCTGCAGATAGGTGTGGCTAAAGACTCAGTTCTGACGACAGGATGTGAGAGGCAATTTGAGCAGCTTCCAAGCCATGTCTTTAAAAGACTCCAGATCTCTGCCTTGTCCCAGTGGCTGAGACACAGAGCAACTGGACGGCAGCTTTCACTCAGTGGTGGAAGCTCTGTGTTGAGAGGAGCAGAGCCAATGCCCCAGCCAGAGGCACGGAAAGAATGGAATCAGAGATGCCCAGGCAGTTTAGAGATTGCTAAAAAAATTTTTTTAATGATCCAGCAGTTCCATTTCTGAGTATTTATGTGAAGAAAACAAAGATACCAACTCAAAAAGATAGATGTACCCCTATGTTCTTTGCAGCATTATTTATAATAGGCAAGATATGAAAATGACCTAAGTGTCTATCGTAGGTGAATGAATGAAGAAGGAGTGTGTGTGTATGTGTGTGTGTGTGTGTTTATACACACACACAATGGAATATTACTCAGCTGTAAAGGGGAAAGAAGTCTTGCTATTTGTGATCCCACTGATGAACCTTGAAGGCATTTTGTTAAGTGAAATAAGTCAGACAAAGACAAATATGTGGAGCCTAAAATAGCAGCAATAGCAATGAACCCCCTCCCCCCAAAAAAAAAATAATAAAACAGAGAATAGATTGATGGTTGCCAAAGGTGAGGGGTGGGCAAAAGGCACAGATCTTCAGTTATACAATGATTAAGTTAAGGGACGGTAACATGCAGCATGGTAACTCCAATTAATCATAATGTGGTGGTTTAGTCACTAAGCTATTTCCAACTCTTGTGACCCCATGAACTGTAGCCTGCCAGGCTCCTCTACCCATGGGATTCTCCAGACAAGAATACTAGAGTGGGTTGCCATTTCCTGCTCCATAATAATAATGTATTGCATATTTAAAAGTTGCCAAGAGAGTAAATCTTAACAAGTTCTCATCATACAAGGTATTTGTAACTCTGTATAGTGACAGGTGTTGTGATAATGCCACAATTTATATGAATATCAAATTATATTGTAATCTGAAACTAATATAATGTTATATGTAATTGTACATACATACGTAAAAGCTCAAACTATCAAATGTCACCCAAATGAAATTGATAATTTGAATAGCCTTGTAACTAAAGAAGTTGAACTCATAAAAATTTTAACTCCTCAAAAAGAAAATCTCCAGGCCTTGATGATTTCATGGCAGAATTTAACCAAATGCATAAAGAATTAACACCAACTCTATACAATCTTTTCTGGAAAGGAGAACATAAAGAAACACTTTTCAACTCATATTATGATGCTGGTATTAACCTGATACCAAAACTAATACAAAAAGAAAACTGCACATCAGTGTCCCTCATAAAAAGATTAAATTGCGTGCTTTTCCTGCCCTTACGCAGATGTATCAGAACTCTGAGCCCTTTGCGGTCCTTGTTGATTTCTGATCCCTTTTCCCAGTCAACTTTCCCCTTTGCTCACAACCTCTCCCTGCTGGCCCTGTGTCACCCCATGCGGAAATGAGCCTCGTTAGCCCAACAGTGCTGCCCTCCTTGGGCGTGTCAACTCTGGGAACCTAGTCTGAAGGTCTAGCCAATCCAAGTATGGCAGAGAGAATTTCCTGGCATTCCTTAACTCGGTATTTTGTGTGAAAATAGCAAAACAACATACTATGAGTGAACGCAATGCTTGGAAATGAAAATTATATGAAGTTTGTTACATGCATGGAAAAGGGCTTTTTTTTTTTTTAATCCAAGACCAAGGAGCTTAGAACTCATGACCATTGACCCAGAGGTCAGGTATGATGCTCCAGGCAGACTCCCCTCTTAACTGCCATAGAACTTTGGGAAAGTTCTTAACTGTCACCCAGACCAGTGTGCAGTCATTCCTCTTGATGTGCCTGATGGAGCCGGAGCTCTTTAGGAGCTGGAGAGCCATATATATTCAGATGTTTCTGCTTGGACTGGGTGTCCCCAAAAGAAATCAGACTGCAGGGAAAAACTGCAGGAGTCCTGCGAGGAAATCCCTGTGAATACAGACAGGGCAGGGAGGGCGAGCGCCTGCCTGAGCCAATTTGTCTCCCCACCTACCCTTCCCCAGGGGTGAAGTGGGCTCCAGAGACGGGAGGGCTGTGGTCCAGGGGAACACGAGTGGAGTTGAGTGGTGACCCAGCAGGGCTGGGTGGCAGTGTGGGCAACTGGGCCTGCATTGGGGGTTGGGGGGACTCTAAAAGTATGGGGGCCTTTCTGAAGCAAACCCCCATGATTCCTTCCAGGTACTTCTGGAAGAAAAGTGAACTTAACCTTCCTGGAAGTGGGGATATTCAGATTACAAATGAAAGCACCCTGTAAAGTCCTGCGAAACAGTTTGGAAGAAGAATCCTGAAGGGGGAAAAATAGGATTTCTGCTGGGAAAAGAAGAGGGAGCCTGGAGCAGGGAGTATGGCAGAGTCACCACAAATGCGGCGTGGGTGCCCTGGGCCACAGGTGAAGTTGGCTCTGAACTTAAGAAGGATTGTATGTGGGGTTGTGGGTATGAACCTGGAATTCTTCTGCACTGGGAATGGGTGGTGACTGTTAGCCAGAACGGACAAGGGCGTCATCCCGGTCCAGTCTGCATCCTCTTCCCCGTGTGTGCGTCCTCTCCACCAGCTGTCCCCTTCATCCTTGTTTGAGTCCTGGTCTTGGCTCATACAGGTGCTCACAGGACAGCTCCCGTGTGTGACGTCCTGTCCCGACTATTTCCTGGCCTCTGCTTCCCCACACTGGGTCCTGCAGCTCCAGCCCAAGCCTGCTGTGCCTGTTTCTGTGTTCTCTTTGGCAATTGCATTCTCTTGGGTACCCAGCCGTTTCCTCCATGCCACAGTAATGTGATCCAAACGCAGCTCAGGAGCTGTTATTCAGCTCAAAAGAATCCCCATCAGACAAAAAATGAGGATAGAGTTTAATTAACATGAAAAGTCAGTTCCTGCTTGAAAGTGGAGGTGAAAAGTGTCCCCATGAAGCCAAAGCATGGACAGCGATCCCTTCCTACACAGTCAAAGGTCGTGAAGCCTCTTCCTTGGCCTTCCAGCCCCATCCCCTTGCCGCAGTAGCTGATGGCAAGTGTATTTTGCCAATTTTGTGCCTGTAATTAATGCAAGGCTCCACAGAGCAGGTCCTCAGACCTAACTGCCTGCCTCGGGTCATTCTGCTTCTTTGTTTCTTAACTTGCCACCCAGTGTCCTGATAACCTGTGGGTAACGTGCTCACCTACCAGGTCTGGACTCCTGCTGCCCCTCCCTGTGGTCCCCTTTAGAGGGTTCACAGGAAGAGAAGGATCTGGAAAGTGTAGCCGAGACGTTGAACTCCAAAACTGAGTTAAAAGTGTGGGAAATAGAAACGGGAGATTCACATTGGATAAAGGACACTTGATGTTTAAGGAAAGCACACAAGAGCTTCTGGTTCTTATTCTGCCTGATTGAGTGAACTTGAGCGGGTCACTGACTTTCCAATCTTGACTCTCTATCCAAATTTCAGGGAGGCTGGGCAGACCTGGAGAGGGTGATCCCTGGGAACTTTGTGGGTCTGGGGATCCAGCGGTGGGGACAGGCAGCTGCAGCTGAGATGGCTCAGCTGTTTTATATCACCTGCTGTGTGTGTGTGTGGCCTGTGAAAGCCATTGTTGCCGTGTTTTTCTGTGTCTCCTGACTCCCATAGCTCATTAAGCTGCTTGCGCCCAAGACTCAGGGACCACCAGAGAAAGAATCCTGAGATTCCTTTACCCAGCACAGGACAGACACTTCTCCATCTGGTTCTTTTACTAGCATGTTGGACAGCATTGAAGAAAGAGCTTCCTAGCTCTAAGAAAGACATTAGCATCTGATGTAAGAGCATCCTCATTTTTGTCATCTTCTTCTCTTTTCATTTTTAACTTAAGTCATTTTTAATTAAAAAAAAAAAACATGTATGAGGTGAATGCCACCCTCTCACTGAAAGCCCTAGATGACATCCCATTGCTGATATATTAAATCAGGCTCCTGGGCAGGAAACACGGTTTATCACAGTCCGGCCTGAGCCTTCCTTCCCAGTGTGATCTCCTGTCCTGCTCCCAGTCTGGTCACTCTTGCTCCTACAGAGAGAAAGCCTAGACAGACTGTGCTAACTGCTCTCGGGCCTCTGTGTTTTTGCTCGGGTTGCTGTTTCTCCTCTGTCATCTGCCTCCAAAGCCTTCCTCTATGTAACTCCATCATGTTTCCTCCCCATCTCTTTTACCTTTGAAAGGCACCTGTCGCCCTCGCGCCATGCTCCGAAAGTCTGCTTCGCTTTTCATTTGCAAACACAGTCTTACCTCTTCATATGTATCTCATCTCCCCAGCTGTTAAAACTTCTAGAGAGATAGGGATGGTCCTTACATGTGTTTTAAACTTCCCATGTTGCTGACACAGTGCATACATGTAGCTAAATGTTGGATTAAAGTACAGGAAAAGCAAACCAACCCACCGATAATGGAGGTGTCCAGCCTTGAGTTTTCTCTCTAAAACTGCCACATCCCTCCTAACTGCCTCCAGTGTTCAGGTCAGAGGATCAGCACTGATGGTGCTATTGCATGTCCAGCTCTCAGAGGCAGGAAATCACTGAAGCCAAGCTTCCAGGCACTAACCAAGGAGGGCAGACACCTTCCAGTCAAGACTGTCAGGATGCCCAGGTCTGGCACTTTGAGGTTAGACTAAGACGTCAGAGAAGGGGAAAAATGAGTTTGCCTGAAGCTGTGCCTGCAGAGAATCTATCCAGTTAGAATCTATCTAGTTAATCTTATTTGAAGCAGACTGACTGTATTATTCAAAGCTTAAATTGGAGTTTTGGAGAAAATTGACAAAGTAGATAGCTCGAGACAGCTTTTATTTTCCTAGATGTCTTTTAAGTAATAGATTGTCTTGGAAGTCTTGGTTTATCTTCCTTCTCAAAGGAAAGCCAACTGAATTTCCTCTCCCATGATTTCCTTCAGGAATAAGAGAAGAGAGATTTATTATGGTAATTGAAAAATTGAAAGCAGAATGATTTTTAAAACATTAAGGAAGCTAGAGACGGCATTTTTAAATCATTCTTGTCAGCTATTCCTAGAACATATATTATAATTATTTACGTAACATAGATAATAATGTGCATCAGAACACACCATGTCCTCAAGTTTGCAGGGGAAAAACTGAAATGAATGCTATACTTTTCTTGACCAAAGAAAAACCTTCAATCCCAAGCTCCAAAATTCTACAAACTCATTAACCTTTGCTGGGATGACCTTCAGTCATTTTCTTTCACAGCATTCTTCAATCTTTCAGGATAGGATAAAAAAAAAAAATCAAGCTGCCTAGTTAGGATAAGTTCCTCCTATTAAGAAAAACAGGGTTTTTTCCATCAAAAATAAGCCATGAATTCAACCATGTATCAAGATCTGGAGATTATGAAGATTCCTAGGTCTTGGGCTATTACTTGTTTCCCAGAAATATCAAGAGACATAAAAATTCATTATCCCTAACAATGAAAACCTATTTGATCCAAAAGTGCTTTGAGAGGTTAGTCATATACATGACCGTCACATCCTAAATCTCTTCTGCTTTAGACAGATGCTAGATAATGTTGCAGACATTGCCCGAGACACAGGGATTTTGATCCCATAGTCAAGTTCCATTGGATAAAAATTGTTACCAAAGATATCAAAAATTACGATTTGTCATTTCCATCTGATATTTCACTTTATTATATGGTTTCAGATTTTGGAATATGATTTCAGAAACGTCGTCATAGAAGGATAGTATATGTTCTCACTTTTACCTGTAATTCCCTCGTGACTGCTCTTCCCTCTCATCTCTTCTCCACAATGCAGGCCACAGTCTCTAAAATGCGTGTCCAATCCTTGTCACCTCCCTATTTAAAGTCCCTCAGAAGTCCTCCATTGCTCTTAGGATGAAGTCCAAATTCCTTATCTTGGCTTACAGATCCCGCTTGGCTGGCCCTGGCTCCTCCCTCCCATTTCCTGTCTTTCCCACCTCTCACCCCTGCTGTCACCAACTCATCTCTGTTCTCCAGCCGTGCCCTCATCTTCGTGTCTTCAGCATTCCGTTCCCGCCTGCTCCTGCCATTACTCTTGCCGCTCCTTTATTTTAGACTTGACTTCATATGCACGTTTGCCCAAACACACCTAAGAATGAAGGCATTGGTGGTGGGAAGAATAAGAATTACTAGCTCTTAACTGCTACACACTACAGTTCTGTAGTGATTTTCCAGGCCAACATGGAACTTGCCATTCTAAACACTGTTGTATTTCTGTCTTGATTACCCACCCCCACCCAAGTCAGTTTGAAGGTTTGACGTGTTGTGAACCAAGTTCTGTCTCCAGTGGAAAGCAGCTCCTGATGCCTTCTGTGGTACACTGACGAGATGGGATGTGATTACTCCATCTGTCTTTGATTTGGCTTGGTCTTAACTTTGTAAAAGATTAGATCAGGAACATTAACAAGATACTATTAATTCACCAAAAAGGTAATTTAATTTTCTCATTTGCCAAGTTAACAAGAAGACAATCGAGGGGGAATAATGAATGCAATTCACCTGATTCATTTTGAACCGTTTTCCCAGTTCCCATAGATTTTTAGAAAATCTATCATAGTGCTTTCTGTACTTTCATAGGAAAATAGTTTTGCATCTGGACACAATACCTCTTGTCTCTGCCTCTAAGCTTTTGCTTTTCAACTGTTGAAATTCAGGACCAGATATAGTAAGAATTCAGAATTTTTGCTGGTTATTGGTTATTGCAAAAATACCTTTGTTAATCAGAATTCTTCAATTTTTCCTTTTAATGCCAAAAAAACACAGCCTTGTATAACTCAACTTTAATTCATAACGCTTTTACTAAACATTTGCTACAGTTCAAGGATTTGTTCCTTGAAAGGGTCCTTCTGTATATGGACCTGCCTAAGTGATGATTAGGTGTGCCTGGGGTGAGGAGGGACAAATACTGTAACACGGATACTCAGATGCCTCTGGGTCGGTGGGCGAGCCTGGCAAGCCTCCTCCACTCCATGTAACGCGGGCATCTCTCGCTGGTGTTTACTAGCCAGGGCTGCGTAGTTGTGCCCAGACAGCTGACGTTGCCAGTAGAGCAGTACGTTTACAGACATACTGCAGACTACCAGGATGGGTCATGAACAGAAGGATATGTCTCAGCATTACTTCCTGAAGAATCCCTCATATCCCCATTTGTACAAGCAAGGTTCTGATCCAGCTGTAGTTTGTTACCCAGGGTCCCAGCTCCAGTGGCCCAAGAACTCCTGCAGCTGAGTGGTTGCTGAGGGCTGTGCACTGGGCCAGGGGCTGGGGTGGCCCTTGAGAAGATCACCCACCACTGCCACCCCACCCAGAAAACCCCACGTCCAAATGCCAAGGACTGGGCCTGGTGCCTCCTGCTGCCCTGACCGTCCACAGAGGTGCTCTGTTGATGCTAAATGGGAGAATGAAGGGGAAGCTTTCCACAATGAACAGCCTTATCCTGAGATAAACTTTGTTCTTGAGACCAAAGTCAAAAATAAGATTAAACCAAACTCAAGAATTAATCCTCTAAGGGCCAGGAGCACAAATCCTCACTGGACATAGTACCTGAGTCTAGGCAGTCTGCCAGGACACCAGTTACCCATTGCCTCCCTCTGCGAGGGCGGTGGTGGGGCCGCGGAATGGAGCCTGGAGACGCTGGGAGCAAAGAAACCCAGCAGAGCTTGGTTTCTGATCAGGAAAGAGTGGCAGAGGCTATGGAAACAAAGGAGAATTGGACGGTGGCTTCCTAGGCGAGTTCGTCACTCTGTGTAATTGAAAAAGGAGCCCATGGGGAGCTGAGCCACCCCCATCTCGGTGTGGGGAGCGGGATGGGGGCGCCCTCCTTAGGGACCTTCTGAAGCTCCCGAGTGCTGTGCTGTGGGGAACGTGGCTCATGCTCAAGTTTTCTTTCCAGGGAGTCATTCTGGCTCTGCCTGGAGCGAAGAGCAGGGAGACCCCTGGCCAAGCGGGAGGGCCCCAGACGGAAGGGAGGGGCAGGGTGGCATTCAGGGCTTTTCCTTGGCCTCAGCAGTGGGCGCACAGGTATCAGTTTTACAAGTAGTTGTTAAACTGCATGGATTTATGCATTTTTCTGTGTGTTGTTTTATTTTACAAGATAAAAACAGAATTAAAAAATAACAGAGCACAGGAGCTAAGAGCCAACCCCCTCGCCCGTATCTTAGTAACTGTAGGACTTTGGGCAGTAAACGTACAAACCGCAGCCACTAAGTGCTGGCCAAGGCCGTGTACTGAACTTGCTCCCTACAGCAGCCCTGTTGGTAAGATGCTACTATGCCCATTCTACAGATGAACACATTGTCTTAGCAAGGGGAGAAAGGAATATCGGTCCAAATTGCATGTGTGTGGACGGATGTACCTGGAGCCTGCCACCCTGCAGCCATGCGGGGCTGTGCCCTCCAAGGCCAGCTCGCTACTGACACAGCTGCTCAGACAAAACCACACCCCCGTGCCGCCACCCCCCGAGAGGAGGCGGTGAAGGGTTAGTGTATGAGATGGTAATCCAAAGATGCCGTCTTGACAGCATTCTTTAAAGGAGCATGCTAGCAAGATATAAGTCACTGTGATGACTTTAATTGCTTATCAGCGTGTGTTTTGATTTGACGTAAGTAATGCTTCTGCTAGGTCAAATAACGAAAAGTGTCTGAAATGGCCAAAAGGTTTCAAATGGTTTCTGTTTTTGTATCCAAACAGAGGCATACGGTTGACTCTCCCTCTGTGGAGTCAGCGGCCTCTGGCTCTACAGTAACGTACCAACCCTCTCCCCCAGATCCCTGCCCATGCCATAGTCCCCCTGCCCCTAAGGAGCAGTGACTCGGAAGGTCCCTGTCATCTGGTGACCCTGGAGAGCAAGCGCTGGCAGAACACGGCTCCTCCCAGCCTGGACACATGTCTCCGCACAGGGGGCTGAGGATCCTTGAACCATTTCTCCAATTTCTGGCTCTTGCCACACAGACAAGGGGGAGACAGCTACATGGGGCTAGCGGTCCAGGGCTCTGGGGACACAAGTGACTGCCAGTGAGCATGTGGTGAGCCACGTGCACAGTCCTGTGGACGCTGCTACTGCCTGGCGTCCCCTCGCAGTCCCCAGAACCGCTATGCTCATAACCCCGGTACTATAATGCCATCCACACACTTCCCAAAAAAAGCAGAGTGCTTAGGTGTGGATATAAGTGACAGAAGGCTGGGGGCATACCAGTCACTAGATAAAATGTGAATATTTGCCTGGAGTCAATAGTTCACTATCGTTAGAACTGCAGAATGTTTCCCACCACCTGATGCAGACCCCAGGATGCCTGAGCCTGGCTGGGGTTCCCAGCTCCAAGAGCAGGGAGGGTTCATGGAGAGGCTTCGGGTGACAAGTCAGGAGGCTGTCCACCCAGGGGTGCCGGCCAGCCTCCTGCAGTGTGTGTGGAGTGACACGGAGCGGGGGCACCCTGCGGGGGAAGCCCGGTGCGTGTTCCTGGTCAGAGCTCGAGCTGGGGGAGAGTGGGGCCTGGGAGCTCAGGCTGGGGTGGGGGGCGGCGGGGAAGCAGCTCCTCTGCTGTCCCCCCTGCTGGCCCGGACTTCATCCTCCAGAGACGCAGAGCAGCTCTGGTCTGCTAGGCCCATGCTTGCTCTATCATCCTGAGCCTGTTGTTGCCATTGTGTCCATAGGGGGCGAGTCCAAAAGTAAACGTGGACATACCACATACTAAGTTACAAACCTGCCTGAATTTTAAGACAAAAACACGAGATTTCAAAACAGACTCCATGCCTTGGGGCAGCTTCGGGCCCAGATTAAGGTTTGGGGGGGTTGGTGGGGAGGGGAGTGTGGTCAGCGGCGGGAAGGATGGAGTGACATAAATTCATTCTCCTCTGCCCTTAGCGACAGTGAGGGGCAAGAGCTCGGGGAGCTAAACTCCTCGCAGCTGACAGATGGTGATGAAAGGGTCTGGGTGGCGGCTCTCCTGCCATGACATCTCAGCACCTCACTTTCCTCCTCTGAGTCCTTACCTCCTCAAGTTGCTGTGAAGATTGAATGGTTTCGTTCGTGTGGGGCTCTTAGAAAGTGTCTGCTGGCATAGAGCAAGCACTCAGTAGATGTCAGGTCGCCAGCCAGCAAGAGATAGGGGAGCAGGGGAGCCCGTGAGGAAGTGCCCTGTCCTTTCCAGGGGTCTCCTCTCTGCTCTGTCCTCAGATTGCTTTCAACGGTTGGTAGCATTTCCAGCCATGTTTTTAGATCCACAAGCAATTAATTGCAGGGGCTTCTTGAGAGAAATACTTGAAAGCTCCCCCCGCCCACCCCCTATCCCGAGCCCTGGGATGTTACAGCCACCCTTTTCTCCTCCTCCTAGAAGAACCACATGGCTCCCATAGTCATCTGTCCTGGGTGAGCAGAGCAAACACCCAGCTGAGAAGGCAAACCCTGGCCCCTGGGGGCCACTCAGCCTCATTTGCCTTGACGTTCTCTGTGTTCCCTTTCAAGAAGATCCCCTGCCTCAGAGGCTTGTCAGTGCCAAACAGGAAAAGAGCGAAAGGGAGAGGGGAGAGCAAGGCAGACGGAGAGCAAGTCCAGCTCTTGAATTGGATCCTGAAATGGGTTCCTTAGATGATGTGCATGCTCCCTTAGTCCTGGCTCAAGGTTGTAAGGCAACAGAGGTCAAGCATTAGGACGTGCGTCCCTTCCAGGGGAGGACCTGACCCATGATCCTCCAGTCTGCCGTGCCGCTCATGGGCCTGGCGTCACAACCCTCCAGAGGCAGCAAAGGACCGGGATGCAGGGCCATTCCCAGGCTGACGCTGCTCAGCAGTGAGACACAGGGCCCACAGCGCTCAGCGAAGAGGAGCCCATGGAGGGCTGAGAGGACGCATGTCGTCCTCCTGCCTTTGGAGCTGCAAGAGCCTAGACCTTTATGGGACTTGAATGGCCTTTGGCTTGAAAAGATTCGGGAGAAAGCCTGCTGAGTAGGAGCAGGACTCCCCACTGCCCTCCACCCCCACAGTGACAAGAGGAGGCGCCTCTCCAGGGTGGAAGGGGGGAGCAGGGAGGGGGAGGGGGGGTGTGAGGCCAAGGTCGTGGGTCTCTGGAAGAGACCTCACTTTCCCAATCAAGCCCTGGGAGGTCTGAAGAGGGGGCCATATGAAGCAGGAACCTGCCCTGTCTCCTGGGGAATCCATGGGAAGTGACAAGACCCCAGAAGATGGATGGGTGAAAGGAGTGGGCAAAAAGATGTTGCTTTGGACAGCCTCAAAAAACTGCTAAGAATCCGAAGCTGGTTCCTTTTTGGCTGAGACACAGCATACCGATGAAGCAGAAAGGGGGCTGAAAGGGGGGACCCAGGAACACTCCATTCCCAGCCTGTGTGGTCCAGCAGCTGCGGGCCCAATGCAACAGTGGACATCACAGTAGACACTCTCCAAGCGAGTGACCCAGAGGACCCTTTTGTAAAGCCCCTGAACTTAGCCAAGACCCTGAGCTAGGGTGGGTGCCAAGTGGGAGCATCTCTGATTGGACCGGGATTCCATTCCCATCAGACCAACAGCTTCAGAGAGAAACTGAAGCTGAACGGGCCATTTCTGAGGGGTGTGGCCTTGAGATTCTTGGGCATCCCACAGGTCTATGAACTAGTGTGGGAACCTGGGAGCCTGGGCTATCACTGCTGAAGACAGCCCTTCAAACGAAAGATTTGTGAGCTCACAGGAAGTAACATGTGTTGAGGATGGGCTATTCTGAGGGCTTCTTCCATGTCCAGGGCCGGTGGTGGGCAGGTGGGGAGCAGGGAGGGGCACCGCCCCAGGGGGAGGAGGAGGAGAGCAGCACAGCTCTCTCATCACAAGCCTGTTCCCAGGCCTTTGAGGAGATGTTGGAATTCTGAGAGGAAGCCTGAGCCAGAAGCGGGGGGTTCAATCAGGAAAAGGAAGATACAGAGTTTAGTGGGAAGGCTTTTGGCCGTAACGCGAGGGAGGCCAGGCCAACCCAAGCAAAGCTGAGTTCTGTATTAAAAAAAGTCACGTTTGCTCACATTCAAGTTCGTGATGGTCTGATGTAGACATGCATTTCATGCCAAAGGAAGTAGAAGAATAGTAGGGCAGGAATGTTGTGGGGGAAATGGAAGGAGGCAAGGCAGGCAGAGGGGTGGGAGCCTGTCTGTGAGAAGACGAGGTCCCAGGAGAGGGTCTGGTAGCCAGGGAACTCTGTGCAAAACTGGAGAGACAATTTTCCCATAGAAAATTCACAACAGTAGCAACAGAGATGGAGCCCGAGGGTTATGATGGAGACTGGAAACCAGAAAAGAAGCTGACTTCTACCAGCCCAAGAGTAGAAAGGCTGAGAAGGGATGGATTTCAGGGGCAAAGGCAAGAGAACTTGCTGTTTGATGCTAGACTGAGGAGCGGACAATGGAAGCTGATGGGTTCTGGGTGACTTCGTCCACGGCTTCTCCCAGGAAAGACCAGGGGCTGAGGGGACAGGTTTGGGTGGTGAGAGAAAGCAGGAGAAGCGCTGGATTTGAGATGGCTGAGAAGCACACTCAGCAGGGCGGTCTGTTTAGCCAGGAACCTAGAACAGAGATCTGGAAAGGAACAGATAAACGTTGAGGAGTTATGAGCATACAAATGGTAGCTGAAGTCACGCTATGCGTGAGCTTGCCCAGCAGCCACGCTTAGAGTGAAAAGAGAAAAAAGGGCCCTGGGGCAGAGAGGTAGTGGGGTGGGACTATCAGGCAGTGTGAGAAGAACCCATCCCAAGCTCTGGCGAGGAGCTGCCTGTGGGCCAGGAAGAGGACCGAGAGAAGGGCAGGTTTCTGCAAGATGCAAGGGGGAGGGTCTCCAGGGTGAGTGGGTAGTTGGGTCAGATCTCCAGAGGAGCCTGGGGAGCGGGCAGCTTCGAAGTCTGAAGGCTCTGAGGTCCAGTATCCCCACATTTCTCCTCTCTTCTATGGTTGCTCGACTCTAGATGAGCTCAGGGTTGCTATACATTGTCGCACTGAATCGCCAACCCCAATGGGATCTTGTTTTCGGCTTTCTCCCACTGCTCCTCTGATGTAACTAAGAACAGAGAATCAGCCCAATAGCGACAGCAGTTATGGCGAGAACTCTGGGGAGGGGGCAACTCTGGTCTTCCGAACAGACCCCTGGCTGGCCTGGTTCTTCCTAGGAGAGTTTCTCCTTCAGAGCCTCTCCTGCACCACAGGTGCTGAGAACCTCCCAGAGTCTCTAGAACGCTTTGGAGAAATGTGGCGGACAGGCGCACGTACTCAGTACCCCAGGAGCTCCGCCAGGGCTGCAGAGTGCCCCCCAGACGGATTAGAGCCGTGCTTTGAATTGTCTTGGAACATTTCCCATGGCCATTCATCTCTTTGGAGTTGGATAGCACGCAGTACTAACCTTATTTTGGTGTCTGGACCTGTGTACATTTCTGGCCCCTTTTTATCCCACTGTTTTATCCCCACTGTGGCCACTTGAAGTTAGGCTCAGCCACCTTTTCAGCTGCAGATGGAGACACCGTAAGTTAATCAGACTCTTCTCCGTGCTTCAGAGGACTCTCCGTCCTCCCTGCGGGACTCCTCCAGCCCCATTCGGATACCGTGCGCCCGGCCGTGTGTCACGCCTCACCATGCCATCCCTAAGTGTGGCTCTGGCTGTGTCCCCAGTACTCGCTGTTCAGTCCCAGCCTGCTGACTTGTCAGTCTTAACTTCCTGACTGTGCTAGTTTGTATATGCTCTGGGATGGGAACTCTTGTCAGTGAAACTCTCATCATCCAAGAGCCTCACCTTCTCATTGTCTGTTCCTTTCTAATCTTAAGAGACCCACAAGAGGTACTGAACGAAGCATGCCATTCCTATGTAGCATCTAATGGTTTATCTATTCAACAGATATTTTCATGCCAGACACTAGAATGTAGTGAGTCCCCACGGGGGAAGTAGCCTTGTGATGCAGACAGACAAGAGAAGAGACAAACTGATGCTGTGATAAATCCTCCGATGTCATGAAAATGTCCCCTGGAAAGGACCACGAGATGACTGAGCTAGATGCTAAAATGATGCTGTCCAGGGTCATGCTGGGCACCTCGAGGTGCCGACTCGTGAGGGGTGAGCGCTTGTCAGAGCAGCAGAGGGACTGTCTCCTGGAGGCTGGCGTGTGTGTATTTGTTTAGCCTCCCAGACAGACCTGTTGTGTGGGGTGAAAGGAGGGGTCTCTAAGACTGGAAGAAATGGTACAGAAAACTCCAAACTTGAGCTAAGTGATTTTTGAAAAGAAATGGCATGTCTGCTTTCTGATCTCACATTAGAAAATATTAATGACTACGTTTTTTTAGAGGGTGATGTTTCAAATTGCTTTTTTTTTTTTTAAATTTTTAGCTGGAGTGTAATTGCTTTACAACGTTGTTAGTTTCTGCCATACAACATCGTGACTCGGCTGTAAGTGTGCCTATATCCTGGCCTCTTGAGCCTCCCTCCCCCACCCCACCCCCTAGGTCATCACGGAGCACGGAGCTGGGCTCCCTGCGCTCTGCGGCAGCTCCCCACTGGCTAGATTTTACACATGGGAGTGTATGTGTGCCAGTGCTACTCTGAATTCTTTCCACCCGCTACTGCCCGCCCTGTGTCCACAAGTTTGTTTTCTGCATCTGCGTCTCTATTCCTGCCCTGCAGGTAGGCCATTTCAGTGCCATTATTCGATTCCTTAGACATGCATTAATATACAATATTTGTCCAACTACCATTGTTTTACAGAACAAATCTATAATCCTAGTAGATGTTAAGGAATAAGAAAAGTTGTCATTTTGCGAAAAATAATGAAGTGCAGCCAAGCATTCCAGCTGCCTGTGATAACTCTGGCTCACCAGGATCTCTCGTTCCTAACATTCCTCTTACGTTGAAACCATATGGAGTCAAAGGTGAAGAGTCAGCTCTCGAAAGTCCAGGAATGCTGTTTGGGAAAACAATTGTAAAAACAAACAAACTCAAAATAGATGAAACAACTGGAAGAAACCAACGATTCCACCCCTCCTCCTTTTTTTCTGTAAGAAATTAACACCATTTTCAGATATTAATGAGGCAATTAGATGTGACCGTACAGCCCTTTGGAATAGAACAAGGTAAAAAAGAAACAACGTGGAAAGAATTTGTCAGCCTAAGCTTTGCGTAACTAAGACGGCCAATCACGCTGGCCCATCTTTGTGCTGCTTCTGCCGGATGGTCGGCAGGTCATGTACTAGCACAAGCTGGAAGGTTGCACACACCAGCAGCAGGGAGTTAGTAGGCAGCACCCCCCGACAGGCAAGGAAGGCTGAGTGGCCCTGACTCACTGCCTGAGGAAATGTCCACGTGGCTGGAAATGCAGAGGGACAGGGGGCTGATGGTGGTGTACGCGGACAAGGTGGGAAGAGGTGTGGGAGGTGGAGGAGGGTGATGGGAGCAAGGACGTAACGGTGTGGCCAGAGCGAAGATGAGGAGGCGGAGGAGGAGGCTGGGGTGGGAGTCGGAGTTACAGCGGGCCACGTGGAGGAGATGGAGGTGATGGTGGACACACAGGATGCATTTTAAAGCAGACTTCATAATTCCATGATAATGTTCATGGATGCTTCAGGCATAGAATTCTAAATAGCATGTGTGAATATCCTCTTTAAAGTAGGAACCTGATACTCTGGAATCTGGTTAATAAATGAGGGGTTTTTTTTTTATACTAATAGTGGCTCTTTTAAAAGAAGTCAGTGTTTTCCCCATATGTCACATAGTTTGAGCATGACAGGTCTCTTTATACCAAATAAGAAATATTTTTAAAATGACATTTTAAAAATATTTATCAATGAACATGAAAAATGGGAAGTGTTGTCATTGAATTTGGACTGTTTTGCTTATTTCAAATTTGGAACATAAATTACTCCACTTGTAATACAAAGAAATATAAACTTCTAGCCTCATTTTTTTTTAATTAAAAAGACTGATCAGTGAGATGTTTTCTGAAAGTAGTTAAATAAAAATTCTAAGCAGATTGACGAAGGTCTCCTTGGGAGCTGCAGTTGGGCCACAGAGAGTGGGTCGCTTTCCTGTTGCTAACAGCTTCTAATAGAGCCTTCCAGGCCAATGAGAGAAGGCAAGCATTTCTTTGGTGTTTCAGGCTTAATAAGCAGAATTATGAAGTTGAAGTCTTGCAACGTGTGGTCCCTCTTCATTTGTCTGCCGCGTGAGGACCCTCAGCTCCCAGACCCCCCAGCCTGGAGTCGCACTCCATCCCCCTGAGCAAGTGAAACCAGGGGACGAATGAATGAGAGCGGCAGGACACACTGGCTTAGAAGCACTGCCAGGCTCTCAGAGCCCACAGGCCAGCGGTGGTGACGAAACAGCATAGAAAACAATAGAGTGATGGAGTAAAAGGCATTCTGTTTCCGATTAAAATAGGAGCTAAAGCCCCAGCAGCAGGTGTGGCCCATGGCGCTCTTTCCTGTGTGTGTGTACCCCTCTTTCTGTGTCTTCCTTTCTCCACGCCATGTGTGTCCGCATTTCGTCTGTTCAGCAGTTTTTATCAGGCACCTCCAACCCACCCAGTAGTGTGAGCAAGGATGTTCCAGACTCTGTCCTCAGAGAGCTTCCGTTCCGCAAGGGAGGGACTGGAAACACTCAGTGTCTGTGACTTCAGGTAATTTCAGAGAAAGAAAATGCTATTAGAACTGTGTAATGTAGGCTGACATGACGGCGATGGAGGCTGGGGGCCTGATTCCAGAGCAGGCACTCAGGAAGGCTTCCTGATGATGCGACCTGGGCCTTCCGCCCCAACCCAGTGGAGACTGGCCTTCCCCTCGAGTAACACCATCAAAGAAAATGAATTTCAAACTGAAAAATCCCGGAGGAGGGAGTCGAGAAGCCTTTCCACTATGGAAGTAGTAAGAGAACTCGTAGCAACTACTTTAAATCCTTCTCAGAAGAGCTAAAATCATGAGGGAATTTGTAAACATCATCTTGGCGTAATCTTCAAGGAATTATTTTTTTGACATCATCTTGGAGTAATCTTTGAGGAATTATGGAAGATAAGAGGGGAGCCACCCCAAAATGCTGACAATTCCACAATAACCACAGGGAATGTTCACCTCAATGAAGATTTGTCCAGATTTTTCAGTTTAAAGTGAATTCTCAATAGAATGCGGGACTGACTTTTGAAGGACAAGGGCGCGCATGTCCTCACTGGTCCCCTCTTGAGCCTCCGCGCCGCCGTGGCTTGCCATTAAGCCTGGACTTCCCCGATATCTCCTGGGCCGGCTTCTCACCTGCATGTTCAGAGCCTGTTGTGCCCACCCGCAAACCTGAGTTCCCCATGTTCCTCTTTCCTTTGTCGTAACTTAGTTTACTAACCATTTGTTCATTCATTTCACAAACATTTAGTGAGCAGTGATGAACCGTCAACATGCTATGTGCTGTGGGTGCAAAGAACATTTGGTCCAGTGGTGCACACACCAACCTCTGAGTTAGGCAGTTTAGCCCAGCCCGGGGGCTGCGTGCAAGGGGCTCAGGTGCTTGTGGAGAGGCTCCTTGTCCTTCCTGTACCTCAGAGTCTTCATCTGCACACCAGGAAAGACTGCACACGCAGGGCACTAAAATGTGTATGCAAGGAAGGAAGGGCGGAGGGAAGGAGGCAGGAAATGGGGGGTAGGCAGGAGCAGGGAGAAAGGACTGGCACTTAGCTCATCTGTGAGGATTATTGAATGAGGTGCAGGCACTTAACACCGTGCCTGGCACATGGTGGTATCTAGAAACACTGCCTCTCATCTCACGGAGCTCGCCGTGGAGTGCAAAGATAGGAACACATGGAGATAATACTAATAGCTGACACTTATTGAGTGCTTGTAATGGACCAGGCACTGTTTCCCAAGCTTGACACGTCTGGGCTCCCTTCATGCTCAGCACTTTGTAAGTTAGGTTCTGGTATTACGACCCTGACTCTGTAGACCAGGTGGCAGGCATGAGAGGGCTGAGTTACTTGCCCAGGGTCACACAAGGGTAGTAGTAGGGCACTTTGGCTCCAGTCCCTACACACCCACCGCCTTGCACAGTTGCGAGCAGATACAGTAACAGCAGTGTAAACATGCTATTATGGGGGACTTTGCAGCCCAGTGAGGTAGCAGGGGGTCTGAGGAGCTGTCCTGGGGAAGGAGGGTTCCTGCCTTCGAGAATTCCAGGATGCCCATGAGGAGCTGGCCAGGGGCAGAGGAGGACACAAAGGGCTTCAAAAGGGGGGACCACGCAAGCCCAGCTCCATGTCGCTGGAGCGGGGCTGGGAGGTGCGGCAGCGCACACCATGCTAGGGGCTTGGACTTTATCCTCTAAGCAATGGGGAGTCACCGAGAGGTAGCGCTGTTGGACTTGCACTTTCAAAGATGGCTGAGTTAAACTCATGTGAGGAGCAGCTGATCACTGAGGAGGGAAGTCAGTCCTGGGCTACCCTGGGATAGTGGCCACAGGTGGGGCAGAGATCTGCAGTATATTTGGAAGAGGTAACTGGAAAAAAGTGTGGTACTTGGTGAATGAAAAGGTTGAAGAAGGAAGAGGAGATGAGAAAGACCTCTGACTTGCAAGCTGGGAAGCCTGGTTGTACCATCTCCTGGGCAGGAAAGGCAGGAAGAAACTTTGGCATGATGTTCTCAGGAGCAAGAAGCTTCCTGTGTCCCAAAGGCTGGGAGTTTGTTATACCCCTTTTTTTAAACTTTTTTTTTTTCAGCAGTTAAAAAAAAAGTAAATCCATGGAAAAGGAAAATAGTGCAATAAATACCTATCACCTAGGTCCAACATTCCTTCAACAGCTGTTGAATTTACCATATCTTCTTCCTAAATGTGTAAAATATAGTTATATAGCACTTTATCTTGACTTTTATTTTTGCTAAATAATCTTAAATAAGTTACAGATATCATTAAATTTACTCTTAAACATTTTGGCCTGTATCACCAAAAAATATTTAGCTGAACAATCACAATACCATTGTTATACTTCAAAAAATTAATAATTGTCTAGTATCATCCAACTGTGAATCTATATTAAAGTTCCCCAACAATTCCCAGAATGGCTTTATAGTTTTTCTTGAAAAATGGAATTCAAGTAACAACCCCACGTTTACGTATTTTAAGTCTCTTCAAATCTACGACAGTCTTCCCCACATTGTTTGTGACATTGACTTGTTGCAGAAACCAGGCCATGCGTCTGATAGGTGGCCCAAGAGTCTGGATTTGTCTGCTACTTTCATACCCGATTTAACTCTTATTTTCTACTCCCTGCATTTCCAGTAAACTGGAAGAAGGTGCTAAAACCTCGCCCAGATTCGAGTTTAACATTTTAATGAGCATACGTCACCTGATGATGCCATGTCTCCTTTGGCTTCCCATCGGTGTCAGGTTTGGTTTGAAAATAGTGTTGTATTCTCATGCTACTAAACAAGAATTGACTGATTACAGGTCTGGGATAGGGAGTGAAGAAAGTGAGCTTTATTCCGGAAAGCACAGAAGTACCCAGATACTAATGGTAATGTCAAATGAACAGTAGCCAACTGAAGGGCCCCAGTGATTAAATCTGGGACACTGTGAGCATCAAAAAGAATGACTGGGATTAATTAACACACACTGAATATATAAATTATCAGTACTCCGTCAAAATACTCAAAAAATAAAAAAACTCTGGGGCACTTTAAAATTTAAGAGTGGCTCAGAGACTGACTGCTGAGGCAGTTTCTCTGACTGAGGTCTCAGTCTGATCCACAGCTCTGCCTCAAATCAGGACACCGTAACCTTGACTTAACCTTGGACCCTTAACCCAGCTAACCCTCACCTATGTCTGGAACAATTGGTAAAGATAATGGGAATTGAAACTAGATATATCCATCACCCCACCACCACCACCACCACCCTGCAAAATCACTTAAGTTTCATCAAAAGTAGCATACCAAAAAAAAAAAAAAATCACATTCTCATTTTAAAGTAAAATTTATTGCATCTTCTAGAACTTCCTTAGTCCTGCCCAGTTCTTGTCACTATTAAAAAAAGCAACAAAGAAAAAATATACTTTACTAATAAATATTCTGGTGCTCCTGCCCTCCCCCATTATTTTTCTGAAGTTTGCATCGGTAACAGTTTCTTCCTTAATATTTAGAAGAATGAGACTTAACTTCCTTTTTATGAACAACCAAAAAACACCAAACACAATTATACTCCAAAACTTAAAGAAAATAAACATTGTTCATTAAAGTTCCCATATTCTAAATAATTTTTTTCCTCTCAGACATTAATATAGTAAGTTGACGACTAATCCATGCTGCAGAAGTGGCTAAATGAAACAGTCAGACATCACAGAGATGAAGGAAACAATGTTTCTAAAAATATATGCAGGAAGACAATTCAAAAAGGGACTTTTTTTTTTTTTGAGGAAAATAAGTATCATGTCAGGTAAAGACTATTGAAACAAAGTTCTTTTTGAATCTTAACAGAATACTAGTTCTCCCCTCTCTTTACCAACAATTTAAGAGCCTTATTTGGGGGCCCTGCTTTCCTCCCTTTTGTTGTACACAACTTTTGCTTAGAAAGCTGCCCAGCAATTTCTATAGATTCTTTTAAGAACAGTATCATATAGTTTAGCATAGAACACAGCCTTAAAGCCGCTGTCACCTCCTCCCCTAACTAGACAGGCTTCTCCTTTTTTTGGTCTTGTACTAGAATAAATTTGACAGTTGATCCCATTGAACAGTGATCTCGGGGCAGAAGTTTTTAAAACACGCTTCACAAAAATAGAGTTTACATTCATTTCCAAGTCTGTGATTAAGAAAGCATTGTCTTGGTTTACACTTGGTTTCAATACTGGTTTGAGGTTTGAATACTTCTACTGTGTACACATCAAATATTGTATTCGGATAATAAACATTAGACATTTTCCTGACTCTGCAGACAGAAACCGAGCAGGGATGTCAGGCAAGACATGGAATGGAGTGTGGTAGACTTAAGCCTCGTCTCTACCATCTGCAGCAAGGGAAGAGATTTCAGCCCGGGTTTCAAAAAGGTGTGGGAGAGGCTTTCTCAAAACTTCTCTTATTGGCATAAACCATGCTTTTTTGCACAAATACTCAATTCTAAGGGGGGGGGGGAAACAGAATAAAAATTTGAATGATCTTCTGTTGTGTGATTCGAGAATCAGCTGTGTACACTTTTCATAGTCATTGTGGAGATTCTGAAGCAGTCAAGGAATTGTCATTTCACTTTTCACTACAAGTTCTTTCCACACCAAAGGGTTCTTCTTGGGAAATTAACACTTCAGCCCTGTGTGCGCCCAGGACACCCCGTCTGGTTTGGGCACCCACGACGATTCCCTGCCGGCCGGAAACTGGCCTCCACTAGGCTAGCTGATGTGGAGGATTACGGCACAGTATTTTAAGCACCCAGCAAGTTGGCTATTTCAGTAAATCCTAAATGCCACTTGCCAATACATTCTCAGTTAAGAATTCATTATCATTTTCAAAATTAGCCCTCAACAAAATTTAACCTACCCATAGAGGTATAACTTTTGCGAACTACAAAAGTCACTGGGCTGACTCTGCCCTTCCTCAGGGCCCACTGGTCTCCCTCCCATAGCCAGTCTGCACCAGACCCACTTCCCGGTCTTGTCCTGACCTCTCATCGCTAACTTGTTAAACGTCTTAAACAGCCAGGCTTAGGCTTTGTCAGTTATGCAGGGGGGAACCAAGGGGCAGCGCTAGCGTACAGTAAATAAACCTTAGGGGAGAAAACTTTGTGTGTTTTCTCAGTATTTTCAGAGGCAGGGGTAAGCCACAATTCTCCTGGCTCTGTAATCAACAGAGCTGTATTAATTGACCACTAATGTATAACTGCCAGGCCAGTAGAATTAAGCTCTTGATTTCTTCTGCCTGCTCACCGACATTCATGGCTGTGACTCAGCTGCCAGGTAGCACTGGAGCAGGAGAGCCTTCTTTCTCAACCATCTTTTTCATGTCGGAGACTGTTTCCAGCGAGTTTCACTGGTTTAGCCAGTGTAGCAGATGATTAAAGGCATCTTTACACATCATTGCAGGGACTCTCACAGAACGTTCCTTGAAAAAGCCCTCCTAGAAAATGGCTTTTCTTTTGAGACCAGCTTCCTTGGCAAGAAGCTGAATTCAATAAATTGGATACCCAAAATGAGCTCCCCCCACCCCAAATTCCTGTTATTACATGGATTTCACAGAACTGTCTAGTCCCTCTCTGGTGCTCACAGGAGCCTCCTCAGATGAAACAGTATTAGTTTGGAAACTAGTTTCTTGCGTTCCATCTCTTCTGTGTGAGTAGTTCTCTCCAGCCTGCTGTGCAGGCACCCCTCTGGGCTGGGGGTCTGGTGCCCACACATTTGTGGGGCTTTATTCTCTGGAGCTCTTAGCACTAGGTGATGGTGTTGGCTTATCAAAAAAAGTTTGGGGGAAAGTTCCCAGAATGCAGCATGGACTCAATCATTTCTTTGTAAAGACTTCATTGGACTCCCTCTTCGAATGTATTTTAGCATAAGACTGGGGGACATTCTTATTTCTGTCAGTTTCAACCTTTTTATCTTCAGTTATTCTGTCTTCAATTTCCTACAACCTCCTCTGGACAGCCTCCCTTGGCAACTCCATTGCTTCACAGAGGTCGTCTCTCTGGCCAGTTGACTGTTGCACGTAGCCCTGTCGCTCTCGTGTCCATCAGGCATGTTACTGCTGAAACCCAGCTCAGAGCAGTGTTCGAGACAGGCTTTACTTTTTTACCAGACAGTCTCCATCACCATCGTCATGCTTCTGCCTGTTTCTTTCATGTTTCTTCTCCCCAGTGAACTGAAACTCCCCTAGCCTCTTAGAATTCTGCCAGGGCAGCTCCAGGCAGTCTGACCCACAGTTGCAAGAATGCTTCCTCCCCTCTGCCCCAGGAGGCACTAAGGCAAAAGTGAAGGCTGCCCCCAACTCTGGCCCCCTCCCCCCAAGTCTGTGAGGTGCAGCCCCAGTGATGTCTAGGCCTAACCCTAAAATGTATTCATTTGATTAAAATCCCCAGTGCTGTGTTCTCCCACATGTGGGGTTGTCTCCCAATTACATAAGAATATGGGATAAGATACTGCCTCTCAGGGCTTCCAGAACACTCAAATGCATATTTAGCCATATGGAGTAGCCAACACACCAGATCCTAATTTAGGGTAATTATTGTTATCTGCTATCCACTGCCATCAAATGTTCCACTCAGAGAATTGACATTGAATATGGAGAATATATGGTATAAGGCAGTTACTTTTCATTCATCTGCGCATAAGAACCACTTGACAGCTTTTAAATTACAAACACAGATTCCTTGTTCCCAACCCTAGCAGGTATATAATTTAGGAATGACTAGCTGGCTTTAGGAACCACCAGCAAAGGAACATGTCTCCATCCACATCTTTGAAAGTGAAAGTGAAGTCGCTTAGTCGTGTCCAAATCTTTGCAACCCATGGACTCCTGGAGTAGCCTACCAGGCTCCTCCATCCATGGGATTTTCCAGGCAAGAATATTGGAGTGGGTTGCCATTTCCTTCTCCAGGGCATCTTTCCGACCCAGGGATCGAACCTGGGTATCCTGCATTGTAGGCAGACGCTTTACCGTCTGAGCTGCCAGGAAAGACACATCTTTAGTGCTGGATAATTACTGGAGTGTTTATGCTGTTTCCCTTTATTTTTTTCCTCACACACGGACCTCTCAACTCCGTGGAAGTAAGAGGTTGCATTGGCTTTCCTTAGTGAGATTAAAAGCAGAAGTGGCCTGAAGTCAAGCCTCTCTTTCCTGTTGTTTGCGATCACTGGAGAAGTGTCATAAGATACTCCAGGGTGAAGGCGATGGGACAGAGTCATGCAGCGGGATCCCTACCAGACGAAGAAAGGGGCTCAAGTCATAGGTCCTGCCTTGGTGGGGAGCTGCACAGAACAGCATGGCACGTCTCTGGGAGGGTGACCAGGTGCCTTAGCGAGGAGAGGCTATAGGTATGTATGTCGGCAGGCCCTGTCCCAGACCCTGGGACTCCAGCCTTGATAAAGGCTTGTGCCCTGGGAGAGCAACAGAGAACAGTATTGTGTAGTGTCATCAAGGTTTTCTCAGAGAGGCAAAAATAATGAGACGTAAATACGTGTGGATTTATTCAAGGGACTTGGCTTACGTACTCATGGTGGTTCAGTAAGTAGTCTCTGCAAAGTTGTCTCCATGTCTATTGCTGTAGAGTGCAGAGCTCCAAGCTGGTGGTCAGGAAGGAAGGTCATGAGTGGGCTGGAACCCCACGGGCACAAGGACTAGCCCACCCACGCTGGGTTATGTTGCCTCTGAGCTAGGTAACGAGTATCCTGCAGAGGCCAAGGTCCTTCATCAGGGACAGCTTACCCAGGAGTCAGAGAACCTGAAAGAAGTTTCCAGGATAGGGAAGGGGGTGGGGAGGTGGGTGGGAGAGCAGTTGCAGATCACGTTGCTGCTTCAGGCCAGAAAGATGGATCAACAGATTGGAAAGTGTGTGTGTGTTACAAAATGGCTGTCCTCCAACTGTGGAGAGAATCTCCTCAGAGCTGAGCCGACAGGAAGCATGGGGAAAGGAGGATTCTAGGAAATGTAGTTCAGCATGGCCAAAAGGGCACATGCAGAGCTCTGGCAGAAGCAACAGAGTGACTCTGGATATCGCAGTGTGGACAGAGACAAGGCCAACCCTAAGCATTCTATTCTGCGTAAGGGGGATTCTCCAGGCAAGAAAATTAGAGTGGGTAGCCTATCCCTCCTTCAGGGGATCTTCTTGACCCAGGAATTGAACCAGGGTCTTCTGCACTGCAGGAGGATTCTTTACCAGCTGAGCTACCAGGGAAGCCCCAGAATCTCTTTATTCTCAGCCAAAAAAAAAAAAAAAAAAAAAAAGTACCTGTTGAATGATCAGTTGCCATAGCAAAAGGCTACCAACTCAGGTCTCTGCAAGGGCCATGCAGGTGACATCAATAGATGAATCTGCCGTGGTGTAGAAATACATACATAAATGTGCAGCCAATTTATTTGCTCAGACTCTCCATTTTCTCAAAAGAAGCTAAAAATCCATGTTTTATGCTACATCCACCTATTTTTAAATGTTGGCAACTTCCTCGGTTTTCTGTAACACTGTGTAGGTTAAACAAAGCAAGTCTGCTCGTTGCTCCCGGGTCTTGGATGTCCACTGTGCACTCTCTGCTCCACAGCCTTCGCCCACAGCCTTCACCCACAGCCACAGGGCAGATAGCCCTGTAACTCACCACAGTCACCCCATCAAGGGCTCCAACCCACATGCATGCTGTCCTCCTGCTAACCTTTAGTGGGCACAGAGATTCCCGCCACCACCACCCCCACCCCCCCAGCCCAGCATTTCCTTTCAAAACATTTTGAAAGTGCTTCTTTAAAGGTGCCAAGTTTGTTTACTCCTATGGAATCTGAGTGACAGGAAGCAGCTCACTCCAGCACTGTTTCCCAGAGTCACCCCCATGAACCCATGAACAAGAGGCAGGATTCCTCTGAGGGTTCTCTACTTAGTTCACATGCCCAGGGCTCCCTCTTGGGCAGTTTCTCGAGCATTCTTCTGTTTTGAGGGCTACCCTAAGGGACTCGGAACCACCTAATTCCCCACCAGCTCCTGCTCCATGCTCTTGGTCCCTCAGCCCAGAGGCACATGCCTGTCCCTCTTGGCTGTCCCTCCTAGGTCTCCATTTGCTGTGGGTACCCCCAGCCCCTCCAGTCCCTCAGTCACAAAAGCTGGAACCGTGTCTGTTCTTGTTCACTGCTACTAACTGATCTTAGCAGGACTTGTCCAACACAAAACCTTTAGGTAGGTGCCAGTAATCCAGAAAACTCTCTTAGAATGGACTTGCCCTACGAATGAGCACACTCTTAGACATAGTATCACTTTGTGTAGCTGACCAGCTGATCTCTGTGAAACCTCTCAGATGTCTTAATTCCTGGAACACCACACAGACCTCCTTGCTTCTCAGGGAGCTGGCTCCTCCCTTTCTAGCTTGATTGATCTCAGTTGCCCCTGGGGGATGGGGGCTCCAGGCAGTGGGGGCTCCTTCCTCTTGGCTCCCATTGAGCCCCCTCTTATGGCAGCTGAGGGAACTTCACAGACTGGGCTTAGCCCAGTATGCACGTGAGCTTGGAGACAGCTGAGCTGACCCAAGCCCCAGGTCTCTCCACAGCCGGCTTCCCTAAGCCTGTTGGCTTCCCGACGTGCTCTAGGAATTTCCAACAGAGTCGGTTGTTGTTGTTTTTTTTTTTTTTTAATTAATTCTTAGTCTCCTTTTGAGAGCTATCTTCTAAGTCAGATATTCTGTGGCTCATACCCTGGGAAATATCCATTCTAAAGAAAAATAAGTCAACTGAAATAATCGTTGAATGGGCTGCATTTGGGAGAGAAGACTAGGGGGACCACGAGTCATGATCCCTGAAGGGTAGGAAGGTCTTGGAAGTTAGTGAGCAGCCACAGTCCTCTCAGGAACCTCTGCCAAATCATCTGGCTGTGCCGTGGCTGGGTCACCTGCTGCTGCTGCTGCTAAGTCACTTCAGTCGTGTCCGACTCCTTGCGACCCCATAGACAGCAGCCCACCAGGCTCCACCGTCCCTGGGATTCTCCAGGCAAGAACACTGGAGTGGGTTGCCATTCCCTTCTCCAATGCATGAAAGTGAGAAGTGAAAGTGAAGTAGCTCAGTCGTGACCCCATGGACTGCAGCCGACCAGGCTCCTCCGTCCATGGGATTTTCCGGGCAAGAGTACTGGAGTGGGGTGCCATTCAGTGAGGAGTCCTTCCTTGAGGATCCGGTCTCTGACGAGGGTGTGCCCAGAGGAAAGCACTGAGTCCCGTCTGTTCTGTGTGTATTTATTCTGCATGTGTGATTGTTCTGATGACCCATGATGGAAGAGGTATAGGGGACCCAGATTGGAAATAAAACTTGGTAGAACACTCAGAACCTGACATAAAAAAACGTGTCAGTGACAGAGGAGGAAGATGTGAAAAGATTCGAGACAGTAAGCTTTGGAAAAGCCAACAGTCAGGGAGCAGAGAGGGAAAAGAGAGCCAAAACATTTTGCAGAGGAGGAGACAGAAGAAGAAAATCAAAGACACTGTATGATTAATAACAGCGACAGCAGCTAGCGTTCAGTGAGCTTTCACACCATTTACACGTTGCGTTCATTCAGTGAACCGCACATTATCTTACGGAATCCTCAAGCGAAGCCCCCAAGTGAGTGAGCCAAGTGAAACCCAAGACAGGCCCAGGGTCACACGCTAGTAGGTGGTGGTGGAGTTGGAAGATGGAACAGCCCACCTCTTGGGCGCGTGGAGAGATGCGGGAGGAGCTTTGGGAAGAAGAGTATGGTTGAGAGTGTCCAATACCACAGGAGCACAAGTAAAATGAGAGCTGGAAAGTATTTTGGATCTGGCAGTTGAAATTTCTGGCAAGTGCACCCCAGAAACAAAACCAGATTATTGGTAAAAAGGCTGTGATTAGATGGAAGCAATTTGAAAGTATTCGGTTATGTAACATTTATTTGAGAAGTTTGACCGCAAAAGAAACTGAACTTTCTGGAAGTACCTTGGTTAAACCCTTAATCTCTGTGTACTAGTCAAGGCCAGTGTTACTAGTCAGGACACACTATTTTAACAGTTAACCCCTTAAATCTCAATGGCTTAAAAACCATAGACGTTTATTTCTTGCTCTCATTGGAATCCAGTGAGGAGGTAGAGGGGGAAATTTCTACTCTGCATGGTCATGGGGGGGACCTGGGCTGCTCCTCACCTGCAGCTCATCCATCCTCCAGACCTCAGAATCTTCCGCTGAATCTGTGACTCCTTAGTCAAAGAAAGAGCCTTTGAGTGGAAGGTGGGGAGAGGGAGGAGGAGTAAGGGTGAGGCTAGGAGGTTGTGTCCATCACTGCCGTCCACAGGGGTGTCTTCCTGGCTCTCACGTGACCCCACTCTGACCAGAGGGCTGTCTGGGAAATGGGGTCAGGTGTGCGCCCAAAAAGCAAACAGTGTGGCTTGAGCCTACCTCTCTGAGTCCCTCAGCTCTTTGTGCTTCCTGTGCTAAGTGGGTATGTGGGGGAATGGGCAGTTTGATATACTCTGCAAGCCTGGTTTCTTTTCCACTTTTGTCTCAAAAATGAACTTGAAGTCCAGTCTTGGTGTAGGCCACCATTCTTCCTGGCTTCATCTCGCCCAGCTGGCCCAAAGTTGCCCTCAGCCATGGGGTGCTGGGCTTCTGCTTCCCAGAAGGTTGGTGGGCTCAAGGTGGCCCTGAAACAAGACTGTGGAATCAAGGCAGACACAAAGCAAGAGACACTCCCACACCCTCTGATGCAGCGATCTGCATCAGCCATGCAGGGCAGACTCTCCCACGGTGAAGGGCAATGGGAGGAGGCCTGGCGGGGGCACGTGGAGCCCTGGGGAAATGTGCCCCTCCTCAATTCGAGCTGAGGGTCCATGCATAAGCACGTGGGGCCCTTGTTGCCACATCTTCATATTTTTCAAGAGAAGTCAGAAATCTGATTTTTATTTGAAGACTCAAAATTAAAAAGAGAAAAAAAATGGCTCAAACAAAATGTCTGTGAGCCAACCTCTAGCAGCAAGCTAATCACTGCTGTCTCTGGTTTAGATTCTGGAATGTGACCCAAGCAATCCAGCCTCCTCACCATGATGCCCCTCAGAGAGCAGAGGAGTCAGGGTCTGGCTGCCTGAAGAGGAGGGAGGGGGAGCGCTGATGAACTTAATCTTGAAACAAGCTGCCAGATGCTGCAGGAGGCCCCCAGAGTGCCAGGAGCAGGTGCCCCTTGTCAGCGGGTGCAGTCTGGAGCCTTCCAATGTTAGGCTGGAGACTGAGTGTGAAGAATCACTTCCTTCAGGAGCAGGGGGTGGGAGCTTACCTCTCTTTACCTCCTGGGTCCTGGCATTGCTATTGCCAATGCCCACATCTGGGTCCTACCACATCCCACTTCAGTCTGGCAAGAGTGACAGAGCCTTTATGGACTCAGCAAGTGTTCTGCTTAGACAAGCTGAGCTGCGCATAAACTAGCTACAGAAAGCCACTGATGATCTACTCCTGTGTGGTGTCTGCTGCCTCAGTGGCACCCAGGCTCACAAGTTTGACTGTCCTCCCACCCACTTAAACTTGAGTTGAAAACAAGTCTTCTGATCAGATCTGAGAGCGGGGTTCACCAACATGGAAAAGAGCAGGGCTAGAAAGAACACTAGTATTGAATCAGAATTAGATGTATTGGTGTCAGCTCCAGAATGGTTGATACATGCACAGATAGATATAGAAACAGTTACAGGTGTTGTGGGTAGGTATGCGGATGTTGTTATCTATGTCTGTATCTGTGTACAGGTGTATATTTTCATCTCCGTCTGCTGGCCAGGCCTAGAAGCAATGGAAACTCAGTAGCTATGAGCACTCTTGAGTGCTCAGATCAGACTTGGCTTCTAAATGTCCTCCTTCACAAAGAGAACCAGAGCTGCTCAGAGAAATAGCTGATCCCATCAGTGGATTAGGAAGAGTACACTTTTTTTTTTTTTTTTTTGGCCAGAAAATGCAAAAAGTTTCCAAGAATCACAAGAACAAAAAGAGTAAGAGCCAGCCTGAAGGGGGCCCCCACAGGCCAAATCTAGAAATATTTGAGCGTCTGAATTAAAATGGGCAGTGCTGTCCAGCAGCTGTGAGACCCACTGGCAGTGTTGCCAGTACCCTGGTAGAGAATTTGAGGCCAATGTTGAACATTAAATGTGTAAAGTGGGCACAGAAGGACTTCAGCCACACAAACAATCGTGCTCTCAGTGAAAGAGCCATTGGGCAGAGCCAGTCTCTCCAACAAGGAAATCGGCCCCGAAGGTGTCCAGCCGTCCCTGCTCCCCATGCCGACGCGGCTCGGGTTGGCAGACAGCCAGTAGCTCTCGGGCTTTTGATACTACAGGGCAAGGTAATTATGGCAAATTACCACCCCCCAACCAGTCCACAGATGCACACCCCATCTGGCTTTCAGGGCTCTCTTTATCATTTGATGATCAGAATAGTCGGCCCTTGAAACACCCCTTGCCCAAAGACTCCTTTCTCGCCTATGGCGACCGACATTGACCTCCGATGGTTCCCTAATACTGAGACCCTAGTGAGGATGAACAAAAGCCTGTGGCCCTCGTTGCTGTTGTTGTTCAGCCACTCAGTCATGTCCGACTCTTTGTGACCCTATGGACTGTAGCACGCTAAGCTTCCCTGTCCATCACCATCTCCCGGAGCTTGCTCAAGCTCGTGTCCACTGAGTCAGTGATGCCATCCAACCATCTCATCCTTTGTCGTCCCCTTCTCCTGCTTTCAATCATTCCCAGCATCAGGGTCTTTTCAAATAAGTCAGTTATTTGCATCAGGTGGCCTAAGTATTGGAGCGTCAGGTTCAGCATCAGTCCTTCCAGTGAATATTCAGGGTTGATTTCCTTTAGGGTCTTTAGGATGGTCACCCTTGAGACACCCTGTAAAGCAGACGTGACCTGAGGGCTGTGGAGTGTGGGGACTATTTTATACTCCTACAGAAGGGCCTGAAGAGAATGTTTGACAAAACACTGCTTAGGAGCCAGTCTGCAGCCTCCAGAACAGAAGGGCCATGGGCGTGCACTGCGGTCAGCATCCTCCAGAGACTTTCTGCACCAGTGACGCTGCTTGCCACCAAATGCAACGTTTAAATCAAACCAGAGACCAAAACTTAACATTTGGTTTTGCAGTTAGGACAAATGCCCTGTCCCCACCCATGTGTACTCTTGTGAGATGTGGCCTGTGGGTGGCGGCTCCCTCCCCTCCTAGCTCTGGTTAAGTACTAGTTAATGTTGAATCACTGTGCATCGTCAGAAAAATGATCAAGTACCATTTGGGGTTCTGGTTTATTTCAGACAGTCTTGTTTTAAAAGGAAGCCCTGTGGCAGCAGAGGAGAGCGTTCTTATTTGGAGGTAGGGAGGAATACATCCCAGAATACATAGTGGTAAGGGGGAACTTGGGTGAAAGGGCTGTTTTGTTTTTGCAACTTCTCAGTAGGTTTGAAACCATTAAAAGGAAAAAGAAAAAGACCAGAAAAAAAGTAAAGAAAAATCCTGAGAACAGTTGCCTTCTAAATGCTGGGAATGTACCTGCTTTTTCAATGTCTGGTTAAATTTTGTTGCACTGTCCAGATATTCTTCAGTAGGAGACATGCAATTTCTAACTGAGGGCCATGGTAACCAGTTCTAAGCACTGGTCATGACTTTGACTTTGCAATGCTACAGAAGATTCCCCCTAGGCACCTTGTACCCCTCCACCAGCAGTTTCCATTGTGCCAGTTTCTATCAGATATTTTTACTAGTTCTTGAATTTCATGTAAATGGAACTACCTGGTTCTCTTTTGTGTCTGATGTCTTTTGCTCAACCTGTGAGAGCATCATACAGGTTACATCTACCAACACATTGCTCCTTTTAATTGCTGTAAAGTACTCCATATGTGGACATATGGGAATTTCTGGTGGGAATTTTGGTTTTTTTCCCCTTCCTGGCTTGGAGCTGTTAAAAGTATAAAACTTCAGTGAACTCCCTCGAACATGCATTTTGCGGAACGTTGTCCTCAGGAAGGGCCTTGTTGAGACATAGTGTAGACCAGGGATCAGCACACACTTTTTCTGTAAAGGACCAGAAAATAAATACTTCAGGCTTTGCAAGTCATAAATGGAATTTTATTCTAAAAAGCAGGTGGCAGGCTGGATTTGGCACATGGGCTCTCATTTGTGGAACCCTGGCACAGATGCTTGGTTTGTTAGTAAAAGCTGCCGAAAGGTTTTCCAAAGTGGCTGCTCTTTTAAAACTCTTAAGCAATACTTCACAAGAATTCAGTGTTTGCTTCACATCCTCGTCCATGCTCAGAATTGGCGGTCTTTCTCCTTGTAGCCTTGTTGTAGGCATGTGGCATGTCTCGTTGTGGCTTTCCCTTGTGATGGCATGATATGAGTGACGCTGAGCACTGAAAATGTGTGTTTATGAGCCCCTGGAATTTCCGCCAAGGGGTGGTTCAAGTGCTGTGGACATGCTGGGTGGGTGGCGTTTGTGTCAGGCGTGTAGGCGGCACCCTGGCTGTGAACCTGTAGCACGTGTTGCTGCAGAGCAGCACTGCCGCACACCCGGTGACACAGCATACCACGTGCTCCCCGCCTGACGGTTCACAGGGGCCAGGAGTCTGGCCTTGGCTCCCTTGGGCCTTTCCTCCAGGGCCTCACGCAAGGCTGCAGTCGAGGTGCTGGTCGGGGCTGTGGGCTCATCGGGGTTCATCTGCGGAAACACGTTCATCCGGGCTCAGGGCTGTCGGCTGTGCCCAGTCCCCGTGGGCTGTCGGCCAGCCTGCGGGCGTCAGCCCCGTGCCACTGCCGCCTACAGCCTGCTCTTCCCTCCTTTCCAGAAGACTTGTTTCCTTTAGCCAGCCAGGGAGTATGTCTCCTCGCAGGCTCACGGAGCACACTCACACACATCCCAGTTTACTGCCCCCACCCACCTCACACATAACTCCAGGGAAGATAGCCTAAGTGTGTGATCCTGAATCCCGAGAATCAGGGGTTAGAGGGACCATTTTTAGAGTCTGCCTGCCAGAGTCGTGGTCCGAAGTGTGGATCGATCACATAGCTCGTCTTCAAGTCTGTAACTTACCTCATCCTTTTCTTTGATAGAAAAAATGGCTTTATTCAAACGAAACCAAACTTGTCCATTCTTTATTTTATGGACAGTTCTTCTTATGATCTGTTCACCACTCGATTGCCACCTGAGGTCACAAAGAGTCTTCTGTTCTTCCTTCCAGACCAGAGCTTATCGGCCTCGGTGGTACTGATCACGTTTTGGGTGCAGCGGTTCCTTGTTGTGGGGGGCTCTCCTGTGACTGTCGCGTGTTTGGCAGCATCCATGGCCCCCAGATGTCTGGAGTGCCTCTTCACCATCGTGACGGCCAGCAACGCCCCCGAATGTCTCCCCCAGCTGAGGACCATTGTTCCTTTGTGTTTTCAGTTTAAGCTTTGTATGCTGTCATCCACCAGAATCTATGTGGCTGCTTCATATCGTTCCACAGAGAGACCTGATTTCTCTGCATAATTTCCCTCGTGAATTGTACTTACTGCTTTTGTCTTAAAGTGCCCACATATGTGTGCATCCATTTTTGGACTGTATCCCATTCAGTTTGTCTAATTTATATCCTTCTGCCAATAACTTTTTATGAGTTTTTTGCTGAGTCTTGAAATCTGGTCGTGTAAATCTTCAGGCTTTGTTTCAAGACTGATCTGACTATGCTAGGTTAGCTGCATTTCCATGTATATTTAGAAATCAACATGTCAACTTTTACACATGAAAAAATCTGAGATTCTGATTGGAACTGAATCTGTAGATCAATTTGAGATTGTTGTATTTCTAATAATATTGAATATTTCAGTATGCAAAATGATAAATCTCTATTTAGTTCCTTTTAAATATCTCTCAGCACATTTTATGGCTTTCAGTGTAAAGGTCTTGCAACTATTTCATTTATTTCTAGGGAGGTGACATTTTTTATATTATTGTAAACAATATTATTTTTCTAATTTTATTTTCTGATTGCTGCTGGTGTGTAGAAGTGCAGTTAATTTTTATGTCAGCCTTATATCTGGTGATCTTGATAAGTTCATTAGATACGGTACTTATTAAGCGTCTTTGGATTTTCTCTGAATACAGTTATTTCATCTCCAAATATAATTTTACTTTTCTATTTCCATTCTTTGTGCAGTTCCATTTTCCTTGTGGTCTTGTGCCATGTGGGATCTCCTAAACAGTGTTGAATAGGGAGTCAAAACTCTAGTCTTTTCCCTAAACTTAGGGGGGAAATAATTCAATTTGGTGACATTAGTCTGATAACTGCATTTTCTGTATACACCCTTTTTATATTGAGGAATTTGCCTTCTATTTCTAGTTTTCTGAGGATTTTCACTGATTTTTTGTGTGCTTGTACTATAAAACACAAAGAGTTTATTAAAAATTGCAACTACAAGGATGAATTTGTCTGTTTCTCTTCTAAGGTCATTCAATTTTTGCTTTATTTTGAAGCTATATTATTAGATGCAATCATTTAAAATGGTTATGTCTTCCTGCTAAATTTCCCCTTTTATGCTTATGAAATGTTTGCCTTTAATAGAATTTTCACCTCAAATGTCCTCCATTGCTATTAATTTTGCAAACAAGGCATTTTTTTTTGACCACCACTTGGCATGTGGGCTCTCAACCAGGAACTGAATCTGCACGCGCTCTGTGAAAGTGCGGGGTCCTAACCACTGGGCAGCCAGGGAAGCCCCATTGTTTTCTTGGTCAATGTGTGCATTGCCTATTTTTTCCATCCTTTTATTTTCAACTTATAAGGGTTTATATTTTAAAGTGTGTTTCTTTTAGACTGTATAAAGTTGAATGTTAATGTTTAACCCAGTAAAAAATTCATTCTTAAGATGAAAGTTTTTAGTCAGTTTCTATTTTTAAGGTAATTCCTGATGTTGTTGGATTTGCGTGGTTTTACTTAGTTCCTATCAGCCACATCTGTTCTTGGTTCATATTTTCTTCCTTTTTCTGATTTATTTTGGATTAAGTGTTTCACCATTCCATCATACCTCCTCTACTAGGTGTCTAGCTTTTGCTTTTCATGATTACTCGAGCAATTACCATCTGCATTCTTGATTTATCTACATCTCTCATAAATTTGTACTTTAACCTCTTCATGAGTAAAATGGTAAACAAGTACAACTAAATTTACTCCCTTCTGCCCTCTGCACTTGGGTTGTCATCGATTGGCTCTAAATCCCGCAAGTTGTAGTTATTGTTGGTTAAAATGGTCAATGCTCTTTTATATCCAGCCGCGAATTCATCCTTTCCAGGGCTCTTCCTTCCTTTCTGCAGTTCTGGTTCCTTCACAGGTTGTTCCTTTCAGCTAGAAGACTTTGGTTTAGTGCTTGTTAACTATAGGTCTGCTGGAAATTAATTGTCCAGAATTTTGTCTTCAGATATCTATTTTACTATCTTCCTTTCTAATTGACAGCTTCCCCAGAATTAAGAACATGAGAGCCTTTAGGACCTTAAACATATTCAACTGCCATGTGGATCTCATCCTGGAGTTTCTGTTAAAAAGTTTATCAGCTGAACTGTTGTTCCTTTGATCGGAGAAGGCAATGGCACCCCACTCCAGTACTCTTGCCTGGAAAATCCCATGGGCGGAGGAGCCTGGTAGGCTACAGTCCATGGGGTCGCGAAGAGGCGGACACGACTGAGTGACTTCACTTTCACTTTTCACTTTCATGCATTGGAGAAGGAAATGGCAACCCACTCCAGTGTTCCTGCCTGGAGAATCCCAGGGACGGGGAGCCTGGTGGGCTGCCATCTATGGGGTCGCACAGAGTCGGACACGACTGATGCGACTTAGCAGCAGCAGCAGTTGTTCCTTTGAAGTTAATGTGTCTTTTAATTCCTCTGGCTACTTTAAAGATTGCCCCCTTTAGTTAGTTTTCCTCATTAGTTTTCAGGATTTGGCTTGTGATGTATCTCAGTTTGACTTACATTTTTCTTGCTTGCGATGCACTGAGATTCTTAAATCTGTGGATTGAGATCTTTTGACAGGTTTAGAAAATTCAAACACTGCGTTCACCCCATTTCCTGTCTCCGTTAGGACTTCAGCCACATATGTGATGTGATTTGACAATGTTCTTCACAAGTTTTTTATGTTGGTTTTTATTTTAAATTCCATTGTCTCTGTGTGCTTATTTAAAAGTTTGGGTAATTTCATTGAACCAAATTTTAGTTCAGTACTTGTGTCTTCTCATGTGTTTAGTGTACTGTTCGGTTCAGACGCTCAGTCATGTCTGACTCTGAGACCCCATGGACTGCAGCACACCAGGCTTCCCTTTCCATCACCAGCTCCCGGAGCTTACTCAAACTCATGTCCATTGAGTCTGTTGATGCCATATTAAATTCACCCAATAAGTTCTTTACATTTTTCAGAGTTTAGAGTATCCACTGGGATAAACAGATTCCGTTTCCCTGTTGAAATTCTCCCAAGATCTTTTCATCAGTTTTGTTCACATTCTGTCCCTGTTTTCTTTAGCATGATTATAATAGTCATAAAACCTTGTCTGTTAAATATAATATCTGGGTCATCTGTTTATCCTGTTTTTTTCTCTTGATTGTCCCCCTTTCCCCCCAAGTATTGCAATTATTTATTTTTTTTTTACTTGCCAGAAACTGTGTGTGTAAAACTTGTGTAAAGACTGAAGTAAGTGCTCTTTCCCCACAGGATTTGCCCTTTCCTGTGTCAGGCAGCCAGGGTAAGATAAAATGCTGATCAGCATGATGGAGCCAGCAGTGGCACTGGGGAAAGGCTGTAGATTTTGTTACAGTCAATTCACCTCTGGTTCAGATGTCTCAAGGGTGAGAGGTGTGCTTGGTTTATCCTGCACTCCTCTCTTCAGCATGATCTTGGCGTCTGTGCTCCTTCAGAGTGCAAGGAACTTTGTTCTCCTTGCAAGCTCAGCTTGCACCTCCCTTACCACCAAAGTACTCATTAAAGCTGCCACGACAAGAAATCAGCAAGAAAAAAGTGTCTTTGCCTTAGGAAGGCACCAGAATTGACTTTCACACCAGCCCTCAAAAGCTCTGTTTTTCTTTATTCTTTCATAGTTGCCGTGCAATATCAAATCCAGTTTTGAGCCCATGCACACACTTGTCAAATGCCTAAAGTAGGAAGAGAGCTACAGATCTGCATGCAGAGCGGAAAGGAGAGCTTTCTACTCTGGCATTCAGTTCCTCTAGACCTATTTTATTCCCAGTAGCCGATGTTATTTTTAAAACGTGTTCTGTTGCAGTTCATTCAGTTTCTTCTGTTTGTTGTTGTGGGGATAATGACCTGCCACTGCTTTCTGTATCTTAGCTACCAGCAAGTCAAACATGCACAAGTTTTATAATTGGAGAAAAAGAAGTAATTCTCAATTAGAATTATTTACAGAAAACTTCCAAGATATCATGTACAAATACCACTCCATACATTTTAACATTAACAGCTGATTTTGTGAAAAGCACTATCTCTAAACACAAATTAATTTCTTCCAGTCATGCCTCACTCAGCATCTATATTAGGTTAAAAAACTAAATAGCTACTTTCTAAGCACGACTGAGTGACTGAACTGAACTGAACTGAACTGAACTGATGGGAAGAACCGACTCATTTGAAAAGACCCTGTTGCTGGGAAGGATTGAAAGCAGGAGGAGAAGGGGACGACAAAGGGTGAGATGTTTCAATGGCATCACTGACTCAATGGACATGAGTTTGGGTAAACTCCAGGAGCTGGTGATGGACAGGGGGCCTGGCGTGCTGCAGTCCATGGGGTCACAAAGAGTCGGACATGACTGAGCGACTGAACTGAACTGAACTGAAGCTTCCTTTAGCAATTAGTAGAGGTCACTGGGCACAGTTCTAACACGTCCTCCCTTTTTTCAGCCTTGGATGAAAGATGATTTCTGAGTTTGCAACAGTCACTTTTGTTCATGAGGCACAATCATGAGAACACAAGCCAACACGCTGAGGATGACAAGGTGAAAATGTATAAAGAGAATGAGTCCCTGATAGCATTTTTGAGCTGCTAAAGCAAAACCAGAATCTGCCTACTTTTAAGAGAAAAATAAATTCTTATTAAGATTCTGTGAGTTTAATTTTCCTGTCACTTGTAACCCAATGTATTACTAGTACTTAAGTTCCACTTCAGTTACTCAAATGAAACATGATATGTAATAGCCTAATTTCAAATAAATGATACATTAGTGAATGACTGATACTTCTAAGCAGAATTATTTTCCCTATTCCCTGTAGGAATATAAGTTTTCCTCACCTGGATACTGAAAAGGCTTGCTATAGTCTGGAAGTTAGGGTTGAGGCTTTCACAAGAGAGAAGGCAGCTGCTTTTCAGAGGGGTTCAAGGGCCCGCTGGGAGGCCTGTGTAAGCAGTTGACTTCCTCAATCTGACTGTCCTCATGTTTTGCAAGCCCAATGTTAAAAACCAGTCTTTGGAATTAGGGGATTATCCAGAAGTAGTCCTGATTAAATACCTTGGCTAGAAGCTATGATGTTAATAACCATCGTTGCGGGTTTATGTACCAGGGTGCTAACTGAAGGCAAGCCTCTAAAGGACTGAGACAACAAGGGGAGAATTTGAAGATCTGCTGAGAGGGATCTGGAAGGTGGTTTTGGAAAGGGGTGAACATCCCCTAGGAAACTTAAGGCCACGATAACAAAAATACCACAAAATGCCAGGTGGCCCCAACAACAGGAATTTATCTGCTCACAGTTCTGGAGGCCAGAAGTCCAAGATCAAGATGCCAGAAAATTCCATTTCTGGTGGGCCTCTCTTCCAGGCTTGTAGCCAGCCGCCTCATCACTGTGTCCTCATGTGGCCTCTTCTTGGTGCCTGTTCACTGGGGGTAGAGTGCACTAGCTGTCTGGTGTTTTCTTATTAAGGATACTAATTCTTTGGGATCAGGGCCCCATCCTAATGACTTCATCTCATCTTAATCACCTCCTTAGAGGTCCCTTCTCCAAAACCAGCAACACTGGGGTTTAGGACTTGAGGTATGCACAGTGGGGAGATGCAGACCTTCAGTCTATAACACTAGAGAACAGAAAGAGGCATTGAATATTGCGGGGAAGGAGCAAGAGAACATCAGACGCCACATGGCATGAAAGAGTGAGTGGTCACTGGCCTGGGGACCAGGGTTGTGGCCCTACCACGAGCTCACTGTGTGACAGGCTGTGGCTCAGCCACTTTGCATATCTCCAGTTACAACGAAGAGAGTGAATTTCATCTCCATGGTCAAAGACACAGTGAGCCAGACCTGAAAAGAGGCAGTGTAGCTCATGGATAAGGGAAGCAGCATCCTGCGGCTGGTTCCAGGCCCCAGGACCCAGTGAATGGAGTGCCCTCCGTGAAGGATGGCCCTCACTGATGACCCCTGGCACCTACTAGGGCCCACCATGTCATCCACACTTGGGTGTCCCAAGCCCAGGCTGTGGCCTTCATGGGTCCAGTCCTCATCTCCTCTCTCTCTCAGGAGCACACTCCAGCCCTCTGCTCCCTGTGTGGGGTAGACCAGAAGTCCTCTGGGGCTCCAGAAGTCATGCTAATAGAGTTGGCCTTTGGCTCTGGAGTGGAACCCAGTCCCAGGACAGGCTGGAGAGCAGGGTGCTCCCGCTGGCTGGCACAGCAATTCTTTCACAGGATCACATGAGATCGGGCCACCAAAATTGGGCTGAGACACTGATGGGTGGTGAGTGACGCTCATATAGTACACAGGACAAAGGATCTTCACATGCACTAATGGGAAAATAATCAGTCCTTCTTTTCTACCCATTATTCTAAGTCTTCATCAGTAAATCAGTATCTTTCACATGGGTCCATGAATTTTGTAATGCATTTTTGATCAAGTTGTTTATATACAGACAGGTGCTCTGCAAAAATATTTTCCAACAGCCACATGCCCTAGGGGTAGCCCTAGAAAGAGGGCTCCCTATTTTACATTTTGTCTAAAACTGGTTAAGAGAGGAGAGGAGTCAAAGTGGAAAAGAATTGATGATGGACAGGTTGCTGGAAGGGAAATCTTGGCAGCTAGAATATTGCTCAGTCAGAAGAAAATAGAAGAGCATATGAATAAACCTTTATACATCTTTGTTTCTTTTAGATAACTATAAGAGAAGCAGATGAATCTCCAGACCTAACATTAATTAACAACTGAGTGTTGAGCCTTCAGCACGGTGACACGTCCACTCTCTTGGGCTAACTTACTCATTGCTCTGCAAACAGTTCACTAATAACCCTGATCTTGACATTTGAACTATAGACTAGGCTGCTTAGGTCCGGTTTTTGTTTTTTGTGTTTTTTTTTCCCAGAAATAATGATTTTAATCAGCATGTTTCACACAGCAGTAATATCCATACTCCTGAGGCACACATGTCATAGCTGCTTACTTAGAGGGACTTTCTTTAGATGGGGAAAATGCAGGCTTATTCATTTTTAAAAATTATTATTCATGTTTTTTTAATCTGGAACATCTGATGTCACAGAGGTAGCCAACTTATTACTTACAGATGAGAAAAATGAGGGCTGGCTCTGGAGCCAGTCCCTATGAACTTTTTCTGGTCATATAGTGGCTCTTTCACTTACAAACTGTGTAACGTAAGCCAGTCACCTAACTTACTTGGATCATCAGTTTCCTAACCTTTTCTTTGGAGGGCCAGCCAAAAATCTTGATCAATTTACCAGTGGGTCTTCATCTGCTGTGATTATAGAAGCTCTTTCTTTTTTTTTTTAATTTTTTAAAAATTTATTTATTTTAATTGGAGGCTAATTACTTTACAATATTGTAGTGGTTTTGCCATACATTGACATGGATCCACCACGGGTGTACATGTGTTCCCCATCCTGAACCCCCCTCCCCACTCCCTCCCCATCCCATCCCTTTGGGTCATCCCAGTGCACCAGCCCTGAGCACCCTGTCTCATGCATCGAACCTAGACTGGCGATCTGTTTCACATATGATAATAAACATGTTTCAATGTTATTCTCTCAGATTATCCCACCCTCGCCGTCTCCCACAAAATCCAAAAGACTGTTCTATACATCTGTGTCTTTTTTGCTGTCTTGCATACAGGGTTATTGTTACCATCTTTCTAAATTCCACATATATGCATTAGTATACTGTATTGGTGTTTTACTTTCTGGCTTAATTCACTCTGTATAATTGGCTCCAATTTCATCCACCTCATTAGAACTGATTCAAATCTATTCTTTTTAATCGCTGAGTAATACTTCATTGTGTATATGTACCACAGCTTTTTTATCCATTCGTCTGCGGATGGACATCTAGGTTGCTTCCATGTCCTGGCTATGGTAAACAGTGCTGCAACGAACATTGGGGTACACGTCTCTTTCAATTCTGGTTTCCTCGGTGTGTATGCCCAGCAGTGGGACTGCTGGGTCATATGGCAGTTCTTTTTCTTAATTGTGTTTAGACCTAGTGTCTGTCTGGCCGCGGCCTCCGGGGGCGGCCTCTAGGCGTGGGCTGGGCGGCGGCGGCGGCAGGGGTCCGCGATTGCACCAGGCCACCGCAGCCCGCCTGGCCATGGCCGCCCCCGAGGAGTTCAGGGAGCGCGCACCCCACGGCGGCTGCAGCGGTGGTGGCGGCAGCGGGGCAGCACAGCTGAGGCGGAGGCAAATATAACAGAAGCAGCAGCTAGGCTGTAGAGAGTCATTTCTGGGCCTTCATTAGACTGATGTTATCAGTGTTTCTGGTGCCCTTTGGACAAGTTTCAAGTTACCTTCATCCTTCATCCTCCGTTACCTGCTGTGCATCCCGGGACAGGACCATTGTAGCATTTTAGCAAGCCTGATGTTAAGCTCTGTCAGTAAAGTGCTGCGGAGGGATATCGCAGGAAGAAGAGGCTTCTCTTCCTGATTCCAGTACACTCATCGCATTAGACACTTGCAGGCATGCGGTCTTTTCTGCTCTGCCTGCAGGGGCCAGCGCGGTGCGGCGGCTGTCTTCCCCCACCACTCACCTCAGGAAGCTGTGTAGGAAAATGCCTCTGCTGGTCTCCGGCTCACTCCACTTTGTCCCTCAGAGTCACTCTCCAATAAAATGCCAGGAAATACTCCCTTGCGAATGCCAGTCTAAAGCACTCAGTGTGAAGGGTCTCACCCTGTAAAAGATTCTGCAAATGACTCAGCCTTTCAGAGCGGACTTGAGCCTTAGGGAACACCTTCATTCTCAGTGTGTTTACTGTTGTTCCCCAGAGGGAGGAAGCCTGGCTTAAATGAAGGCTGGACAGCCCAAGCTTTCTAGGCAGCGTTTTGGCAAATTTAATATTAATCCGGCTTCTAGGTCACCTGAAAATTGTGGGGTACAGCTAGATACCAAGGCCATGTGGGAACACTTCCTATGGATCAGACATTGTTCTGAAGGTTTTACTAGAATAACTCATTTATATGAATCTCACCACCATCATATGAGGTGAGTCCAGCCACTAACCTTGCTCTGAATGAAGTTAAATAGCCTGGTTGAGGTCTATAGGTGACAGACCTTGGATTTCTGCCAGGACACTCTGGCTCTGGAGCACATACCCTTGGCCACTGTGCTGAAGTGGGGTGCCTAGTGGTCAGCTTATCATGTCTTTGGAGGAACCCTTCAAAAAGCCCTTAAAAAACTCCCAGAGTAGCTCAGCCCAATCTGTTTTTCATTTACACTCAAATGGTTGCACTCCAAATATGTTTGAATCAAAAGATTGACTTTCTCCACTTGGCACCCAGACACTAAAAGTTGCTGGAGATGTCACAAAGCCAGACTGTCATGCTGACTTTAAATTCATGATCATTCATCTCAAAAGGTGCCTCAGCCCTCCTCACTGACTCCTCATTAGGAGCTTGAGTCCCCTCAGTCTCTGAGACATTTCCATTTTCTCTTCTCCCCTCAAAGGTCCCATACCCTCTTCTCAACAGCTTTCTCCCTCCCTAACGTGCCTCATATTTCACTGAAAAATAGGATTCATCAGACAAGAACGCCCTCTTGTCACCGTTGAATCCACAGGTCCTCCTGCATTTGCAGACTCATTTTTCTCCTGTTGCGACGGGAGAAGAGTTCCTCCTCCTGACGATGGCGGGTCCTCCTGCTGAGGTCACGTCACTTCCTCTCTGCTCTTTGGGGTTCCCTCCTTCAGTCACCTCGTGTCCCTCCTGCTCTCTTAGGCCAGCTCCTCCTCCACCTGGCTGATCCCTTGAGATTATTCAGAGGCCCTGCTTTCTCCCCTCTTAATAAAGCGACTCTCCTTTGACCCCACAGCCCATTCCTGTCATGTCTCTGTCCTTGTCCACAGTGAACCTTGATAACGGTTGTATTCATTTTGAGACTCAACTTCCTCACTCCAATTGGTCTTTTTTTTTTTCTTTTTTGTCCCTGACTGTCCAAATGGACCTGCACTTATCAAGCCCCCAGTAACTGCCATGTTCTCAAAGCCAATGACAACTCCTCAGAAACTCACCTTATTCCATTGATAACGATAGCCTTTGACACTGACTGCTTTTTCCAACACTTTTCTTATTTCGGTTTCCCTTATATCTTTCTTATTTTCTTCCACATCAGATAGATTGGCCAGGTCAACCATGGATTGGAGGGCATTTTCTATTAAGTGCCAAAGAGTAAATGTTTTATCCTTTGCAGGCCATGCAGGACTCTGACCCATGTTTTTCTCTGTTTGCTGCTGCTTTTTCTTCACAGCACTTAAAAAAGAATAAAACCTCCTGAGCTCATCAGTTCAGTTCAGTTCAGTCGCTCAGTCTTGTCTGACTCTTTGCAGCCCCATGGACTGCGGCATGCCAGGCCTCCCTGTCCATCACTAACTCCTGGAGTTTACTCAGACTCATGTCCATTGAGTCAGTGATGCCATCCAACCATCTCATCCCCTGTCGTCCCCTTCTCCCATCTTCAGTCTTTCCCAGCATCAGGGTCTTTTCAAATGAGTCAGTTCTTTGCATCAGGTGGTCAAAGTATTGGAGCTTCAGCTTCAGCATCAGTCCTTCCAATGAATATTCAGGACTGATTTCCTTTAGGACGGACTGGTTGGATCTCCTTGCTGTCTATGGACTGTAAAGTCCATGGGGTCACAACAGATGCCTAACTCTTTCACATCCTTAGAGGGAAGTGTCATACATTAAAAATGGAGCTTCATCTATCTGAAACCATAACAAAAAGATCACCCCAGCATTCCTGAGCTCATAGGCAACACAGACTACAGGCCAGATTTTGCCTATGGGTTGAAGTTTGGCAATCTCTGACTTAAAGAACAAAGGTTTCATTTTTGTTTATGTTCCATGTTGATCATCGGGCAGCTGAGGGTCCTGCTCCCTATGAACTCCTTGAGACCCAGACTGGTTGAACAGCCACTGTCTCAAACATCCCGGAGCCAGAGTGAAAAGAGGGCTCCGGAATGTACCATGTCAGGAACGGCGGCTCACAGCTCATTGGCTGGAAGCAGTCATAAGGCCCACCCAACCAAGGGGGGGCCCGTCTGGCCCTACTCGTGGCCATCATCTCTCAGAACCACCTCCTGGGTAGACAGGTCACTCCAGTCTGTGTGTGTCTTACAAGCTGAGGCACTGTCAGCTTTTCTTCCAGACCATCTTTTGAAGGATGTCTGGAAGCTCAGAGCCTTGGAAGCCAGGAATTATTATTCCTCATTCTGGAGCCTGGGGTAGGTTTGTCTTCCTAAGACAGCAATGGGTCAGTTTGCTTGGAGCTCCTTGAAAAGATCAGGGCTCTTTGAGCTCTGTTGCTCGCGTGTAATGCCAGCCCACGGTGCTCACCACATCCGCTTGTCACCCTGTGGGACTGGGAGGGGAAGGGAACTGACACAGACCTGTGGAGCTCCTGCTGCTCTCTGTGCCACGAGAAACAGAGTCCTCTGTCTCCCAGCGTCGTGTGTCTTCTGTCAGCATCCATGAAACAGTCGCTGGCTAAGTCCTGGCACAAAGAAGTTCCCCTCCCCTCCTTCCTTAACAGTCAGAAAGGGTCTTCCTGACCCTCTTTCCTACAAGTTATTCTCCTTCATAGAGGTTTCTTAAATCTGAAAAATAAACTGGACCTTAATTTTCCACCTCCCTCCTCTTGGATGGAAGCTCCTTGGCAGTTTCCTAACCACCTTGGGTGCCAAGAACAGTGATCTGGCACACATCAGGGGCTCAAAAGCCCTGCCGAAAGAGAGGAGGCAGAGAGAAAGGGAGAAAATGAATGTGGGTGTTCCTGCCTGCAGTTGGTCCAAGATCTTCTGTCCTGCTCCAGAGTTTAAGTGTGCTCAGCGTGCTTGGCCTAGTCTTCAGGAAAGGTTAGCCAGTGAGAGTCAACACAGACTCAAGACATTTCTCCCATCAGGAGCCTGTCGCCACACCAGACTGTATTCCCAATGGGAGCTGAAAGCTCCTCCCTTGGTGGACAGGTGTGGGTGTAGATGTTGACTGGCCCTGGACACTGAGTGTGCCGGACTCCCTTGCTCTGGTCTGCCCATGTCAGAAGGCCCGGTACCTGTTCTCATGGGAGAATGGGGAAGGGGGCTGGCAGGCAGGCTGTCTTGCTTACCCCTCTCTCAGCAGAGATTCTTGTTCTCTCAACCTGCTCTTTCTGCGGTTTTGATTTCCAGTCCAATGCCGACTCCTAGTTTTAGATCTAGAATCATGCACCTGCCTTTTCTTGGCCTGCCAAATTTGGAGGGGATGCAAAAAGGATATCTTGGTAAAAAATAAGTCTTTTTTTTAGATGTCTTTGTAGCCTGAGTTGAAGTTTTCGATATATCTCATCTATTTGCTGAGCATGCTTCTCAGAGATAATGGTTTTGCTGGGATTCAGAAAGCTATAGTGGATCAGACGGGCAGCACACCACCAAACAGTGACCATGAGCCTTTTTTGGTGCAAGTTTAACTTTGGGCAGTGCTTTGGAGTTTCTTTCTAGGTGCAGCCACTGAGCCTGTCATTGCCGGTTGTCATATAAAATCCACTTTGCGTCGCACATCAAAATCTGCTCAAGAGATGGTTCATTGTTGTTGCGTAAAATAAGAGAAGATGACACTTCAAAGTGATGATTTCTTTGATTTGCACTCTGCTCACGAGGCACCCACTTATCAAGCTTTTTCACCTTTCCAGTGTGCTTCAAATGCCGAACGACCATAGAAAGGTTGACGTTGAGTTCTTCAGAAACTTCTCATGTAGTTGTAAGAGGATCAGCTTTGATGATCCTCTCAGTTGCATTGTCAACTTCTGATGGCTACCCACTATGCTCTTCATCTTCAAGGCTCTCGTCTCCTTTGCAAGACTTCTTGAACCACCACCGCACTGTACGTTCGTTGGCAGTTCCTGGACCCAAACACATTGCTGATGTTGTATGTTGTCTCTGCTGCTTTACAACCCATTTTGGGAGGTGAGAATTTTACCACTGAACCACCAATGCTGTGTGACCCATTTTAAACTCAAATAAGAAAATTGCTTGAATTTGCTTTTTGTCTAACATCATATCCATAGTCTAAATTAAACATGAAATAAAGAGCAAGTAATAAGTCATTAGCAAAAAAACATGCAGCAACAAATGCAAATTAAAATGATTTATAATATAACCACATACATTATTTAGAATGTATTCCAATATCAAACAGCAAAAACCACAATTACTTCTGCAGCAACCTAGGAGTACATCAATCACAGGGATTTGATGCACAGCACAGAGAATACAGTCAGTGTTATAGTAACTTCCTGTGGTATGTAACATATGAAAATACCAAATCACTGTGAGGTACACTGAAACTAATGTAATATTGTAAGTCAAACATACTTCAATACAATTAATACATTTTTTCCCGCTCTTTCTAAAATTCAGCATCTCTTGTTAACTTTTCTTCTCTTCTGCCCTCTTAGTATTCTACCCCCCTTCCTAAGCCTTCTGCTCTGTGCATTGCCAGCTATCACCTAAAATCCACTGCCCTACCCTGTACGTGTTGACAGTTTCAATATGTCTTTTCTTACCTGAATTATAGATATTGTAAATAGGCTGGGGGAGAATGATAGCAATTTTTCCTTATTTAAATTGGCAGTAGTTGAAAAGGGTTTGAATTTCCAAATTTTCTAAAAACGTTTATCGTGGCTTGTGCTGGGTCTTTGCCGCCGCCCAAGCTTTTCTCTCATTGCAGCCAGGGGGGACGACTCTGTAGTTTCGGTACGAGGGCTTCTCATTGCAGTGGCTTTTCTTGTTGCAGAGCCACGGGCTTTAGGGTCCAAGGGCTTCCGGAGTTGCAGCTTGCAGGCTCTGGAGCACAGACTCAGTAGTTGAACTGCACAGGCTTAGTCCCTCCAGGGCATGTGTGATCTTCCTGGACCAGGGACCGAACCCATGTCTCCTGCACTGTTAGTGCAAGTGGCTTCTTTACCGCTAAGCCACCAGGGAGGCCCCCTTGAATTCCTAGATTAAGACAATGCGCTGCGCTCTTAATTCAACCGTTGCGCACAGGCAGAAGGTTCTGCTGACTTTTGAGTCAGTATGGCAGATCAAAGGCTCCGCAACTTTTTTGAAGTGAAACGAAGCAAATGCTGACTTCAGTAAAGGACAGATCTGAACCCCACCACCCTGATGCCTAGGCCTTGATTTCTATTTTTGCTGCAACAGTGATTCTCCAAAAGGTCCTCCTGCAGAATAGTTTCCCAAGGTTATCACGCTCAAGTACTCAGATTTTAACAACAGTCGTTTTTGTTTTTCTGATTGTCCAGCGGAGGGGGAAACTAAATGCATTGTAATGTTTTCTAGATTTTAACATTTTTCTCCCATAGCGTCCACACCCATGTGAGCTGCCACCGCCTAATCTGTTAAGCGGTTAGCAGACAACCAAATCCGAGGAGTCAATAGCAACAGATACTAACTGAAAACTCCTAGTTGGATGATCCTGCTTAACCTGATTGCATGTGTTCCAAATACATCATTATGTGTGTTTGCGATGGTTCCTGGTGCCGTGAGGAAGTAGACTCAGTATTTGTGGGTTTCTAAAACAAATTCTTTGGTTTCAAGTTGTTCTACTGTCTAGACAAAGCTGTGATTCCTTATTCCAGACCGTGACACAGACCAGTGGCTCTCATAACTGCAAAATTATGAAGTGTTTAAATTCGGTCTTGCAGCATTCTCTTGCTACCTAATTCTATATTATCCAAATTCATTGGTGAACCCAGTCAGCCCAAGAGGGACTCCTGAATGAACACTAAAGAACCTCAATGTTCCGCAAGAGGACTGGACCTCCCATTGTCTCCTCTGTGAACTTTCTTGTTTGGTCAGTTAAAACCACAGAGTTCAAATATTTGTTTCTTTCCATACAGGTTGATTTGAAAAATGATTGTTCCCGTCTAGGACAGCGTGGCTTGTGTTGTGTGCTCAGTTGTGTCTCTTTGCGATCCATGGACTGTAGCCCACCAGGCTCCTCTGTCCATGGGATTCTCCAGGGAAGGATACTGGGTTGCCATTTCCTCCTCCAGGGGATCTTCCTGACCCAGGGGTCAAACCCGCGTTTCTTGCATCTCCTGCTTTGGCAGGCAGATTCTTTACCACTAGCGCCACCTGGAAGCCCAGAGTTTGGCTTATGGCACCCCACTCCAGTACTCTTGCCTGGAAAATCCTATGGAAGGAGGAGCCTGGTAGGCTGCAGTCCATGGGGTCGCTAAGAGTCGGACATGACTGAGCAACTTCCCTTTCACTTTTCACTTTCACGCATTGGAGAAGGAAATGGCAACCCACTCCAGTGTTCTTGCCTGGAGAATCCCAGGGAGGGGGGAGCCTGGTGGGCTGCCGTCTATGGAGTCACACAGAGTCAGACACAACTGAAGCAACTTAGCAGCAGCAGCAGCAATGCCAAATGAACTTAATGCCAAATGAAGGGTTCTTTCTTTGTTAGATGGTTGTGCTGGCTGTGGATTTTCTGGTTACCTTTGTATCTTATCCATTTGTGTGCGTGTGTGAGTGTGTCTGTTGACTCGAATGACATATCATTCAACCTCAGGTCAAAAAAATGATTCAAACCACTATCTCTGTGGACCCATTTAAGATGAAAATATATAAATCAGGTACTGTGGAATAATGAAGGCAATATCAAACTGTTAGTCTGCAGTAACGAGGATGGATGCTGGGCCAGAGTGGAGGAGAGTAAGCCATCTCATGACGTGTTTGATATATGGAAGCTGTGTGCCCAAGCGTTTGGTATAGGTCATCTTGCAGGAGACTGCATGCACGCCTCCACTGAGAAAACGTGATATTTATGACCCATCTGTCAACTCAAAGTTTCCTTTGGTTTTTATGTTCCCCCAGTTCCCTTTGTCTTTGTGGCCACAGGAAGTCAAGCAGTAATTGGTTTCCAAGGAGACAGTTATCAAGCCTTGCCTATTGCAGTGCGGTTGAACGCTTTAATTCCACTTGTTTTCCCCTTTAAGTGTATCAATACATTGTTCAGATTATTATTTAACATTCAGACCGTTGTCACTTTTTCCAAATATCTAGTTGCTTCTGAAGTTATTCTGTGAGAGGTAAAGAGGTACCTTGCCTGTATTGAAATCAATAACCAAGGCAGCATGGCCCAGCACTACGTGGAAAATAAATCCCAGTAAATGCACTGACCGAGAGAACCAGCTGCTCTCATTTCTCCACCCAAAATTCTACCTACATAACGATTAAATGAAAAATTCATTTGCTTTTCTGATTATTTTTCACAGCCTGTGTATTCAGTTGGCCACTAAATAAACTGCTCATTACATGCCACATAACAAGACAATTGTGATAGAGAACGTGAAGATACAAGGAGTCTCCCACAGTGTCTGTGGCAGGAGTTCTGAGATGAAGAGTAAAAGCTGAGCCTTGAAGGAGGAGGTCCAGCCAGGAGAGGTGTGCCCGAGCCAGGTGGCTGGGTGTCCACTGAGGCATCCAGCCCTGGGACGCCACCACCACTCCACATGCTGTGGTGATCAGATGCTTTTGGCAACGCTCTCCTGGCCGAGGCTCCTCCTGTGAGCACTGTCTGAGCTGTTTAACCCACCATCATGGCTTCATTGGACACTGGGCAGATTTGGTTATTGCCTGACCCCTCCCTCTGGAGCCATACACTCCTGTTTCCACCTGACCCGGTGACCTTCCCAAGGCCACTTGATTCATTTCAGGTGCATTACGACCAAGTCTAAAGCCTTCATCATCTTGCTCCCTCAGTCAGCCCACCCACGACCCTTGATTCCTCACCTCCCACCCCAGCACACCCCCACAGCCCCCGCCAGCCTTCCTTACCCCTAATGCTCACTGCTCTGGCCAGGCCCTCGTCCCCTCTGCCTTATTCCAGTGCAGCAGCATCCTTACTGGAACCTGTCTCATGTCTTAAACCACGTCACCCAGTCCCTTGGAATCTTTGTTTTCTGCAAAGTGTAGTAAGTCTTTCCCTGGATAAAAATTTTTTAAGATCATATCATAACCTACGGTAAAACGTGACTCGTTTTTACAGTCTGCTGAGTTTTTCATAAATCTGGACCTTAGCTCTCAAGTCAGTACCATCTTTTAAATTACCTTACTTTTGAAATGTTTGTTGTTTTCACATTTTATAAAAAATAACACATATGCATAGTCTTAAAAATCAGAGGGGAAGGTACTGAAAAGTGGAAGTTCTTATTCTAGTCCTTTCCTCCCTAGTTCAGACCCCCAGGCATCACTAACTCTTCTGGTGTTTGCCAGTATATTTCTAGATGATATACATTTTTCTTTTATTTTTTTATTTTTTAAATTTTAATATCTTTAATTCTTACATGCGTTCCCAAACCATTTACCAAATGCTTTGCTATTTACCAAAAATGTTCATAAAAATAGTGCCCCAATGAAAGATATATGCAGTGTTTATTTTTCTGACTTCCCAAACTCGCCAAGCCCGTCTTTCAGCACGAACACGCACACACACCCATTCACTTAAAACACTGCTAGTTAGATGATTTACTTTTTACTATCATTATTTACTTAGCAAATTTAGGGATCCCCTCACCTGTATTCTCCTCCTGTCCCCAATGTAGTTATATCACCTATTTATCTCTCTGCTAATTACCTTTCTTAAAGTCAGGTAGTAGAGTTAAATTTCTCTTTCTTAGAACATCAGCTGTAGACATTATCTGTCAACACTTCACTTTTACACACTTTGTATGCTATTTGGAACAAAAATTAATTGCTCTCCTCTTTGTCTGTGGGTATATTTTTAAGGTCTTCTATATCAGTAAAATAATGACATTGTTATCTGTGTAGAGACTGTTCACTGCAGAGCTACTGTGTTATGATCACGTGTGTCTCCTTTACAGCTTTTACTTTCTGGAATATCCAGCTGCCTTTCTAGTGTTTCCTCCCTTCATCACCTTCTTGAGTTCATCCCGCCTCTCAGTAGTTCTGTAAGCCATATGGACGTCCTTTTCCCCAGGACAGCTTCCCCCCTGGAGTTGTCCGTCTTCCTGCAGCAAGCTGGACTGGTTTTTCTCTAAACCTGCTCTGTTCTGTCAACTCTGGAACCCTTACGGTTCAGCTGAGGAGGGGACTTTGTTTACTGCCTCATTTGGCTGGAACATGAGGACTTCCTAAGAAGCAGTATACAGCGCATGAGAAATAAAATGTCTGCATCCTGGCATAGCTAATAGTTTGTTTACTGGCTCTTCAGACTTGATTGACAGTGCGGCTTGTATAGCATCCCAGGTTCCGAATCACTTACTCTCAGCACTTAAAAGACACTGATCCTTTTGATCCCAGCATCTTGTATTGCTTGACACCCATCTTACTCTCCCTCCCATAGGAGTCCTGTGGTTTTCTTCATCTTTCAGATCGGCCCTTTATTGTTCTGTTAAATTGCACACGGTTGTGTCTAAGTGTCAGAGGTTCTTATGTGTTGTTTTGTTTTTTTATTTATCATGCTAGATGTAGAATAGGACCTTCTAATTAAAAAATTGAAGTCTCTCTATCTCCCTGGGGAATTTTGTAATGGAAAATTGTTTCGTTGATAACTTCTCCTCTCCAATTTCCATATTATCCACGGAAGCCCCAGTCATTGGATGCTGCACTGAATGGTTTCATTTATATGAAATTCTGGGAAAAGCAAAACTGTGGTGACAGCAGATCAGTGTCTGTCCCAGGCCCCTTGTAGGCCAATGGGCTTGTCTACGAGGGAACATTAAGATCAAAGCGTTCTGTATGATAAGGATTGTGGCGGTAGTTTCATGTAACACTTGATCATTGTACCTCAAAGAAAATAATTTTTTTTAAGTTTCTGAGTCAAAACGGAGTAAAAGGCATAATGAGATCTATAGCTGGATTTATCTGCATGAATTAAAAGTAGCCACATATTTCAGCCATAAATAGAAAAGAAGTCTGGACACCATGCTACAGCATGAGTGATCCTTGGTTTCAGTGATGCTGAAAGAAGCCAGACACAAAGGGCCACACATTGTATGATTCAGTTAACATGAAATATTCAGAATAGGCTCATTCATAGAGGCGGAAAGCAGACTTACGGTTTCCAGGGCCTGGGGGAGAAGGGAGTGGAGTCGATGGATGGGTGTAGGGTTTCCGTGTGTGGTGATGAACATGCTCTAGAAGTAGATGGTGGTGACGCTTGCACACACTGTGGAGTGAACTAAGTGCCGCTACCTCGTACACTTTCACATGGGTAAAGTGGCGCATTATATGTTATGTGTATCTTCCCACACAAAAGTTCATGTATACTTTTCTGCTTGAAGCACTGATAGAGTAACTTGTATTAAACCCAAATTTCCACCAAGAAAACTATAAAAACAGAATAAAACTGAAGGGTGGGGTAAAGCTTTTGAATCTGGCCATCAAAAATTGGCTAGGGCAGGCAGGCCATGATAGCGGACTCTCAGATGGTCCCCAGCTATGGAATCTATGCCTCTGTGGGATCCCTTTCTCTGAGTGCGGGTGTGACTTCTAAGTGGTCTCTAACCAGCATTATCACAAAAGTGCTGGGCTGTCACTCCGTGATTCCACGACGTGAGACTGTAAGGTCCACCTGGCTAGCAAGCTCTCCCAGCGTGTAGCTTCTCAGCGTGTAGACGCTGATGGAGCGGGCAGCCACGGGGGAGTAGCTTGTGGGGCGGGAACAGAGGGACTGTGGCCAGAAGCTGGCTGGGAACGGTCCTCAGCTCTGCAGCCCCCAAGCGTGACTCCTGAGTGTACCTGGGAGCGGGACCTTCCCTGGTCTCTCCTTGAGAGGCGATCCTGCCTCTAGTGGACACAGAGGACCCAGCTAAGCCGTGTCTGGATTCCTGACCCTAAGAACCTGTGAAATAAAGTGTGTCATTCTAAGCCTCTACATTTATGTATAATTTGTTGCACAGCCCAAGAAAATTAAGATCGAAGAGCTAAGAGCCCAAAGTTAATAACGACAATATTCTGGGGTGGGCTGACCTTTCTTGGTCCCCTTTACCCTCAAGGAAAGGCTCATTTTCTGTGCAGGAGGTTGAGACCGGGCAGAGAAGAGCGGCCTAGAGATTTTCTGAGTTAGGAGGCAGAAGTGAACGCACGGTGAGCAAGGCAGCCAGGGCTTGAGGTGCCAAGATCGTAAAGTAAAGGGAACTGCAGAAAAGTGAGCCCCAATGATCTACTGTTGGGTGTTGCATTTGTCCTCGAGGGATTTCCCACACCATAGATGAGTCTGGGTTAGAAGCCAAGAAAGTAAGCAGGAAATACTTGCTAAGCAGCTGCCTGATGAAACAGTCTGAACAGTCTAACAGAGCTGAGGAGGTAAAACTGCACATCAGGGTGTGGCAGGAAGCAAGGGCCCCGATGAACAGTCCAGGTTTGTAGCCCGAGGTCCTGCAGTACCAAGCCCCAGATATAAGGTCAGCCCTTGGAAAGCCTTAAGTTCTCCTCAGATCACCTCGAATCCTGATTGGATCAAGTTTTTTGCCCCGAGTCTGTTGTCTAGAGGGAAATGAAATCATGTCTGGGGAAGCTGGAAATAGAAAATAAAGAGAAAGTTATAGAAAGTCAGTGAAATCAAAATCCAGTTTTTTCGAATAAACTACAGTACATCTGTGTGGTGGAATATTACGCAGTCATTAGAGCAAACATACACACATACGTGGTTTTGTATTTATTTGTTGACCTTAAGCATCTTTCCGAAATGTTATTAGGTGAAAGAATCAAGTAACAAATCCATTTATACCATATGATCCCAATTTTGTGATCAGACATGAAGTAGTGTTTTGCACAATATGTGTGAACTGCGGTTTTTTTCAGGTGCACATATTACATATGCCTTTTATCTTCTTCGGATGGTGTTATTCTTTATATATTCTGCATTTTGTTTTTAATAATGAACATGCGCCTTTATAATCAGAAACAATTACAAGATGTTTCTTGTTTATAAAAACAAAAAGCAAAACATCTCTTAAGTTAGAGCCTCAGGAGCAAAATAGCTTTTCGTAGCCTAACTGGGAGCCACCCCAGAAGAGGGGGAGGAAGGTGTTCTTGCATTTAAGGTTGGCAGGAATCCTTAAAACAAGCAGAACAGGACACACAACGTCAGACCGTGGCCCTCTCTTCCCAGGCGTGAACAGCGGCACCCTCCCCCCGCCGTCATCTGAGTCACGTGAGGGGACGTCTCAGAGAGCTTGCCTGTCTAGAGTTCAGTCCTTGCTGTGCTGTGGAGGGTCCCCAGGCCACACCAGTCGCCACCGACTCTGCAGGGACGGAACCTGAGCATCTGCATTTTTTTTTTAAAGCCACTCAGGAAATCCTGACGATCCTTGAGAGGTGAGGACTTAAAGCTCTTAAGTCGAAGAAGCCTGAAAATGAATCTGTTAACTAACTAGAGGAAAGCATTCTCTTTAGTTCTGCGGTTGAAGGATTCAGAGCACCAGATGAAACAAAACAAAACAAAACAAAATTTATTCGAGCAAAAGAGAAACCTTCCCTTTCCTCACTAGAAACCTCGTAAACTTCCTGAATTTCCGAAGCATTTGGGAAAACGTTTGGGGCAAACTGTTCGGTAATGGCTTTCTTTTTTCATCCCCAATCCGCGTCCCAGGTCAAGCCATTTGCTTAGTGGGGAGGATGAAAGTTTGGGTGTAATGGATCATTTTCCTTCAAAGTCCCATCTGGAGATGGTGAAAGCCAAGAATTAGGAGAACAGCCTGACCCCTTCTCCGCGGGGACTCACTCATACAGACTTGAAGGGTTCAATGCTTGCCTCCCCACTTCCTTGCTCCTTAGGTCAGAGGTGAGGGGACTAGGGTATTTTGGTGTGGCCTCCCCCTCGGCCACCGGGCACAGGAAGCCATCAGCAGGCCTGCTGCTCACCGGTGTGCAGCGGGGTAATCGTCTCCTCATTTCTCTCAGCTGGGTTAGCTTAGCGTGATGACGAGTGACTCCCAGGAGGAGAAGGAAGCACGAGTGTGCTCACCGCTGACCCCTCACAGACGGGGACCAGCAGGGGCCCCTGGTCCATGCCGAGGAAGCACATTCATTTTCTTGCATTAAAATAGCCTTCCTTCATAACATCAGAGGGCAGAGAAATACTCTAATCTGAAATCTTGGAATATATGTATGTATGTATGTATGTGTGTGTATATATATATATATAATACATAAATAACCTCATTAGCAAAGACTCATCTACAAGTTAACATTGCATGCCTTAGGATGAGTTTGAGGAGCTTTATATGTATTTGCTTTTTTTCCAGTTAATTAAATTAGCCCTGACTTCCACGTGAGTAAGTGAAAGTTGCTCAGTTGTGTCCGACTCTTTGTGACCCTGTGGACTATAGCCCACCAGGCTCCTCTGGGATTCTCCAAGCAAGTGGGTTGCCGTTTCCCTTCTCCAGGGTATCTTCCAGATCCAGGGATCGAACCTGGGTCTCCTGCATTACAAGTGGATTCTTTACTGTCTGAGCCATGAGGGAAGCCCCACGTGAGGTTGTAGAGTGGAATGATTTGGAAGTGGATAGTAACAAGAGAATATAAAAGCTTGTTTCCTTTACGTTTCAAAGATCGCTCACTGAAATTTAAATACAAGCTTCTTGAGAGCTTGTTGGAAGAAGAAGGGGAGGGACTGTTAGGTAAAGATGACCGGGACACCAAAAGAGTGTCTAACAGGCTTTTTAACGGCGAAGCGCCCACGAGCGGGTTCCTGGACCTAACAAGCAGGTCGAGGAAGTCCGAGCCCGGACCGCGTTGGGGTGGTTTGTTGTGAGGGATGGTCAGGCTAGATGGACGGGGTTCGGATAGGTCGCCAGGCCGAGGCGTCGCGGGCTGACAGGTCCTTCCACGTGGCTGGGGTGGGGCGGCTTTCTGGCGAAGTGTGCTGTCATTGGTCCCCGGGTCTGGGAGGCGCCTTCCGTTAGGGACTTTCCTGCCGGCGGGGGAGGGAGAGGAGGGGCGACCCATAGTGGCCCCCGGGTCGGCCTTTCAGGGACTACATATCTTTCCGCTTGTGTGTGGTTTGAACTGATGTTTTCCGGCAAACGATGATAGCTCTCTAAGTAGACTCTCTAAGCATTCTGCTAACTTTCTCTGATTGACTGTCTTTCTTCATATCACGGGGGACGTGATAAGACATTTCTGCATCTTAATTCCAGGCGGATGAGTCAGTACGACTTTGTGCTTTAATGTCAGAATAAAACATTGCCATTAGTGTCTGATGATAGAGAATATTTTTCATCTTTTTTTAAGTGCTTACCTCAAAAAACTGTTGTCAAATGCTGACACAAATTTCTAGGTTATGTTTTCTTCGCTTTATGAGCTTCTTGTTGGAGTTACATTGGCTAACTGCACAACCGGCGCGATGGGATGGACTCAGTGCACCTGTGCTGGGAAGTCATTTACACCCCTGGAAAGGCCAGTTTCGGTGGTTAAGGGAATCCTGCTTGGCAGCATCACACAACTGTGAGCCAAGTTCTCTGGAGTAGCAGCTTTCAAACTGTAAGTGGTTTGGGATTTTTAACAGAATTCATTTCCAGACCTGCACTTGCATCCATTCTCTGAACGCTGTACTTCAGGGCAGAGTTCTCACTTCTCCCTTCTCACTCTGTAAAAGAAAGGCCTGCACTCTACTGCCCCTAATCTCACTAGGATGCATCGCTCTGGGTAGAAAGCCCCTAGGCGCAAAATAAAAAACCCATTCAAAATATTGGTATCAGCCATGGGAAGTGACCAGCTAGAAATCTTATGTACATCAGGTGGTTTCCAGTTCTTTGCTGTCAACGAAATTGAAGAATGATGCAATGGAGTTATTAGCTGACAGATCACTAAACATCATTTTGTATGAATAAACTACATTGTAATTTTTGGCATGTAACTCAGAGGATTTCAAAGAATTAAATGACAGTACTATAATATTGATAATATTTCCATTTCCATCTACTTACTGAGGTGCTTACATATTGGGTTAGCAAAATTAAAATAACAAAAAGTAATATTCATCTTTGAATATACAGAAACATTATATAAACCTCCACTAATTTCACTGAGCTGCATTTCCAATAAAATACTTTCTTATAATCAATAACTATCAAAACATCTCACATATAACTCTTATTTTGATTTATTATGCTTTCATTATAATTATGATAAATCAATTGAGACTATTTTAACATTTATATCTTTAGAGTCAAAGGAAATTTTTAAAAATAATTTTTATATATATACACATTTTTGCCAAGAAGTATGATAGGATTATTAATAACTTTTGAGAATTGTGGGCATGAGTTTAAGGAGGAAAAACAGTGACAAGCTTCAGCTTGTTAAAAATGAGCTCATTTCTCTATTTTTTTAGAGAATGATGATAGGTATTATATCACTGTGGTATTTGGATTCATCTGGATGGATCAAAAGGTTGATTTAGCAGTAGACCACAATGACGTACCATTTCACACCAGTCAGAATAGCTGTGATCCAAAAGTCTACAAGCAATAAATGCTGGAGAGGGTGTGAAGAAAAGGGAACACTCTTACACTGTTGGTGGGAATGCAAACTAGTACAGCCACTATGGAGAACAGTGTGGAGATTCCTTAAAAAACTACAAATAGAACTGCCTTATGACCCAGCAATCCCACTGCTGGGCATACACACCGAGGAAACCAGAATTGAAAGAGACACATGACCCCAATGTTCATTGAAGCACTGTTTATAAGAGCCAGGACATGGAAGCCACCTAGATGTCCATCAGCACACGAATGGATAAGAAAGCTGTGGTACATATACACAATGGAGTATTACTCAGCCATTAAAAAGAATACATTTGAATCAGTTCTAATGAGGTGGATGAAACTGGAGCCGATTTATACAGAGTGAAGTAAGCCAGAAAGAAAAACAGCAACAGTATCCTAACACATATATATGGAATTTAGAAAGATGGTAATGATAACCCTATATGCGAGACAGCAAGAGACACAGATGTAAAGAACAGACTTTTGGACTCTGTGGGAGAGGGAGAGGGTGGGATGATTTGGGAGAATGGCATTGAAACATGTATATTATCATGTAAGAAATGAATCACTAGTCTAGGTTCGATACAGGATACAGGATGCTTGGGGCTGGCGCACTGGGATGACCCAGAGAGATGATATGGGGAGGGTGGTGGGAGTGGGGTTCAGGGTTGGGAACTCATGTACACCTGTGGTGGATTCATGTCAATGTATGGCAAAACCAATACAGTATTGTAAAGTAAAAAAAAATAAAATTTAAAAATATTTTTTAAAAAAAGTTTTTTACAGTATACTGCACTTACATGTTTTATGACTATCTGAACTGTCAAAGCATAACTCAAAATGTTAAGAACAGAATTACCATGCCAACAGATGAATCAACACTTTAGTTAACCCATTAAAGAAGGGACCAACACGAGACAAAGTTTTTTTTGTTGACCAGGGTGTGTTGGGGGGCAGGGTGGTTTGCATCCAGGATCTTAGTTCTCCAGCCAAGGGTTGAACCCACACCTTCTGCAATGGAAGTACCGAGTTTTGACCACTGGATGGCTAGGGAAGGCCCAGCCATTTTTTAAAAGACACCAGACTCTGGGGTTTTATGTAGTTAATAAGAGAAGGAATGCTGAGACAAGACTATTAAATTAGAAACAAAACTGGCTAATTCCTATACTGTATTAAAATCATGACCCTTAAGGTTATCTGCTCTAGCAGACGGAAGAAAAATCAATGCACCTTATTATTTTTATACAAGCTAACCTCTAATTTTACAGAAATGTAAAATTATAAAATGACTAGACTCTAATCAAGTGTAAAACTGAGTCAAACTTCCATTCCCTGAAAGAGTCAGATTGCCTTAAAACTAACTTGTTAAAAAAATACTCTTAGCAAGATATTAAAAGTTCACAGAATCATCAGTACCATCTTTCTAGATTTCATTGTCCTTCCATGAAGAATAATTTTTTTAAAGTTCACAGAATCATCTTTATCTTATTCTCCTTGGAAAGCTTATGATGAGATAGTTTAAGTGTTAACTTAAAAAGGTAAGAGTAATGTAATTTTTCAAAATCCTTTTAAAGGCTACATGAACAATAATGCTTTAAGTCTAAGTATGCAGTTCATGTTTAGCCATGTTTTAGAGGATGACAATGGCACCCCACTCCAGTACCCTTGCCTGGAAAACCGCATGGACGGAGGAGCCTGGTGGACTGCAGTCCATAGAGTCACGAAGAGTCGGACACTTACTGAGCGACCTCACTTTCACTTTTCACTTTCATGCATTGGAGAAGGAAATTGCAACCCACTCCAGTGTTCTCGCCTGGAGAATCCCAGGGAAGGGGGAGCCTGGCGGGCTGCCATCTCTGGGGTCGCACAGTCAGACACGACTGAAGCGACTTAGCAGCAGAGGATTAGTAGGCTGTTTCTGCCCAGATTTGTATGTATTTTCTAAGAACAAGTACATAAAGAATAGCACAAGGATCAAACTCATAAAATTTAACATAGGAGCTGATCCACAAATTTCATCATTTATTCTAGTCAAGTCCTTTATCAGCTATTTTCCCCTGACATCCAACATTTGAGGCTGTGTGATACTTACCAAAAGAATTCTCTGATCTTTCCCATTTATATAGATAGAAAGCAATCTGTGTGGGACTGGATCTCAAGGGCATGAAATCACGATGGAAAGGATGTAAAAATTGGATAAAGCTGAGATGGGCTTGCAAAAGCACAATTCTGAATACAATGTTTTAGCTGGAACAGAGAGGAAGAGCTCTTTTTGGTGGACTGTCTGAAATATGGACTAACGATGGCATATGCCAGGACTGCATTGGTAGACTGCCTTGGTGGTCTGCAGAGAAAGGCATCCAAGATTGAGGGATGTTGGAATGTTACAGTGGATTTATCATACAGACCCTGCTCTCCCACCTTGAGTGGGACCAGAATGCACACTATTTACTGTCGGTTCAGTTTATTCATCTCCCTTGGCTCTTGTCTTGTTGTAACAAAGATTTGAAACGACAGACTAACCCACAACTAGAGCAGATGGGATTTCTCTGCTCTTCTCTCATCCGAGCAAGCATTTGAAACAACAGACTAATTATAGCTCAAGTAGGCAGGATTTATTAAAGAGGCAGCACACAGGGTACCCTCAAGTTTCTTGTCTCAACAGACTAGTTACAGCTCAAAGAGGCAGCAGATACTGCACCCTTGCGACTGACTCCATAAACGTGGCTTCCTCTTCCTTCCCGTCTTATAGGGTCTGTCTCTTCTCTCTGGAGGCCGATTGGTTCAGCCTTATGCAAAATAGGGCTTGTACCCACCACCAATCAGGGAAGGGAATGCCAAGAGGCCTACGCTTAAGGCCAATCAGAGGAGGGGAGGTGTTTGAGGCATGTTTGTCCCGTCAGAGGTTCTCAGTCCAGTCCTCGGCTTCCTCTTTCACAGCCTTTTTGTTTTGTTTACCCAGTGAGTGGTTCCTCTAGCCACCATCTTGGACTCGTTGTTCTGTTCTAACTACCTTAACACTACCATGATCGTGAACAGTGGATTTGGTAGGGGGCCCCAGCAACCCCGTGAGCTGTGTGGTTTCTCTTCTTGGACAGAAATTGCAGTTGGAACAACTACCAGACAGCAGGAGTCTCTAAATGCAGTGTGAATTATGGGGTCCCAGGGGTGGCAGAGGTCAGGAGGTGGCACCTAACTGGGAAAGGTGGGAACTATTTAACACGACCCCCACACCCCCAAAGACACCAGCATATTTTCTTTTTCCTCCAGGGTTCAGTAACACAGGCTTGTTCTTTATTTCTGTACTTGGTAGGCACTCCTTTTCTGGGGTGATTTTTCTGTGTGCTACAGTGACTAGCCAGCCACCCGATCTGCTCCCTCTTCTTTTCAGAGTCACCATGGGATTCTGGCTCCTCCATCTTCTGTAGAAGCAGTATCTCCAGGGAACGGTTCTGAGTTATCACAGTGTTTTTCTAACCTGTGCTCCCCCTCCCCACAGTTGGCTGTTACCAATGGAGCCTTCCTAACTCCCTGTGGGCCTGTCTGATCTGACTTGAGGTACCACATGGCCCACAGATGCCTGGCAGTTTCCTCAGGGACTTGGTATTTGGTTCTCTGCTCCCTCAAAGTGCAAATAATAGAACTTAAATGCAATCATTTGAAAACAGTTGTAAGAAATAGAAACTTGAAGTGATCCATTTTCCAGACGTTGATGCCTGGACTCTTTAGATAAAGTTGAGGTTGGGGGAGGGAGATCAGACTGGATCCTAAAGAGACAGGACTCCACCTGTGGCCTGTGCCCTGGCCATGAACTTGCCTGATGGCTTGTGGATGTGATGCAGCTCATGTACCTGGAAGTGAATAGGATGTTGGGGAAGGGACAAACTAGCAAGAAAGTCTTTGTTTTAAAATGAGGATGTAAGTTGGGAAGGGAGAACGAAGGATACCCTGTAAGGAAATAATGAAACTTAGGTGATATCTGGGAAGATTATACATCCCAATGAGGAACTGGGGGGAGGGACCTACGTGTTAGGAAACAAATTGCTTGTTGTAACTGCCCTGAGGGTGCCTGCCCACCAGACAGCCGATCTTGCAAGACCATCATTAAAAGTATCATTTCTGCTGCGCTTTGTATCTCTAGGCCATCCGTTGGTTTTGGGCTGGTGAGCGTGTTTCTCAGACAGCTCCTTTTCTTCTTCTCTTGAACTCCCAGGTTTCCTGCCAGAAAATCACATTCGTAAGTCTCATAGTGAGGGCTTGTGTCATTCATGGCACACAATGTAAAAGCAGAATTTTTGTGAATTTGTGCTTTTCAGAACATCCCTGTTTAAATCCATTTTTCACTCTTAGGGGGAATTGCAGTTGAAATCATCTCTTGGAATAGAATTCACCATGAAAGTGGCAATGAACTCAATTTTTGCAAAGGCTTCTAAAACTGTTTGTTGGAATTCTATTTAAATTTAGCTGTGGTTTCATCCATAAGGTCATTTCCCTTACTTGTAGTTCCTAAAGAGCCACTGTGGAAATTTCCTAAATTAGCTAGTGCTGAGCATCTTAAGGGCCAAGCCAGAGACCTTATCCTTGGAAATAGTAAGAAACGGTAGCATGACAAAGGAGGCTGGCTTCCAGCCATCACCAGGCAGTCCTCATGTCACCTTGTTGCCAGCATTTCTCTGAGGTGCTCCACCTCCCATAACAAAATGTGAGAACACCAGGAGGTGATGATCGTGTGCAAACCGACATGATGAGCTGTTACAGAAATGTTAGGGGACCTCTCGTCCATTGGTTCCACACGTCCTGTGTGATGACAGGGAGAGAAGTGTGTTCAGCTGTAAACTAAAAACAGTGTTTCAGGACAATGTCGGTTGCGTTCAAATTGTACAAAAATGCATGCAGAGTTGAGTTGGCAGAGAAAGCGTTTGTCACGCACGTAGCGTCATCATCCACGGAGCCCAAGGTAGCACTGAACAGAAACACACCCAAGTAAATCCGACTTCAAGGAAGAACAGAGCCTCGAATGGTGTGGTGGACAGAACCATGGTCCCCAGAAACGTCCACATCCTCATCCCTCAGGGCCTGTATACATGTCACCTCAGGTGGCAAAAGGCGTGCAGATGTGATGAAGGAAAAGACTTTGAGACGGGGAGGGTATTGTGGGCTTTCCCGGTCAGTCCAATGTAATCACTGGACCCGTTAAGAGGGAGGCAGGAGGGCCAGAGGTGGAGAGAGGTTTAAACGTGATGACACGCTGCCGTCTTTGAAGATGGAACCAGGAGCCAGGAGCCGAGGGGTGCACGTGCAGGTGGCATCCGGGGGTTGCAGGGAAATAGATCCCTCACTTAAAGGGAAGGAGATGAGTTCCCCCTTGGAAGCTCCAGGAGGAAAGCAGCCCTGATGACCCTTGATGAGCCTGCGAGACCCGTTCCGGACATCTGACCCCCAGAACTCTAAGATAATAACTGATGTTTTAAGCCTGCTGAGTTGCAGTCATTTGTTACGGCAGCAGTAGGAATCTAATAACAGATGGCAAATCCTCAGCTAGGTGAAAAGTTTCCAAATTCCATCTCATATTCCTCCCAGTTGGAAGTTGAAACTTTGGGATTTATAGTTTACAGAGCGCCCCAAAAGTCTGAGTATGTGTTTTATGGTATTATGTTTTCAGAGAGTTTTATGATTCTGTTGCCTAATGCGAAAAGGAAATTGAATTTTTAACTAATCCTTTGGGTCCTTGGAAAACCATGTTATCCCCATTACAACTCTTCTATAACAAAGGTATGTGCAGCTTTAGAAGCAAATAATTTGCACCTTTGTTAGAACTAGCAACCCAAGCTAAATCTTGCCAAGGATAGCTCATGCTATTTTTCTCCCAAGATTTCTTGTTGGCAACTTTACTAAATCCCTTTTGCTTGGAAATTTTAAAATGTCCTATATCCTTTATTTCTAAGTTGTTTTTTTTTTTCAATTATAAGAGCTATTTACAAATAGCACAGAAATATTGTAAGTTAGCTATATGGCTCTATCAATAATTTTTTTGTTTTACTAGGAAAATTTATCAGAATTAGGAAGATAAGGAGCAAAATGGCATGAATAATTTTTAAACAAGACACAGCTTTAATGTAGGTTTCTATATATTGTGCTGGGTATTCTCATTGATTATATCATTTAACTCATTTATTCCTCACAGCCGCCTAAAAGATAGGAACTATGGTTCTATGCATTTTACAGAAGAGAACACTGAGGTGTAGAGAGATTAATCAGCTTGTTCAGCATTACATAGTAAGTTGTAGAGTCAGGATTAAAATCCAAGTTTTATGACTTTGGGCTTCCCAGGTGGCTCAGTGAAGAACCCACGTGCCAATGCAGGAGACCTGGGTTCGAGACCTGGGTCAGAATGACCCCCTGGAGTAGGAGATGACAACCCACTCCAGTATTCTTTCCTGGAGAATCCCATGGAGAGAGGAGCCTGGTAGGCTACAGTCTACAGGGTTGCAAAGTGTCGGAAGTGACTTAGCACAGAGTTCAATCCATGACAATTTATGTTATAGCTCTTATACAACTGTGAAAGGAAAACTAATTGATAAATGCAAATGGCATTCCCAAATAGATAAAACTAATCACATTGATTTACTTCAAGTATAGTTGATTTACAGTGTTGTGTTAATTTCTACTGTATACCAAAGTGATTTACACACACACACACATATTCTTTCCCATTATTGTCACAGATATTGAATATAGTTCCTTGTGCTAAAAATATAGCAGGACCTTGTTATCTACCCATCCTATATGGATGGGCTAGTACTAGTGCATCTGCTAACCCCAAACCTCCCATCCTTCCCTCCATACCCTCTCTGCCCCTTGGCAATCATAAGTCTGTTCTCCATGTCTGTGAGTCTGTCTCTGTTCTGTAGATATGTTAGTGTCATATTTTATATTCCACATATTTGTTGTTGTTCAGTCACTAAGTTGTGTCTGACTCTCTGCCACCCCATGGACTGCAGCACACCAGGCTCCTCTGTCCTTCACTATCTCCTGGAGTTTGCTCAAACTCATATCCAGAGTTGGTGATGCCATCCAACCATCTCATCCTCTGCTGCCCTCTCCTTTGGCCTTCAGTCTTTCCCAGCATCAGGGTCTTTTCCAATGCGTCAACTCTTCGCATTAGGTGGCCAAAGTATGAGAGCTTCAGCATCTGTCCTTCCAGTGAATATCCAGGGTTGATTTCCTTTAGGATTGACTGGTTTGATCTCCTTGGTGTTCAAGGGACTCTCAAGAGTCTTCTCCAGCATCACAATTCCAAAGCATCAATTCTTCGGCACTCGGCTTTCTTTATGGTCCAACTCGCACATCCATAAGTGACTACTAGAAAAAACATAGCTTTGACTATACGGACTTTTGTTGGCCAAGTGATGGCTCTGCTTTTTAATACGCTGTCTACGTTTGTCATTGCTTTTCTTCCAAGGAGCAAGCTTCTATTTAATCCCTTATAAAAATGAATCCAAAGTGTGGAAATGGCAAATGGTCAAAATAACCGATACTGGAGAAATCCTTAGATGAGTTACAGTGTAAACATACATGCAGTGACCACTCTGTGGGATTCTGTTATGGAACAGTGAGCGCATGGAGAGGCCCGTGAGAAAAGCCCATCACAGGGGGCGTGAGACATGACCCCAGAGCACGGCAGCCCCACTGGCTTCCCTCAGTTTCTCAAAGAAGCTGCGATCCCTCCACCACAGAACCTTTGCACCTTCTGTTTCTTCTTCCTGAAATGCTCTCCTCCTGACCATTTGCCTGGTTAACTGCTTTTTAGTTTTGTATCTCAAATCAAAGCCCAAGTCCCTGTGAGCCTGTGTGGAAGTTCACGGTCATGTGAGTCAGTGGCAGCAGTCTGTCTACTTTGTTTGGCTGTGCTGGGTCTTTGTTGCTATGAGGGCTCTTCTCTGGTTGCGGTGGCTGGCGGCTCCTCTCCACTGTGGTGCTCAGCCTTCTCACTGCGGCGGCTTCCCTTTTTGCAGAGCACGGGCTCTGGGGCTCCAGGAGCTGCAGCTCAGTGGTTGTGGCGCACCGGCTCCAGTTGCTCTGTGGCTTGTGAGAACTTCCCAGACCGGGGATCGAACCCATGTCTTCCACAATGGCAGGCAGAATCTTTACCACTGAGCCACCAGGGAAGCCCAGTAGTTTTTGATTCTTATCTATGCCCTTGGTGATAAATTCTGCAAGAACAATAAACTTTCTGCTTTTGCTTACTATGAGATCTCCAGAACCTTAAAACATAAGAGAAAACTTAATATCGATTGAACGAGCCAAAGTTAACTTTTGTGTCCATACAAAGTATTATCTTAAAACCCTTATTACAGTTCTCCTGGGTTTCTGAATCCGTGAATGAAAGTCAGATGTACTTCAAATTGATTAAACTCAATCTGACAAAATTTTCCAGATTGATGGAGCAGATAATTCATTGTAATTAAATCAAGATTAAGGTCTTTTCAGAATGGAGCACAGATGTGGAAATAGCACCTATGGGGGATAGTTAGTGATAGGGGCCCTCTATTTAGATAGCAGAATCATAGCATTTTAAAGTTCAAACTGCATTTCATTAGCAAACTGAGGCCCAGAGACACGACGTGACCAGCCCGAGGTCACATAATAATGAGGCCAGCACAGGACCATTTAACCCTGTGCTCACCCTGCCCTGATAAAAAAGGAGCAGAACAACTCCCAATTTGGCTTATAAAATCAGTAGAAACTCGATGGTGGAGTGGGGAGGGGGTATGGAAATAAGGAAGATAATCTAGTAAAAAGAAATTCTAGGTTTGGGAATGTCTGAAAATGTCCAGCAGACTTGTGGGCAGAGAAGCCCAGAATAATACCAGACAGATCTTTAGGTCATTATTTCTTTCTTTGGCCACATAGCAAGCAGGATCTTAGCTCCCAGACCAAGGATCAAGCCCATGCCCCCTGCAGTAGGAGCTTTTTTTTAACCACTGGACCGCCAGGGAAGTCCCTCAGGCAGGTCTTTAGCCTAATTTCTTCTCTGTGTAAAGAATGACTGAAGTTAAGGTGTTGGTCGCTCAGTCGTGTCTGACTCTTTGTGACCCCAAGTGCTGTAGCCCACCAGGCTCCTTTGTCCATGGGATTTCCCAGGCAAGAATATTGGAGTGGGTTGCCATTCCCTTCTCCAGGGGATCTTCCTGACCCAGGGATCGAACCCAAATCTCCTGCATTGCAGGCAGATTCTTTACCGTCTGAGCCACCAGGGAAGCCCAAGAATGGCTAGCTATGTAAAATAAATTTGTGTGTGTGTGTGTGTGTGTTTGCTGGTAAGAGATGATCTAGGTGGCATCACTGGGCACCCAGTGTTTACCACAATGCCTGGCACAAAGTGTTAGTCTCTCAGTCATGTCCCACGCTTTGCTACCCCATGGACTATAGCCTGCCAGGCTCTTCCAGGCAAGAATACTGAAATGGGTTGTTGCCATTCCCTTCTCCAGGGGACCTTCCTAACCCAGGGATCAAACCTCCGTCTCCTGCGCTACAGGCAGATTCTTTACTGTCTGAGCCACCAGGGAAGCCCCCGGCACATGGTAGTTGCACAAAATATATCTGTCAAGTGTGAATGAATGAGTGAATGAAAGGAGTAGGCAGGCCATCCTCAGATTCCCCTGACTCACCTGTCTGCCAAAGTATCACATCACATACTGTGGTGAGCTGATGACACTCCCCAAAAAGATATCCAGATACCTACGTCCTAACCCCTGGACAGTGTCATGTCATATGGGAAACAGAACTTTTCAGATGAGGGGTGATTAAGTAAAAGGATTTAGAGACGGGGAGGTTAACTACTATCGTGAATTCTGTCTATCCTCTTGTTTTAGATGTGTATCTATATACATTTATTTTTTCATTTTCCACAGTTTCAAGTTACATAAAGGAGGTCCAACTGTAAGTTTTATTCTGTGATCTTTTAAAACTTGCTTAACATTGAGGCATGTCATGAGCTGTATTTCACTCATACTAACCACAGCATAATGTGACACTGTAAAGACATTCCAGAACTTACCGATTCCTCCAAGCGGTGGACACCTAGACTTTCAGCTCTTCTGAACTGTGTATGCTACTCTGAACATTCTTGTTCAAGCTTATCAGGGCAAGGATGTGTCTCCTGTCTCCCTAGGGTATGTGCCTCCGGGAAGACCTTCTGGGTCAGTGTATGAGGATCTTAACTCTTACCAGAGGTACTGTTTTTCAGAGTTCTAGAGCAAAAATTCAGTTCCAGTGAACCAGTTTTTTCCTTTTCTCACCTCGCAGTACATATTGCTTCTGTAATTTGATATGTAATCATACTTGCCTTTCATCTCTTATGTAGAGTTACTTCATGATTAACTCTTGGATTCTAATAGTCATTTACCTGGCAGCAGGGGATCTTTAGTCGTGGCATGCGAACTCTTAGCTGCGGCACATGGGATCTAGCTCCCTGACCAGGGATGGAACCCAGGCCCCCTGCATTGGGAGCGCGGAGTCTTAGCCATTGGACCACCAGTTAGGGTTAGAATCCCTAACTCTTGGTTCATGGCCATCTTTACCTGTGCTGGTGTTTTAGAACCAGATGCACGGTCTGGGAAGAGGCTACGTGTTCCTGACAGAGGTGGACGAGCAAAGAGATTCTATGAATAAACTCTAGAGCCAAAATGTCTGGGTTCAAAACCCAGCTCTGCCACTGAATTAGCAGCTGTATGACCTTGGGCTGGATATTAAATCCGTGCCTCAGTTACCACCAGTATAAACTGGGGAACACTCTAGTATTCACTCCAGCGGTTGTTGTGAAGGGTCAATAACATAATGTGTGAAACACTAGGAATCGTGCCAAGTATAATAAGTATCACATAAGTGGTTGTCATCATTGTCATTGTTATTAATGTTGCCATTTCCGTAAAGTAAATCTGTGTAAAAAGTCAGACATTCTCAGCAAATAACCCTGTCTCACACTTAACAGAAATGATCAATGTCAGTACCCACATCTTCATGTCAGCAAATCGAAACACCTTCCTCTTGACAGTAGACCCTCCTGTCAAGATTCCTGCACTGGACTCCGGGGATCTCCCGCTCCATGTCACCAGGACGCCAGTCCAATCACTCATCCTTTTCCCCTCTACTTATCACTCATATCTCACATTGACGTCTCCCAGAATCTCCCACCTTAAAATAAAAACTCCCGAGATCCCATGGTTTCCCTCAAACTACCTTAGGCTGTCTTTAAATCATAAAAAGAAGATTTAGACCCCTCCAGATGTTTATACTTGCTCTCTACAGTCTCAGCTCCCACTCTGCCACCTTTCTGGGAGCCATCTCGTCAAGGTCACTCCCATGCTGCTAGGTCACACTGTCCCTTCCCCGTTCTTTCCTAATGGGCCTCTTGGCAACACGTGGCACACGACCACTTGCTTCTCAGAACGCTCTTTCCTTGGTTTCCTTTACACAAACCTGTCCCGAGTTTCCCTTCCATCCCCCTCACCCTCCTGCTCAGGCTGACTGTTTCCTTCTCTCCCAACGCAATCTTGTCCAGTCCTGTGGGCTTCCAAAATCTTTAAAAATTACTGGTAAGTCCCCAAATTATAACGCTGGCTCTGACTTCTGCACTGAGCTCCAGACTTTCATAGCGACTGTTTATTTGGCATCAGCTGGATGTTTAATGATAACTGTGACAACAGCCAAGCAGTCACACGGGCTCGCTCGTGTTTTCAGACATGCCAGGTCTGTCCCCACCTTGGAGCCTTCAGGTCTGCCACCCCCCCTTTCCTAGACACTGCGCGCATCCATCTCTGCATTCCTGACTCTTTGTTCAATGCGGTCTTTACTCAGCATGCCTTTCTCAGTGGCCCTCTCCAACCACTCCATCCAAAGGAGTCCCCAGCCCCCACCTGGTTCTGTCTCCCTGCTCTCATTGTCTAGTTTAGAGCATTTATTATTATTATAAATCATCTTATTACTGGTTTATGTCCTTTTCCCTTGTACCTACCCCAACTCCTTCCAGGAATATGTGTCTTTAAAGTGAAAACATGTGCTAAAAGACTTAATGCCAGAAACAAAGTCTTCCCTTTCTTCCAATATTTATTCATCTGTCTGCACTGGGTCTTCGTTGCAGTATGCGGGATCTTTAGTTGCTGTGTGTGAACTCTTAGTTGCGGCATGTGGGATCTAGTTCCCTGACCAGGGATGGAACCCAGGCCCCCTGCATGGGGAGCATGGAGTCTTAGCCACTGGACCAGGGAAGGCCCAAAGCCTTCACTTACTATACATAGAAGGAAAGCATCTTTTGCAGGTGACATGTTGATAGAAAGCTTGGGGACATAAAATGATAGCACCTACTGTGTGCCAGGCATTCAAGAATGCCAGGAATAACATGGTAAGGAGGACAGACAAGGGGCAAGGGTCATCCTGGAAGGTCCGACATGTAGTAAGGGTTTAAGAAATAGTTGCTGAATGAATCTACTGATTGATCCATTTTAGTCCAGGTAAGTTCCATCTCCGATTATGAATGGAAGACAGCAGAAACATTCTTACAAATGTCTACTCTGTTATAAATGTTTGAGGAAAATACAGAAACAATCGCAATGGATATGTTTGTGGAAGCACTGCAGTATTCAGTAAATCAGGAAACTCAGCACTGGTACTTACACACCCATGTTGAGCGTCACTGGCAGTTTAGCACGCCCATAGCCCTTTGTTTTCAAACAGTCTGTAAAGGCTGTGTTTGCGTTTGGATTTCTATTTTGCTACAAGATGTAAAAGTCCTATTTAGTCAGGCAACTTGCTTTGGCTCTATCAGCAGAAGTGGCTTAAAAGCAAAAATGGCATTCCAGTGACTCCACCTGCAACGCCTTGACAGTGATACCCCTGTATTAAAATAGCCATTTGAAGTAAATTCCTATTTAAAAGGCACAGAAAGTATGCAAAGGACAGTGTCTGTCCAGGAAAGTTCAGATTCAAAACTAGTCCTTAAGATATGGACTCTCTGAGAATCAGTTCCAACATATTTCCAATTCATTATATAATAAAATAGATAATGGTTTTATAGACCATGTGTAAATACATCTTCAACGTCCATGGTTTTCTCTCAAAAGGATAGGTTTTTCGTTTTCTTTTTAAAAACTGTGTTTCCCCAGCTGCCAACTTCCTCCTCTGACTTCATTATTTCCCTCTCCCCATGGCCCCCCCAACTCCCACTCCACTCGGACTCATAAATCGATTGGCGAAATCAGAAGCTTAGGCAAAGTTCTTTTACTTATTGTTAGGCTTACACAGTCCCAAAAAGTAAACATAATTAACAGAATACCTAAAAGTACCAGAGGAGGCGCCCCGGTATCAGCAGAAGGCACTGGTCATCGTAACAGAAAGCTTGACGAGGACCTTCACGTAGAGATGCCTCACGTTCAGTCCTGTCAGAGGAACACACTATTCTCTGAGTGTGAACGGCCGGCACGAGTAGGAGCTGAAGGCTTTTCTCCACGGGGTCAGGCAGCCCAGCCTCCAGGCGCACGATTATAGGAGCCACAAAGGTGCCTATGGCAGCGGCGGCGGCAGGAATCCCAGCTATGACAACAGTACTGATGTCAGCAGCAGCAGCTCGGCCAGACGTCTAAATCCTTCAGGCGCTTCTCATCCAACCAATCCTGCTGGATCCATTCCCCGGACAGACCACAAAATCCACCTTCAGAGAGACGAATCCAGTGTGTTCAGTTATCATTGAAAACACACCAGTCTTGGTATTGGCTGGTTTGGAAAAATGATAAATACTACTGCATTGTTTTGGAAATCCATATAAGCTGCAAGAAAAATGTATCGATAAAACACACACATGGGTACGTTTGGTGGCACAGCTTTGAAACCCTATGCTTGGATATAAAAACATTACAAACAAAATTAATAATTTTGTTTTTAAAAAAGTATTTTACTATGTCAAAATTAGTTTAAGACACAGTAAAATCAAATTTTGTGCAAATACCTTTAGAAAATGGAATTATATAATTAAATGTTAAATACAGAATAAGCTTTAAAAATTAATAGTGTATTAAATTACTATATATTAAAGCTATGATGTGGAAATTAGCGCAGTTTCAAAATACTGTTTGCAGATTTCATTCCTTGAGAACCCTGGGAAGTTGCCAAATCACCATGCAGCCCTCCCTGACACTGGGGAGGTCCTTTCTGAGTCTGGAGTCATTACGTAATATACAATAAGAATAAAATACCAGGTACAATTAATTTAATATACTTGCTGAGACTTTACACAGAGCTCAGTGACTTGAATAAAATACAACGCTGTTTTTTAAATACTGAGAACATTTTTCTGGCAGCAGTCAGTACCCTTTTGTGTTATAAGTAGGTCATAAAGATAGGGCTTCGGGGAGAAATAGAACACAGATGAACCTCTAAAGAAGCAGAAAAGTCTCGCAGAAGACTTCTTATTCTCTTTTTATGAGGCATAAACAGAAAAACAGATAAAACATAACAACCCTGATTACAGACTCCAGGGGATTTTTTCATTTGCTAGACTCTCACGATGTTTTACGAATGATCCTTAATATAGCAGTCTTCCCACTGAGTTACCAGGAAATCATTTCGATCATCAATAGTATGGTTTAAAAGTTGGCCCCATGGTAAGATCCAGGTCAACACACCTTCTCTTCTTTATTTTATGTATAATGATGAAGACAGTCACGTCTCTCCAGCCTCATGCCCAACTGACACGTCCGTTATAATGAAGAGCGAGGACAGGAAGGAGACTTCTGGTACCATTTATTTTTCTGTGACAGAAATAAAGCTGCTGTTTCACAGCTTGAAAAATACACAGTAATCATTGTGTATTACAAGAACTGCATAATGCCAACGCAAGTGATTTTTTTTCCCCAGAAAAGAAAAAAAAATCTGCTTTCCGTATGACTTCTTCCCCACCCCCAACTCAAAAATGACCACATCACACGTCCACCTGCAGTCAGGACGCTTCCGACGCCGTGTGTCACGCACAGGTGGGCTGTGAGACGCAGCCCAGCAGGACAGCACGAGTCTCGGCCTCCGACCGTGCCTGCGGGCCCCGTGCCTCACAGCTCCTCTCTGAGGCCTCTTCGACTCTGCTCCCTGGCTCGGTCCTCCTCACCGGGCGCCAGCCACGTGAAGTAGACCTTCACAGGATCAATGTTCCAGTGCTTGTGGAAAGACACGGGAACCTGGTGAGACAGGAAGTCCTTAGGGTAATCCACGGGCCGCGCCTGCAGACAGAACAGAGAATCGCACCCTCTCACTCACCAGAAACAGTCCTGCTTCAGAATAGCATTGAAACGTGGATCGACTGCTTCCCTTCCAGAGCTGGTGTTGGTTATGGGAATCTAACAGCAAAGAGGAGAATCCTTTCCAGGAAAATCTGCCTCTAGGCTCCTTGCTTCTGCATCTCCAATTACTTCCTTACCCCCAGCACAATGCTCCAAACACATCCGCGCTCTGCTCCTAGGTTCCACAGCCATGCCCCAGAGAGATCAACCATGGTAATATGAAAAGGTTTCCTTGGCAAGTCATTTAAGTTACTATTAAAACTTCTGCAGAGAGGCAGAAAAACTTACTTCCCAGGACTAAAGAAACTCTGGCCGTACATGGTGTGTGTATGGCAAGGTGGGGCAAGGCGTTCTGGGGGTTCCCGTTGCCCATCTGCTGTTCTGACGTGGAATCAAGCATATGTCTTTCAGAGAAGGGAAACACAGATCTCATCAGGGACAAGGACAGGTCTAGAAAAGGAAACACCATAGAGACACATGGTTGATGGCTGGATGGCATCCTTGACTCAATGGATGTGAGTCTGAGCAAACTCCAGGAGATAATGAGGGACAAGGAAGCCCACTGTGCTACAGTCCGTAGGGTCGCAAAGAGACACAGTTTAGTGACTGAACAGGAACAGCAGTGGAGACACAAGGCAAACCTGTGGTGCCCTGGGTCTGCAAATGCAGTGGGGAACGGCTGCAAATGCCTTCAAGGGAAGTGTGGGGGGCATGACTATCAGGCCATAAAACCAGGTTTGTGATGGGCCAACTCTGGAAATTTGCTAAGATGTTTCAAGCTGCCATTCACACCATCACTGTGTGAGAATTGTGTATGGGATGTAAATCACAGCTGTAAAGCGTCTAAAATAGTTTTACCCTCCACTTGTTGCGCTGTTCAGTGAGCTGTCATCTCTACAGATAAGGTTTACATTTTGCCCAACTTACGTCCTGCAGATTTAAGCCCTCTCTCTCTCTGTACACAGCGCCCCCTCTGCCCATGTCCATTCTCTTTGGTATTTGGGCCCAGAGGTTGGTTATCAGAGGCAGTACAGACTTCTGAGCATCACAGATGCTGCTCTGGGTGCACTCTACTTTTCTGGTTTTGTCTTGTTCTCTTCCGTGACCTCATTTATCAGAAATGATTTTGCAAAGAGTCGGACACAACTGAGTGACTGAACTGAACTGAACTGAATGCTTGATAAGCCCACACTTCACCTGCATGGATGACTCCTGAGATTCAATCAATCACTTGTGGAATCTGCATCAATAGAGGCAAAGGTATTATGGATTTATTTTTTCCTTTTAGATGTAATTATATTTCCCAACAGTTCATTTTAAAGTGTGAAAAACAAGCAACACTTTTGACACATTGCTAGATTTGGCTGGTTGACATTTTCTTATGAATTCAAGAGAAACGCTGGCCTGTGGTTTACTTTTCTGATATCCCATTTTAATCCCTTTGTTAATTTTTTAGCTATTTTTTAAGTGATCTTCTCAGTGCTTGCTCCTGGGAATACAGCGTACATCTGTGGCATCATAAACTGAGTTGGGAAACATTCTTGCCACTTCTCGAATTCAATTTCATCAATGTATAAAGGTTTAAATACATTCTCTATTTCTTAAGAAATAGACTTGCTTAAAAAGTGTGATTCTAGAAATTTCTCCACTTCATTTAAACTGTCTAATTTGTTGGCATAATTTTGGTAGGGTATATAATAATGCCCCTTTTTCACTTCTGAGTTTGGCAACTTACATCCTCTCTTATGCAAAGCAGGAGACTCAGGATGGATCCCTGGGTGGGGAAGATCCCCTGGAGAAGGGAATGGCTACCCACTCCTGTATTTTTGCCTGGGAAAGCCCATGGACAAGGAAGCCTGGCAGACTACAGTCCTCAGGGTCACAAAAAAGTTGGGTACAACTTAGCAACTAACCAACAAACAGGAGCAAAAACAAAACAACTGGTTTTCTGTTGGTCAAGCTAGTTAAAGGTTTATCGGATTAGAACTAATTTTTGGTTTAACTGATTTTGTTTCCTATTTCATTATTTGTGCTCTGATCTTTAACATGTCTTTTATTCCATGTAGTTCAGATTCGATTTTATATTATTCTGCTCTCAATGTAGAAACTTAGACTAGTAATTTAATATCTTTGTTCCTTTCTAACAGCGCAGAGAGCCGGACATGACTGAGCGACTAAGCACAACACCGCACAACACGTTTAAAGCTATCAATTTCCCACTAACACTCTATCTTGTGAAAGTGAGAGTGTGAGCCGTTCAGTCGTGTCTGACTCTTGGTGACCCTGTGGACTGTAGCCCGCCAGCCTCCTCTGTCATAGGATTCTCCAGGCAAGAATACTGGAGTGGGTTTGCCATGTCCTTCTCCAGAGAATCTTCCCGACCGAGGGATCAAACCCGGGTCTCCTCCACTGCACGTGGGTTCTTTAGTGTCTGAGCCACCAGGGAAGCACAGCACAACATATTTAAAACTATAAATTTCCTACTAATCACTCTATAGCTGAACTCAAATTTTAGGATATGCTGTGTTCTCATTTTCATTTTCTAATTTTCCTTATGATTTCTTTTTTCAACCCAAGGGTTATTTTAAAACATGTTGTTTAATTTCCAAATATTGGGGGAATTTCCCCATTTTCTGTTGATTCTAATTTCATTCCATTATTCTGGGGGTATACTGTGTATGTTTTCAATCCTTTTAAATATATTCGGCAAAACAATATTACTTAGCTTATGGTCTATCCTAGAGAATGGACATATACATTTGAAAAAGAATGTTTATTCTATTGTCAGAATATTATTCTTTATGTGACAAGTCAAGTAGCTAATACTTGTCTGTTTCTCCTTTCAATTCCATTTGTTTTGTGTAATGTGAACATCTGTTAGCTGTAAACATGTGTTATATTATAATCGTTTTTCCTCTTGATGTTTTGACCTTCTGTCATGAAATGTCCCACTTTCTGTCTAGTAATATTTCTGTTCTTAAAATGTATTGTTTTTAATATTACTATAGCCACTCAAGCTCTCTTGTGATCAGCTGGTTGCGTGGTATGTTTTTTTTTGTTTTTTTTTTTTTAGTTTTCTATACCATTTTTTAGGTTGAAATATAGTTAATTTACAGCTCTGTGTTAGTTTCAGGTGTACTGCAAAGTGATTCTCTTTGTTCCAGTGCTTGTGGAAAGATATGTGTATATACACATACAGATATTTTATGCTCACATTTTTCTTAATTTTTTATACATGTGTATATATACACACAAGCAGGTATGTACATATGGTCTTTCCAGTGTACTTACTCACTCGCTTATACATTCCAGGTACCACATGATGTCATTTTCTCTCAGCCCAAAGGATTTTCTTTAGCTTTTTTTTAAGGGAAGGGAATGTCTGCTAGCAAAAAGCTCTTCTCACTTTTTGTTTATCTGGTAATGTCTTTATTCCACTTTCATTTTGGAAGGATAGCTTTACTGATACAGAATTGTTGGTTAAATTCTTCCTTTTCTTTCTGCCCTCAGGTCTCTCTTACTTCTAATGAGACATTAGCCAATAGCATTTTTTTTTCTTATTTATTTATTTATTTACTTTAATTTAGGTATTTTTTAAATTTTTTATTTTTTTAAATTTTTATTTTTACTTTATTTTACTTTACAATACTATATTGGTTTTGCCATACATTGACATGAATCCACCACGGGTGTACACTGGGAACGCATGTACACCAATAGCATTTTAATTTCAATTTTCATTAGGTTTTTTTTTATTAAGGTTCTCACTTTGTCATTGTTTTTCAACGACTGAACTATAACATGTTCATGTGTAATCTTTTCCTGATTATCCTGTAAGGGCCTTGTTGATTTCCTCAGATCAACAGACTGTTTCTCATTACAACATTTGAGAAAATGTTGTTTCTTCTAAAAAAAAAAACAAAAACAAAAGCAAACTGTCCCATTTTTTCTCCCTTCTCTTTTTGAAAAGAACTCCCATTAAATGCACGTTGGTATACTTTATGTTTTACCACTTTGAGGACACGTTCATTTTTCTTTAGTCTCGTTCTGCTCTCTGGATTAGGTAATTTCTATTCATTTGCCTTCAAACTTACTGATGGTTTCTTCTGCATCTCCAATCTACTGTTAAGTTCATTTAGATAATTTCTCATTTCATTTGTTGCGTTTACAACTATAGAGTTTTCATCTGGTTCTTTATCAAAGTTTCTATCTTTCTATTAAGATTTGCTATTCGTTGAGTTACTGTAATATTTTCCTTTAATTCTTTGATTTTTTTTTTTTTTTTTAGGTGCTTTGAAGGCTTTCTCTGTCAAATCTAATACCTGGTCCCATTCAGAGTCCATTTCTGTTGACTACATTTCTCCCTGAATATGTTTCTTTGCAACTTTCACCATATTTGGTTGGAAACTGGCTATTTTAAATAATGTGTTATAGCAGCTCACAAATTTGTTCACTTTTGCTGCTAAGTTGCTGCTAAGTCACTTCAGTCGTGTCCGACTCTGTGTTATTCCAGAGATGGCAGCCCACCAGGCTCCCCCATCACTAGGATTCTCCAAGCAAGAACACTGGAGTGGGTTGCCATTTCCTTCTCCAATGCATGAAAGTGGAAAGTAAAAGTGAAGCCTCTCAGTCATGTCCAACTCTTCGCAACCCCATGGACTGTAGCCTACCAGGCACCTCCGTCCATGGGATTTTCCAGGCAAGAGTACTGGAGTGGGATGCATTGCATTCTCCACCTGCAATTGCCAGGCACTGTTAATTTTAGTGCTTTAAATAAAATAACCCATTCAACTTTCTTGGGTTAGGTACTATTATGTCTCATTTTACAGATGAAGTCTCTGCAGTATAGAGCGGTTAAGAAACTTGTCAAGGGTCAAACAGATGGTGACTGTTGGAGCCAGGATTTTTCACTTTTACTACTCTTTATGAAAGACTAACTTACTTGAACTTATACCATAGACTCCTTCTCCCTGGAACGTGTGGCTGCTTTCTCCCTCAAGTTTTAATTCTCATTTTTTAGCATGATTTTCTAGAAGTCATTCCCATGCCTGAGCAACTTAATCTAATCAACTATCAGTCAGTTTAGTTCAGTCCCTCAATCGTGTCCAACTCTCTGCGACCCCATGAATCGCAGCACGCCAGGCCTCCCTGTCCACCACCATATCCCAGAGTTCACTCAAACTCACATCCATCCAGTCGGTGATGCCATCCAGCCATTTCATCCTCTGTCGTCCCCTTCTCCTCCTGCCCCCAATCCCTCCCAGCATCAGGGTCTTTTCCAGTGAGTCAACTCTTCGCATGAGGTGGCCAAAGTACTGGAGTACTGGACTTTCAGCTTCATCATCATTCCTTCCAAAGAACACCCAGGGCTGAACTCCTTTAGAATGGACTGGTTGGAACTCCTTGCAGTCCAAGGGACTCTCAAGAGTCTTCTCCAACACCACAGTTCAAAAGCATCAATTCTTCGGCGCTCAGCCTTCTTCACAGTCCAACTCTCACATCCATACATGACCACTGGAAAACCATAGCCTTGACTAGACGGACCTTAGTCAGCAAAGTAATGTCTCTGCTTTTGAATATGCTATCTAGGTTGGTCATAACTTTTCTTCCAAGGAGTAAGCTTCTTTTAATTTCATGGGTGCAGTCACCATCTGTAGTGATTTTGGAGCCCCCCCAAAAAAAGTCTGACACTGTTTCCACTGTTTCCCCATCTATTTCCCACGAAGTGATGGGACCAGATGCCATGATCTTATTTTCTGAATGTTGAGCTTGAAGCCAACTTTTTCACTCTCCTCTGACTTTCATCAAGAGGTTTTTTAGTTCCTCTTCACTTTCTGCCATAAGGGTGCTGTCATCTGCATATCTGAGGTGATTGATATTTCTCCCGGCAATCTTGATTCCAGCTTGTGCTTCTTCCAGCCCAGCGTGTCTCATGATGTACTCTGCATATAAGTTAAATAAGCAGGGTGACAATATACAGCCTTGACGTACTCCTTTTCCTATTTGGAACCAGTCTGTTGTTCCATGTCCAGTTCTAACTGTTGCTTCCTGACCTGCATATAGGTTTCTCAAGAGGCAGGTCAGGTGGTCTGTATTCTCATCTCTTGAAGAATTTTCCACAGTTTATTGTGATCCACACAGTCAAAGGCTTTGGCATAGTCAATAAAGCAGAAATAGATGTTTTTCTGGAACTCTCTTGTTTTTTCGATGATCCAGCAGATGTTGGCAATTTGATCTCTGGTTCCTCTGCCTTTTCTAAAACCAGCTTGAACATCTGGAAGTTCACAGTTCACGTATTGCTAAAGCCTGGCTTGGAGAATTTTGAGCATTACTTTACTAGCATGTGAGATGAGTGCAATTGTGCGGTAGTTTGAGCATTCTTTGGCATTGCCTTTCTTTGGGATTGGAATGAAAACTGACCTTTTCCAGTCCTGTGGCCACTGCTGAGTTTTCCAAATTTGCTGGCATATTGAGTGCAGCACTTTCACAGCATCATCTTTCATGATTTGAAATAGCTCAACTAGAATTCCATCACCTCCACTAGCTTTGTTCATAGTGATGCTTCCTAAGGCCCACTTGACTTCACATTCCAGGATGTCTGGCTCTAGGTGAGTGATCACACCATTATGATTATCTTGGTCGTGAAGCTCTTTTTTGTACAGTTCTTCTGTGTATTCTTGCCAGCTCTTCTTAGTATCTTCTGCTTCTGTTAGGTCCATACCGTTTCTGTCCTTTATTGAGCCCATCTTTGCATGAAATGTTCCCTTGGTATCTCTAATTTTCTTGAAGAGATCTCTAGTCTTTCCCATTCTGTTCTTTTCCTCTATTTCTTTGCACTGATCACTGAGGAAGGCTTTCTTATATCTCTCCTTCCTATTCTTTGGAACTCTGCATTCAGATGCTTATATCTTTCCTTTTCTCCTTTGCTTTTGGCTTCTCTTCTGTTCACAGCTATTTGTAAGGCCTCCTCAGACAGCAATTTTGCTTTTTTGCATTTCTTTTTCTTGGGGATGGTCTTGATCCCTGTCTCCTATAGTGTCACGAGCCTCCATCCATAGTTCATCAGGCACTCTGTCGATCAGATGTAGTCCCTTAAATCTATTTCTCACTTCCACTGTATAATCATAAGAGATTTGATTTAGGTCATATCTGAATGGTCTAGTGGTTTTCCCTACTTTCTTCAATTTAAGTCTGTATTTGGCAATAAGGAACTCATGATCTGAGCCACAGTCAGGTCCTGGTCTTGTTTTTGCTGACTGTATAGAGCTTCTCCATCTTTGGCTGCAAAGAACGTAATCAATCTGATTTCGGTGTTGACCATCTGGTGATGTCCATGTGTAGAGTCTTCTCTTGTGTTCTTGGAAGAGGGTGTTTGCTATATCCAGTGTGTTCTCTTGGCAAACCTCTTAGGCTTTGCCCTGCTTCATTCCATATTCCAAGGCGAAATTTGCCTGTTACGCTATGTGTTTCTTGACTTCCTACTTTTGCATTCCAGTCCCCTATAATGAAAAGGACATCCTTTTTAGGTGTTAATTCTAGAAGGTCTTGTAGGTCTTCATAGAACCATTCAGCTTCAGCTTATTCAGCATTACTGGTTGGGGCAGAGACTTGGATTACTGTGATACTAAATGGTTTGCCTTGGAAACGAACAGAGATCATTCTGTCGTTTTTGAGATTGCAACCAGGTACTGCATTTCGGACTCTTTTGTTGACCATGATGGCTACTCCATTTCTTCTAAGGGATTCCTGCCCACAGTAGTAGATATAATGGTCATCTGAGTTAAATTCACCCATTCCAGTCCATTTTAGTTCGCTATTCCTAGAATGTCAACGTTCACTCTTGCCATCTCCTGTTTGACTGCTTCCAATTTGCCTTGATTCATGGACCTGACATTCCAGGTTCCTAAGCAATATTGCTCTTTACAGCATCAGACCTTGCTTCTATCACCAGTCACATCCACAACTGGGTATTGTTTTTGCTTTAGCTCCATCCCTTCATTCTTTCTGGAGTTATTTCTCCACTGATCTCTAGTAGCATATTGGGCACCTACCGAACTGGAGAGTTCCTCTTTCAGGGTCCTATCATTTTGCCTTTTCATACTCTCCATGGGGTTCTCAAGGCAAGCGTACTGAAGTGGTTTGCCATTAGCTTTTCCAGTGGACCACATTCTGTCAGACCTCTCCACCATGACCCGCCCATCTTGGATGGCCCCACAGGGCATGGCTTAGTTTCATTGAGTTAGACAAGGCTGATTCATTGAGGCATCAGAGGGCAGACACACAAACCATAATCACAGAAAATAGGCAATCTTATCACCCGGACCACAGTCATACCCATTAGTGGCATATAATTTTGTAACCACAGGAAAACCGCATGCTCTAGACACTTTGTTTTTAACAGAGAGCTATACTACACATTCCTTTTCTGTTCTGAACCTGTGATTTCACAATAACCTTCCCTGACTCAAAAGAGAAGGAATGGGGCCCAGGCAACTTTGAATCCAGCTTGTTTCCACACACCCACTATAACTCACTACGAATCCTAGATTTTTTTCTCTTTCTCAGTATGAACAGATACACTCTCTGGTGTGAAAGTATTAGTCGCTCATGTATCATGTCCGACTCTTTCCAGTGTTCAAACATTACAAATGGAAAGTAATGTCCAAATCAAAGCAAACCCTCTTAAAAGAGGCTTAAGAATTGGAAGATAAAGCAGTGCCTGTTGGGGAGGATGGGTTTTGAGCACACTTTATGACTTTGGAAAGGTTTAAAATGTATTATGTGAATTAGCAAAATCAAGAGTTTTAAAGTTTGGGAAACAACACTTTTTAAATTACTTTCAAAGGACTTTTACTTACTGATTATTCTCCCTCTTTCTTTTCTCCTTATCGCTTCATTTACTAATGAATTCTTCCCTAAAGAAGCTGCTATAAAAAACTAAGACTGTGATGTGTGCTGTGTGCTCAGTCGTGTCCAACTCTCTGCGGCCCCTGGGACCGTAGCCCAGCAGGCTCCTCTGTCCATGGGATTCTCCAGGCAAGCACACTGGAGTGGGCTCCCAAGTCCTCCTCCAGGGGGTCTACCCAGGGATCGAACCTGCACTCCTGCATCGGGTTCTTTACCACTGAGCCACCTGAGAAGTCCCAAGACTGTGATATTACCAGTGAGAAATTATTTCCCTTATACACCAACAGTTTTCATTGTCCTTCCTCTCTGTGAGTGAAACATCATGAGATAGAACAAGAGTGAGGAGTCAGAGAGGATAACCTGCTTTGCTAAGTCCTCAGAACACCACATATAGGCTCAAGGTTTTAAAAGACGGCCAAGTACCTTCCGACGTGTACCAAGGAGGTGGTGTCTCAGACACTTCTTACTGTAAAGTTCTTTTTTTTTTTTATCCTTCCTTGCAGTCCTCGAGAACGCAAAAACTGGACTCTGCCTTTGTTGGTGACTTAAGCACTCTCTGTGCCTTGCTCAAGCTCTCCTGCAGTGCCATTTCTGTCAGGCCCAGGTCTCTGTATGGCTACTGGTTATTGAATAAGCATGGAGACTATATTTTCAGTGTAAAGGAGCACACTTAAAATACATGCGCATTTAGATATTTCCAATTTCAAAAAGCTTTGAATTTCCCAACAATGGGTGTGAACTATGGTTATTTTGTAAAATTTTACATAAAATATAAAAATACTCTAATAGGATTTCCTTCTTACCCCACATTGCAGGATGGTGACCTTATTAGCGCCAACCACCCCTTGTGAACATAACCTCATCTCTTCTATAGCCCCCAGAATATATGCTTACTGAGATACTATACTGAAATTTAATTAGTTTAATAGCAACCAAAGGGGAGAAAGCCCAATAAAAAGGCAGCCAATGCTATAAAGACTGAGGCCAGTGGAGAACTGCAAACACTCGGTGGTAAGCAGGACAATATTGGGTCAGTCCTGATATTTCTAAATAGCATCTGATAGTTTCTAAATGCCATCAATTTTTTTTTAACACAAAAGGGGGTAGGGGGAAGGAACAGCTTTTACCTGGTCCCACATGCAAGGATGCAGGTCAAATACCATTTCATTTTGCATATGTTTCTGCGTTCCGTCTTCATGCTGTACAGGTACAGCATCAACCCTCTGGACAAACAGGTCTAGTTAAAGATGTCCCCGCCTGGAGCCTGTCTACACAGTTCTTAACACTGTTTCCAGAAGAATACGTGAGGAGAAAAAAGTAGGGTCTTCAAGTGAGAAGAAAATCCCCATCTCCCGCTCTGAGGTGGGAATAAAACCCTTTTTCTCACCTGATGGAAGAGAGGGCTGTGTGTCACGGGGATGCCTAACCCACTGAAGCACATCCCTAGGACCATGTCATCTGGAGCATCGTTGCTGTAGCAGCGACACTTGCTGGCGAGAAGTCTCCTGATGGCCTCTCTGCTGAAAACCATTCTGGGGGAAGCCAGAGCAGACAGAGAAGGCAGTTAGGTCCTTGCGGCTGGTAATCTAAACGAGGAAAGAGAGTTGAGAGCCACGTTTCTCATAAAGATGTCAACATCAGTAGTGTTTCATAAAAATCACTTTTAAGATATTTAATAAGCAATTGTATTTTGTCATATGTATCTTATACACAAATAAATAGGCAGTATTCTTTTTCTAGTATGTCACTGGAAAATTTGAAGAGTTCGTAAGTTCACACATGCTTAATGAGATCAGTAACAAAATCTGCCAACATTCCCCCAGCAGGTAGATGGACCCAGATACACCAAGGTACCTAAGTCATACAGGTGATAACTGACAATGAGATCAAGTCTAACAGAAAAACACACGTGGTCCACGTGATTCCTGCTCACAGAAGCCTCCTTAAGGTGATTTTGAGAAGGGTGGTAGGAGAAAGAGACAGATTTGCCTCCACTGGTGCTGACACGCTGCCTGACCTGACATGCCAGGCACCTCCTAGTGGGACTCACACTGTTCCCGCCTTTCTGCGCTCTCCCTAGTGCTGCAGGAAGCTGGAAACTTTGCAATGCCCTCCAGACTCCCTGGTCAGCTACATCCCGGCTTCATCCTGACAACAAGGGGCACATCCCCGGAGGAGGCCGTCTGCTCCTGTCTCAGCTGGTCTCTATACAGCAGGTGTTGGGGGTGCGGGCGCCAAGGGCTCCAGGAGCGCTGGCACAGGGTGGTAGAGCTATAGGGACGGTTCCCAAGCAGCAGTGCGAGCCAGTCCCGGGTCCGCCCCGGGTGCTGCGTTGCTAGTCTTACAGCAGCGGTGGCCGCAGCAACCTGTACCAACGGACTTCCGAATCCAGAACCTTCTGCTCCTCCAGCCTCAGGAACAGCAGCACTTCCTGGAGTTACTGAGCTCTGGGTAAAGCCACCAGCTCCCTCTCAGTCCTCTGGCCCTTTCCAATACTCTTGTACCAAGTTTCTGCAATAAATTCTCTTCTTTTTAAATACAGATCAGTTTCTAGTTTCCCTTCTGGTCCTAGAATAGTACTAGATGTTTTCGTATCATGAATAACCCAAGAGCTGATAGGACTAAGATGATTCACAAGTTCATTCCCATTAAGCAAAGACTTTACTGACGGCAAAACTATCTATGTATCCATATATTCCCATCATCAAATAGAGGGTCTCACAGTAAGTCCTCAATAAAGACCTGATGATCCAACAAGTGAGAACAAGCCACTTTTGCAAAGCTCTTCCTGAAGGAGGGAAAGAGGATGGAGCCCTTGAGCACAGTCCCTGATGCAAACACATACGTTCCCGCTCAGCAGGGCTCAGTTCAGAACTGTGGAACCAGCACCAGTGACCACAGCTGGTGAAGCAGCAACATGGAAGACTCCCTGCCTTTGCTGAGATGTCACAAGACTGGATGGAATACGACAAGAAGAAAAAGCAGCTCTTTATTTAAGGTGATCCAAGGAAATACGGCTGTACAAGAAGAAAAATGGTACTATGAATTATACAAAAGGGAACTCCAAGTTTGAAAACTCACCATGAACTGCCTCTCTTAAAAATCGAGCATTCATCAGTGACTCTCAAAATGGCTTAAAGACTTAAATGTAAGACATGATACCATAAAATTAGAAAACAGCATAGGTAAAACCTTCTCCAACATAAATGGTACAATGATTTTTCTTAGGTCAGCCTCCCAAGACAACAGAAATAAAATAAACAAATGGGACCTAATCAAACTTACAAGCTTTTGTACGGCAAAGGAAGTCATAAAAGAAAAACAACCTACGGAATGGGTGAAAATAGTTGCAAATGATGCAACAAGGGCTTAATCTCCAAAATATACAAATAGCTCATACAGCTCAACAGAAAAACAACCCAAACACTGAGCAGAAGACCTTAATAGACATTTCTCCAAAGAAGACATACAGATAGCCAATAGGCACAGGAAAAGATGTTCAACATCGCTAATTATTACAGAAATGAGAATCTAAAACTACAATGAGGCACCACCTCACACTGGTCAAAATGGCCATCATTAAAAAGTCTACAAATAACAAATGCTGGAGAGGGTATGGAGAACAGGGAACTCTCTTACCCTGTAGGTAAGTGTAAGTTGATGTGGTCACTATGGAAAATAGGATAGAGGTTCTTCAGAAAACTAAAACTAGAATTACCATATGATCCAACAATCCCACTCAGACAAAACTGTAATTCAAAAGAGACAGGCACCCCTGTATTCACAGCACTATTCACAGCAGCCAAGACATGGAAACTAAAATGTCTAACAGATGAATGGATAAAAACGATGTCTCACACACACACACACACACACACACACACACACACACAATGCAGTACTACTCAGTCATTAAAAACAAAATGAAATAATGCCACTTGCAGCAACATGGATGCCACTAGAGATTATCACATTAAGTGAAGTTGTCAGAAAGAAAGACGACCATGCGATAGCGCTTGTTATGTGGAATCTAAAATACGGTACAAGTGAATCTGTCTACAAAACAGAAACAGACTCACAGGAAAGAGACTTGCGGTTACCAAGGGGGAGAAAGAGGGATGGAGTGGGAGCTTAGAGTTATAGATGTAGGTGTTAGTCACTCACTCATGTCCGACTCTTTGCGACCCCACGGACTGCAGCCCACCAGGCTCCACTGTCCATGGAATTCTCCAAGCAAGAATACTGGAGTGGGCTGCCATTTCCTTCTCCTTATAGATGCAAGCTATTGCATTTAGAATGGATAAACTACAAGGTCCTGCTGAAGAGCACAGGAACCATATCCAATCTCCTGGGATAAACCATAGTGGAAAAGAATATTTGAGAAGAATGTCTATATAACTGAGTCACTTTGCTATACAGCAGAAATGAGCACAACACTGTGTAAATCATCAGTTAAAAAAATAAAAGTAAAAAATGTTAATTATAAAAAAGATGTTGAAAGGCTATAAGACTAATAATATGACTTCCTTTAATATACAATATAGTAATTTTAAAAATAGTTTAAAAATAAGGAAAACTAAAATAGGAGTCAGGGACTTGCCCAAGGGCATACCTGCAAATCAAGACACCTGCAGAAGTGCGTCAGAAACAGGCCAGACCTGTGCTGGGCTCAGATGAACAGGTCATGGTGGCCTCTCTGGGCAGCAGTGCCAAGGCCTCTTCCAAGGAGGAGCCAGACCACCAATAACATCCTGAGCACAGCTTCATACCAAACATATGTAAGCACTTTTTAAGAAAACAGTTATGGAACTAATTATCTCTAATTACCCAAACTTTCCAGGAGTAAGCAACAAAGTGGAAAACAGACAACTGGATTCTAATAGTGCAAAGGTCTCATTTTCCACACATACATCACTGGAGTCCACACTCCTGGGTTATCCCTGATAACTGGGGCTTAAGAGGGTGATTTATAGCAATGGTTTTCAAAAACTGACTTGACCCTAAACCACAGTGAGGAAACAAGAAACACAGTCCATATGTAACCATTTATGTTTTGTACATGTGTGTAAAACTGAAAAATACACATAACATTTGCTACATAATATATCTATTTTATTCTGTTCTGTTCTATATTTCATTATTTTTAAATGTTGGCTGTGATCCATTAACTGGTTTTTAAAAGCCATTGATTGATTCCGACTTGCTGTTTAGAAAATAAGCATGTTGGTTCTTAAGCTAGATCATCAGAAAAGTCTCTTGTAACATCAGAGAAACTATTATGCCTGCAGCTTTTATCAAAGGCAGAAATGAGACAATCTCATGAAGAATGTTTCTGGATCTTTGTGAAGTGCTGCTATGAACAGAACATTACACTGGTCCATGTTAGTCATATAAAGATCAGATCAGTACCAGTGTTGATGCATCTGCTTATTCATTTGTCCCCTGGACCCTGAAAACTGAGTCTCCACGACAGGAAGTGAGGATGGAATGAGAAATGAGATGCAGGTGCCGCCTTCAAATAATTCATCATTTGGGTGGAAAACAGGAAAGTAAATAGGCAATTAAATGATAATGGTCGGTATAATGTGCTTCGTGTATATGAGGAAGCTATCTAACCCAGATTCAGGAGCCAGACTAGCTTAGGGCTTGAGAGTGATACATTGTCCACAAGAAGCAGAAGGATTAGCCAGCTGAGAGAGGCGGAAGGCGGCCGGGGGCGGGGTGGGGAACTGTGCTATGCAGAGCCCAGCAGACGCCGTATGTGAGGGAAGGGTTAAAAGACAGTGCCTCCAAGGAACTGAAAGAGGTTCAGCACAAATTCTCTCAGAATGAGGGTGCAGATAAGCGTGGCTAAGACAACAGAACAGCATCTGCCAAGACAGAGGCAGGCCTGGTGAGCCCCAGTGAGGAAACTGGACTTTATCCCAATGGAAACGAGGGGCTGTACAAGGGCGCGAAAGACTTCCACTCCCTTGGTCCCGCAAAGAAAAACCCAAATAAGATACAAATCACACTAACCTAAGGAACTGCTGAAGAGATGAGTGAGTGGAAGCCTAGATGAGCCAGCTTCCAGGGAAGAGCCTTGCCCAGGCGAGAGGGTCTAGGGGTGGGAAGGCAGGAGGAAAGACAGGTTAGAGACGTAGCCCCAAGGCCAGGTCTTGAGCACGTGGGGGCTGGGGGTTAGGCCAACGAGAGGTGGTTAAAAGTGAGGCCCGATCCAGGTCAGTGTGAGTCTGGTGAAATCTGAGCGATCATCTTCTAGTGTCTTCTCCGAGGCCCCTGTGGACCCCTACTTCCTACTGCTAATGGCCTCAGGTAGATCAACAAAAGATCAGTACTTGCCCAGGCCTGGTTATCACTAGGAAAGGCCACCTCCACAACCATGCTGCAGTCACCACTGACCAGACCAGACCAAAACAGGAACCCCTGGAAGACCACCCTGTAGTCGTAGGCCCGGTTCTAACCTAGGGGACTGCAAAAAAGTCCGAGGGTTCAGAAATCTACAATGCAGTGAATGTTGCCCACCACATAGTGGATACTCAACAAAACCTGCTGAATACGTGTAAATCACTACAGTGATAAGAAGATTTTCCCTAAACACCTAGCAGCAAATACTATAGAAACAACAGAACTAACTGCTTGACTGATTCACCTACACGAATCACATCAAAATCTCTCCCCATAAGAGATTAGGCAGGAGCTTACTTAAAAGCACTGATTCTTAACTATATATAAAACCCATAAATCTCACACAAATATCACATAATTGTTTAAATCTAAACTTCGGTAACTACTCTTTCCCCAAATACAATCAATAAGCACTGGATAATTAAGAAGTCTAATGAATTATTTTCTGAAATGAAAATCTATACCCCCAATTTTTTTTTTCATTCAAACAGATGATCAAAACTAACTGGCTGCCTAGAAGCAATCACTACTACAGGCACATTTCCACCAACTTCCCTGACATTGATATATATATATATATATACACATACATACACACACAATCTATATATTTATATATATACATACATATATATATATATATAAAATTTCTTCAAGGAATAAAATGTTCTTCACTGCGGGTTCTTTTTAATGTTCACGTTCCTATCATAGTAACAGCTCCCCACATTTACAGAGCACTTAGGTATCAGCCTAGAGCCTATGGCACAGACCCACCCCTGCATCCCGGAAACAGAAGTGCAATTTCCAGAAAGCCAAGCTTATAGTTACCCTCCTCCTCCCGTAACGTAGCTGTAGCCACCGGTGCCCAGCCCGTAGCCGTAACGCTCTCCCAGAAACACAGGTTCACGGGCGTCGTAGCAGCTCAGCAGGTGCCGGAGTCTGGAGATGCTAAGATTCCCAAGGGAACAGAAGCAACAGTTCCTTAATTCAACTGTGTCTGCAGAATACGTATTTTACAGCTCTTACACCCCACTGGTTATACTCTGCAATACTCTCTCTCAGTCACAGGGATGAAATTCAGGAGACTTACAGAAGAAAGATTTTTTAAAAAGAAAAACGAAAAAAACTTGATGTACACTGTACATCACTGGAAACAGGAGAGAAACTGAGAAACAAGGGTCTCCTCCCCAGTTTTCACAAGCCCCGACCAGCAGTGGCCGCCTTGTGTGGATGGGCAGGGTGGCCGGGCGAGGAATGAGGGTGGCCAGTGGCCTGCTCCCCACTGAATGACCTCATCAGTGTACCTTTTCAGACCTCCCTGGTATCTGTTACAATATTTGCTGGCTCAAAAAGGAACCTGTGAAGTACAGATGAGTCCTTGGCAGGCAGGTGAAGGCAAGGTGGGAAGGGAATTTGGGCAGCAAAGCTTTCCAGGGGGCCTTCGGATTGTGGCACACCACTGCGTTGTACTTACGGCCTCCTCTAGGGAGGCTTCCCTAACCCGTGGCTTTTTGTATCTGTCTGTTTATACCTCCAGCCCCTATGCCTCCTTGTTGTGTGTCAACAGTGACAGCTTCCACAGGGCTGTGGGAATATCCATGAGCTGCTCAGAAAAATGCATTTATCATTCACTTTGTTCTCAGTTTCATCTCCTTTAACGGTTCCTCGGTTTTTTTAATCTTTCATGACACTGGTATTTTTTAAAAGTAAATGCCCACCCCACTTTTAACAGACTGGTCCTCATCTTGGGTTTGTCTGATGTTCCAATGTAACAAAGGCAAGGTTTTGCATTCTCAGGGGCTGCAGGGATAAAGAAGGCATGCCGTCTGGCCTGTGGCGTCTGCCTGTCCTCCACTGGAATTGTCTGTTTTGATCACACGGTGCTGCCTGGGGTCTCGCCTGGACACTTGCTATTTGGCCTTTGCTGTTTCTCAGAGTCTCCGGCAGACACTTTAACCCTAGCAAGTATCCTGGTCCTCATCAAAACTTATCCCTAGTTTGGCATCCATCAGTTTCTTGCCTGAATCAGTCTCTACTCTGAGAGATGACTTTTCCAGCTCCATCAACCAGTCAGAACTCCTCGCTCCCTGCTAGCTGGAACCTGCCCGCTGTGGACTGAACTGTGTCCCATGCACAATATTCATATGCTGAAGCCTTAACCCCCGACGTGACTTTATTTGGAGATGGGGCTGAGAGAGTCAATTCCTAGGCAGGTTGATAAGTCTGGAGTCCCCAAGGAGGAGAAAGGGGTCTGGGGCTCTTGAAGCGGAGGGCTCTGGAATTCTCAAGGAGGAGCAAAGGACAAACATCTTTTTTCTTTCCTCTATATTCCTTAGTCTCAGTCACATAAAATGTTTCCTTTAAGCCCAGAACTGATGATTACACAACAAACAACTCAGTTTAAACTCTGTACTAAGGACCATATAACAACAGTGTATCCTGCTTGAGGACAGGCTCTCCTTTCTAAAACCTTCTGGCTAATCCTGTTACCTTAAAATGTAAATTAAGGGAGTGGGTCTAGTAAGATGTTTACAACCTTGAGACATTCTTTCGATTTATAGTAATAACTAATTTTAAAAGTATTTAACTCCCTTGCTTAGGCTATGGGGGGGGGCGGTGGCGGCGCTCTCCATCCCCTTTCTGATATCTATGTCAGAAGCTTTCTCTGTCCCCATCTATACTTTAATAAAACTCTGCTGCACGAAAGCTCTTGAGTGATCAAGCCTGGTCCCTGATCCCGAAGTTAAATCATCTTCGGAGATCACGAAATCTGACATGGTTACCCATAAGCTATCAGGGCCTAGAAGGAGATTCAGTGAAGTCACCAGGGTAGGACTTGGGTGCGACAGAACCTGTGGCCACATGAGAGGAGACACCAGCGAACACTCTCCATGGCAGACAAAGAAGAGGTCCCGCGAGCACACCAGACCAGCGGCCACCCTCAAACCAAGAGAAGAGCCTTAGAAACCCCCCTCGCTGGGATCTTGGACTTCCCAGCCTCCAAAATGAGAAATAAATGTCTATTGTTTAACATAAATTATTTTATTATTTGGTATTTTGTTATTGAGCTGGATCTGCCTCATTACTTTTTTATTACAAGCACGAATTCACTGCTTCCGAATTGTCATTGTTCATAATCCATTATCATCCTCAATGACACTGATGCTCTTGTCCCAGATTCCACCAATGGGAACCTCTTCAAGCTTGCTCCTGTGTCCTCTTAACATGCATTTTTCTTTCTTTTTTCCTAAGCACTTCCTAACTCTCTGGCATAAGGAAAAAAAGTTAAAATGTCTTCCTATATCTTCCTTGCCCCAACCTTAAAATCAGCTATTTCTCTGAGAAGGCCTGTTTCCTTTTAGTAGGAAAGTTGCAGTACTACTTCTGTTCATTAGTTGCTCAGTGCTACTGGAGATCTTTGCATCTGGTCTTCTTTGGTGTAAAGAACTAGAAAGATATGTGTGCACACAGATACATACATGAGTAAAAAAAATGAGTCTAATAGAAATTATGAATTCTTGGAGATTTCTCTACTTCCAGTCTTCCAAGCCTATCAGCTTGACCTGGCCCATCCCATGTCCTTCCACAGTGAGAACCGTGGCTCCCAACCAACACTATTAACACTTAGCCATCTACTCAGTCCTACAACCTACTTAACGTGCCTTCAGAGTGGCTTCATGACAAAAACCAGACCGACTGAAATCTCAGGAGTTGTTTGGCATCCCCACTCCTCCACCCCTGCAGGTATGTCTCTAAAACCCATCTTCAGCAGTATTTGCTTTATATTTTCTCTTCAGTGTGATTATGTTTTCATCTGAAATACAGTTGGTTTGTTTCAGCTTTCTCCTCATCCTTATTGATTTTTCCCCTGTCCTTATAGATTCATTTTATTTTTTCAATAGGTAAAATATGAGCACACTTCCCAAAGTCAAAACTAAACAAAGAGATAGAAAAGGGGCCCACATACCCTGACTCCATCTACCCCACGCTCCCACCCACCCCTCTGTGGGAGGTACTTCATGAATTTCCAGTTTATCTGCCCACTTTGTTTCTGAACAGCTAAGACCACGTGGGTATGTTTTATTTCCCCTTCTTTCTTACACACAGGAAAGCAAACAAAATACATTCTTATGCACTTGGCTTTTTCCATGTAGTGGTATCTACTGGAAATCACTTGATACAATTTGTTAATTTTTTTTTTAAGGAACCAAAATTTTGGCTCTTTAGTTTGATCCTCTGCTTTTTTGACCTCTATCTCATTATTTCTGCATGTATCTTTATTATTATTTTCTTCCTTGTTTATCTGGGTTGACTTTGTGATTCTTTTCCTAGCTTGAGTTGGGAATTGAATTTTTTATTTTTATTGCTCCCACTGGCTTGGCAAACCTTACCCATCCCTTTATCATTAGACTTTTTGAGTGACTATGTTTATGTGTCTCTCGTATAAAGCATAGATTTGGGGTGTTTTATGAAGCACTTTGAAAAGTTTATTCTTTTACTAGGTGAGTTAAACCCACTCACATTTAGTGCTATGACTGATGTTTGACTTCAACATTAAAATTATTTTAGTTTTGAATTATTTAGGTTTGAATTATTATACATATTATACTGTATTGTCTACTGTCCATGTTTTAAAAATAACTCATTTAGCAACTGTGTCCTTTGGGAGGGCGTGTTTCAGATGTGAGGGTAAAATCTAGTCCCTGTTTCTACATGCTGGCCAGCAGCAGAAGTACCCATCCTAGTCTCTGACTATGAATACATGTAGAATTTAAAGCCACCTGAGGACAAGAGGACCCCTTACCTTATTAAGGTGTCATCATCCACAATGACCAACCACGGTATTTTGTCGTGGCTGTGATTTAGAAATCTTTCCAAAATGGCAAATGTCTTTCCACAATGCCCTAGGAAAGGTGAGAAGAAAACTTACAATGCATTACTTTCCTTAAAACATTGTGAGTCAAAGTTTAAACACTGGTATGCACTTAAGTCAAGGCTATGGTTTTTCCTGTGGTCATGTATGGATGTGAGAGTTGGACCGTGAAGAAAGCTGAGTGCTGAAGAATTGATGCTTTTGAACTGTGGTGTTGGAGAAGACTCTTGAGAGTCCCTTGGACTGCAAGGAGATCCAACCAGTCCATTCTGAAGGAGATCAGCCCTGGGATTTCTTTGGAGGGAATGATGCTGAAGCTGAAACTCCAGTACTTTGGCCACCTCATGCGAAGAGCTAACTCACTGGAAAAGACCCTGATGCTGGGAGGGATTGGGGGCAGGAGGAAAAGGGGACGACAGAGGATGAGATGGCTGGATGGCACCACCGACTCAATGGATGTGAGTCTGCATGAACTCCGGGAGTTGGTGATGGACAGGGAGGCCTGGCGTGCTGCGATTCATGGGGTCGCAAAGAGCCGGACACGACTGAGCGACTGAACTGAACTGAATTGATGCACTTAAGAATTTGAAATTTTGAAAAGCAGCCTTTTCTAATTTCCATGGACTTAGTGAACCAGGGGGAACGATAAAAATCATGAAATCAGTCATTCATTTCACACATGAGGGACTGAAGACCTAGAGAGGTGAGGGGAATTACACAAAGTCAGGTACAGGAAACGCTGTAGTTCACTCCAGACACATAAGAAATTTGTTAAATCTTGCAGAAATTACAGGAGCCTTGCTTCTTTCCTTAGACTTCCTTATTCTGAAAGAAATATTAGAACCTCAGGCATCACAACCTTAGGGAAACAATGGTACAAGATACAATATTATCCTGTCAATTATTTATTTTGTAAATATTTGCTATTGCGTTTCTAATATGTCAGACATGGTGGCCAGTTCTAGGATGTACACTAAAGATACAGTGCTATCAGAGGCACAGTCCCTTAGAGGCCAACAGATAGCAAACCTTTAATGGAAAATGCTGAGGCCAGGACAGCATTAAATGCTTGGGAAGAGAAAGCAAGTCAATAAATAAGAATAAACCCCTCAATTCAAGAAAGTATTAAGTGACACAGTAGAGAAGAAAGCACTCAATTAACCTTTACTTTTCTTATTCTTGATCACTTTATGTATTTTTAACCATTATAGTATGGTTACCATAATACATTTTAGTACATTATGGTATATATTTTGAAAGCCATCTCAAAATTCCTTTTGGATAAGGTAGAATATAAATATAAGCAATAATAAGGTCAGACTGAAAATAAAACAAATCAAGAATGCATCAATATGTGAGTATTAGAGTCAATTTAGAGTCTAAAAAGCAAGATAAACAAAAAAAGAAAATTCAATTTGAAATCATTTTTCCAAAACAGACAGCAACAGACAGACTTAGTGACATATATACTAATCTTGTCAGAATAATCAAAACTATAGGATGGAGTGTCTGATTCTACTCTGTACTTTATCAATCAAGACATTATGAGTGACAGTATCATAAAATAATCAAGATAAATTACTCTATAGAACAAGATCATCAACTTACTACTCTTTTTTTCATAAAAAGGTTTGGGGGGAACCAGAAAACTAAAGAAAAATGTGGCAGGAACAATGGATAAAGATTAAGATAAATAAAGAGCATCTGAAGGTGAGGTGGCCAAATTTATACTTCCAATTTTTTGAAATAAAATTGTTTTGAACTAGAAAGCCTGCAATCGGAAGAGAAAAGCAGGTGTACTTCAACAATTGACTTATATATTATATATACATATATGAGCTTATATTACATATGTCCCATGTAGAATGTGGTTAAGTGCTACTCAGAAGCACAAACGAAATGCATCCTGGACCGTAACAGACCATAAGCTTCTGGAAGATGGACACCATCAGCTTCATTCCTGTTTCCCTCAGTGTCTAACAGGGGCCAGCACACCACAGTCGGATGATAATACTGGCTGAATAAATGGCTAAAATTAAATGAAGAGACACTTTGCATGGGAATATGGAAAGTTAACTCTGGAAGGGGGGCTTCCCTGGTGGCTCAGATGGTGAAGAATCGTCTGCAATGCAGGAAACCTAGGTTTGACCCCTGAGTCAGGAAGATCCCCTAGAGAAGGGAATGGCAACCCACTCCAGTAATCTTGCCTGGAGAACGCCAGGGACAGAGGAGCCTGGAGGGCTACAGTCCATGGGGTAGCAAAGAGTCGGCCATGAGTGAGTGACTAAGACGCAGGCACCCCATTACGGCCATAGTGAATTATGAAGGCACAAAAAACCTGTCATTAAACTCCACCGTGACTGCCATGTGCATAAGTGTCATGTACGTCAACCACCTACATACGACCAACTGAAAACTTAGAACCTTTGCTAATACTAAGAGCAGTGCTTAAACTGCAAGAATCGGTCCACATCCATGGATAAAGATGCGAGGAGGAAGGAAAGAAACTTACACGAGGGAAAAATTACAGTATTTATAAAACACTTCGTTTTTATCCTAAGCTACTATATTTACAGGATGGACACTCTGAGTAAGAGGATCGGTCGGGACTGAGGACTCACCTCTGTCTGTGTTAGGAATCCCCAGATCCACCGTCGGAATGGAGCTGTCTGCGTAATCACTGTAGTATTCGAGGTGACCTGCCTGCCCTGCCCAAGTCTGCTTCACGATGGGGACTGAAAAAACGAGAGAGGGGACCATCACTGACACAGTCACCCAAGAAGCTGGAACCCCAGCGTGACGGGATGACCTCCCAGAAAGGAAGGGAACCAGCACCTGTTCTTCTCCAGGTGTTCCAAGTTAGAGCTCCCTTCCTACCCTGAGAAACGTCAACAGCACAGGCCCTCCTCACTGCTGGTGATAAACACACTGCTTCCACAGAGAGATACACTGTCTAGTCGGATTAGACTGCTGTGTAGAAGTTAATTTTAACCAATTTTTCTCTTTCCCCAGACTGCTTTATTTGAAATTCACAACTGGAGTTTTAGATGATTTTTAGGGGTGTGGGGATACAGTTACTTCTCAGGGCTGGAATATTGTGTGCAGTTCTTGCGGTTCTAACTGAGATATATACTTGCCTCCCTCACAGTGGAGGGGGGAACCTTTTCAAAGTACACGTCTCCACCCAAAGATGCCAACAGGACCACCCGATCCTATAAAGGAATTTTTTAAAAATCACTACATGTGATAGCTGATAGTATTGTGTTACACTTTTGGAAAGTGTAGAAGACATAAAATTGAAAACCACTGCAGATTCTAAAACAGTATCATGAACAGATAAATTATTTTAATAAACACAAACAGCAGAAAACTTGGCTGATTTTCTGTATTTTAGGGTGAGATGCTCAAAGGTAGCTGTGACTCCACACCCGAAAATCAGCTTGACCACGATTTGATACTAATTCACTTGACCAACTATCTCAGTAATTGCTTTCTTCTATAATTTTTTTTAAAGTTACTACCTGTGCATCTCAATTTTAAAGGGATTCCACTGTTGTTTTAATAGAAAAGATCATCAACATAAAAAACTAGATTTTATACTGGTGATTTAAGAATCTCAACTCTGAGGAACCACATCTTCAGGTCAATATTTTGAACCTTTATTAAATCATTTATATTTTTTCCCCCAACCTAAATAAAAATAGATGATATGCAAAAACTACCCATGCAATGTCAAAGTTAAGTGTCTAGCTATGCTAGTCAGCAAACTGGGAGACAAACTCAGATAGCCCATATACAGAAAATACAAAAGCACGTCATTCCACAGTCCACTATTCACCAGCTCTTAAAAGAGAAAAGACTTACGAATTCTGGACATTTGCTATGGTAACCTCCAAATTACCTATTTTAAGCCACTAAATATTAGTTTATATATTAAAATACAATTTTCTGCAATCATAAAAAAAAGGCAGATATAAACATTTCTCCAAGCCAGAATGGACAAATATCCGTTAATGATAAGGTTGGGGGCAGGAGAGGGTGGAAAGAATTGAAAGGGTAGTGCTGAAACATATACATTACCATATGTAAAACAGATAGTGAATGGGAAGTTGCTGTATGACACACGGAGCCCAACCTGGTGCTCTGTGACAACCTGGAGGGGTGGGATGAGGTGGGAGGTGGGAGGGAGGCTCAGGATGGAGGGGACATGGCTGGTTCATGCCGATGTATGTCAGAAACCAACACAACACTGTAAATTATCCTCCAATTAAAAATAAATAATTTTGAAATAATAATAATAATAGAGAAGGTTGCTAAGGGAGAATAAAAGAAATAAGGAAAAATTCTTATTCTGTCCAAATTCCAGCACAAGAAAACCCACGCTTGGCCCTGTGGTGGCCCTTGGCTTTGCACATATAATAAGCAGGACTTATCCAGACAAGACCAGCTGCCCTGGTGGCTCAATGGTAAAGAATCTGCCTGCAGTGCAGGAGAGCAGGGTTCAATCCCTGGGTCAGGAAGATCCTCTGGAGAAGGGAACGTCTACCCACTCTAGTATTCCTGCCTGGACAATCCCTGGACAGAGGAGCCAGGCGGGCTACAGTCCATACAGCCACAAAGAACCAGACACGACTGAGCGACTGAACAACAGCACACCTAACCTACTTGTTTCCTGGTTTGGTTTGAAACAGGTGAAACGGAAATGTTACCAGAGGTAAGAATTCCTCAGAGCCCAGCGCCCCACACAACCCGAGACACAGTAAGTGCTCAGTGAACAGCTGACTGAAGACTGGGTGCTCCGGGGATTCCAAAAGGCAGAGGCCTCCTTCTGGAACTGGTTTAAAGGAAGGAGTTTTATCTGTCAGTGATTCAGCCTTTGTACAAGACCATGCTAAGTTGCTTCAGTCGTGTGGACCCCATCAGGGTCCTCCATCCATGGACTTCTCCAGGCAAGCATACTGGAGTGGGTTGCCATTTCCTCCTCCAGGGGATCTTCTCAACCCAGGGAAGATCTGTCTCTCTTAAATCTCCCACACTGGCAGGCAAGGTCTTTACCACTAGCACCACCTGGGAAACCAATACCACCATAACCAATCATTTTTAAATGGACCGACCATTTCAACACAGCAACGTGTTCTGAGTCTCAAACCCCGAAAGCATCCAACAGTGAACAATGTTATCAGCTATCCAGTCCTCATCACGGTAATGCCTGTGCAAAGAACTGAAGTCAAGGTGACGTCTCCTACAAGAGCAGACGAAGACTGTTTTAAACCAGAGTTGATGCAAAACTGCTTAAAACTTTAGAAATTTTGGTCTATTTTATCATCACTGTTTGAATACTGAATAACTGAATTCTTTATATTATTTATATTTCATATATTAAGACACTCTATTCCTAAAGATATTAAACTTGGACAAAGTATTTCAATATAGTTAACGTGATCTACTATTTCATTTTCAATACAGAGAAGCATACTTCCTCCCACATAATAAAACAATAGTGAATGTCTCTTTCAAAAATCTTTGCCACAGATAATTTAAAATTAGGATAAAGTAAAAAGAACTGTCCTATTAAAAAAAAAAGCCATCTGCCCAGACGGCATACATCTTCCACCTGGCTGCACCACTGAGAAGCAGGAGATGCAGAGAAGTCCCTTCTACTCCCGACAGGCTGACGTGCAAAACTGTGATTACAAACAAAAGGGAACTGAGCCTTGAGAAAAATCTACCACACAACCAGATGTGCGTGACCATTCTGATTTAAGGAATCCACCGTTTTCCCACTGACAAACGGACCTTCTGTCTCGGTGTGAAAGTCAGTGAGCACATAGGAAAGCCCTGGTTTTTCTTCTCTTAGGAGAGGCTTAGCGACAACACCAAGGCTGTGCTCTGATTCCTGGTTTGGGGATGGGATGTCTGCAAGACTGAAAGGCTACTTGACACAGTAGTGTCAGGGCACTCTGGCCCCCCGTCTTCACCTGCACAGCAGCTGGGAGAGAACTGAACTTTGATCAGGAATTAAGCTACTCTGGGCATTTGTTCTCTACGTCATGTCTCTGCTTCTGCCTTGTGAATGAGATCATCAATACAGTTTTTCTAGATTCTACATATATGAATTAATACCGAATACTTCTTTCTTCCAGACTTACTTCACTCTCCACGACAGTCTCTAGGGTCCAGCCAGTCTCTACAACGACCTAATTTCATTCCTTCTTATGGCTGAATAATAGTCCATGAGGGGGAAGGACTGGGAAATTGGGATCAACACATATGCACTATTGATACTATGCATAAAATAGATACCTACAGAATACCTGCCAAGAGAACGCACTGGTCATAGCAAACACCCTCTTCCAACAACACAAGAGAAGACTCTATACATGGACATCACCAGATGGTCAACACTGAAATAAGATTGATTATATTCTTTGCAGCCAAAGAAGGAGAAGCTCTATACAGTCAGCAAAAACAAGAACAGGACCTGACTGTGGCTCAGATCATGAACTCCCTATTACCAAATTCAGACTCAAATTGAAGAAAGTAGAGAAAACCACTAGATCATTCAGGTATGACCTATATCAAATCCCTTATGATTATACAGTAGAAGTGAGAAAATTATTTAAGGGACTAGATCTGATAGATAAGAGTGCCTGATGAACTATGGATGGAGGTTTGTGACATTGTACAGGAGACAGGGATCAAGACCATCCCCAAGAAAAAAGAAATGCAAAAAAGCAAAATGGCTGTCTGGGGAGGCCTTACAAATAGCTGTGAAAAGAAGAGAAGCCAAAAGCAAAGGAGAAAAGGAAAGATATAAGTATCTGAATGCAGAGTTCCAAAGAATAGCAAAAAGAGATAAGAAAGCCTTCTTCAGCGATCAATGCAAAGAAATAGAGGAAAACAACAGAATGGGAAAGACTAGAGATCTCGTCAAGAAAATTAGAGATACCAAGGGAATATTTCATGCAAAGATGGGCTTGATAAAGGACAGAAATGGTATGGACCTAACAGAAGCAGAAGATATTAAGAAGAGCTGGCAAGAATACACAGAAGAACTGTACAAAAAGAGCTTCACAACCAAGATAATCATAATGGTCTGATCATTCACCTAGAGCCAGACATCCTGGAATAGAAGTCAAGTGGGCCTTAGGAAGCATCACTATGAACAAAGCTAGTGGAGGTGATGGAATTCCAGTTGAGCTATTTCAAATTGTGAAAGATGATGCTGTGAAAGTATTGCATTCAATATCCCAGCAAATTTGGAAAACTCAGCAGTGGCCACAGGACTGGAAAAGGTCAGTTTTCATTCCAATCCCAAAGAAAGGCAATGCCAAAGAATGCTCAAACTACCGCACAATTGCACTCATCTCACATGCTAGTAAAGTAATGCTCAAAATTCTCCAAGCCAGGCTTCAGCAATACATGAACCATGAACTTCCAGATGTTCAAGCTGGTTTTAGAAAAGGCAGAGGAACCAGAGATCAAATTGCCAACATCTGTTGGATCATCGAAAAAACAAGAGAGTTCCAGAAAACATCTATTTCTGCTTTATTGACTATGCCAAAGCCTTTGACTGTGTGGATCACAATCAACTGTGGAAAATTCTTCAAGAGATGAGAATACCAGACCACCTGACCTGCCTCTTGAGAAAGGTCAGGAAGCAACAGTTAGAACTGGACATGGAACAACAGACTGGTTCCAAATAGGAAAAGGAGTACCTCAAGACTGTATATTGTCACCCTGCTTATTTAACTTATATGCAGAGTACATCATGAGAAATGCTGGGCTGGAAGAAGCACAAGCTGGAATCAAGATTGCCAGGAGAACTATCAATAACCTCAGATATGCAGATGACAGCACCCTATGGTAGAAAGTGAAGAGGAGCTAAAAGCCTCTTGATGAAAGTGAAAGAGGAGAGTGAAAAAGTTGGCTTCAAGCTCAACATTCAGAAATGAAGATCATGGCATCTGGTCTCATCACTTCATGGGAAATAGAGGGGGAAACAGTGGCTGACTTTATTTTTCTGGGCTCCAAAATCACTGCAGATGGTGACTGCAGCCATGGAATTAAAAGATGCTTACTCCTTGGAAGGAAAGTTATGACCAGCCTAGACAGCATATTGAAAAGCAGAGACATAACTTTGCCAACAAAGGTCTGTCTAGTCAAAGCTATGGTTTTTCCAGTGGTCATGTATGGATGTGAGAGGTGGACTATAAAGAGAGCTGAGTGCCGAAGAATTGATGCTTTTGAGCTGTGGTGTTGGAGAAGACTCTTGAGAGTCCTTTGGACTGCAAGGAGATCCAACCAGTCCATCCTAAAAGAAATCAGTCCTGGATGTTCATTAGAAGGACTGATGTTGAAGCTGAAACTCCAATACCTTGGCCACCTCATGCGAAGAGCTGACTCATTGGAAAAGACCCTGATGCTGGGAAAGATTGAGGGCAGGAGAAGGGGACGACAGAGGATGAGATGGTTGGATGGCATCACTGACTCAATGGACACGGGTTTGGGTGGACTCTGGGAGTTGGTGATGGACAGGGAGGCCTGGCGTGCTGCGATTCATGGGGTCGCAAAGAGTCAGACACGACTGAGCGACTGAACTGAACTGACCTGAAGGCGAACCTACTGTATAGCATAGGGAACTCTCCTCAATGCTCTGTGATGACCTGAATAGTACAGAAACCCATGAAGAGGGGCTATGTGTACACATACAGCTGATTCACTTTGCTCTCCAATGGGAACACAACTGTAAAGTAAAGCAACTAAACTCGAATAAAAATTAACTTAAAAAATAATTAATCCACTCACTTCATCTAACACAGGATATGGCCTGCCAGTTGGCTGACTGCATTTTGATTCAACTTTCTGTTTTCAATAAACCTCTCCAACCAGAAGGAACACACTCTTTAGCATCAGTATGTTCACATCTAGAGAAGATCAATACAGTCAAGATACCAGGTTTTTTTTTTTTTTTTTTAAGCTGAAAGATGTCAAATGTTTATTTTAAGAGCTCTGGAGGCTGTGATAAGGAACTAAAGGCTGAGCAAATGGCAACTGAACCTCTCTACTTAGAGGGGGGCAGCAGGAGGGGAACACCTCACAACCACCAGCTGACAAACAGAATCAGGGGTGGCCATGACATCTGTGGGACCCACACAGGAAGCATGTGGCTGCAGGACACACAGAAGACCCATAACATTTTGCTGACAGCTCACATCACATGGAGAGAGACACGTAACCCAAGAGGAAGCAATGAAGCTGCTTTATTAAGTCCAGAGAGCTTTTCCTTGCTTAAACCTAACCTCACACGCTATGGCGGTTCATTGCTTTATATAATACCTCCAAAGTTTCTTTAAAAACCCTACCAACCACTTGCATCTCAGCAAACCATGCTTGTTTGATGCTGTTGACATGTACTGCTTTCTTAAGCCAAGAGACAGTGTATATTTTTGCTAACTGTGTCCTAAGATGCTTTAATTCATCTAAATCAGAATCAAGACACAAGTAGTTACGTAAAGGTCTGCTTTACTGGTAGGCAAAAAAAAAGTGTAAGATGTAAAATAATTTTTTCCTAATTTTGAAATTTGGCTGTATCAATTCTTCCAAAAGAGTATGAAAAATGAGTTCCGTGTGTACGTTCCCTCGCCTTGACCACAGCCTTGGCCGGACTGTTCTATCCCTCACATCCTCACCCCTGGAGGAGCCAGGACTGGGGCGTGATGAGTGTCCACTGTAGTCAGAACCCAGGGCATAGAGAACTGCCTCCAGGGAAGTCACTGACAGCGCACTCAACTGCTCAGAGACAAGCACAGCCTGGTCTGTGTTTATCTCTTCCTTCACTGTTGTCTGGTTTCTGTAACCTCAAGTGTTTCTACCAGAGTGCATACAGAAAGAAAAAACAAAGCCCTGAGTCCATGCATTCTGCTTGACTGCCGCAATAATATGTGAGGACGGGGGGCCATCTGACTCCCCAGCTCCGTGTGTGTTTCAGATCATCTGTGGATTTGAAGTCCTGGCCGTCCTCACTGCTATTCAAAGTAAAAAGCCTCCTGTCACTGCTTCCAGCCAAGTCAGATCTGACCTTGAGCACAGCAGAGAATCAACACAGCTATCAAATACTATTTATCAAGCGTTATGTTCCTAACACATCCAAAAAATTTCCCAGGTGGCGCAGTGGTAAAGAATCCACCTGCCAATGCAGATGTGGATTCAATCCCTGGGTCAGGAAAGAGCCCCTGGAGGAGGAAATGGCAACCCACCCAGTATTCTTGCCTGGGAACTCCCATGGGGTCCACGGGGTCGCAAAGAGTCAGACATGACTGTGATTGAGCACACACACACACAAAGAGCTCACAACACAGCTCTGCTGTGGCAGAAGGAACTGGGGGTTCAGGGCCAGAAAACCTGAGCCCCGCTCCCCTGCTCAGTCTGCCTGACGTCGGGCCAGTGCGTCGTCCCACGGTCAGCTTCCTTTCTCTGCGATATCAAGTGAAGAGCAACCACTGCCACGTCACAGGGCGCTGTCAACATGAAATCAGATGACAGGATACAGGCGAGAGGGACCCCCCAGTGGTCCAGTGGTTAAGAATCCACCTGCTAATGCAGGAGACATGAGTTTGGCCCCTGGTCCAGGAAGATTCCACATGCCGTGGGGCAACTAAACCCATGCACCACAACCGCTCAGGCCTGGGCTCCGGGGCCCAGGTGCCGCAAGTACTGAGCCTGTGCCCCCCAACTACTGCAGTGAGAAGCCCCTGCACCACTCCTAGAGAGTAGCCCCCGATCGCTGCAGCTAGAGAAAGCCCACACCCAGCGACAAAGACCTGGAGCAGCCAACTATAAATAAACAAACTGCTACTTTAAAAAAAATGTGGAAAACACCAGAGAATGTGTTTTAAAAAAAAAAGGATTAGCAGTTAGAAGCAGTTACTGTGGCACTGTTGACTGAAACTAATACAATTATGGGTAATTCTCTTGACAGAACTAGGTTTCCAAAAGGGGGGCCAGAGCCCCCTGGCCTGGTAGACTTCACGTCCATCAGGCAACATAGACATCAGAGTCCCTCAAATCCAGCCCCCTTATACTATCTTTTCAAACAAACAGGTCCAAGTCTAAAGACAGCCTGCCACAGCAACTCCACTGCGAAGTTCTCAAGATATCTTTTAGGTCTCAGGCTTCAGTGACCCCAGACCCAGTTAACAGCAGTAAGTCAGTACATCTGGTTTGGAGACGTTTGGTCTTTATGCTCCTAACAGACTTGGAAGATTTTATAATTTTTATAAACCTTTGACTCAAAATTGAAATATAAAAGCATTTGATAAATATCTGAAAGGATTATCATAACCTTATGCAAAATAAGAAAGCAGTAAGCTAGATTATTCAGAATGACCAAATTAAAATTAGCTCTTTTTTTCATTTCTGTAGAATATGAAAACTACAAGAGACCATCACTAATTTTACCACTTTACTGCCAACTTGAAAAATGTGTTTCAAAAGAGAATATACCACCACCCCCATCCCTAACACTGATATATACTCCAAGGGCAGCTTTAAGATCAAATAAACCAATTCGAGTACTTCTGCTTGCTGTTTAAAAAAAAAAAAAAAAAGAAGAAGAAAAGCAGTCTAGTTCAGTTCCCCTGACGCTTTTTTAATGAAAGGTATTTATCAAAAATCGTCCCTCCAGATTATGTAAAAAACAAAAGGATATTAAACCTAGGTTAAACTTATGAAAAATCAAATTTTTAAGTTCTATATTGATTTTTAATAAATGAATACATATATTTATTTAGACTGATTTTAACAGGACTTAGAATTTATTGTGACTATTTTAGGTAACCATGAAGGTTTATAGCAAACGTACTTTTAAGATAGTGTTGACTATAACCAGACCTGAATTGATGTCAGTGTCTTAAACAATGCCATAATTCCAAATTATAATATTCTTTTATCTGTAAAATATGTTCCTCTTTAAAGCATCATTTGTAAATATCATATTATCACACAAATTATATAAATGCCCCACTTAGCTCCAATCCCACAAAAATGACAGCTGGTTTAGAAATCTCTCCTCTATAAATATCACACTCTTGGTAAAACTGAGAGTCTTTTCATAGAAAAAAAATAAAATATGTGCTAAAATTAGAAAATGCAAAAGACTGTCTAATCCTCAATTTGAGAAAAGTGCTGTTTGAAGTAAGGTGAAAAAACAGATAAATTATGTATTTATATTTAAGATAGGCTTTTTAAAAAACAGTATCACCATAATGCAGAATTCTGGAATGGGATCAAAAAATTAAACAGAAACATCTATGTGCAGGATTTCCTTAAGAAGGAACCATGGCTTGTGAGACAAACATTTTTTACTTTTCTCTGTATATCTACACATGAGCAAATACACATCCTTACTTACAAGTTCTGATGTGTGCGTGTGAAATAAATATAAAAAGAAGGAACAGCGTGAGAAAGACATTCTCTCTGACATTCTGTTACCTTGAGAAATGCCCTCTCATTCTTCACAGCTCGGAGTCCACACTTGGACATAACAGGACACTGTTTTGCAAAATGGATTATTATCCACTTACAGTCTCTGAGATTGCCACAGCTGAGCATTTCCATTTCCAATTTAAAACACTGCTCTAATCAGTCCTTAGAAGGGCCACGGCCTCTCATGTTGCAACACAAAATTGTCTTTTCTAATTGATCTTGGTGATTGAAGTGCTATGAGGAGGAAGAATGATTATATAAGTGCTTGCACTTCCAATAATACATCTGTCATTATCCCCTTCTTGAGCTGAGCTCATATCTGATTTGTCCTTTTTTTTCTTTTAAGACAGTGTGGATTTTTAAAGTTCAGTAAAAATGAATAATCCAAAACGTACTTCTATCACCATGAAACTTCTTGCATGTTTTCACTGCAACAAAAATATCCTCCTTCTTCACTGGATTTCCCTTAAAAAAAAAAAAAAATGCACACGTGAGTCGATGTGTCTTAACAGCACACCCAAATTAGTTGTCACATGCTCTTGAGTTCAAATTCACCAGTGTCAGGGACATCAAACTTGTCTCCAGAATCAAGTTTCAGGGGATGACTGTAGCTCGGAGGACCACAAATGCTTTGCTCAGCCAGAGGGGTGCAGGGGGGTGGGCAGGGGGTCATCCCTGATAGCTCAGTTGGTAAAGAATCCACCTGCAATGCAGGAGACCCCAGTTGGATTCCTGGGTCGGGAAGATCCGCTGGAGAAGGGATAGGCTACCCACTCCAGTATTCTTGGGCTTCCCTGGTGGCCCAGCTGGTGAAGAATCTGCCTGCAACGCAGGAGACCTGGGTTCAATCCCTGGGTTGGAAAGATCCCCTGGAGAAGGGAAAGGCTACCCACTCCAGTATTCTGGCCTAGAGAATTCCATGGACTGTATAGTCCATGGGGTCGCAAAGAGTCAGACATGACTTGAGCGACTTTCACTCACTCACTCATAGCCAGAAGGAGACCAGAAGCCCAGCCATGCCATTCCCCTACATCACCTGGACGAATGTCCTCTAAATTTCCAGCTCATTCAGGAAATTGGGATGATAACCACCAGCACAGCTGCTTTTATTACTACAATTTATTATGAACATCACAGGTGCCCAATAAGTGTTGGTTACCTTCCCTTTCCTTTTTCCAGCTCGTGAAAAAAATTTTTAAAAGGGAGAGAGAAGTAGAAGGATGTTTTAGTGCAAAGTAAGAGATGACTCCCTTTAGGGAGCCTGGCCTCACTTTGAAGTTTACAGTATTTTTATGGCCCTTAATGGTCCACCCAAGTCTAGGCAACAGCAGCGCTCTGTCCTTTGCCAAAGGCAGGATTACGTCAAACACTTCGCAGGGGTGGGGGTGCGGTCCTGGAGCCCTGCGCTGGCTCCAGCCCAGGCTGGTCACTCAGATGAAGGGGTCACAGAGGGGCTTGTGGACAATCCAGCCCTTAGGCTGTGGGCGCTTCTCAGTGGGGCCGGGGCAGGGGCTGACCCCTTTATCACTGTCTCAGGGCTGTAGGGACATTCAATCCTGATTCTGCATCATTTGAGGCTGGTTTGCAGCAACGTGCAACTCGAGGTTCGTCATGCCACTCAAGGCACTAGGAGGTCAACCCTTCCAGATTTTTCAGAACATTAAAGAACAAGCAAGCACAAAGTCTGGAAAGACATTCCCCTCTCAAGCACTATGCCAACAGCGCAGATTCTCTCCCACTGTCACTGTGTGCGTGTGTGAATACACATACTCCTCTTTGAAAATGCAACCCAGACTTCTGTGTCAGTGACTTGGAAATAACGGACAACATGTGAGGCAGTGAATCTGCTTTTCCTTATGAGGAAAGGCCGCTAACCACCCAGCTGAGCCCATGGTCTTCAGGTTCATCCTGGGGACTGGACCAAGGGCCCACCGTGAGCAGGTGCACTCTGAAGGCTGTGGACAGTCTCAGGTGAGGTCAGAGTGGGGTCGCTGGCTGAGAGGAGGGTAGAGGTGGGCTTCAGGAGAGGGCTTAGGAACAACTGCAAATGTCTGACATTGCCTTTCTAGGAAACAGACCAGGAATTGCAGCAGCTCTGTGCTATACCTTCAACCAAAGAACTGACTTGGGGGCCGTGCCTCTGCAGCTCCAGGTGCCCCCTTCTCGTGTGTCCAACAGAGTAACAGTGGTGCTTACCTTACCGGCTTACCACCCCTAGAAACGTGATATACAGTTCTCACGGGGCATGTGGCAAGTGGCAGTGACTGCTAGGGCAACATCATGCACAGCACGCATATTTCCCTTTGACACACGAGGAAGCTGCCCTCCTGTACTCACACAGAGCGGCAGGGAAGACTGCAACGAGGTGGCGCAGGCGGAGCCCACGACGTCTGTACAGAACTCAGGCACGGGCGTGAGCGGGAGTCCGTTCCCTCCGTCCCAGATGTAGAGCGCGATCTGTCACACAGGAAACCGGCGTGAATGAGAGCCAACACCACCGTCCACGGAGGTACGCCGTGTCTCCGGGGAAAGCTACACCTCCCCTTCTCGAGAGAACATCACACTGAACCACACCTACATGGCAGCATTCTGCAGGCTTCCCAATAGGTGGCGCTAGTGGTAAAGAACCTGCCTGCCAAAGCGGGAGACGTAAGACACAAGGGTTCAAGTCCTGGATCAGGAAGATCCCCTGGAGGTGGGCATGGCAACCCACTCCAGTATTCTTGCCTGGAGAACCCCAGGGACAGAGAAGCCTGGTGGGGCTACAGTCCATGGGGTTGCAAAGAGTCAGACGTGACTGAAGTGACTTAGCACGGCATGCACCAAGACAATAATTCCATGTGGAGCAATCAAATCTTTTATTAACCATAAACAATTAATTAAGAGTCAATATCCTGGGGGACTTCCCTGGGGGTCCAGTGGTTAAGAATCCACCTGCCAATGCAGGGGACGGGAGTTCAACCCCTGGTCCAGGAGGACCCCACGTGTCACAAGGCAACTAAGCCCGTGCACCACGACTACCGAGTCAGCATGCTGCAGCTACCAAGCCCTCAGGCCTAGAGCCTGTGCTCTGCAACAGCAGAAGCCCCCGCAATGGGCAGCCCGCGCACTGCGAAAAGCACAGAGAAAAGCCACTGAGCAGCAACAAAGACTCTGTGCGGCCAATACTTTAATTCTTTTAAGAGAATCAATATTCCGACCTCCAAAAGATTTCAAAACTGTCATAAGCAATTCCAGGGAAGCTATTTTAAGGATTCTAAAGCATCACAGAGGAAGATAAAACGTAAGATCATCGTGACTCTGGTTTCCTACAGGATGGTAATTACACACCCTGAATAACCAACGGGCTGAAACTATCTAAAAATATTGCATAAAATATCTTTAAAAGCTTTTTAATGTACTGCTAAACTTGCACAAAACGTGGAGCTCACAAAGACAAAACTGGAAAGTGAGAACCCGGGGTCAAAGTGAGAAAGTGGTCCCTGAGGGTCGCTTTCCCTCGCAGGCACCAGCTGGGTGCTGGGCATGCTGAGGTTCTGATATGTGTTAAAGAGAATAAAGCCCGTGACCCACCCAAGTTGGGGTGTCTAACAGCAAACCCCCACATAAAGCTGGGACTTTGGCACTAGATAGGGAAAAATCATCTCCAGCTATCCTGAGATTTTATAACCAAAAGCCAGGCCTCCCTAATCTGTCACCTACATAGTCCAAAAATACCTTAAACAGCGTGGCCCTGAGTGAATATGAGTCTCTAGCAAGTAGGCAAAAGCTAACACAAAGCCTTACTGAGGAGCCCACAACTTTAATAGGACTCGTGGACTGTCACAGGTGAAGTCCCCAGGAGCAAGAGCACTCAGAAAAATCACAGAAAATAGAACAAAGGCAAGAGATAAAGAGCAAGAGCCAGGGGACACAGCTTAATCAGGCCCACCCAGAAGAATCCAGGGATCGGAGTGATCAAGCACACAGATTAGAAAACTACTGTTTCATATATTTTTATAAAGAGAAACTTTAAAACCTGAGCAAAATTTCTGAAAGATTACACAGGAAAGCAAATTTGAAAAAGAAATACCTAGAACATCAAGACATGGAAAACAGAAGCTGCAAATGAACATTTTAATGGTAAGGATAAGCAGCCTATCATAGACACAGCTGAATAAAAACTAGGGAACTAAAAGATGAAGCCCCCCAAATTATCTGAACTGTATCTCAGCAAGAAACAGAGATGGGGAACATGAAAGAGAAGAGCAAACCTCTAGTATATATCTAAAGTTCCAGAGAGAGTAACAGAGGGGAGGAGAAAATAGTTGAAAAGACAGTAGCCGAGAATTTTGTTTAACTGCTTAACAATTCTATTATAGAAAGGCCCAATGAATGCTAAGTAAGATGAGGAAAAAAAATAGCCTGCGTCTAGACACTGGTGTTGCTGTTCAGTTGCTCGTCATGTCCAACTCTGCAACTGCAGCACCCCAGGCTTCCCCATCCTTCATTATCTCCCAGAGCTTGCTCAGACTCATGTCCATCGAGTTGGTGATACCATCCAACCATCTCATCCTCTGTCGTCCCCTTCTCCTCCTGCCTTCTATTTCTCCCAGGGGTCTTTTCCAATGAGTAGGCCCTTTGCTTCAGGTGGCCAAACTATCGGAGCTTCAGTTTCAGCATCAGTCCTTCCAGTGAATATTCAGGGTTGATTTCCTTTAGGATTGACTGGTTTGATCTCCTTGCAGCCCAAGGGACTCTAAAGAATCTTCTCCAACACCACAGTTCAAGAGCATCATTTCTTCAGCGTTCAGCCTTTATGGCCCAACTCTCACATCTATACATGACTACTGGAAAAACCATAGCTTTGACTGGATGGACAGGACCTTTGTTGGCAAAGTAATGTCTCTGCTTTTTAATATGCTGTCTAGGTTTTTCATAGCTTTTCTTCCAAGCACCAAGTGTCTTTTAATTCCACGGCTGCATTCACCATCTGCAGTGATTCTGGAGCCCAAGAAAATGAAGTATATGGTGTATGTGTGTACATGTGTGTATGTATATGTTAGTCGCGCAGTCATGTCCGACTCTGGGACCCCATGGACTGCAGCCTGCCAGGCTCTTCTGTCCATGGAATTCTCCAGACAAGACTACTGCAGTGGGTATCCATTCCCTTTTCCAAGGGATCTTTCAGACCCAGGGATTGAACCTGGGTCTCCTACATTGCAGGCAGATTCTTTACCGTCTGAGCCACCAGGGAAGCTCTCTACACACACATACACACATAGACACACACCGAGAGACACACACACACACAGACACACACACACACAGACACACACACAGACACACACACACACACACACAGACACACACACAGACACACACACATAACCCCCATAGTGAAACTGCTCCTTGGAAGAAAAGCTATGACAAACCTAGATAGTATTAAAAAGCAGAGATATTACTTTGCTAACAAAGGTCCATCCAGTCAAAGCTATGGTTTTTCCAGTAGTCATGTATGGATGTGACAGTTGGACCATAAGGAAGGCTGAGCACCAAAGAATTAATGCTTTCAAACTCTGGTGCTGGAGAAGACTCCCGAGAGTCCCCTGGACAGCAAGAAGATTAATTAAGTCAATCCAAAAGGAAATCAACCCTGAATATTCATTGGGAGGACTGTTGTTGAAGCTGGAGCTCCAATACTTTGGCCACCTGATGTGAAGAGCTGACTCATCGGAAAAGACCCTGATGCTGGGAAAGATTGAGGGCAGGAGGAGAAGCAGGAGACAGAGAATGAGATGGTTGGATGGCATCACCGACTCAATAGACATGAGTCTGAGTGAGCTCTGGGAGGCAGTGAAAGACGGGAAGAGTGGCATGCTGCAGTCCATGGTGTTGCAAAGAGCCAGACACGACTGAGTGGCTGAACAAGTGAAAACCACAGAACACCAAAGACAAAGAATAATCTTAAAAGCAGCCAGAGAAACAGCAGGTTGGCTACAAAGGATGCACGTGCGAGTGATGGCTTGTCACCCAACACAACAGCAGTAACAGAAGAAGGGGCACGGGGGGCAGCGCTGCTGTGATGAGAAAAGGCCTCACAACCCAGACTCGAACACACAATGCGACTATGCCTCAAGAACAAAGCTGAAATAAAGCATCTTTACAGGGCAACCTGAGAATTCGCCACCTCACTAAAAAGGAAATTCTGAATGATATACTTCAAGAAGAATAAAAATGATCTCCATTAGCAGGGTCCAGAAGCAAAACAAAATAGTGAGGAAACACGGGGTTTATGCAAATAGTAACCGCATAAAGTAAGGACAACATCTGAGCTGCAGCTTTAAAAGGAATGACATAACAAAGCTACTGGACAAAAGAGCATCAAACTGAGAGACGGATATATCCTCAGGTCCTTAAATTTTCAGGATATTGATTAATTAGCCATGGTTAGGTAAGCATCACCAATTCAATGGACTTGAATTTGAGCAAATGCCGGGAAACAGCGGAGAACAGAGAAGCCTGGCGTGTCGCAGTCCATGCCGTGGCAAAGAGTCAGACAAGACTTAATGACTAAACAACAAGGTTAAGCATGCATGTTAAAATGTTTAAAATAACCATTAAGAAACAGACATGGAGACTGAACTTCCAAAAGGGTTAGGGTTGGAAAAAGAAAAATGGGAGGGAGAACAAAGGTGCAAAGCAGGAAACACGGGTTCGATCCCTGGTCAGGAAGATCCCTTGGAGCAGGGAATGGGAGCCCACCGCAGTACTGTTGCCTGCAAAATCCAGTGGGTAGAGGAGCCTGGTGGGCGACAGTCCACAGGGTCACAAAAGAGTCAGTCACCACTAAGCGACCGACAACAACAAACCCTGAAAAATGTAAATTTGCTACGTGGTTTGAAGATAAAGGTTGTCAAACTGGGAGAAAAAGATAAGCATATCCTCTTCAAGAGAAACACATCAAAAGATGAGGAGATGAGAAAGAAAAAAGATGAAAAACAATAATGAGGCAAACGCCAACAGAAAGCTGGTACAGAAGTGTTCCTGTCAACAAGATAGACACTGAGGCAACAAGCGTTACTAGAGATGAAGACAAGTTTACCAAGAGAACAGGACACGTCTAAGCCCGTGTGCTTCTTACTGACATAGCCCCAGGCTATAAATAGCAAGAGCTGGCAGCTCCACAAAGAGACACTGTCACCGCTCAGAGGGAACAGTTTCATATCCCTCCCTTAGTTAATGACATATCAAGCAGACAAAACAAAAAACAGGAGGAAGGGAGAGAGGGAGGAAATATGTGAGAAGCACCCAAGATTAACTGATGTAGCTATTTCTTCTTTAACAGATATAAGCGAAAGTGTTAGTCACTCAGTCGTGTCTGACTCTTTGCGGTCCCATGGACTCTAGCCTGCCCAGCTCCTCTGTTCATGGGATTCTCCAGGCAAGAATCCTGGAGTGGGCAGCCATGCCTTCCTCCAGGGGATCTTCCTGAACCAGGGGTCAAGCCCAGGTCTCCTGCACTGCAGGTGGCTTCTTTACTATCTGAGCCACCAGGGAAGCCCCAGTAGGTATGAAGAGAATAATATACCCTCCAACCAGAGCACGCATATCATTTTCTCCATTTGTGAAAGCTGAACATGAACCTGGTCTTAGAATTAGGCCTAAAAATATTTCAAATGACACTTACACAGACCAGTCACGCTAAGCTGGAAATCAATAACAAAACAGAAGAACAACACACAAGTACAGAGTCACAGCGAAAAACATACTTTTTAAAGTGAGTCCCAGTGACAAAACGATCTAAAAGCTTCTGCTGCAGAGAAACTTACAGATGATCACCATGACATGTGTAAAAAATGTTCACAGAAGCAGTGACTGCAACAGCAAAAAGCCAGTAGTGACCCAGAAGCCCACTACCAGGAGGCTGGGCAAATGTACCAGGGTGTAGTCCTGAGACAAGACTGTTACAGAAAGTGATGATAAATTCATTAAAGCTGCACATAGCAACACAGGTGAGTTTCAAATCAAATTATAATCATATTCATGGTACAGTTCTGTTTATATGAAGCCCAGAAGGATACCAAACTACACAGTATATATTCAGAGATACATTCATACATTATAAAATAATGAAGAAAAGAGGGAGAGGGAGAGAATTCAAGAAAGCTATTCAGTCTGGCGAAGACGAAGCAGGGTCCTCTTGGGGAGAGACATCCAGGCAACCAGTCAAGTTCTCTCTCTTAAACACAGATATTCTGACTGATTTCATACCTTTCAGGGATGTTAAGAGCTTTTCTTTCTTTTTTTGTATGTTATTTAATGTTCCATAAGCTCCCAAACCTGGGGATCTATACCTGAGCTGATTATTCATTAAAAATATCTAGACAGACCCTGGCTTTCAGCTAGTCATTCCCTCCCTCTCATGGAAAAGAATGATTTCTGACATGTATTTTCATAATTTAAAAAACACCCCTGAAATGAAAATCCTCCGAGTGCCTTTTCTGCTCCTGGCAGGCTGCCAGTGCTGCTGGACTGAGTTACGTGTCATGACTGACCCCAATGTCGTAAGACTCAGAATTCTCTGGAGGGAAAGGAGGGCTGGCCATCAGAGGTACCCACGAATAAGCTGCACAGAGAGATGATCAGAGATTACTGGATTCGTGATGGCTCGCCTGCCACCTGCCTCAGGATGCCTAGCGACCACTGTTCACCAAGTGCCAGGGGGCCAGATGGCTCCACCCTGCTGCAGAGCGCCAGCACAGAGACGCGATGGAGGCGGAAGAGCGACCAAGGGACCAAGTCAGACGAGAGGTATTTTAATGACATTTTGGCAAGCTTTTTTAAACATTCACCTCTGGCTTCCCTGGTGGCTCAGGAAGTAAAGAACCCACCTGCCATGCAGGAGACTCAGGTTTGATCCCTAGATAGGGAAGATGCTTCTCCAGGGGAGAAGGCAACCCACCCCAGTACTCTTGCCTGGAAAATCCCATGGACAGAGGAGCCTGGTGGGCTACAGTCCATGGGGTCGCAAAGAGTCAGACACAACTAAGCAACTAACACTTTCACTTTAGTAATATAGAATTCTACCATTTTGTGTTAGCCAATCATAATATAATGGTATTAAGCAAATATTACATAATCACAAAAGTAAAAGATGTTTATCAGTTTTCGCAATGAATAGCCAGACAAAAAATAATTACAATTAAAAGCCATAATGGAAATATGATTAACCTAACACTATAAAATAATTACCTACAGTTTTGGGGGTTAAGTGGAATGATATGCTAAGTGGAAGTATAAACACGTGGGGGCTTTCATCTTCCAGCCTTTGTCTTCTGGTTGGTGCATTAAACCTATTTATCTTTAAGGTAATTATCGACGTGTATCATCTTATTACCATTTAAAAAGACACAGTTTCTTGATTACAAAGACTTTTAACCAAACAAATTCACGACCCACCTCATGTTTTAAATCTATTGTGAAGTCAGATTTCAGGGATTCACTCTTTAATCTCTTTGTAAGCCTAGAAAGTAAGAGACAATGTGAGGTTTTTTTAAAAAACCAAAATAGGCATCAAACAAGAATAATACATTCTTGAGACCTTCTAATATTGGAAAACAAAAATAGAAATTTTAAGGTAAAAGTAAGACTTTCATTTCGTTAACGCAAAGGACTATGAAAACAGAATTATTTGTGCACCAGGAAATGAAGGTAAGACTTGTTGCAAACATAGGTTTCACTATTTCAACACCTGGAAAATAACATAAGACACAATGTGACCCAATAAAAGTCTTTCAAAAAGCCATAAAGTGTGTTCACTCTGGATAATCCTTGACTGAATAACAGAAAGGAAAAGAAACGCAGCTTGCGGAACAAGGAGACACAAGCTGCTGCGTCTCAGTCTCCCGCTTTTAATGACCCTAATGAACCACAGTTTGTGGAGTTTTCAGGGGGAGAGAGCAGATGGGTTCAGCAAAGAATAACAGTTTCAAGTTATTTTCTTGCTTCAAAAAATTAACAATGGCTCTTTTCAACACAGAATAATGCCCCCAACCCCACCAGGCTCTAGAATCCCTGGCTCCTCAGCACCCTCCTGCCACCCCCAGAGCACACCCCTGGCCTAGTTCACCCCGACCCAACCTTCGCCTGGCAGCCTTTTCTTTAAGACCAAATTCAAGGGCTTCCAGACTTTCCCTCAAGACTAAACAGAAGCTTCCCCTGCTCCCAGAGTGGGAAGCACAGCCCATTCATCCATCACACACAGCAGCCCCACAACACCCTCTACACGCCTCCTGCTGTGTACCCCAACGCTGCCCACTGCCCCCCAAAACCAGTGCTCAGTCAGCAACCTGGACGGGTGAGAGCAAATACCAGGATAGTCCTTGATTCCCAGCTGAGAGAGAGGATTACACACTTACCAAGACCACTCAGATGCCACACGGTTCTATGCTTGTTACAGGACTAGAGGTAGGACCTCTCATTTCAATTACAAACCTCCTAATAAATACTCCCTGGTGGCTCAGATGCTAAAGAATCCACCTGTAACACAGGAGACCCGGGCTCAATCCCTGGTTCGGGAAGATCCCCTGAAGGAGGGAATGGCTACCCACTCCAGTATTCTTGCCTGGAGAATCGCATGGACAGAGAAGCCTGGTGGGCTACAGAGTTGAACATGACTGAACGGCCAACACTTTCACTTAATAAATATTTTAACTGCAAAGAAATCACAGCGATTTTAAAAAGAAAAGTAGTAACAAATTTCCACAGTCCTCACAGAGTTTTCAGCCTGGCTGAAGCACAAGTATTTCTTTTTTAAAAAAAATTTATTTTAACTGGAGGATAGATACAATATTGTGCTAGTTTTTGCCATGTATCAGCATGAATTGGCCACAGGCATACATGTGTCCCTTCCATCCTGAACCGCCCCCCCACCTCCCTCCCCACCGCATCCCTCCAGGCTGTCCCAGGGCACAAGCTTTAGACGCCCTGTGTCATACAGAGATACAGGAGGGGGACACAGGTTGTAATTTACGTTCAGCTATAAAGCACTGGTTTCACGGCTGATATGAATGTGGCTTGACAGCCAACAGCCCTAAAAAAGCCCAAAAGAATCTCTGTCACATTCCTATCGGGTATCTGCCCACGGACCCGTGAGCAGGAGTGGGTGAGGATGTTACATAAAGGGACTGCATTCTCAGTACATTCGTGATATATATTAAGAGGAAAAAACCTGCCCTGGCACGGAATCTTGCCCAGCTCGAATTCTGAACTTGGTTGAAGCCAATTTATATAAATAAACTCTTTCAAGTTAACTTTGGAATCTGGACTCATGACAAGTGCCTTCAAAATCTGATCAGACCATATTCAGACTCCAAAGACCAAAAACAAGTCATACCTGAGCTTACTGCCACAGGCAAGGAACAGATAACTGTGATCAGACGCCAATGTCAGACAGCCACACCACCCCTGCCCCTTCTTAATATAAAATAAACACCTCTGAACTGCCACCCTAAACAGGCTCTCTACTCCTGACTTTCCAAGTTTCTTTCTCATCCAGTTCTTGAACATTTTCCTTTGAGGAAAACCAGAGAGGGACAGAAAGTGACAGCCACTGACAGGCTCTCTTTAAGATGAGCACTGATTGCGTGGAGACGGATCAGTGTGTACGCCGGCATCTGTAAGTGGCTGCCTTTAGCAACCCATGGACTCTGCCAGAACCAGTGATGGTTAATCAATACCACGAACTTCCCCTGGATGAGTCAGCCGCATGGGACACCCGCAGCCTAACCCAGTCATCTTGCAAAGGAGTCCCAGTTCTAAACGTGTGCAGGGAGAGCTCGCCTAACTGAAGAGGCAAGTCCCAGTGATGGAACCTAGGTGTCATTTTTCTATACACACCAAGGGCTATACTCGAGGGCGTTTCAAATGCGAATTTCAGGAACCAGCAAGGCCAGAAATCCCCATTATTTCATGAAAACATTTCTTCATTAAATATTCAGTTCCCGGCAAATAAGACATTTGACATTCAGCTTTCAGTTCTAATCACACAAGCAGCTAGACTGGAAACTTGCAACAAACAGCGAACCCCTCAATTCTGTATTAGGAAAACTTCCTACTCACTTTTCTAATTCCCCTTGTGAGATAGTCAACAGAGTAAGATAGTGGAGGAAATCAAGATAAGGTTTGCTGGTAGAAAAACAACAGAAGAAATCAGTAACTGTGTTGCGTAGTAACACTTATTTGAAGAAGTCCCCTTATTGAAAATTAACAAGCATTTCTCCAAAAATGCAATCTTTTAAAATGGATGTTAGGAGATCATATTAGATGAATCACCAGGAAACGTTGGAAAGTGTTAATTCAACATTCACTAATGCAAAGAACTGACTCACTAGAAAAGACCCTGATGCTGGGAAAGACTGAAGACAGGAGGAGAAGGGGATGATGGAGGATGAGGTGGTTGGATGGCATCACCGATTCGATGGACATGAGTTTGAGCAAGCTCCGGGAGTCGGCGACGGACAGGGAGCCTGGCGTGCTGCAGTCCATGGAGTTGCAAAGTCAGACATGACTGAGGAAATGAACTCAACTGATACAGAGTATATTTCCAGTGAGGAAGTATTTCAGATGAGAAAGCCTAAGAAAGTGAGTATCATGAGATGTTTTAAGTAATCAGTTTTTCTGGTGACTTGAGTAGAAGAAATGACAAAATGAGGTCCACTGGAGAAGGGAGTGGCAAACCACTTCAGTACTCTTGCCTTGGGAACCCCATGGACAGGGTGAAAAGGCAAAAAGACAGGACACTAAAAGGTAACTCCCCGAGATGGTAGGTGCCCAATACGCTATTGGAGATCAGTGGAGAAATAACTCCAGAAAGAATGAAGAGACAGAGCCAAAGCAAAAACACCACCCAGTAGTGGATGTGACTGGTGATAGACGCAATGTCCAATGCTGTAAAGAACATTATTGCTAAAGGAACCTGGAATGTTAGATCCGTGAATCAAGGCAAATTGGAAGCGATCAAACAGATGGCAAGAGTAAACATTGACTTCTTAAGAATCAGCGAACTAAAATGGACTGGAATGGGTGAATTTAACTCAGATGACCATTATATTTACTACTGTGGACAAGAATCCCTTAGAAGAAATGGAGTAGCAATCATGGTCAACAAAACAGTCCAAAATGCAGTACTTGGCTGCAGTCTCAAAAATGACAGAATGATCTCTGTTCATTTCCAAGGCAAACCATTCAATATCACGGTAATCCATCTCTATGCCCCAACCAGTAACGCTGAATAAGCTGAAGTTGAATGGTTCTATGAAGACCTACAAGACCTTCTAGAATTAACACCCAAAAAAGATGTCCTTTTCATTATAGGGGACTGGAATGCAAAAGTAGGAAGTCAAGAAACACCTGGAGTAACAGGCAAATTTGGGCTTGGAGTACAGAATGAAGCAGGGCAAAGGCTAATAGAGTTCTGCCAAGAGAACGCACTGCTCATAGCAAACACCCTCTTCCAACAACACAAGAGAAGACTCTACACACGGACATCACCAGATGGTCGACACTGAAATCAGATTGATTATATTCTTTGCAGCCAAAGAAGGAGAAGCTCTATACAGTCAGCAAAAACAAGAACAGGACCTGACTGTGGCTCAGATCATGAACTCCTTATTGCTAAATTCAGACTTAAATTGAAGAAAATAGGGAAAACCACTAGACCATTCAGGTATGACCTAAATCAAATCCCTTATGCTTATACAGTGGAAGTGAGAAATAGATTTAAGGGATTAGATCTGATAGACACAGTGCCTGATAAACTATGGATGGAGGTTCGTGACATTGTACAGGAGACAGGAATTAAGACCATCCCCAAGAAAAAGAAATGCAAAAATGACTGTCTGAGGAGGCCTTACAAATAGCTATGAAAAGAAGAGAAGCGAAAAGCAAAGGAGAAAAGGAAAGATATACACATTTGAATGCAGAGTTCCAAAGAACAGCAAGGAGAGATAAGAAGGGCTTTCTCAGTGATCAGTGCAAAGAAATAGAGAAAAAAAATAGAATGAGAAAGATTAGAGATTTCTTCAAGAAAATCAGAGATACCAAGGGAACATTTCATGCAAAGATGGGCTCAATAAAGGACAGAAATGGAATGGACGTAACAGAAGCAGAAGATATTACGAAGAGGTGGCAAGAATACACAGAAGAACTGTACAAAAATGATCTTCACAACCCAGATAATCACGATGGTGTGATCGCTCACCTAGAGCCAGACACCCTTGAATGTGAAGTCAAGTGGGCCTTAGAAAGCATCACTACGAACAAAGCTAGTGGAGGTGATGGAATTCCAGTTGAGCTATTTCAAATCGTGAAAGATGATGCTGTGAAAGTGCTGCACTCAATATGCCAGCAAATTTGGAAAACTCAGCAGTGGCCACAGGACTGGAAAAGGTCAGTTTTCATTCCAATCCCAAAGAAAGGCAATGCCAAAGAATGCTCAAACTACCACACAATTGCACTCATCTCACACGCTAGCAAAGTAATGCTCAAAATTCTCCAAGCCAGGCTTCAACAGTATGTGAACCGTGAACTTTCACACGTTCAAGCTGTTTTTAGAAAAGGCAGAGGAACCAGAGATCAAATTGCCAACGCCTGCTAGATCATCGAAAAAGCAAGAGAGTTTCAGAAAAACATCTATTTCTGCTTTATTGACTATGCCAAAGCCTTTGACTGTGTGGATCACCATAAACTGTGGAGAATTCTTCAAGAGATGAGAATACCAGACCACCTGACCTGCCTCTTGAGAAATCTGTATGCAGGTCAAGAAGTAACAGTTAGAACTGGACACAGAACAACAGACTGGTTCCAAACAGGAAAAGGAGTATGTCAAGGCTGTATATTGTCACCCTGCTTATTTAACTTTGTGCAGAGTACATCATGAGAAACGCTGGGCTGGAAGAAGCACAAGCTGGAATCAAGATTGCCGGGAGAAATATCAGTAACCTCAGATATGCAGATGACACCACCCTTATAGAAGAAACTGAAGAAGAACTAAAGAGCCTCCTGATGAAAGTGAAAGAGGAGAGTGAAAAAGTTGGCTTAAAGTTCAACATTCAGAAAACAAAGATCATAGCATCCAGTCCCATCACTTCATGGCAAACAGATGGAGAAACGGTGGAAACAGTGGCAGACTTTATTTCTGGGGGCTCCAAAATCACTGCAGATGGTGACTGAAGCCATGAAATTAAAAAGACACTTTCTCCTTGGAAGAAAAGTTATGACCAACCTAGATAGTATATTAAAAACCAGAGACATTACTTTGTCAACAAAGGTCCATCTAGCCAAGTCTACAGTTTGTCCAGTAGTCATGTATGGATGTGAGAGTTGGACTACAAAGAAAGCTGAGCACAGAAGAATTGATGCTTTTGAACTGTGGTGTTGGAGAAGACTCTTGAGAGTCCCTTGAACTACAAGGAGATCCAATCAGTCCATCCTAAAGGAGATCAGTCCTGAATGTTCATTGGAAGGACTGATGTTGAAGCTGAAACCCCAATACTTTGGCCACCTGATGTACAGAGCTGTCATTTGAAAAGACTCTGATGCTGGGAAAGATTGAGGGCAGGAGGAGAAGGGGATGACAGAGGATGAGATGGTTGGATGGCATCAGCAACTTGATGGACATGAGTTTGAGTAAACTCTGGGAGTTGGTGATGGACAGGGAGGCCTGGTGTGCTGCAGTCCATGGGGTCACAAAGAGACATGACTGAGTGACTGAGCTGAACTGAGCAGAAGAAATTCATAAGTAACTATAAATCGTTGCCCTACCTTCTGAGTCATCAGTCAAAGAAAGGAGACACAGGGAATAAACACTCCTGCAGTGGGCTCTGTTGGCTAACCACACAATACAGAGCCTTCTAAGAGAATTCTGATTTTGATTAATTTTTTAGGTCAATAAAGAGGCCCCAGAGTCAGTTAGTTTGGTCCCAACTGATGCCCTCAAGTACCCTGGCAGCTGTTTATGGTCCAGAGGTTGTAGACACCTTAAGTTGTCCCCATCAACTTTAACTGGACAGGATCCAACTAGACACATCCCAGGTGCAGGGCCTAAGAGACTCGGGTTCAATCCCTGGGTCAGGAAGGTCTCCTGGAGAAGAAAATGGCAACCCACTCCAGTATTTGTGCCTGGAGAATGCTATGGACAGAGGAGCCTGGCGGGCCTTGGTCCATAGAGTCTCAGAGAGTCAGACACGACTGAAGCAACTTGACACAAACACACATCTAGAGACTAAGGATTAGCATACTCTATGGTTAGAGGCTCTCTCCTGCTGGACATGGATAAGAAACACACAGCCCTTACTGCCTTGAAACCACAAAGTGAAACAGATTTAGGATGAAATGATGCTGTGCGCTAAGCCAGAGAGACAGAGAGAACCAGACTCTTGAATAACACTGTTGAACTCCTGCACCAACAAACCACCAATCTCCCCTTTCAATTCCAGCAACAAAATTCCTTTCATCCCCTCTGAGGACTTTCCTGCCCCTTGCACTTACACTGCAAAGGAGAGTATGACCCTGTAAAGAACCTTCAGGTGGCAAGGGAGCAGTCCACAAGTTTTGGGCAACCATGGATGACAACGCGTCTACTACCTTCTGCATCCACAATGGGCCAAAAAGCTTTCCAGGGCTCCAACCCCTAGAAATAGGGCACTTGGTGTAAGAAATAATAGAAACACTTTAATCTTTGCAGAAATAAAAACCACATTTGCATTCTCAACTCTCCATTCCTGAAAGAATAAAAACTCACAAACAAGCTGAATTATTTAGGTTAAGAGGGCTGTCAACAGCCATATTTCCCCTGAATTACAATTCCCCTTCTCCTTTCACATCACAAAAGCATCACTGGGATTATCCCACAAATAGCCAGGTACAATTATCTGCAGCATCTTCTGCCCGGGCCCCATTTAAACTCGTGTATATATCCATGCACATAACCAGCCATTAACCCAGCCCCACAGGCATGCTGCGGCTTCATTTCCTTAAGTCACGCCTGAAGATCACCAGGTCCACTGACAGCAGTGATCACCCTCCTGGGTGTAGAGTCCTGAGCACTCGTGTGCCCTCCTCAGCCTCACAGTTCATCATTCACCTCATTTTGCAGCAGGTGAGGCAGAGGAAGCACAGAGCAGCTGAGCCCTGAGACACGATGAGTACGGGATGGAGCCTCTGTGTCTGGCTCCTGCTGCCCGTCTCCCTGTTCTACCACTCGCTGCCTCTGCTGAAAAGCTCACTCAGATCCACCAGTTATAAGACTCGGCGAAATAAAAGGCGATTCATACACAAAATGAAATGAAAAGAGAGTCTAATAAATTCTTACTTGTTTACCAGTGGAATACTAAGGGCCCAGCCGGCAGCCAAGTCTGGATATTTAAAAACTGTAGGATTTTCAGAAAAGGCATAATGGTGAATTATTGTAGACTCTTCATCATGTAATGCTTTTCCTAAAAACCATTCCTGTTAAATAAAGATAGAAAAAAATTTTTAAAAAGCCATTCAGGCAAGACTCAAAACAAATAAGTACCATTAGTTTTAGTTAAATATTCTGAGTGATAAAGCATAAGCACAGATTATATATTTTTTAAGAATTTTAACAAAAATATAATACTCATATGATAATGAATACAGCATAATCTTTGGCTATGAAGAAAGCAATTTAAGATCATACCATCAGGATGAACAAAATGTTAGTCATCATTACATTATAAACACAAAAATGTTACTTTATAGAATATTTCCTATCAAAATACTATTAAAGGAAATTGTTCCTTTTTTGTGTGTAGTTCAACATTTATTTAATGAATTTAGGAACAAAGTGATAGTCTACGAATACAGTTTGAATACAAAAACAATCAAATGTAGAAATTTATATACTAATTTATTTGTACTGGCTTCCCTGATAGCTCAGTTGGTAAAGAATCCACTTGCAATGCAAGAACCCCTGGTTTGGGAAGATCCACTGGAGAAGGGGTAGGCTACCCACTCCAGTATTCCTGGGCTTCCCTTGTGGCTCAGCTGGTAAGGATGTGCCTGCAATGTGGGAGACCTGGGTTTGATTATTTTTATTGACCAAAGCAGAGTCAGTAGGCTGAAAGATGACACACTCAAATTAGGATAATTCAAGAGGTTTATTTGCCAAAGGGACTGTAACCCTCCCAGGTATGAGGGGTCAGGAAAGAGCCATGAGTGAGACGGCGGGAGTCAGCACAGAGCCCATGACTGCAGAGTGGTCCCCACCCTCTGGTGCTTGAGAGATGAGAGGAAGGAGAAAACAGAAAATTCCTTCCAGAACCAGTGCTTACTTTATTCATTCATTCAATTAACATTTACTATTTGTTATCAATTACCATTTATCCCTTACCAGGTGGGAACAGAGCTTATACAACAGTGGGGAGACAGAAAGCAATCAAGAAAATAAAATGAGTTCAGATAGTGACGGCATGTGCTACGATGAAAATAAAACAGAGTGACGGGGACCACCCTGGAAAGAGGGAACCTCTTAGGAGATCACCACTGAACTCAGCCTTAAGATCACTAAGCTGAGCACACATCTGGGGAATAACAGGTGAGGCAGTTGATATAAAGTCCCTGAAGTGGGAAAAAAAAGAACTTGATATATATCTGATGAAAAAATTTAGTTCAGTGTGGCTGGAAGATACTGGATATGGGAAATAAGGTACAAAAGAGAAGCCGAAGAGAGACCAGGGTTCGTATGTCACAAGAGAACAGCCTGGGTCAGACCTACTCTCCCACCAAGAACAAGTACAAAAGCTGGAGGCGTTCTTAGAGCAGATGATTGAGAGCAGCGGAAAGCAACAGGCAAACAGGATGTGAGGGTTAACATCCCAGAGAGCAGGAGAGCCCACCCATGGGAACCCCATATTCATCGTCTTTACCCTCGAGGAATTTGCTGGTTCTCAGAGCAAAGGAAAAGCTATGACAAACCTAGACAGTGTATTAAAGCAGAGACATCCCTTTGCCGATAAAGGTCCGTATAGTCAAAGCTATGGTTTTTCCAGTAGTTGTATACAGATGTGACAACTGGATCATAAAGAAGGCTGAGCACCAAAGAATTTATGTTTTCGAACTGTGGCGCTGGAGAAGACTCTTGAGTCCCTTGGACAGCAAAGAGATCAAACCTGTCAATCCTAAAGGAAATCAACCCTGAATATTAAATTGGAAGGACTGATGCTGAAGCTCCAATACTTTGGCCACCTGATGCAAAGAGCTGACTCATTTGAAAAGACCCTGATGCTGGGAAAGATTGAAGGCAGGAGGAGAAGGGGATGGCAGAGGACGAGATGGTTGGATGGCATTACTGACTCAATGGACATGAGTTTGAGCAAGCTCTAGGAGTTGGTGATGGACAGGGAAGCCTGGCGTGCTGTAGTCCATGGGGTCGCAGAGTCGGACAAGGCTGAGCAACAGAACAACAAGAGCAAAGGACAGCACAGCACAGAGAGTGGCAGCTGGGGGCTCCTGTATGGCTGCGCCGCAGAGACAGCTGGAGCCGGAGGCTGCCACGGAGATAGGGGCTGGCGGGCACCCAAAGGAGCGACGCCAACATTCTGCCTGCAATCTCCCTTCAACTCCTAGGCTACACGAAAACCAAGAGAAAATCACAGGAACCAAGTGGAAAACAGCAGTGAAGTGGCTAAAATCTAAGCAGAGGAAAACTTCAGCAGTAGTTCTGGGAGCCCAAGGCTGGAGTACAGGGTCTCCTAGGGGAAAGGGTCTATGGATAAGGGCAGTCTGTAAACAGACCCACCCAAACAAGGTCTACAACCCCAGAGAAGATCCAGTCTTCCTGTAGGAAGGGATACCACCCACAATCTCTTCAGTTTTTCACATCAAAGAGCTGACACTGAGTGAAAATTAACCCTGCATAACAAGAAACAGGACCACACCAAAAACAGAAAAATGAGAACTAGAGCTTCACAAATAAGATTTTGCAGTTAAACTATAGTTAATATGGTTAAGAAAATAGATGAAAAGATGATTTTTACCAAAGAACTAGAACCTATAAACAAGAGCCAGACAGAAATTCTAAAACTGAATAATGCAATAGCTAAAATTAAGAATTCAAGTGAATATCAGACATTAATAATATTGGGTTGGCCAAGAAGTTTGAGTTTGTACAGAAAAACCCACACTGACTTTTTGGCCAACCCCAATACAAGAGATACCAGGGCTTCAGCTAATAGCTGAAGCTAGTAAAGAATCTGCCTGCAATGCAGGAGACCCTAGTTTGATTCCTGGGTTGGGAAGATCCGCTGGAGAAGGTAAAGGCTGATAGACAGGGATGCCATTTCTGAGATGCGGGAGACTGAGGTGGAAGAGGAACAAAGGGGAACGCAGAGTTCATGTTTGAACCGGGCGAGTCTGCAGCTCCTGCTGGGCTGTGGGCACGGGATCAGAAAGCACAAAACTCACTCCCTTGGCTCCTTCACTCGTGGCTCAACCTGACGTGAGCTGTGAAGCTCTTCCTAAATACCCCAAACAGAGAAGGAAGTCCACCCCCAGCCTATCCGGCATCCCTCTCATTTTGTGTTCTTTCTCTCCACAGCACTTACTACCATCTGATGTAGTATTTCAGGTCTGCCTACTGCCCGTCTCCCCGGCATCACTATGAACACTCCCTCCTTGTGACCTGGGGTGGTGTCCATTTCACCCGCCGCTCTATCTGCAGGCCCCCTCACCTGCCCCAGGTGCTCCGAGTTTTGTGTTAAATGATGCACCAATCCTGGGAGAGCTTTCAAAGGCAACCATTAAAGAAACGTCAGCAGGATCATTAAGTACCCAAAGTTCTAAAGCTTGGTAGTATTTTCTGTTATCCAGCCATCACGACCTCCCTCCCTATTCCTTATCAGAAAATAAAAGCAGGAGAGAGACAGTGCTGTCTCCTAAGAGCCCTCTTCTGCTCATGGCTGTATTTCAAACACCTCCCCGTCTCAGTCTGGGTCAGTTCAGCAACAAGTTGTAAATGAGCAGACATGAAAGGTCTAGGTTCCTAGTTCCACCCGAGGATTTCTTCCCACCACTTTATGGATATATGAAGTCACCACTGGGCAAGGGAAGTAATTATAAAGCAAATAACCTTGGCTTAAGATAGAAAATTCAACAGCTTAAAAATTCAAATGACTAAACATTAACCAACATGAAAATCATCACATTTAACATACCATGTACATATAGCTTGTTTAAAGAAAATAAAAAACACTTCATCATAAATAAATGATAATTTTATCATTTCAATGTTCAGTATATTTTAGCACTTTTCTCAATAATCTTCCACTATTATAATCTCCTGTTCCAAACATAAATTTATACAGAACATGTTTTTATATTTTAATGATTAAGAGCAGTGTTTGGCTATCTAGTATATAAGACTGTTTTTCAATATTTTTGTGGGGGGTTATACTGTAAAGTAGGCTTCCCTGGTGGCTCAGACAGCAAAGAATCTTCCTGTAATGCGGGAGACCTGGGTTCAATCCCGGGTAGGGAAGAGCCCCTGGAGAAGGGCATGGCAACCCACTCCACTATTCTTGTCTTGCCTGGAGAATCCACATGGACAGAGGAGCCTGTCCATGCTGCAGTCCTTGGGGTCGCAGAGTCAGACACAACTGAGCAACTAAGCATCAGTTCAGTCAGTTCAGTTGCTCAGTCATGTCCGACTCTTTGTGACCCCATGAATCGCAGCACGCCAGGCCTCCCTGTCCATCACCAACTCCAGGAGTTCACTCAGATTCATGTTCATCGAGTCAGTGATGCCATCCAGCCATCTCATCCTCTGTCGTCCCCTTCTCCTCCTGCCCCCAATCCCTCCCAGCACCAGAGTCTTTTCATAGACGCATATTATAAACTACTCTAAGTGAGAAATTGGGAGAAGGCAATGGCACCCCACTGCAGTACTCTTGCCTGGAGAATCCCAGGGACGGGGGAGCCTGGTGGGCTGCTGTCTATGGGGTCGCACAGAGTCAGACACGACTGAAGCGACTTAGCAGCAGCAGCAAGGGGGAAATTAATACATATTCTGTGAAGAAGCACTCCCTGTTGTGTCCCTCTTTGTGACCCCGTGGACTATACAGTCCATGGGACTCTCCAGGCCAGAATACTGGAATGCGTAGCCATTCCCTTCTCTAGGGGATCTTCCCAACCCAGGAATCGAATCCAGGTCTCCACACTGCAGGTGGATTCTTCACCAGCTGAGCTGCCAGGGAAGCCCAGTGATTTTCCTAATGACTTCTTAATAAAGACTATTAAGACAAACTGTAAAAGAATAACTCAGTGCTCTAGTAGTATCTTAGAATTACTCTTTGCCAGCACGCATGTTTTACCTCTATTAAGAATTAAAAATTAAAGACATTTCAGCAAATGCACACATAATAAAAGCATCCTGTAGGGGAAAAAGAAAGCCAGAAAGACTTCAATAAGATATAGAAATTAATAGAAATCACCCAGAAAGGCAATTAACAGAGATTAATTACTTTAATAAAGATTGAAGTTTTTCATTTAAAATATTGTATGACAGCATAAATTTGATTGGTGAGGATGACACGATATTGAAGGGAAACAATGTCAGAATCCAGTGAAATAATGACATTCTAACACATATTATTTTAATATAGTTTATTTGTGTCAGTGTCAAAACTAGGTTTGTTTTATACTTTTTTCCTAAAATTTCATACGGTCGGGGGAAGAAAACACTGGTTTGAGCTAACTTCAACATCATGTAATTTTTATTCCCTAGTTCTAGTTTTAAATGAAATAAAACGTCCTTGACTTTTTTTCATGTCGTAGAGCTCACAAAAGAAGAAAATGTCTTATTTTACCTCTGTTCTGTACTTGATTTTCATGAACTTGCTCTGAACTTTTAAATTTATCATTCCAATTTTCATTAAAAAGTACAGTGAGTCACCATCTTCTGTACAGAATTAGAGCTATGGATAATGGAAAAAATAATCTCCAGGTGAAGCAAACACTAGGAGGCGATTAAAACTCCTACATTCCAAAAAAGAGCTGGGAGTTTTTCTCAAGTCAAAGGAAAACATAAAAGCCTAACAAATCTTTTACATAAAACATGGCACAAAGCACACAGACACTGCTCAGCACCATCTGAAAAGACTGGATCAGACACATTCATAAATCTTCTCTCCTTTGAAGGAATTTTTTTTTTAACCTAACAACTTTCTCATTCAATTATATCTGTGTTTTCCCAGAAGTCAAAAGCATGAAAAGAAATCATAATGGGTCCTTACAGCATTTAAAAAGCATCAAGACCAGTGGTTTTATTGTAGTAACAAACTTTCCAACCAACCTAATGGTTGGAAACCAACCTAATGGTCACCGTTGCCCAATTCTGTGTGTGTCCACATCAACAAACCCCGCAGGCACTAGGAAGCCACGGCTCCTTTTCCATACCCTCACTGAATCTGATTCACTTCTGGAGTGGGCATCAGAACAGGGGTGGGCGGGTGTCCATCAGTACCAGAAAGGACCCAATTCCACTTATTCCACATTCAAAGAACCCCATAAATTGATCACGGCGTAACCTGGACTTCTCCAAGAGAACCGAACAGCCTAATTTACCCTCCAGAAAGCTCCAGAGCTGCCTGTCAACCTTCAGAGATACTGCACGTAGCCCAGCAGGACAGCTGACGTTTCAGAGTTACTCAGTCCTACACAAATATTTAGGGTTTCTCAGGCGGCTCAGTGGTAAAAAATCCACCTGCCAATGCAGGAGACACAGGAGATGCAGGTTTTATCCCTGAGTCAGGAAGATCCCCTGGAGGAGAGCGTGGCAACCCACCGCAGTATCCTTGCCTGGGAAATCCCATGGACACAGGCGCCTGGTGGGCTACAGTCCATGAGGTCACAAACAGTCAGACACGACTGAGCATGCACGTGCACACACACGCGCACACACACACACACATATTCAATGACCACCTAGTAAGTGTTAAACACTGTGTTCAGCACTCAGCACTTAGAGGTAAACATGATCCATTTGCAACATCCTATCTGCATGAGATAAACTGTTAAAATATGAAGGCAGGGGTGAACTTTTCTCACAAGGTGTATCTATCTCACCTCCAGCCCTTCTCAGATATTGTTCCCTCTGCTTAGAGTTCTCTCTCCTACTAACTCCTACTCACTCCATGGGACTCAGGTTAAATGTCACATTACGTCATGACCTTCCCAAATAAGATCTGATGCCCTGCTGTGTTGCTTCTAACAATGCCCAGTGTTTCCCTTAAAAGATGTCTCACTTTTAACTGTAACTGCTTCTTCGACGGTGCATCACTCCCTGCTACTCTGCACCATCCATCCAGTCAAGACCCTTGTCTGTCAGTCCAAGCTCCTGCTATCATAGTGCCCAACACACAGTTGGTACTCAAAGTTATTTCTTACCTAAAATAATATGCGGTCATTGTTGACAAAGAGAAATAACCAATTTGAACTTATTTCTGAACTCTGGTTTATAGTTTTCTTAATTTTCTAAAACTGGTAAAACATATAGGTGCTTTTTTTTTTTTTTCATTTAAAAATGGCTCATTGTAACTTTCATCTGTCTGATAGCTCCAAACCTCAACGAGAATTATTTAACATTGTTTCCAGATATTTAACTGCTATTTCATTCTTTTTTCTTTAAAGTTAAAGCAAGTTTACTGAGATACACATTCCATATAATATGCTGCATAGCACAGGGTGAGAGCAGCCTATTTTGTTCTTCTTAATTTTAAATTAAGTGTTTTTTATTGGACTGAAAAACCTGTTAATCAAAATTAAACTTCCTTTAAGCACTTTCTCCATGCAAAATAAAAATACTTGAAGTTGTATTTACCTTTGATGGGTCATATCTTCTGAGTGTTTCTAAGAGTTGTACAATTTGTATTCTTGTCTCTTCTTCACAGAAGAAAATCCATGATGAATTTCTGCTATACATTACAGAAAAGCTGAGAAAAGGAAAGATTCTAGTAATCATTCTTATAAAGTGAGTTTTATAACAAGGTTTAAAACTTACTAAGGAAGAGAAAGCAGGAAGCAAATAAAGGACATACGAAATAGCATGAAATCTGAATTTTTTTCCCCTGTTATTTTTCTTCCATGTATAGTTTCAGCTTATATTAATAGAAAAGCCAGATACTAATGGTTTATGAAACAGCCAGAGTTCAAGTTAACTCTTTCCATGACAAACCCCAGATCAACAGATCTCAAAATCAGTCTCAAAATATCAAATATACTGATATTATATCTTTTAAGAAAGAAACATTTAAAAATAAAAGCTATTCATGATTAAGAATCAATCATTAAGAAATCTGATTAAGGTAGCAGTTATAGAATCCAACGACTTTACTTGCTGACTCTGGGGAAAAACACGCTTAGTGAAAAAACAAGGAAGCCTACAAGTGTCAGGTAGGGATGCCAATGATGAGCACGTTTCAAGGGCAACGTACTGCGGTAACAACGGAAGGATGGTCCACGCGCCTTCCTGCTGAGCCAGCTGGTGAAGGAGAAGCACTGTGGGCATTTCCTGAAGAAACAACCATCAAAGCAAAACATAAATAACACAATATGGCCACAATGATTTCCTTAAGAGACTCAAATTTCAAACCAGGTATTTTCAAAGATCTGACATTTTATTCTTCATACTACTCTCTTCTTTTTTCTTTTCTTCGGGAGCCACTAGAAATGAAGGACTTTAACTGAACCCACGCAAGCTCCCCAGCGCCTCGGCTCCAGACAGCGCCGAAGCCCTGAAATTTGCATGTCTGCAGTTGGACTGTGAAGAAGGCTGAGCGCCAAGAATTGATGCTTTTGAACTGTGGTGTTGGAGAAGACTCTTGAGAGTCCCTTGGACTGCAAGGAGATCCAACCAGTCCATTCTGAAGGAGATCAACCCTGGGATTTCTTTGGAAGGAATGATGCTAAAGCTGAACTCCAGTACTTTGGCCACCTCATGAGAAGAGTTGACTCATTGGAAAAGACTCTGATGCTGGGAAGGATTGGGGGCAGGAGGAGAAGGGGACGACCGAAGATGAGATGGCTGGATGGCATCATGGACTCGATGAACGTGAGTCTGAGTGAACTCCAGGAGATGGTGATGGACAGGGAGGCCTGGCGTGCTGCAATTCATGGGGTCGCAAAGAGTTGGACACGACTGAGCAACTGAACTGAACTGAACTGAACTGAACTGAAAGCCGACTGGAAAGGAAGAGCCCAGGGCAAGTGAGGGAAAACTCAGAGGTATAAACACAGCTTTTACTGTGTACCCAACGGAGGAAGCATGTGGAAAATGGAAAATAAAACACTTCGGCTAAACAAAAGGAATAATATACAATTTATCTGATGTGAAGAAAAACACTTTAGAATGCCCTAAAAACACTAAAACACCACCATAATGAAGAGCTTCAGTTCTGAATACTAGAAATAGAATCCTTAAGTATTCAGGCAACAACAGTAACAGTATAATGATGGAATTTCAAAATCTACAAGCTTTGTAAGAATGAAGATCCAGAAATAGACACAACTATAGCTATATATACATGCATACATATACATGCTACTGCTGCTAAGTCACTTCAGTCGTGTCCGACTCTGTGTGACCCCATAGACGGCAGCCCAACAGCCTCCCCCGCCCCTGGGATTCTCCAGGCAAGAACACTGGAGTGCATTGCCATTTCTTTCTCCAATGCATGAAAGTGAAAAGTGAAAGTGAAGTCGCTCAGTCGTGTCTGACTCTTAGCGACCCCATGGACTGCAGCCCACCAGGCTCCTCCGTCCATGGGATTTTCCAGGCAAGAGTACTGGAGTGGGGTGCCATTGCCTTCTCCAGCATACATATACATAGAGACTCATATTTTTTAAGCTATAAATACAAAATGATTAAGCAGTATTCAATCTATTTCCAGTTGTGACAAGCCAAAAGTCAGACATATAATATGCTTGAACACCCCACAACAAACTTCAGCATATTCTGTGCTTTATACAAGCTATATCCAGGTAACTATTACAGAGAAAAGACTTTAAGGATACATGTTTAACTATTTGAAATATTACCACAGTAAAGTAGATTCCATACCATTCTTGAAGTTCATATAAGCTTATTATTTAAGAAAGAATGATTTTCAATATAAATCTTTGGACTATCAAATATGTCTTCTTTCTTCATTTTATATAGTATTTTTAAACTTTCATGTACAAATATGAAATGTAAAAACAGTAACCTAAGGTTACATCATACTCAGAGAAGGCAATGGCAACCCTCTCCAGTACTCTTGCCTGGAAAATCCCAAGGACAGAGGAGCCTGGTAGGCTGCAGTCCATGAGGTCGCTAAGAGTTGGACACGACTGAGTGACTTCACTTTCACTTTTCACTTTCATGCATTGGAGAAGGAAATGGCAATGCACTCCAGTGTTCTTGCCTGGAGAATCCCAGGGACGGGGGAGGCTGTTGGGCTGCCGTCTAAGGGGTCGCACAGAGTCAGACACGACTGAAGGGACTTAGCAGCAGCAGCAGCAAGGTTATATCACACTAACAATATGGCACGTTACAGAGAAAAGCAAACCCTCAAGTCTGAATTAGCAGCTACCCAATGTAACTCTGGGCTTTCCTACTGTTGATTCTGAATAATGAAGTAATTCTCACTGTCTTTCAAAATTTGTTATATGTATGCATATATACATACTAGCTGTATGTTTTATACACATATATGCCACACATGTACACGTATATGCCAGATATATATATACACACATATATAGCTACACATATATAGCTATATGCTATATACATATATATGCCATATATATACAAATATATACCACACATATATTCATAGGGGATTATATAAGAGAAAAATATCATGTGTGAAGATAATAACTTTAATACTTGCATTAAAATTTCAAATAATTATTTGTTGTTCAGTCACCATGTTGTGTCCCAACTCTCTGCGGCCCCATGGACTGCAACATGCCAGGCTTCCCTGTCCTTCACTATCTCCTGGAGTTCTCTCAAACTCATTGGGAGCATGCTAATATGCATTAGCTAGAAAACAAACACAGAAGACACTAAAAAAAAAAAGAGTCTTACAAGAAAATAAGTAGCAAATGAGCTGTTATGTAGCAAATGAAATTATAATAATGAAGACATTATGACAATGGGAATGTCTTTACGCTAAATATTAAAACAGACATAACTCCAACCATGCAAAATAAAACAGAGAGCGTAAGGGAGCCAGAAAAATGAAAATATTTATGTCAGAATGATGAAATGATTACATGTACACTTTAAACTATCTGTTAAGTAAAAATCTGTTTTCAGCAGAAATAAATACAAAAATTTGGCTTCCAAACAAGAACCACCCGTCTGAGTTATATAGCAAGTTATAGGAAATATACAAGGGATGGCAACAAGTATTGATATGACACCAGACAAGTAACCTCAGCAGAAAGACTGTGAGGGCACTTGCCAGGCAAAGATGCAAAGAAGGTCAGGATGATAAAAGTGCAGCAAGGGTTTGGGCAGTACAAAGGAGGAGTTAAATTCTAGACTAAAATAAGCTCTCTGGGTTACTGGTAGGTTACAATCTTTCCTATCTCCATCACTTTTTGTTTACTAAATCATATGCCTGGATTTCGTATTTGCTTCAGTTGGTTAACACAAAAATGGTAGTCAAGTTTTCTGTACCTCTGCATCTCCAAATAGAAGTATTTCAAAAACTAGTGTGCTGTTGACAACTATCTCCAAATATGTCTCAAAATATAAACTAGGTCCTCACCTGATACTCAAAAACATGATCTTGAATAAGCCAAGGCCATTTGTGAGAGTTGGACCACAAAGAAGGCTGAGCACCGAAAAACTGGTGCTTTCAAATTGTGGTGTTGGAGAAGAATTCCTTGAGGGCTCCGGGGACAGTGAGGAGATCAAACCTGTCAATTCTAATGGAAATCAATCCTGAATACTCATTGGAAACACTAATGCTGAAGCTCCAACACTTTGGCCACCTGATGCAAAAAGCTGACTCATTGAAAAAGACCCTGATGCTGAGAAAGACTGAGGGCAAGAGGAGAAAGGGGCAACAGAGAATGAGATGGTTAGATAGTATCACCAACTCAATGGACATGAATTTGAGCAAACTCCAGGACATAGTGAAGGACAGGAGAGCTCGTCAACTGAACAACAATAACATTTTACTTAGAAAGTTTTGTCTATTAATCCTCAGAAAGTACCAATAGCTTTTATTCTTGTTTTATATATACATACGTGTGTATATATGTATGTATGTGTATATATGCATTGTGTCTGTATGCACACACAGACCAGACTTAGATACACACATATGCATATGTATTGGGTTGGCCAAAATGTTCATTCGGAGTTTTCTGTAAGGTGTTATAGAAAAACGCAAATAAACTTTTTGGCCAACCAAATATTAGCATGCTGTGGGTGTGCTCAGTCCAGCTCTTTGCAACCCATGGACTGTAGTGCCCCAGGCTCCTCTGCCCATGAGATCATCCCGGCAAGAATATAGGAGCAGGTTGCCATTTCCTCCTCCAGGGGATCTTCCAGACCCAGGAATCAAACCCATGTCTCTTGCATCTCCTACATAGGCAGGCGGATTCTTTACCACTGCACCACCTGGGAAGCCCTTATTAGCACCCTGAGATAAAATAATTTAAAAGGTAACAACAAATGTTCCATCAAATGATCTCTCAGTTCTTAACACTGTAATAATTTATATTCTGTCTGTTCTACCCACACCACAAGACTTATACCTCTTTTAAGTATCATATCGACAGTTTAAAGCACTTTTGGACACAAAGACCATTTTTTAAAATGTAATGCCTGGCTGAAGAAGAAAGAGTTTTCAAACAAAAAATCAAGGGAAAAGTAAGAAAATGTTCTATCAACAGAGCCCTTTGGAATAAAAGCTAGACGCTATAGCAAAGGCACTGATGTGTGGAGTACTGCCTTTCACCAATCTGCTGCTAAGTCGCTTCAGTCGTGCCCAACTCTGTGCGACCCCATAGATGGCCTCCTACCAGGCTCCTCTGTCCCTGGGATTCTCCAGGCAGGAACACTGGAGTGGGTTGCCATTTCCTTCTCCAATGCACGAAAGTGAAAAGTGAAAGTGAAGTCGCTCAGTTGCGTCCGACTCTTAGCCACCTCATGGACTGCAGCCTACCAGGCTCCTCCGTCCATGGGATTTTCCAGGCAAGAGTACTGGAGTGGGGTGCCATTACCTTCTCCGTCTCACTGATCTAAAGAATGCTTATTCACCAAACCATGCTACTATTTTAAACCTAAAAGCTGAAGGTAAAATTCTATCAAAAATGAGATAATACCATTTCAGAGGCAAGCATAAGGGAACTAAAAATACAAATAATCAAATAAAGGTAAGTAACAGAAGAGGAAAATTTTAAAAAATGGAAAAGTTGATCACGGTAATTTAAATACATTTAATTCTATTTGTCTCATTGAACCAAAAATCTACATTTCTAGCAGGCATCTGCTTCTATCCTAATAAGCACTTTGAAGTCAGAAAGCCTAGAGGACCTTCCCACAGTACTTCCTTTGAACATTTTTTCTCAAGGCACATTCGCATTTAAAGACACTAATAATTACTGAGAACCAAAAATGCAAAACCAACACTCTCCCTTGTTACCTGGCTCTCATACATATTCATCATCTTCATTCACAAAAAGGTTCAGATTCCACAGCTGAGCATCTGAAGATGCTCTGAGAGGAGAAAGCCCATTATTCTTGATATGGAGAGAGAGAAATCAGTCAAAATTTATATCTAGAAACATCAGTAGCATGAATGAAAATGCCAACATGTCAATGTGGACCAAAGCAGATTAATGTTTTAAATGCCGTAACTTTAATCATCAGGCAAATTTGGTTTAGGACCACTTCAGTTCTTCTGCCTCGCTCGGAAAAAAAAAAAAAAATTCCACTAATGTAAGTCTGTGATGCTTTCCTTTTCTCTTGTCACAGACTGTTTCCCAAAATCTGAAACTTTCCCTTGCATGTGTGCTAAGTCGCTTCAGTCGTGTCCGACTCTTCAGGCAAGAACACTGGAGTGGGGCGCCCTCCTCTGCCGACCAGGTCCAGTCTTATGTCTTGCACTGGGGAGGTGGTTCTGGATGTTGAATTTTTGTCAAAGGCCTTCTCTGCATCTATTGAGATAATCATATGGTTTTTATTTTTCAATTTGTTAATGTGGTGAATTACATTGATTGATTTGCGGATATTGAAGAATCCTTGCATCCCTGGGATAAAGCCCACTTGGTCATGGTGTATGATCTTTTTAATGTGTTGTTGGATTCTGATTGCGAGAATTTTGTTGAGGATTTTTGCATCTATGTTCATCAGAGATATTGGCCTGTAGTTTTCTTTTTTTGTGACATCTTTGTCAGGTTTTGGTATTAGGGTGATGGTGGCCTCATAGAATGAGTTTGGAAGTTTACCTTCCTCTGCAATTTTCTGGAAGAGTTTAAGTAGGATAGGTGTTAGCTCTATGCTGCTTACAAGAGACCCACCTCAAAACAAGGGACACATACAGACTGAAAGTGAAGGGCTGGAAAAAGATATACCACGCGAATAGAGACCAAAAGAAAGCAGGAGTGGCAATACTCATATCCGATAAAATAGACTTCAAAACAAAGGCTGTGAAAACAGACAAAGAAGGCCACTACATAATGATCAAAGGAACAATCCAAGAAGAAGATATAACAATTATAAATATATATGCACCCAATAAAGGAGCACCACAATATGTAAGACAAATGCTAACAAGTATGAAAGGGGAAATCAACAATAACACAATAATAGTGGGAGACTTTAATACCCCACTCACACCTATGGACAGATCAACTAAACAGAAAATTAACAAAGAAACGCAAACTTTAAATGATACATTAGATCAGTTAGACCTAATTGATATCTATAGGACATTTCACCCCAAAACAACGAATTTCACCTTTTTTTCAAGTGCTCATGGAACCTTCTCCAGGATAGATCACATCCTGGGCCATAAATCTAAACTTGATAAATTCAAAAAATCGAAATCATTCCAAGCATCTTTTCTGACCATAATGCATTAAGATTAGATCTCAATTACAGGAGAAAAACTATTAAAAATTCCAACATATGGAGGTTGAACAACACACTTCTGAATAACCAACAAATCACAGAAGAAATCAAAAAAGAAATCAAAGTATGCATAGAAACTAATGAAAATGAAAACACAACAACCCAAAACCTGTGGGACACTATAAAAGCAGTGCTAAGAGGAAAGTTCATAGCAATACAGGCATACCTCAAGAAACAAGAAAAAGTCAAATAAATAACCTAACTCTACAACTAAAGCAACTAGAAAAGGAAGAGTTGGAGAACCCCAGAGTGAGTAGAAGGAAAGAAATCTTAAAAATTAGGGCAGAAATAAATGCAAAAGAAACAAAAGAGACCATAGCAAAAATCAACAAAGCCAAAAGCTGGTTCTTTGAAAGGATAAATAAAATTGACAAACCATTAGCCAGACTCATCAAGAAGCAAAGAGAGAAAAATCAAATCAATAAAATTAGAAATGAAAATGGAGAGATCACAACAGACAACACAGAAATACAAAGGATCATAAGAGACTACTATCAGCAGTTGTATGCCAATAAAATGGACAACGTGGAAGAAATGGACAAATTCTTAGAAAAGTACAATTTTCCAAAACTGAACCAGGAAGAAATCGAAAATCTTAACAGACCCATCACAAGCACGGAAATTGATACTGTAATCAGAAATCTTCCAGCAAACAAAAGCCCAGGTCCTTTTCTCTTGTCACAGACTGTTTCCCAAAATCTGAAACTTTCCCTTGCATGTGTGCTAAGTCGCTTCAGTCGTGTCCGACTCTTTGGGACATCATGGACCATCGCCCGCCAGGCTCCTCTGTCCATGGGATTCTCCAGGCAAGAACACTGGAGTGGGTTGCCATGCCCTCCTCCAGGGGATCTCCCTGGCCCAGGGATTGAACCCAGGTCTCTTATGTCTCCTGCACTGGGAGGTGGGTTCTTTACCACTAGCACCACCCATACCTTAATATAAAATACAAGCCTGGCAGTACATGAGTTTATGGTCTAATTCAGTCTCATTATTCAGACCAAGCACTCAGAAAGCAAAACCCAAGACATTTGTTCAGTATTAGGCAAACGTTCTAAAGGACTCAATTGTGTTTTAAGACTGATCCCAATTCAACTGCATTTCCAAAGCCCAACTATTATATACTTTCTAGGCACTGAACTGAGCTTTTAGACTAACAAATAAATCATGACAAAAATTAACATGTTTATTGTTATAATTTCTTCCATATGAAGTAGGCCTATCTTATGAGATAATAATAGAGATGGATAATGTCTTGTTGGGAACATATATCAGACAGATTTACTAGCCTTTAAAAACCCACCATTCATTTGTGGACCAGAAGATTACATGTGATGTTATAATAACAAACCTTCCAAGAACCTAAGCCTATATTAAATATATTTTCCCCCAGAAATTTGTCTTACTCATTAACTGTCATTTCTTAACAAGAGAAAAATATTACCTCATCATTGATGTAATTTATTTTATGTAATTTATTTACTTTGAAATGTTCTACTAAGTACATTTTTATAGTTCATAAAACATGCTTTAAATAATCATTCACTCATTCATGAAAGGCAGCGAAGCTTAGCATTTTAGGAACCTGATTTCTGGAGCCAAAGTGCTTACATCAGAATCCTAGCTCCAGCTCTTCTGAACCCTGCAGCCTTGAGCAAGTTCCCAGATCTGCCTGTGGTCTGTTCTCTCACCTCTAATACGCGGGTAACAACAATCCTGGGGATCAAGTGAGTTAATATTTGCCAAGCACTTGGCATATGCCTGAATGTGATGGTTACTAATATTATTATTGATTGCATGATATTTGTTGAGCAACTGCTATGTGCCAGGCACTGTTCTAGGAAGATGCCAAACAACTATGGAAACACAGGGCAGAGTCCCTGCCCTCTTGGATCTCAAGTTCTAATGAAGGAGGCAGGCTTTAAGCAAAGAAATCTAGAATACACTGTCAACAAAAAATGGTATTAAAAAAAATATAAAGCCAGGTAAAGTGAGAGAGGGCTCAGGCATGGAGTTACTTGCACACGGCAGCTGCAGCAATCTGCTGCCTGGCCCTGAGGTTACGGCCCCAGCTGCGTGTCAGGAGACAGGCCAGAACTGAGAGGCAGATGTCGGGAGCACGGGCACGGCGCTGAACCCCGCAAGGCCTTGGTTTTCTCTCTGCAAAGGGGGAGAGTTACAGAAACCACATAGTAACTTAGATGAGCTGAGGCTTCAAAAGTGGCAGAGCGCACTGACATGAGCTCGGAGCAAGATAAAGATGACTGTGTGCTAAGTCACTTCAGTCGTGTCCGACTCTGTGCAACCCCACGGACCATAGCCCTCCAGGCTCCTCCGTCCATGGGATTCTCCAGGCAAGCAGACTGGAGTGGGTTGCCATGCCCTCCTCCAGGGAATCTTCCTGACCCAGGGATCGAACTCAAGTCTCTTACGTCTCCTGCACTGGCAGGCGGCTTCTTCACCACTAGCGGGCACTCAATAGAAGTCAGCTGTGATCACTCCTGCAGAAGTGAACCCTCCTCGAGGGTCTCCACTGCAGACCCCAGCCCCACGTGTTGGGAGTCTCACTAATCCCACCAAGTTCACCTCCCCAAATAGGAACTCAGGGTGCTGTGTGAGCTCAGAGTGGCTGACCCCTCTGCTAACATCCCAAGGGACTCCAGTTCACTGTCTCCATCCGTGGGAGTCCTTGCAGCCACCCCAGGCAGGAGTCCAGCAAACACTACTTCAAGGCTCAGTTCAGATGTCACAACAAAGCCAAACTTTCCAACCAGGGCAGGCTGCTGCCTGGCTGTGTTCTCATGGTGGCTGCTGATGTGGCTGCAGAAAGGGACGTACAGTGTCCCTCGATCCCAGCATGGGCCTCCCAGAGGGCAGCTCATGTGGGGGCCTGACCACAGGGAATCACAAGGAAAGGGTCACCCCACAGGGTGCCACCTGGCCCAGAGCACTGGCGTCCTCCACACACCAGCATGTGCTGCCGCCGCATCTGATCCTAACTGTCACCACCAGCCTCTGGGCACCAATGTCACCACCAGGGGAGGGAGAGCTGGTGATCACTTTAGGACTTCCCTGGAGGTCCAGTGAAGACTCCATGCTTCCACTGCTCTCTGGTTGGGGAACTAAGATCCTGCATGCCAAGCAGTGTGACCAAAAAATAAAAAATTCTTTAAATTAAAAAAACTAAGTGACCACATCTTTGGGTCCTGGCTCCAGACTCAGAATCCTGAGTTACAACATCCAACACCCTCCCTGAGTTGGAGAGACCCTGAGTCTGGCCTCTGATATCTTTAGTGGGCCGAGCCCACTCCCTCCAGACTCACATGGGGTTGAGTTTGCTGGTAAGGGAGGGTCCGAATGTTGGGGGCTGAACAGAAAGGCATGTTCATGACAAGATGTGAGGAATTCATTACTGCCGAGCAAGCCCCTGAGGAAGTAAACTGTCTCACTGCTCCATGTTCCAGGGCATCTTGCCCAAGCCTTGCCTGAGTCAATATTCCACGAAGACTTAGTAAATGGATGCATAAATTCTTATTCAATAGCAATGTAATAAAAACTTATTACCTAACACCTGTCAATTATGACAAAAAACAAACTTCACCAAGAAATTAAGCATTTGATTGGTCTCACCTAAAAAAGGAAAAGATCTTGATGCTGGAAAAGATTGAAGGCAGGCGGAGAAGGGGGCAACAGAGGATGGGATGGCTGAATGGCATCACCGACTCAATGGACATGAGTTTGAGCAAGCTCCGGGAGATGGTAAAGGACAGGGAAGCCTGGCATGCTGCAGTCCATGGGATTGCAAAGTCAGACACAACTTAGCAACTTAACAACAACAAAAAGGGAAGCTTAGTGAAAGCCACTTGACTCACAGCTCACCTTTCAAGGAAGTACTTCACCCTACCTCCTTGCCAACAAAAAAAAAGTCTAAAAATAGAAAACACAAGGCCATTTTCTTAAGCTTCTTCACACTAATCCATGAAAAGCTTTGCTCCCAGCTCTCCTGGCTTATAGTATGGAAATAAGGTTTTTTGTTTTGGTTTTTTAATTAATAAGCCAAGGCCTAACTCTTCTCAAGAAAACAGTGATTTCCAAAACTTTCTGCAAATAAGCAGAAAGAATCATTTATTTGTACTGTTATAATTCTGCCAGGTTTTAAATAAAGTTCATACCACAAAAGATGGCAACAAAATTAGAAGTGTCTGTTCTCTTCACTTTGGTTATTTGATTTCCATGTAAATCTTAAGAGTCAGCCTGGCAATTTCCAGCGAAACATCTACTGGGGTTTTCATTGGGATTGCATTTAATCTCTTGATAAATTTAGGGGAAATGGACACACTATTGAATCTTACAATCTATGAGTATGCTTTTTCTCTGTTGATTTAGGCTTTCTTTAATTTTTCTTTAATTTTCCTGAGAAACCTGTCTGCAGGTCAAGGAGCAACAGAGCCAGACGTGAAAGAACTGACCAGTTCACAGTTGGGAAAAGAGTATGTCAAGGGTGTGTACTGTCACCTTGCTTATTTAACTTATATGCAGAGTGAAGTGAAGCGAAGCGAAAGTCACTCAGTCGCGTCCGACTCTGCGGAGTCATCATGATGCAGAGCACATCATGAGAAAAGCTGCGCTGGACGGACCACAAGCTGGAATCAAGACTGCTGCGAGAAATAACAACCTCAAATGTGCAGGTGATGCTGCCCTAACGGCAGAATGAGAAGAGGAACTGAACAACCTCTTGATGACAGTGAAAGAAGAGAGTGAATAAGCTGGCTTAAAACTCAACATTCAAAAAACAAAGATCATGGCATCTGGTCCCATCACTTCATGGCAAATAGATGGGGAAAAAAATGAAACAGTGACAGACTTCATTTTCTTGGGCTCCAAAATCACTGTGAATGGGGACTGTAGCCATGAAAGTAAAAGACGCTTGCTAGTCAGAAGGAAACCTATGATAAACCTAGACAGCATATTAAAAACCAGAGACATCACTTTGCCAACAGAGGTTCATCTAGTCAAAGCCATGGTTTTTCCAGTAGTCATGTATGGATATGAGTTGGACTCTAAAGAAAGCTGAGTGCTGAAGAATTGATGCTTTTGAACGGTGGTGTTGGAGAAGACTCTTGAACTCCTTTGGACTGCAAGGACATCAAACATGTCAATCTTAAAGGAAATCAGTCCTGAATATTCACTGGAAGGACAGATGCTGAAGCTGAAGCTCTAATACTTTGGCTACCTGATGCAAAGAGCTGACTCACTGGAAAAGACTCTTATGCTAGGAAAGATTGCGAGCAGGAGGAGAAGGGGACGACAGAGAATGAAATGGTTGGATGGCATCATCGACTCAGTGGACCTGAGTTTGAGCAAACTCAGGGAGATAGTAAAGGACAGGGAAGCCTGGCGTGCTGCAGTCCATGGGGTCACAGTCAGACATGACTTCGCAATTGAACAGCAATTTTTCTCAGTAATGTTACATTTGAATGTAGAATCCTGAACATTTTTCATTAGATTTATCCCTGGGTATTTAATGCTTTTTAATGCTATGAATAAATGATATCATTTTAAATGTTTCAATTCTAATCGTCACTGCTTATATATAGAAATACAACTGATTTTTAAACATTGACCATGTTTTAAAATTAGTGACCTTGATAACTCTTTTGTTGGTTTTGCACATTCTTTTTTTTTCCTTCATGCACAATCTTGTAGTCTCTGAATAATGAAGTTTTCTTTCCATCTTTTTTTTTTTTTTTAAGCTATTGTGGGTAGGAAGAGTACAAAGATTTCTAAGCAGCTAATCTGGCCCCTTTTGGTCTAAAACAGAAAATGTAATCCAACATCTGCCATAAAATGAAATGTACTCGCTCAGTCATGTCTGACTCTTTGCAACTCCATGGACTATACAGTCCATGGAATTCTCCAGGCCAGAATACTGGAGCAGGTAGCCTTTCCCTTCTCCAAGGGATCTTCCCAACCCAGGGATCGAACACATTGCAGCGGATTCTTTACCAGCTGAGCCACCAGGGAAGCCCAGGAATACTGGAGTGGGTAGCCTATCCCTTCTCCAGTAGATCTTCCCCACCCAGGAATCAAGCTGGGGTCTCCTGCACTGCAGGTGGATTCTTTACCAACTTAGCTGGCAGGGAAGCCCAATGGGGGCACCATGCCCACCTAAAACATAAAAGACACCTTGTAAGCCTAATCCACTTCTGAATTTTCTTTTCTGTATTTGGAGGATGCCTTACAAATGGATCCATAATTCATCTGTGCTTCTGCCCCCAGCCCGCAGGTCCTGCCTTCATTCTCAGCTCTGCCCATCCCCATCTCTCCGTACTCGTCCTGCAGGGACTTCTTCCCTGTTCCTCATTCAGAGCGATTCCCCGACCAAGCAGCACCTTGTACTAAGGCAAAGGGTCACACTTCAGAGTCTTCAAAACATACATGAGTCTTTCTTTTACTAGAACCTACTTTAAAACAACAACCGCGCTTTAGCCTCTCTTCTTCACTGTTTCACATTTAATCTCTTTTAAAAACCTTTGCACGTATTTACTTCTGGCTGTGCTGGCCTTCAGGGCTGTGGGGCTTTCCTCCAGCGGCGGCGAGCAGGAGCACCCTCCAGCTGCGGCGCACAGGCCTCTCTCTGTGGTGGCTTCTCATTGCCAAGCACATGCTCTAGGTGTGTGGGCCTCAGCAGTTGCGGCTCCCAGGCCCTGGAGCACAGCCTCAATAGTTCCGGTGCTCAGGCTTCACTGCTCCGCGACATGTGGGATCTTCCCTGATCAAGGATCAAACCCATGTCTCCAGCATTGGCAGGTGGATTCTATACCACTGAGCCACCAGAGAAGCCCTCTGATTTACCCTTATTTTGACTCTCTTTTGTGAACTGGGATATTGGAATTGAAATATATACACTATCGGTACTATGGATAAAACAGATGACTAACAAGAACCTACTGTATGGTACAGGGAGCTCTACTCAACGCTGTGGTGACCTGAATGGGAAGGAAGTCCAAAGAACAGGGGATATACAAATACATGTAACTGATTCATCTTGCTGTACAGCAGAAACTAGCACAACATTGTAAAGCAACCATACTCCAATAAAAGTTAATGAAAGTGAATAAAAAACTTAAAAAGAAATTCCTTAGGAGAACAAAATGGTTCCTGTAATTTTAAGCAAGTGTTCATACATTTCTGAAGCTGCAGTAAAAATGATCTGGGATCCTAAAGACTCCACCAGAAAATTACTAGAGATCATCAATGAATATAGTAAAGTTGCAGGATATAAAATCAACACACAGAAATCCCTTGCATTCCTATACACGAATAATGAGAAAGAAGAAAAAGAAATTAAGGAAACAATTCCATTCACCATTGCAACGAAAAGAATAAAATACTTAGGAATATATCTACCTAAAGAAACTAAAGACCTATATATAGAAAACTATAAAACACTGATGAAAGAAATCAAAGAGGACACTAATAGATGGAGAAATATACCATGTTCATGGATTGGAAGAATCAATATAGTGAAAATGAGTATACTACCCAAAGCAATTTACAAATTCAATGCAATCCCTATCAAGCTACCAGCCACATTTTTCACAGAACTAGGACAAATAATTTCAAGATTTGTATGGAAATACAAAAACCTCGAATAGCCAAAGCAATCTTGAGAAAGAAGAATGGAACTGGAGGAATCAACTTGCCTGACTTCAGGCTCTACTACAAAGCCACAGACATCAAGACAGTATGGTACTGGCACAAAGACAGACATATAGATCAATGGAACAAAATAGAAAGCCCAGAGATAAATCCACACACATATGGACACCTTATCTTTGACAAAGGAGGCAAGAATATACAATGGAGTAAAGACAATCTCTTTAACAAGTGGTGCTGGGAAAATTGGTCAACCACTTGTAAAAGAATGAAACTAGATCACTTTCTAACACCGCACACAAAATAAACTCAAAATGGATTAAAGATCTAAATGTAAGATCAGAAACCATAAAACTCCTAGAGGAGAACATAGGCAAAACACTCTCAGACATAAATCACAGCAGGATCCTCTATGATCCACCTCCCAGAATGCCGGAAATAAAAGCAAAAATAAACAAATGGGATCTAATTAAAATTAAAAGCTTCTGCACAACAAAGGAAAATATAAGCAAGGTGAAAAGACAGCCTTCTGAATGGGAGAAAATAATAGCAAATGAAGCAACTGACAAACAACTAATCTCAAAAATATACAAGCAACTTCTGCAGCTCAACTCCAGAAAAATAAACGACCCAATCAAAAAATGGGCCAAAGAACTAAATAGACATTTCTCCAAAGAAGACATACGGATGGTTAACAAACACATGAAAAGATGCTCAACATCACTCATTATTAGAGAAATGCAAATCAAAACCACAATGAGGTACCACTTCACACCAGTCAGAATGGCTGCGATCCAAAAATCTGCAAGCAATAAATGCTGGCGAGGGTGTGGAGAAAAGGGAACCCTCCTACACTGTTGGTGGGAACGCAAACTAGTACAGCCACTATGGAAAACAGTGTGGAGATTCCTTAAAAATTGCAAATAGAACTACCTTATGACCCAGCAATCCCACTTCTGGGCATACACACCGAGGAAACCAGAATTGAAAGAGACACATGTACCCCAATGTTCATCGCAGCACTGTTTATAATAGCCAGGACATGGAAACAACCTAGATGTCCATCAGCAGATGAATGGATAAGAAAGCTGTGGTACATATACACAATGGAGTATTACTCAGCCGTTAAAAAGAATTCATTTGAATCAGTTCTGATGAGATGGATGAAACTGGAGCCGATTATACAGAGTGAAGTAAGCCAGAAAGAAAAACACCAATACAGTATACCAACACATATATATGGAATTTAGGAAGATGGCAATGACGACCCTGTATGCAAGACAGGGAAAGAGACACAGATGTGTATAACGGACTTTTGGACTCAGAGGGAGAGGGAGAGGGTGGGATGATTTGGGAGAATGCCATTCTAACATGTATACTATCATGTGAATTGAATCGCCAGTCTATGTCTGACGCAGGATGCAGCATGCTTGGGGCTGGTGCATGGGGATGACCCAGGGAGATGTTGTGGGGAGGGAGGTGGGAGGGGGGTTCATGTTTGGGAATGCATGTAAGAATTAAAGATTTTAAAATTTAAAAAAAAAAAAAATGATCTGGGATCAACCACGGTTACTGGATCCCAGGATGCAGGAGAGGGGATAAAAACAAAACCTCTCACTGGACAATCTCTGCATCACAACACAGACCATAGTCACAAACTTCTTCAATAGAGTCTTCACCAGAGACTGAGCTGTCAGCACCCATTTTTATTTAACAAAAAAAAAACACAGAATTTTCCCACAAACATCCACTCCAGAAGGAATTGTTTGCAAGTTCAAAAACCTAAGTCATAACATAATTGACACACAGATGCCACACAGAATAGGTATTTAGGACAAAACACACCGAAGTGCCTGATTAAATCAGAGACTGCCACACACACTCTCTTCCTGGGTTTCCGTCAGCCTCACCTCCACCTGGCTTTTGTTCACGCGCCTCTTTAAATAGTCAGGCTCTAGCTGCACATTACCCTTCCATCTGTAATGCAGGGAGAAAACATTTGAGGGAAAACAGTAGCACTTCTTCCAAATCTGCAGTCCTCTCTCGAGAGATGTGCACCCAGGAACCCCACACTAGGCAACCACATCCCCCACCTCGCCAGCTCTACAGTCCACCCATTTCAATCTAAAGACCACTCTTCCTGCTAAAACACACTTTACTCATCCCCCAAAACAAACCCTAGGTCTCTAGGTACCCCAAAGCCAACCATACTGATGCTTCATGTCTCCATCTTCCAGATCTGTTCCCTGTTCTAAACCAGCATCGCTCCAGCTCAATTCCCGTCCCCCTTTCCGGACCTGACACAAGTCTTCCCTCTGTATCTCCTCAAGCTCCACCGTGCACTGTCAGCACGATATTCACTCATGCTTTTTACACAGCACTCTGCTTCCTAAACAGCTTCTTGATTATTGTCTTTTCAAGGGTCCCATGGACTGTCTAGAGATGTTTGAAAGTACTTAATAGAGCTAGAATTGTGCAATTAATATTTGTCAAATAGATAGGTTAATAGACTTTACTTGATTTTAAATTTCTACTTATGTTTGTGGTCAGTCATATCCAACTCCTTGTGACCCTGTGGACTATAGCCCACCAGGCTCCTTTGTCCATGGGATTCTCCAGGCCAGAATACTGGAGTAGGTTGTTGCCATTTCCTTCTCCAGGGGATCTTCCTGACCCAGGGATCAAACCTGCGTCTCCTATATTTTCTATTATGAGATTGTTACCATCTATCTTATTCCATGGGATCACAAAGAGTAGGACACGACTGAGCGACTGAAAAACCACCACCACCATCTATCTTATAAGTAATTCAAGGAACTGGAGTATCTTTGTTAATTCCTCTTGAACTGCTCCACAACAATTCAGAATGGTTCTCTGCACATAGGAAGCACTTGGTAAAGTCTGCTGCCTTCCTCTTTAGAAGAAATGTCTCACTATAGACTTCAAAGCCATTATGAACTGCACTATAAGCTTCAAATCTAGAGACGGAAGTGACAATCCACAATGACCCAGACTGTTTCAGAAAATAAAAATAGCTTCACCACCCCAGTAACAACTCCAAGTACAGTATTAAGTTTCAGACAGAAAGTTCGCTTAGGCTCCTGGTTCCTACAGTCACATAAGAAGAATGAAAATTGTCTTGTGTTTTCAGCAAGACTGCATTTTAGCATCTTGAGGCAAAACAGGCATAGAGGACAACGTGCCAAAGTGAAGAAAACAGCTAAAAGCAGACGCACGACAGTAGCAACCATTAAATTTTTACACCTTAATTTTTGGCAGATTTCGTAGTCAAGTGCAACCCGACAGGAGTAATGAATAAATAAACAGCAGCTCTAGACATCTGGTGGTGTGGAAGGAAGAGATATTTTGGGCTATCAGATAAATATTCACATGATAAAAATTACCGGGGATTCTCTCCTCACTAAGCAACTGTTCTGAATGCTCATGGTAGGCAAATCTATGGAAAAAACCAAACTGCAACCTGAAGACGTCGAGTTCAGGTTGCAGGTAACATCCTGTCCCATTAGAGGCACAGCACACACCTGGCAAACGATGGGCCTGGCCCCTCGGAGGAGGAGGAGCCGGCCACTCCATGCCACAGGCTGGAGAGGCCCTGGTAACTCTGCCTGGGGTTCGGACATCCTCAGTTTCCTCAGCTGATGACTAGGCCGTCAATTCTTTCTCAAGAATTTGTCAGTTTCAGGCATAGAAAATAGACTTATGGACATGGGGAGAGGAGAGGTGAGGGTGAGATGTATGGGAAGAGTAACATGGAAACTTACATTACCATATGTAAAATAGACAGCCAACAGGAATTTGCTGTATGGCTCAGCAAACTCAAACAGGGGCTCTGTATCACCCTAGAGGGGTTGGGAAATGGGAAATGGGAGGAAGGTTCAAAAGGGAGGGGATATATGTATACCTATGGCTGATTCATGTTGAGGTTTGACATAAAACACCAAAATTCTGTAAAGCATTTATCCTTCAATAAAAAATAAATTAACTTTTTTTTTTAAAGGAAAAAGAAAGGTCAGTTTTTTAAAACAAGTTTCAGTCAAGCTATAACCAGGGAGCCACTACCTGCCTCTCCAAGTGACCCTGCTGCCCTATATTTTGTGCATCTCAGCACTTAATTCTCTGCACAGCATCTTCTTTCTCTATTTTCATGGAGTTCTAGGTCAGGGTAGCGTATCACTGCTCAAAGAACTGTCTGCAGATCCAGTGTGAGCTTTCAACCCTCTGTGGATCTCCAAAATGCTACCCATGAAATAAATTCGACTCTCAATCGTATAAATAACATGAAGAATGCTACAAAGGTAAAAAATGAGCCAGCACCATGTACAGTTACAAATGCTTGAAATCGTTCCAGCTATTTCAACTACCACAAGACTTGCTAACCCAAAGATGAAATTACTTTAAGTCATAACAGGACACCCTGGATCTTGTGAGCAAATTAAACCCAAGTGCTAAAACAACGTTCTGCCATAACTATTTCAATACCCATAGCTGGCTTTCATGCTAGGAAGGAATTTCAGAATAAAAAAAACATACCTTCTGATAATTAAAGGGAGCTTTCCTATTGCTTCAATCTAGACTCCACCTAAGACCACGGAAACTTCAGGATGGGGAGAGGGGTTTCTTGATGATGCTGCTTAATTAGGTGTCTTTAAATGTAAAACCAATACTGCCACCTAGTGGCCATCTAAGTCACCGGCTAAACAGGCGATCTAACCAGCAAACCGCCTTCCCCAGGGACGGGGGAGCCTGGTGGGCTGCCGCCTATGGGGTCACATAGAGTCAGACACAACTGAAGTGACTTAGCAGCAGTAGCAGCAGCAACCAGCAAATAGTGAAAGCAAATGACAATACAAATTAAGCAGAAGCACAATGAAACCAGACAGACAGACAGCGCATTAAAAAGCGGAGACATCACTTTGCTGGCAAAGGTCCATATAGTCAAAGCTATGTTTTCCAGTAGTCATGTACAGATGTGAGAGCTGGACCATAAAGAAGACTGAGTGCCGAAGAACTGATGCTTTCTAATGAAATCTGGTATTGGAGAAGACTCTTGAGAGTCTCTTGGACTGCAAGGAGATCAAACCAGTCAATCCTAAAGGAAATCAACCCTGACTATTCATTGGAAGGACTGATGCTGAAGCTTCAATACTTTGGCCACCTGAGGTGAAGAGCTGACTCCCTGGAAAAGACCCTGATGCTGGGAAAGACTGATGGCAGGAGGTGACAGGGTGAGATGGTTGGATGGCAGCATCAACTCAATGGACATGAACGCGAGCAAGCTCGGGGAGATAGTGAAGGACAGCGGAGCCTGGCTACAGTCCATGGGGTCGCAGAGAGTCAGACACAACTTGGCGACTGAAAAACAACTTCAAGGTCATGTCCTTAAAAGATCCCTACTTGTCCTCCACACACCAGGATGCAAAGTAAGGGTGTCAGCCAGCTTCAACCATGTAGTAAGGACAAGACCCCTCAGCTCACAGCAAGCAACAGACAGCAGGAAAGCAGAGCAGGGCTGCCTGCTCCTGCCCTCCTCATGTGGACTGTTTATGGGGGAGTGAATTCCCACCTTCCTTAGTCACCGTTACGCTGGCTGTGTGAAAGCAGTCAGTGAACGTTCTGGTTCTTTTCCATACTGTCTCTCAAAGATCCACCTAAGCGTGAGATCACACTTTCCAAGCAGCGACTCATGCCCGTTCTATTCTACTCTTCTCCCTAAACTCTGTGGCTTCCTGGGGAGAAATAAAATAGTTGTTATCTTCAACATAAGAGGTGGTGGCTCTAATCATTTTAAAAATTAAGACAAATAATTTTAACAGATAAAGTAACTTACTTAAAATAATGCTTCATTTTCATTTGTTCCATTTATTCTCAATTCAATTCAAATGCTGCATGCTCAGTATTCACTATGCGAAAGCTACTGTGAGAGAATTAAAAGCAGAACAAGCCAGAGCATCTGCCTTCAAAGAACCTGTGATTTCATACGAGTCTGTGTGCTTTGTGTGTTTGTGTGTAGTCAAAACTGTTCATTCCAGCACTATTCACAACAGCCAGGACATGGATGCAAACTCGGTGTCCATCCACAGATGAATGGAGAAAGAAGACGGGGCACATATACAACGGAACACCGCTGCTGCTAAGTCGCTTCAGTCGTGCCCGGCTCTGTGCGACCCCAGAGACGGCAGCCCACCAGGCGCCCCTGTCCATGGGATTCTCCAGGCAAGAATGCTGGAGTGGGTTGCCATTGCCTCCTCCAATGCATGATAGTGAAAAGTGAATGGAATGCCACTCAGCCATAAAGAAGAACAAAATGCCATTTGCAGCAACATGGACGGATCTAAAGATTATCATCCTAAGTGAAGTAAGCCAAAGACAAATATATGTGCAAACTAAAAAAAAAAAAAAGCACACAAACTTATTTACAAAACAGAAACAGACTCACACAGAAGACAAACTCGTGGTTACCAAAGGGGAGGGGAGAAGGATAAATTAGGAGATTAACATATTCATACTGCTATATGTAAAACAGATAAACAACAAAGGCTTACCGTGGAACACAGGGAACTATATTTAATACCTTCTAATAACCTATAATGGAAAAGAACCTGAAAAAAAATTTACATCTGTGTGTGTGTGTAAGGTAAGGTGTGTACACACACACACATAACTGACTCACTTTGCCATACACCTGAAACGCAACATTGTACATTAACTAAACTTCAATTTTAAAAAGGCGGTTTAAGAAAAAAGTGACCATACTATAAGAGAAATAGAAGGAAACTTCTATTACAATAGAAAAGAAAATACAGAAAGAGTTGGATGATTAATCTCAGGGACTGAGTTTAATGAATATTCACTGAGGACTCAGGTTCTGAACATGGAAAGCTCTGTGTTTGGTTTTGAGGATCAAAAACCAATAAGATATTCTCTGCTCTCAAAATTTATAAAAAGAGAAATGGAACAAAAATAGTACAAAAGTGAAAACTATACAATGAAAGCAGAACCAAGGAGGAAGCCATTTGTCCCTGTGGGTCAAGACGCTGCACAGAAAGATATGCCCAGGAGCTTGTCAAGATGAAGGGGGTCCTGTGCAAGGTCACAGAGGCTTGGCATAGCCAGGCAGGCCCAGGGACTCCAAGGAGTTCGCAGTTACTGGCAAAGAAAACACAAGGGGACAGGGGATGGGAAATGAAGCTGGGGCCAGAGGTGGGACTACAGTTAGCAAGCTCTGGTGTGGCCTCGTGGCAAAAGGTAGGGAGCACAGGAGGCCCCACAGCTCTGCCAGACCCACACCCTCAGCTGCCGCCACCTGCCTCCACTCCCAGGAGACGCACACGCTCTCCATCCATAAATGATGGCCACACTCTGTTTAGACACGAACCTGCAACCATCCTCCCCAGAGTCTACTTCCGGTTTTAAGCACCCTGCGGTCCTGCATGTGAGCCCCAGATACCTGAAGAAGCAGGCATTCCCAGTCCCTAGCAGCACCTTCTGCCTAAGGGGCAGGAAAGAAGAAGGAACATTTTACAATCCCTCTTCAGTCCCGTCTATCAGTCGTGTCCGACTCTTTGCGACCCCACGGACTGCAGCACGCCAGGCCTCCCTGTCCATCACCAACTCCCAGAGCTTGCTCAAACTCATGTCCATCAAGTCGGTGATGCCATCCAACCATCTCCTCTGTTATTCCCTTCTCCTCCCGTCTTCAATCTTTCCCAGCATCAAGGTCTTTTCCAATGAGTCAGTTCTCTGCATCAGGTGGCCAAAGTATTGGAGTTTCAGTTTCAGCAACTTCCTTGCAATGAATATTCAGGACTGATTTCCTTTAGGATGGACTGGTTGGATCTCCTTGCAGTCCAAGGGACTCTCAAGAGTCTTCTCCAACACCACAGTTCAAAAGCATCAATTCTTCAGCGCTCGGCTTTCTTTATAGTCCAACTCTCACATCCATAGATGACTACTTGAAAAACCATAGTGTTAGAAATAATAATAATCCCTATTGCTTCCCTCCAAAAGGTACCCACATGCCTTTTCCCCACTGTAAACAAAGTGCCAGGAGCACTGTCCTGTCCCTGGCTACCAGGAAGCCACTCTTCCCAGCAGAGCAGAGGGGATAAGACAGGTAGGGAGACAGTGATGAGTACCTATTAGAACAAAAAAAGTACCCATTTGCCAAAAAAAAAAAAAAATTAAACTGCAAAAAAGGAGCTGGCAACTAGCAGAGGAAGTACTGGGGGTGTACTTAATCAAGTGGCCTTGGCTGGCAATGTAACCAATCACATTAACAGTGAGGACTACCAATATGGAGTAAATGCGGAAGGTATATAATCTAAAAGGCACACGGGGGCTTCCCTGGTGGTCCAGTGGTTAAGACTCCGCGCTTCCACTAGACGGGGCACAGGTTCAGTCCCCGGTCAGGGAACTAAGATCCGGCACGTTGCAGTCACAGCCAAAAAAAGGAAACACACATGAATCTGCCTCTCCAAGAAGGAAGGTATTTCTGGGAACAAGCCACTCAGAGATAGTTATGCCCTTAATCCATACATGAAATCAAATGACGCATAACTCTGTCCTGATGTTATCACTGACTTGCAGTCTGGGGTAACTGCCAAGGCCTGGTTGAGTTCAGTTCCACGAACACTCGCCTGGACCCCACTGAGGAACTATGTGGGCTCCTGGCTTCCCCTCCACCCCTCCACTCCTCCACTTTCCCCGCCCCCACCCCACCCCCACCCCACATCCACCCACCCCACCGCTGCCCTGCATCCGCCTCTACCAGAGCCCATGGGGGAAGGCCAGCCGTGCAGGGTTGCTACAGGAGTTCCTCTGTGATGGAATCTGAAGAGTTTTAGTAGAAGACACTGCCCCAAGCTGGGTTTCCAGGCAAATAATAACGAAAGTCCATCAGTCATGTCCGACTCTTTGCAAACCTTGGATTCTCCAGGCAAGAATACTGGAATGGGTAGCCTTTCCCTTCTCCGGGGATCTTCCCAACCCAGGGATCAAACGTAGGTCTCCTGCATTGCAGGCAGATTCTTTACCAGCTGAGCCACAGGGGAAGCCCAGAAAAAGGAGAACTTTAATCAAGCTACTATCTCTAATTACTGCCCCGCCCCAACCAAAAAAAACCCACTTGTCTACAGCCTGCAATCCTTTCCTGTCGCTTGAGAAGTTCTGATGCTCCAAGGAGAGGAACCAGGATCTGTCCTCGTGGGGACATGGGGAGGTCGAATTAATTTCTCACACACAGCATTTAAAAAACAAACACAATAAACCTCACTGCCAGCAGTGCCCTGACGTTGAACACCATTAAGTTTGTTCACTTTTCCATTGTTATTTCCAACCCTTTACTTCCGCACTCCCACCGACAGAAAGCAAGCCATGCGCAGGTCTGTGGTCGAAGAACTCTTGATGGCTTTTACCTCCAGACAAGCACTTCTGCCTCGAAGGCCAAGGCCACAACATGCAGTGTACTGGGCTGGGAGGACTGTCTCTGCTTGGCTAAGGAGGAACGCTTCCACATGGCTGCACGCATGGGTAGATCTTCCTTTGCCCCGAACCTCCCACAATATGCAGAGCAGATTTAAATTCAGTTCACGCTTATGTTAAACTTTATTAAAGTAAACCTGGATGTGTCAATCTTTCTCTCCATAATCCTCCTCGGATATTACATTATAAATCGAATCAGAAGTTCAGCTAATAATACCCAATCAAAAACCAGATTAAGAAACTCATAGAAGCACTACTGCACAAAGGTTAATGAAAATGTTATTTCAACATAAAAACTGCCTTAGAACCTGTTACCAAAATTTCGAACATTAATTATCTTTGCTATTTTAAGCTCCGCCTTTAAAAAGTTATTTCTTCCACTTTTTTCTGTCGTATTTTATGATGAAACCATGCTAGCCCTATACATTTTTACATGTTTGTTAAAATATGTATATAATAATTTAGAACATGATACTTAGAGCATCTGAAATTAACTAGAGCATTTTAAACAATAAATAGTCCATATTAAGCCCGCAAAACAAACCAGAAGATGTATTCTGTCTAAATAGAACTGACTCTCTATGGACCAAGAGCTTTGGAAAACATAAACATATCAAGAAAAAATCAGACATCCCAAGTCATCTTTACCTACCTGTGTAAGAGCTGCAGATTGCTTTAAGATGCTTTGTTTTAACTGTTCTGCCTTCTTCGCATGAAAAGAATTACTTTGACTCTGGATGACAAATACAATTTCTTTTAAATCTAGAACAACAAAAAAATTTGTTCAGGTTTTTTTTTTTTTCTTTTAAAACAACAACTGAAATAAACTTGAAAACAAATCACAATGAAAAGAAAAGGAAAAAAACAGTCACAAGGCATGCCTTCAGGCAATAAACTCTTGGGGGGGAGGGAATCAATTTATATGTAATTCTAGTGACAAAATCTCTCTTTTTAAACTGATCTCTGCAACTTCCTTCCTAGAAGTTAGCAAGTAAATACGCTGGCTGTACTAGACCCAGTCTGGTAACAAACTGTGAATTTGTTCCTGCATCTGCCACAAAGTATGCAAATGTAAATGTGAGAAAGGATGAAAATGTCTAGAACACTCACCTCCCCAGTCACTGAAAACCCACTGTGTTTGCAAGAAACCTTTTAACAATTATGCAGAATCCTACAATGTGGCTCCCTGTTAGGGGTTGCACTGCGACCCCCAAGTTTCACAGGATGAAGTGTCCTCAGCCCCAGGACCTCAGAACGTGACCTTATTGGGAACTGGGTCTTTACACAGGCAATCAAGTTAACATGGGGTCACTAGTATAGGTCTTCACCCAACATACTTGGTGCCTTTATTAAAAGAGGACTGTAACCTACCAGGATCCTTGATCCGGGGGATTCTCCGGCCAGGAAGACTGGAGTGGGTTGCATTTCCTCCTCCAGGGGATCGTCTCGACCCAGGGGGTTGAACCCAGGTCTCCTGCATTGAGGGCAGATTCTTTACCAGCTGAGCCACCAGGGAAGCCCCTAACCCAATACCCTGGTGTCTTTATGAAAAGAGGCGATCTGGGCGAGAGACACAGAGAGAGGCTGCTGTGAAGACCCAGGGGAAAAAGGGCCACCTTCAAGCTGAGGAAGGGGGCCTCAGAGGAAACCATCCCGCCTCCAGAACCTGGAGACACATCTCTGAGGAAGCCACACAGTCTGCGCCACTTTGTTTCAGCAGCCCCGCGCAAACAGACACTCAACCGCAAGCACGCTCTGGATGGCCCCTCAAGGCAACACTCAGCAGGGACCTCAGGGGGCACCTGGCCAGGCTGAAGTTCGTCTCCAGGAAAATAGCCACGACTGCAGGGCAACGGGGCTGCAGCGGGAATGAGCTGCCCATCAAGCCTGGGTTCAGGGCCGTCGGGGTCTTGACCGGGGCTGGGAGGGAGGCAGCCCTGGTCTGTCACCCCCTCCAGACCAGAGGAGGGTCTCGCCTGCAGAGGGGGAGGCCCAGACCCCACATCGGGAAAGCATGTCAGGCCTGCCCAGGTTCCGAGCTCGTGATGAAGGAAAGAAACTGCAGGTGTGTCAGGACCCTGCCACCAGACAGGGGTGTTGACCAAAGGCAGACATCACATAAAGTTGCAGCCTCCAGCAAGGTTGACTACAAATCAATATGGGGACCCTCCCCACACTGAGCTCTTCCCTTTAACATCTCAACTCCCAGGTGGCGCTAGTGGTAAAGAACCTGCCTGCCAATGCAGGAGATGAAAGAGACACAGGTTTGATCCCTGGGTCGGGGAATATCCCCTGGAGGAGGGCATGGCAACCCACTCCAGTATTCTTGCCTGGAGAGTCCCATGGACAGAGGAGCCTGGCAGGCTACAGTCTATGGGGTTGCAAAGAGTCGGACACGAATGAGTGACTAACACTTTTTTTTTCAAGGACACTAACTTGGTTTCTATTTATTCCACTGTATTTTACCATTCTTGTGTTGAGCTCTACAGTTCTGTTCATTTATTCACTCAAATATTCATACAACAAACAGCCCCACAGTGAGCCATCCAAATCCTAAAAATGATCCAACATGCTTTTTGAACAACCTGCTGAATGTGACCTAATTCTTTCTATGTAGGAGTTTATATAAACTTGAACCTTCCACGTACTATCTCTATTTTAAGTCAGCATCCTGGCTCTACAAATCAGACACACAGATAACGCTCAAATAAGTGTCTTCTACTTCAACTGAAATGTAACTTCCGATCCACTACATCTGAAACATTAACGTAACTCACTTATCAGAATGAAACAAGGTTTATTTCTGTTCAAGAATGGAGTCAATAAACCTCAGAGAATATTTTTGCAAAATGTAATAAAGCTGAAGATGCACATTTGCAATGACCCAGAAACTCCACTGGTGTAAGTCATCCTTGAGAAGCCCTCGTACATGTTAACAAAAGTGCTCACCGCAGCATCACTGTGTGAAAAGGAAAAAGCTGGAAGCAAACCAGACACTCACAAGATATACAAACTAGAATACTACACAGTGGTATTCCCACAGCAAGAAAGAGTAACAACCCAGACGGAAGCTGGAGATGAACCCTCCAGACAGAACGCTGGAAAAAATGTGGGAGGTAATGACCATACGGCATAAATCAATGGTTTTCAAAACTATAAACATAAATCTATATAAAATGGATATATGCTACATAATACGCTTGTATACACATATCTAACTAATGTGAAAGTAGCAAAGGCTATAGGGGAGCTTCCCTGGTGGCTCAGTGGCAAAGAACCACCTGCCAAGGCCGAAGACGTGGGTTTGATCACTGCTCCAGGAAGATGCCACACACCACGGAGCAACGAAGCCTGTGTGCCACAACTGCTGAGCCCGGGCTCTAGGGCCCAGGAGCCACAGCTACTGCAGCCCGTGTGCCCTAGAGCCCGGGCTCCAAGACAAGAGAAGCCCCTGCAATGAGAAGCTCGCATACCACTAGGGAGTAGCCCCGCTCACTGCAACTAGAGAAAAGCCCCAAAGCAACAAGGACCCAGCACAGCCAAAAATAAGATAAAAAATTTTTTGGAAAAACAAAAAAGGCTATAGGAGAGTGATGAACACCGGAATCAAGATACTGGTTTAAAGGCTGCAGCCATGCTAGCAATGTTTTGTCTCTTAATCTGGGAGGTAGATACCTGGATGTGACTCTTTGTAGCTCCTGGTATGTTCAAAATAATTCACAATAAATTTTTTAAAAGAGCAGCTCCGCCTGTCAAGAGGTTAACCCAGCAGGAATCACCTCCCACCACCTCCTCTACCAGATCAGCACAGTTTCCACCGTTCGCACACACAGCAGTTTTTTCGCATGGGGAAGAGGCTTGGCAAGAAGAAAGGAAGCAAATTCTCCCCCTTTCCATCTCCTGGGTCCCGTGCCATGACTTGTATTCACTTCCCCTCCTTTTATCACGCGCTTGGATCTCACATGCTGTGTGCACTCAGTGAACATTGAGCGTCTCCTAGCACAAGAGTCCAGGGTACAAAAGGAGCAAGCGCGGCTCCGGCACAGCAGTCCAGCTCAGAAGACAACACGGAGCATTCCGTGTTGGGAGCCAGGTGGGGACGCTGGGGCCCTGGAGGCAGGGAGCCAGGGTAGGGAGAGCTTCTGGGAAGGACACTTCCTGCGTTTCCTTTAAAACACAACAGTGGGGCTTCCCTAGTGGTCCCAGTGATTAAGACTCTATGCTTCCACTGCAGGGGGCAAAGGTTCCAGCCCTGCTCGGGGAACTAGGAGCCCACAGGCCATGGGATGCAGTGAAATATATATACATATATATATAAATTAAAAAATAAAACTGAAATGCAGCCGTTTCCTGCAGACACAGGCACAGAAGGGAGCAGCTGAGTGGCAGAAAAAGAACTGGGTTATCACAGAGCCCTCAGCCCACCTCATCTCTGCAGCAGCCCTAAATGGGTGACTGGGGAGTTTATCAGGCATTTCTGAGAAAAGGATGAAGAGAACAGCCAGTGATGAAGTCAGAGAGCGGTGTGGTCAGATCAGGAAGAACCTATGTGCCACAAAAATAGGCTGGGTCTATAGATTCAGTTCAGTTGCTCAGTCGTGTCCAGCTCTTTGCGACCCCATGGACTGCAGCACGCCAGGCTTCCCTGTCCATCACAAACTCCTAGAGTTTACTCAAAACTCACGTCCATTGAGTCAATGATGCCATCCAACCGTCTCCTCCTCTGTCGGGTCTACAGATTAACAGCTTTCAAACTGGGGAAGGGCCCCGGAGCCACCTGGGACCCCAGACAGCAGGGCCTCCCCAGGGGACATGACGAGGGCAAGGAGTCCTGGGGACCCCAGGGGGCCCTTTCCCAATGGAGGGAGCAGCGGAGGTTTGCAACAGCAAGTGGAACACAGGGCACCAGCAAAGATTACAGCTAGAAGAGATGGCACCGTGAGGCAAGGGACGGACGCACAGAGGAGTTACCTGCATGAGGCAGGAGAGGAAGAGGTGCCCCATGTGCCCAGCGCTATAGCCCTGATACAGTGCATGACAGAGGACCGCATTCAGCCCCACCCCCATTCCAGACAAGAACCAGGAGAGTCCAGTCTGATTATGTGTTTGTGCCCTCCCAGAGTGCAGTCTCTTTCCTTCAGTCCTGTGGCAGGCAGGCCTGGAATCAAATTCTGCCAGCCTTCAGAGTCAGACTCCCTGGGGATCCCCAGGCTGGGGAGCCTGATGTGGAGCCTAGAACCTTCACACAAGTGCAAGAACATCTCTGGCATTAACGTTCTCCAGTTCGTGGGTCGCCCACCCGGTGGGTGTGGGATTTGATTTTACCGTGCTTGCACCCTTCCGCCGTCTTGCTGTGGCTTCTCCTTTGTCCTTGGACATGGGGTGTCTTTCTTGGGAGGGTTGCAGAAGGAAATGGCAAACCCACTCCAGTGTTCTTGCCTGGAGAATCCCAGGGACGGGGGAGCCTGGTGGGCTGCCATCTACGGGGTCGCACAGAGTTGGACACGACCGAAGCGACTTAGCAGCAGCAGTGTCCTCCTGCAGACGGCTGTTCAGCAGCTAGCTGTGATTTTGGTTCTCTTGCAGGAGGAAGGAAGCGTACATCTTTCTACTCCACCATCTTGAACCTAGTCCAGTTTAGTTATTAAATTCCTGCTGTTCTTTTTCTTTCCAAGTGGGGTATTTTCTTTTAAAAAGAACGTTTATCCGTATGTATCTGGTCTTAGCTGCAGCATGGCTAAGCTGCAGCACTCAGGATCTTTAGTTGCGGCATGCGGACTCTCAGCTGCGGCATGTGGGATCTAGTTCCCCGACCAACAACAGAACATGCGTGCACGCTAACTCACTTCAGTCGCGTCCGACTCTTTGCAACCCCATGGACTATAGCCCAACAGGCTCCTCCTCTGTCCATGGGATTCTCCAGAAAAGAATACTGGAGTGGGCTGCCATGACCTCCGCCAGGGGATCTTCCCAACCCAGAGGTGGAGCCCAAGTCTCCTATGTCTCCTGCACTGGCAGGCAGGTTGCTTACCACTAGCACCATCTGGGAAGCCCAGCTGAACTTCAGGCCCTCGCATTGGGAGAGCAGCGTCCCAGCCACTGGACCACCAGGGAAGTCTGTCCTGCTGTTCTTTGTATCAGCACCAAGAAATACTTCCTGATATACATCCTAAGCTCTGCAGACTGCATTCTCGCATGTTGACAAAGTCCAGACCCCAGGGCTCACCTCGGGAGCCGTCTTCTCTATTCACGTGGCTCAGCCCCTCAACTCTTAAGCTCCCACAGCCTGGTCACTGGAGTCAAATAAGATGATTCCATCCCTTTGCTGATACTTCCTGAAACCCACTGTGATCTGCCTTTTGCAAACACTGTCACAATTCAAGACAGACTGTCATTGTCTCTCCTCCAGGAATGAGCAATAAACGGGAGGCACACCAAGTGCCTGACAGTAATGATGAGTGTGACGGGTGAGAAGGGGCGATGAAGACATCCATCACGGGTGCGGAGAGGACCCAGGCGGTGCTGAAGCGGACAGAGGCTGCAGAGAGCTTCCAGGAAACAGAACCGAAGGGGGCTACACAGGAGGATTAACTCTTCTGTGCAGGTAAAGCAACCCAAGGTTCTTGGAGTCTCATTTCTGAGTATGCACCATACTAAACATCACACCACGTGCTAATCTGTCTCAGTCAGAAAGTATCTAGAAAGATGGACTTCCACACACTGGCATTTTTCTGATGAGAAATCAACGTGATGTTCTTCAGACAAAAGCTACATGACAAGCAGCCTGTGATGTGAGGCAGAGGAATACACACACGTGCACGCCTACACACACACACGCAGAGAGCCATACAGTGATGCTGGTGAGAACAATGGTCACTGGTGGATGTACTGACTAGGCACTGAGTCAAGAGATGAAAAGCCCACCCCAACCTTGGAGTCGGTCACCAGGCCCTGGGGACCATGAGACCACGGCGGCGTGCAGATTCTGCTGGGTCAGCTGCTTTGGTAAACCTCAACCCCACTCCGTCCCACCAACTTACATTAAGGGTGTGGCAGATAAGTCCTCTGGTCTGTCTTCAGATGAACAGATACCAAGTCAAGTATTACCCGCTCTGCCATGTATGACTGCGAGAATGCAGATTCACCTGCTCGGGGAGCTTCCCGGGTGCGCCGAAAACTCACTCTCTAGACCACGACCACCGTTCATTTAAGAGCCACCTACAGGCTCCCCTGGCGGCTCAGCGGTTAAGAATCCAGCTGCCAATGCAGAGGACACAGGTTCGATCCCTGACCCAAGAAGATCCCACATGCCACGGTGCAACCAAGCCCACACGCCACAACTGCTGAGCCTGGGCTCCAGAGCCCGCAGGCCACGGCTACTGAGCCACGCGCCACAGCTGCTGAAGCCCACACACCCCAGAGCCCACGCCCCACAGCAAGAGAGCAGCTCCGCAGCCACAACTAGAGAAAGCCCAGGCGTGACAACGAAGGCCCAGTGTGGCCTGAACTAAACAAATCAATCTGAAAAAAAAACATTTGCTACAAGGAGGCCCACCAGTTTCCACAACAAAAAAACACACGGAGGGGATATATGTATACCTATGGCTGATTCATGTTGAGGTTTGACAGAAAACAAAATTCTGTAAAGTGAGTATCCTTTAATAAAAAAGTAAATTAATTAAAAAAACAACAACAACCACAGACAAATGCCCAAACCCACCAAGGTTGGCTGCGGAGGTAAAATCTCTATTTTAAATCTCCTGAGGAGTGGCTGACCACACGGGTATTGTCGTGTTGTCATGTAGGGAAGACAAGCAGTGAATCACTGTGGCTTCTTAAACATGGCTACTCTCAAGACCCCAAGACTCCAGCCCGCACCCCTGTGGTCCCCGGACACCTGGGCCCCAGCACAGCCCATCCTACCCCCGCCACCCAGCAGGGCTGCTACCACCTTCCAGACTCCTCAGAATCCAGGCCCAGGCAAGGAGGACCTTACGAAGGAAAGTGTGTCCCTCTCCCCTCGTCCAAGGTTCACCTCCCGAGTCTCCATCGCCCGTCCTGGGATGACCGACAACACACGCTTAGGGAAGAGACCGAACATGCAGAGGTCAGCCTCACCCTCCTGTCAACACAGAGCCTGTTTCCCAAAACTGAACCCAGAAAAAAAAAAAAAAAAAAAACACAACAAACTCACAGTCACAACCCTGACAATGCTCACAATACATGGGGGAGAAAGATGGGTTTATAAGGCAGTGCATGCAGACTGGGAGCTGATGGGGCTGACACGTGCAACATCTGCAGAGAAGCCAGGAGCCGCCTCCGCCAGAGGATTTGACAGAAGACGTGGTCCCCAAGCTGACCCACAGGGGACAGGCTGCCTGCAGGTCAGCAGTAGTGCCCTGGCTCCAGGCAGAGGGGACGCGATAAAGGCCACAGCTGACCCTTCCTCCCAAAAAGTGTGTGTGCACCCCTGAGAACAGACTCTGTCTCCATCACCACTGTACTCCCCACGCAGCCCCCCAGCATGGAAGTCTCTCTTTACCAGCAGCTCAATACATTGTGGCTGAGGGAAATAAATCCAGCTTATGAATTATTACTTCCAATATGTCCATCTGAAACGTGTTCTCGTGTCTCCATAACGGTAAACACTGGGCTGAGCAAAAGACGAAGTACTTGGCTAACAATATTTATCACGTAAATAAAATCAGAAAGAAAAATTCACGGAAATGTAATTTACAAGGAATAGCCCCTGGATATCAACTCTTAAGTTAAAAAAAATCGTTACTCACCTATGTCATTTTTCTTTGATGTATCACTTTTCTCCAAATTCTGTATTTTAAATAAAAGAGAAAAAGATCAATCTCGTCACATTAAAAAAAAAAAACAATAAACAAACAGCAATACATGAAATAAACACGTACGATACATATTAACATCCGGGGGTAAGACATGGAAAATGAGAGCTTGGACATGCTTCCTTAAAGAAACAGACAAAAATTAAGGCAGGGAAAGCAGCAATAATATATTTCTGCATCAGAACAGAAGACTCCTAGGGGGCCGTTCCTCTCCTTCGTGATGGTGGGCAAGTCACCGAATCGACCTGAGGCTCTTTCTTCTCATGTAAAATGGTTCACAATGTTCCTGGGAGAGATCGTTTTAAACCCTGATACATGGTAAGCATTCCAAACACGCCAGGACTGTACCCATTCTGCCTATGCGTTCCTTGGGAAGTGGGCTCTACCAAACACCGTATTTATCATCTGGGGGGCTCAGCCATGCTGCCATCAGCAATGTCACCACTGTATTCACTCCTGCCTGAGAAGCAGCCCTGGGGGGAGGGGGTCCGCTGGGGCTCACAAGATTTCCTGAGCACGGAAGGGCCTCTCAGAGCCGCAGAGCTTCAAACACAGAAATGTGGACGTGGGCGCGTGAGCACGGATGTACCTGATCCTGATCAAACCAGCTCCTCAAAGACTCCTCCACAAAGCGCAGAGTGTCAGCAGCTAAATCTGCCATCGTCACTGTCTCCTCTGGCAGAAGGAATTCTCCCTCTAATTACCCCTCTCCGTTTTCAACCACCACACGCTATAATTATGAGAATTGGACGGTGGCAAATATCCTTCCATTTCCCACACGACTGCAACAAGAAATGCAGTCGTGAGCCGTTATCAACAAAACATCAGCAGCTTACAAGCCAAGATACTGCCACCGAGACATGTCCTCTCGGGGTGCAGGAGGGACTGTGGCAGCAGACGGGGGAGCGGCCATCTCCGGCAGCACTTTCTGAAATTCTCTGTGTCTCAGGGGTAGAAATAACAGCGAGCGGAGAAGAACCTGAGTTATGTACTGATCTGCTTGCTACACCTCGGGGTCAAGTGACACCTGACCTAATGATGATAAAACACATACTTCTCAGAAGAGCCGCCAAGAAGACTGGAAAGCTCAACCACTTCCCTAAATGTGCTCAACCAGAGCCGGGCTAGCATCCTAGGTCGGCACGTGTGGACTCACTGCCTCTCTGGCCAGGAGCACGGCCTGAGCCCGGGGACGGAGCCCTCAGCTTCCCCTTAGCCAGGCTGCCTCCTCCTTGCCAGGCCACGCTAGACAGGCTGGCAACAGGCTGCTAGACACAGGTTATAGAAAACTGGAAATTTCAGATCCAAAAGTAGCACTGGAGTGGATAAAGAAACTGTGGCCTCTTTGTACAATGGAATATTAATCAGCCTTAAAAAAGGAGAGCATTCTAAGACCTCCTTGGTGGTCCAGCGGTTAAGAATCCACCCGCCAATGCAGGGGACACCGGTTCGATCCCTGGGCGGAGAACTAACATCCCACATGCCACACGGCAACTAAACTTGTGCACCACAACCAAAAGCCCACAGATCCTGAGTGCCACAACTAAGACCCGACACAGCCAAATAAATAAATAAGAAGATTTTTTTTAAAAAAGAGGAAGGGAATTCTGACACAAGCTACAATACGGATGAACCTTGAGGACAGGATGCTAAGTGAAATAAGCCAGTCATAAAAAGATAGAGACTGTATGACACCACCTACGTGAGGTACCTAGAGCTATCAGAGATGGAAAACGGGCTGGTGGAGGGCCAGGGGCCAGGAGGGGACGCGGAGCTGTGGTTTCATGGGGGCCAAGGTTCAGTTCTGCAGGATGAAGAGAGTTCTGGAGACTGCGTGCACGACAGTAAGAACATACCTAGCACTACGGAACTGTGCACTTAAAAATGGCTAAAATGGTAAATTCTATGTGTCTTTTACTGCAATTTTCTAAAAATAGCATGGGAGATGATCCAATCCAACATTCCCCTTCTGCAGATGAAACAAAAGAGGCTCAGAAAAGGTCCAGGATTTGCACAACATCTAACAGCCATTCTAGCCACAGGCCAGGCCTGGAATCCAGCTCTTCGGCTCCTTTCCAGCATTCCTGCCTTATACCTTCCAGTAATGCGTGCCCAATCCTCCCCCAGAGGCATTGTTCAGAGAACTCGCATCATGAGATGGAAACATACTTTGAGAGTAAGCTAAAAGATATGCAGAGTACATCATGCGAAATGCCAGGCTGAATGAGGCACAAGTTGGAATCAAGATCGCCAGAAGAAATATCAATAACCTCAGATATGCAGATGACACCACTCTGATGAAAGAAAGCGAACAGGAACCAAAGAACCTCTTGATGAAGGTGAAAGAGGAGAGTGAAAAAGCTGGCTTAAAACTCAACATTCAGAAAACTAAGATCACGGCGCCTGGTTCCATCACTTCATGGCAAATAGATGGAGAAACAAAGGAAACAGTGACAGACTTAGTTTTCTTGGGCTCCAAAATCACAGCAGATGGTGACTGCAGCCACGAAATTAGACACCTGCTCCTTGGAAGAAAAGCTATGACCAACCTAGACAGCATAATAAAAAGCAGAGACATTACTTTGCCGACAAAGGAGGGTATAGTTAAAGCAACGGTTTTTCCAGTAGTCATGTATGGATGTGAGAGTTGGACCATAAAGAGGGCTGAGCACAGAAGACTTGATGCTTTTGGACTGTGGTGTTGGAGAAGACTCTTGAGAGTCCCTTGGACTGCAAGGAGATCCAACTAGTGAATCCTAAAGGAAATCAGTCCTGAATATTCATGGGAAGGACTGATGCTGAAGTTCCAATACTTTGGCCACCTGATGCTTAGAGCTGACTCATTAGAAGAGCCCCTGATGCTGGGAAAGATTGAGGGCAGGAGAAGGGGATGACAGAGGACGAGATGGCTGGATGGCATCACCAACTCGACGGACATGAGTTTGAGCAAGCTCCGGGAGTTGGTGATGGACAGGGAAACCTGGTGTGCTACAGTCCATGGGGTCTCAAAGAGTCAGACACGACCGAGTGACTGAACTGCAACAGCAAAGGGATTAATAATTCCTACAACAAAAGCCACCTTTACCGGAAGCTGCACATAAAAAGTATCCTGAACTCAACGATTCCAGCAGCCGAGCTGGAACAGGAACTAGACTTTCTGCCAGATGCCTTGGCAGAACCAAAGAAAATCAACTGAAATTCCACAGCTTTCTGTTATTAAGCACTGCAGCTCTGACTGCCGGATGCAATAGGTAGGAAATGACTGACCATTTCAAACAGCTCAATTGGTAAACTGTAAAAATAAAATATCCAAGGATCGTCTGATTTAGGTGAACTGAAATGGAACCAAAATGGTCTTCATTAATTTCCCCTTTGAGAAAGAAAATCGGAGTAAATGAACTAATTGACAGAACATTTAAAATTCTGTCTCCAGCTTCCCTTGTGAAAAGGCTTAATTCTTCCTAAGAAGAGACACATGGTTTATTTTATTATCTCTTCTGCCGTGTGTTTCTGACACCATCAGTATCCATCAAAACGTGCTCACTGTCAAAAGTTCTCTAGGTCAACGGAACTGCTACTCAGACAGGAAAGACATCTGCTACCAGGGCACCCACCCCACAGACAGCTCCTACCCTAGCCAGAAAAACACAGATCTAAGACAACCTTCAGTACAGCTTTTATCTTTAAAGCACAAGAGATTTGAACACTTGCAATCCATATAGCACTTGCATGCTTAGTTTATAAATCCTTCATTAAAAGAAGATTAAAAAAAAAAAAAAGCCTCACAAGAATTTGCTATGAAACCTTTTAAGTAAAGAATTAAACTGGCATCTTCAGCTTGATCACAACCACCCAGCCACCCTGTGTTGGAAACTTCTTGAAAGGTTGCATGGGGCCTTTCTTGCTGTCACAGCAGGTAAACGTGTAAATAGGGATGGGCACTGCTCTCAGTGGCAGACACACAACAAAATCTTCAAAACCGCTTTGTGAGGGCAGTCCTGTTCCAGATGAGGGAACTGGGCATGGGTGTGTCCACCGGGGGCCAGGGTGGGAGAAGGACCGTGAACCACAGCAGTCTGGCTCCAGAGCCTGGCTCCACGCCTATGTCCCACAGGGCCCAGTGTCACAGGCCAGCACAGGACGGAAGGCAGGTCGAAGTCACCCCAGAGCTTGGCTGAGGCCATGCATAGCATGAGCTGGGAAGGGCACGCTCCACAGAAAGCGGGGGTGGGCCAGAATTCAGCAGAGCCAGGGACCCAGGAGCCAGGAGACGCATCTGGGCCAGAGGGCAGGCCCCGGTCGGGACGCAGGACGATGGCCACCTCAGGATTCCCGTGAGGAGCCTCCTGACGCCAACCAGGGAAGTTGAGTGGCTTGGGGAAGGCCCCCAGCTCTGACCAGGACTGGCCTGGTTCTAGGGAACCAGCGCCCTTGACTGCAGTGAGCAGTGGGGTGAGCAGGACGGCCTTCTGGGCCGCAGTGACGGCTCCCAGGTGTGCTGAGCGTGATACGCCAAAGACAACCTCAGTGAGCATGATTACTGTCAAGCGCCTTAAGTCCTATCTCAGGTTCATCCTCAGACAGACTTCAGACGACCTTGGACAAATTGATTCTCCTCCATCTCCCAGCCTTGGCATGGGCTACAGTAGACATTTCATCATTGCCTCTCCTCAGGGGATTAATGGCTTTTTGGCTCCGTAGCCAAGCACAGATGGGGTTAATGACACTTTTCAAGGACTTTGGACTTACCTTATCTCTGCTTATATTCATATATGTATTTAAGGCCAAAAATATATGTATTTCCTCTTTCGGAAAGATGAGTAAAAACCTATATTTGAAAGTATATGCTATAATTGCTAAATCTATTATACAAAATTTTAAATCCCTATTAATAACCCTTAAATTCATAATGAGCTTCATTACGGCCAAACACGTGCCAATGCACAGGGTAGCGTAATACAAAATTACAGCGTGAAAAATTCACGGAGTCTGAAAGTGTGGATTCTGACTTCACCTTTTAATAGTCACGTGACCTCGATCAACTCACTTCTCTAGGCATGTATTTTCTCTGCTCTGTATGTGAGTATCTGCTTTGCTTAGCAATAACACGACCACTGAGTAAAGCAAACCGAATTAAACGTCTGAAATGCTTTATTAACCATAAAGAATCATAAAACCATAAGGAATTATTCTCCTCAGTTCCCTTGTGTGGGAAACCCATGGTATTGTTAGAACAGATCACATTCTGCTGGTAAAAGAAACATTCTATTTAAAAACACTTTTATACTAATTGTGGGGTAAAAAAGAGAGTCAACTGAGCCTTAATTAATGCGACAAAAACAACTCATATTTTAAAAAATATTCTCTTTCTCAAATGCTAAACTGATCTAATGCAACCCCAAATGCTAAAATTTAGATCCAGTTCTTAATTGCAACCACTGATTGGAGAGGAGCAGCTCTGAGATTTGGAAAAATGCTGTTCCTTCTCATGGGTCCCCCACGTCTTCATTTCAGGTTCTGACTGTCCAAGGAGCCTGGTGGTCACCTTTGGGGTCTCTCAGCCAGTCCCCAGGATGCCCTCTCACTTAAGGTCACCTCACGGTGAGGGGCACTCAGGGACTTGTGACCCCGACACAGCACATGTTTCACAGGCTGGGAAAACTAGGTCCAAGGTTAAGTCCATGGGGTCTCAAAGAGTCAGACACGACTGGGCCACTGAACAACAACCTAAGACGTGGTAAGACCAGAAAAAATCTACAGTATCCAAGTTAAGACTTCTAAAATGTCTAGCTCCATATCCAAATACCTTTTTTCTTAAGATAAAATTTAAAACCAAGTGGATCTGCCTTAATAAAGGTGTTTTTTTTTTTTTAAGCAAGACTATCTGTGAGTTGCTGCTGTGGATTCAAAAATCAATGTTGACCAACATTTCATTAATTCTTTGAAAGATGTAATCATTATAGCTCCCATTAAAGAAAAGACAGACAAATCTCAGACCGCAAGAATAGATTTGATTTTAGAATTAGTACCTTAGACTGTTTGGCCTCTTTCTTCACATCTTCAGAAACCAAAGCAAAAGCTGGGGGGAAGGGAGAAATAAGAAACATTTGTACATTAAAATCAGCAATTAAGATTCATTCTCATATTCAACAGTTTTGCTTAAAATGGAAAAAAAAATTATACTTTAACAGAATAAAATTTTGCTCGTTTTAAAAGCAGCTGCATTGCTGCAAACTAGTACCGAAGGCCACCTTTCTCCAGACCTAAGAGCATCCACTGGTGTGAAGTCAACAGGCTCAGGTGCCCAGCGAAGGAAACATTACATCTAAAGAAAGAGGATACCATTTCTATCTGTAGCTAAAAACCACAAGACAGAGGCATACAGAGGACAACTTCCTAGAAACCTGAATTCTGGTGCCTTCCAAAGCAAAGGGGAATTGCTGAGATTCCACTGGGAAGAAGTGCAAATTCCCACTCTCACATCCCTGCCAGAGCCCGGCGGGCAGCGGAGCGAAATCTGGGGCAAGCTGTCCGCCTCCGCGGATTCGGGTCAGTGCTGTGGTGTAGAGGCTGCTCCAGGCACGTGGGGAGAGTTACCAGAACCCGGCTAAAGCCACGGTGCCAGGGGAGAGAGAGGAAGTAGAATCATTCCCCATTTAGAATGACCTTGAGTCGGAGCCCATAAATAGACAAAGATATCCCCAGAGACACATCTAGGCTCTACATTAAAATAGTAATAATAATCTGACAGTAACACGTGGAAAATAGGAAGTAAAATGATAAACCAGTCAGGATGGTTAACCAGACAAAACCATAATACCTTAAGTTTACAGTGCATTTCTCCTGAAAAGGTTAAGAGGAAAGCATTTCATAGAGTCTGCTTTCTCCAATTAGCATTCCCAAGAGAAAACAAGAAGGTAGGAAGGGATGGCCAGACAATTCCAGGGAACAACAGAGGAGTGCAAGGTGCAGGGGTGGCGGGCAGGACAGGATTCTAGGCAACGGAGAAGACCCTGCTCAGCAGCAGGAGACAGGACCACCCATCCTGATGCCTGGAATCCTCCCACCACAGCCCCAGACATCCACTGCCTCAAATCTAAAACATATTCACACTCGGAAGCAAACGACTAACGTGGTTTAATCACTTCCACTTCCAGGATGACATTTCAGAAGGCAGGTAAAATCCAGATGAACCTCTCTGTGGGCACTGAGATCCCAGGTAGCACTGTAGGAGGCTCTGGAGAGTGCAGTGCCCCACCCCCCATGGACCCCAACACCCCTTCCCCACCCTTCACTGCTTTATTCTTCTCCAGAGTGCTTACCACCACTGACACAGTCTATAGCTATTTGTCTATTGCTTGTCTTCTATGTTAGTTTAATGTAAGCTTCATGATGGCAGGAATGTGGTTTTATGTACTGTTTTCCCCCTACAACAGGGGCAGCACACAGAAGAAAGTCAATAAATATTTATCGAATAAGTGAACAAATGAATGAAAGTCTTCCCAAACCACCATTTAAGGGCTGTCTCTTTACACTGACATCGCCAACCCTGGAGAACAAAGGCGTTTAGTGCCCCCACTGAATTCATGGTCACTAAGATCGATGCTTAATTCACTTTTTACACACACACACCCCCCAAGACAAATGCAAAGCCCAAATCATTCACAAAGTTCTAAGAAGGGAGGAGAGATTTAACATCAAACACCATTTACATTCTGCTTCTGGGTATTTAATATTTTGGTTTTGTTTTACTTATCTCTAAACTAGCAAACATATTTAAAACCCTCAAGAAGATCCCAAAAATGGATTAATAAACATCTTGCAAGGAGGCTGCAACACGTCAACACCCCTCAGCATCACAGAATTCTAGAAAACGAAACAGTGTGTCAACCTACGGGATATAAAAACTGTGGTCCATCTAACACAGGACTCTTGAGTCTCAAAAATCCATCTCCCCAAACCCTGTGCACGTCATGCTAAGTTGCTTCAGTTATGTCCAGCTGTAGCCCATCAGCCTCGTCTGTCCATGGCACTTCCCAGGCAAGAATCCTGGAGTGGGTTGACATGCCCTCCTCCACGGAATCTTCCCGACTCTCCTGTGGCTCCTGCTTTGCAGAGGGATTCCTATCATGGAGCCACCAGGGGAAGCCCTCCCCCAACCTCATGGATGCCTAATTCTAAGCATAGACAGTCAAAGCTCTCTGGACTAGAATTTCCTTTTATCAAGAAAAAATAACCTTCCCAGTGTAACAAATTCAGTGACTCCTCAGCTAATAAGCAGGGTTAGTCTTAACCTCATTTTTCTTCCTAGGCCACGTGGCCTTGTGAAAAAGAACAGTGTGTCAACACAAAAGCCCTTACCCTTCGAAACAGACTCTGTACTGAATAAAAAGTGTCTTTAGTACGAATTGGTTCTAAATACTACTAACACATCACCTTTCATAAACAAGCAGCTAATGCTAGCTGACAGTGTTACTGTTTAAAGTAAGAATTACCTTCAGGAAAGATGCTCCCCATAAATCAAGTGAATTCCACAAATCCTCCTTGTCTTTATGGAATAAAAACACCATACTCTTATTTAGACAAGGATTAACTGAGGGAAGGGTAAACTAGATTTTAATTCTCTGCAAAAAATATACCAGCTGCCCAGGTGACTTAGTGGTGAAGAATCCACCTGCCAATTCAGGAGATGTAGTTCATTCCCTGGGTCGGGAAGATCCCCTGTAGGAGGGCATAGCAACCCACTCCAGTATTCTTGCCTGGAGAATCTCATGGACAGAGGAGCCTGGTGGTCTACAGTCTATGGAGTCCCAAAAAATTGGAGATGACTCAGCCACTAAATGACAACAAAAAGTTAAAATATCCTTTAAAAACAAGTAACAAACAAAACTTATTTCTCCCCATCACTCTGTGAAATTAAAAACTCCTTCTTCCCATGACAGAAATAAATTATATAATATTTAAAGCAATAACATAAGAAATGCAGTTACTTGCACGCATAAGAGCAAATCAGAACATGGAAAGATAATCCCCATTAGATGAATATTAAGAAAAACACTAGCTGGTTTTATCTTTGCATAATCTAAATAAAGAAATCATCAAGGAACCAAATGCATTTCGAAGGCACAGGATATGCTATCTCATTAACAAATCCAAATATAAAATGATGAATCACTGACAGAATTCCTACCAGCTTCCCTGTTGTCTCAGATGGTAAAGAATGTGCCTGCAATGCAGGAGACCTGGGTTCAATCCCTAGTCCAGGAAGATCTCCTGGGAAGGGAATGGCAACCCACTCCAGTATTCTTGCCTGGGAAATCCCATGGACAAAGGAATCCACGGGTCACAAAGAGTCGGACACAACTCTGCGACTAACACCTTACCAGCAGAATCCCAGCTTTTGCAGTTTGTGGAAATGAAGGAGAAACGGTGCTGACAGAGGAGGAAAGTGAGAAAAATTAGCGAGTGAGGTCAGAAATTATCTGTTACCTTCGACAACCACAACAAGAATACAGAGTGGGACTCTCCCACAGCAGGAGGGAGGCAGAGACCTCAGCAAGGAGGGGTAGCTTCCAGGGGCTCAGTGTTTGCTGTTTGGCTTCATACTAATTTCCAGATTCAGTGGGGGGAAAAATATTCTTGAAAGCTTGGCCTTAATGCACACTTCGAGAAATATTCTAAAATGTAAATCATGCTCTTCTATGCCAAGCGGCTGTTTAAAAAGTAATTTTCCCTTTTCTATCTTCAACATGCATTCCTGTAACAGCTACAGGGAACTATATTTAAAGTGCAAATCAGGGCAGGCAATAGAAATAAGACCTTTCTCGTGATAACTTTAGATAATT